>NC_136061.1:1450153370-1451353784 GCF_964261635.1 Lissotriton helveticus | reverse complement strand
GACAGGATGAGTAGTCTAGATTGCTGTTCCCTTATTTGACCTTTAAGGGGAACTAGATGTGCATAGTGTTTGTTCTACAAGTCTTAGGTGATAACACCATTATTGTATGTATGTTATTCTCATGCTACATAGTTTTGCAAGGGCATTGCAAGTTTTTATTAGCTAGCCTGTGTAAATAAACTGACAGTCCTTATTAGAGCTGATGTTGCATAGTTTGGATCATGAAAAGTAGAACACAGGAAAGATGTCCATGTGATCCTTAGCAAATATTTTTTAGGGAAATATTGTTTTATAGATAAGAACCCCTGTTAAATTTGCAATTTTAGACTTTCCTGTTGCTCCTATAACATGAGAGCATGGTCCTAAGCGTAAAATGTAGGTGCTTTCATTAAAAAAACTCAGTTTAGAAGTGTTTGCAGTCCTGTACACATAATGTAAAGTTTATGAGCAAAAGTGTAGAACATTTCCTTTTTTGAGGGTTTTCAGATTAGTACACAGGAATACACCAATGTAAGGATTTAGGGTATGTCTGTGTTGTTTTTCTCTTTTCCTACAAATTTAGTAAATAAATACAGACTTTCTTGGCTGCTTGGGATTGGGTGATGTATTACTCTTTTGCTAGTTCACCAAAGAGTTCCTTTGATACTTGCCAATAGGTCTAGGCTGTTGTTTTTTTACTCTAACATAGATAGATGAAAGTGGTTCTTGGGTGCCTTGCTAATATTTGAGGCGTCACAAGACTAGGAAGTATTCTGAGACTATCCTCTCTGTTGATAGACTGTTTCTGTGCCTTGTCTAAAGACCATTTATTTATTTATTTATTTAGGGTTTTGTAAAGCGCGTAGTAACCCGTAAGCATCCCAGCGCTAAGATCAGGACAGTCAGGAGGGTAACATAGAGGGGAGGGAAGAGAAGGATGGAGATCAAGGGAATAGGTGGGTTTTCAGAAGTTTTCTGAACCGGAGGTAGTCTGGTTCCATCCTTAGCTTAAGGGGGAGGGCATTCCACAGGCGGGCCGCGTTGACAGAAAAGCGCCGCCCGCCAGTGCGCGCTTTCTTCACTCTGGGAATGGTGATAAGGTGTTCATGGTCAGAGCAAAGAGATCTTGTGGCTTTGTAGGACCTGATGAATTTTTTAAGGATGGGGGGACCTTTATCCTGCAGGAGTTTGTGGGACAGACAGAGGGCCTTAAGCTTGACTCGTTCTCTCACTGGGAGCCAGTGAAGAGACTTCAAGGCTGGTTTGGCCGAGGATCTGGCCAGAGTGTTGGTAAGAATCCGGGCCGCGGCGTTCTGGATCCTTTGCAGTTTGTTTAAGGTTGCTTCGGGGGCACCCAAATAGATGGCATTGCTGTAGTCCAGCTTTGAAAGAATAAGGCCTTGGATGAGCAATTTCTGGGAGACGGGAGGGAGCAGGGGCAGAATTTTCCTGATAGATTTAAGGAGCCCGAAGCAGACCCCAGCGATTTTTTTGGCATGTGTCTTGAAGGACAGGTCTTTTTCTAGCCAGATTCCCAGGCTTTTGATCTCTGTCTTTGGGGCTGGAGGTTTGCCCAAACAGGGGGGCCAGATGTTAGGGGGGAGGGAGGGCCCCTTTTGGCCAAGGAGTAGGATATCTGTTTTTGATCCGTTGAGTTTCAACGATGAACTGTTCATCCATCCATGAATTTCGGAGAGGCAGCTATGAAGGTTTGCAGGTTCCTGGTTGGGATGAGATAGAGACACCACTAATTGAGTGTCATCCGCAAAGCTGATAATTTTCACTCCGAATGGGATGACCAACTCCTCCAATGGGGACATGTAGATATTAAATAATGTCGGGCTTAATGAAGTGCCCTGGGGCACTCCACATTGGAGGGGGGTTGCGGGGGAGCGGGTGTCGTTCTCTCAGACCTGGAAGGAGCGGCGGTCTAGGAATGATGTGAGCCAGGCCAGGGCATTGCCCTCCACACCGATGTTTTTGAGTCGCTGGATTAGGACCCGGTGGTTAACAGCGTCAAAGGCCGCACTGAGGTCCAGGAGGATCACTGCCACTGATCCTCCTGCGTCCAAAATGATTCTGGCCTCCTCCACTGCCGCGAGCAGGGCGATGTCCGTGCCATGACCTGGGCGGAATCCGGTTTGCGAGCTTCTGAGGAAGTTGTTGGACTCCAAAAACTGCGAGAGCTTTCTGTTGACTAGCTTTTCAATGATTTTACTTATTCCGGGGAGGAGGGAGATTGGCCTATAGTTGGCCATGTCCAGGGGGTCTAATGAAGGTTTTTTCAGAAGCGCCCTGACAACGGCCTTTTTCCAGCTGGGGGGGAACATTTGTTGTGACCACCAATAGATATTTGGTGCCTTACAACCATTGCCAGAGGTGCCCGGACGTCAGATTCAGCCTGGGGGCTCAGCGTCAGCACCAGTCCAGCTAGAAGCCAAACTGAAGATAGCCAGCACAGGCATTGCTGGCAACTAGGATATCAGTGAAGGCGGAAGCCCTGGGATGAAGTGTGTACCACTGCCACTGTCTTTGGCAAAAGACGGGGTCACAAACCAGAAAGGAGAAATCGTGGATCAAGTTTTTGAAGCCCAGCTGAGAGTAACAGACCGACCAGAACGGCAAGGAGGCTTTGCTTGAGGTGACCCCTTTTGAAACAAGGGTTGCTTCAGAGATCCCAGCATCAGGCCTCTAAATCCTGGTCCCAAAGTGAATGCAAGTTTGCTCCTTTGTTTGTTGGTCAAGAGATACCTGGGCAAACTGGATGCAAATGTGTGGCCCCAATGAATGAGCAGTGTGCCAGCAGAGCAATATAGGAGTTAGGGAAGGACTTAAGTTTAGGGTACAGGTGCTGTGTCTCTGGTGCCTGTTAGATTGACGTGAAGGAAACTGGTGCACTGCCTGAGACATTGAACAGGATCGCTGAGAGCATTTGCCCTGGTGGGTGACTGCCCTATCCTGAAAGAAGAAACTTTTCCCTTGAAATTGGGCTGTGATTCTTGACTTGCGAGTTGTGCAACTCCACCGTGGAAACAACAAGAGCCTGCCTGTGAGCCTCAAACGGACACAGGGAGAAGACTCCCCTCTGGTTGGTTGTACAGTGGCTTCACTTTCCCCAAGGACTTCTTTTTTTCCGCTAATAATGTACCCCTTTGGTCGTCCCATTTTTGAGGAGGAGCAGCCCTTTGCAGCTCTTCGTTCTAATTCCTATGGCCCTGTGTCGTCCTCCTGGTCCCTTGGAGCCAGGATTGTTTTTGTAATAATCTGTTTAGTTGCTTTAATATTTGCATTATTTATCTTTATTCTGCATGAAAAACATTTTTCTGAGCAATTGAAAAATGTGACTTTGCCCTTTCCTTGAATGTATTAAATTGATGTCCTAGCCCTCCTAAAGGGAACAATGGAAAAGTCTACTGAAAATATTGTAATAGATATTTGCTGTGGTTATTCTGAAATTGAAATGGATGGTCACTGAAATGCATAGAAGCCCAGAAAATGTTTTTACTAGATGGTTCTAGGATTTGCTTAGGACTAGAAAAAATGATAATTCTGTTCATGATAATGGTCATTACTCTCTCCTACTGTCTGTATGTTAATTATGACCCGATGCTCTGTTCCCTTTGTATTCCTGCTTATACCTCATATGTACCCGCTTAATGAAATGTTTAGAATGGAAAATTCCCACCTAGCAATGAATTAGGACATTGATAAATTTATGAAAAATGAATGTGCAAATATTTTCTATGTTCCTACTTGATCATAGGAATGTCTTTAGCTCATGCTAAAATGACCATCTGTTAAAGATTGCAGGGATTTATTAGCATGAGATGAAAGCCATTTTGCATTTGGCAGCCATTTTAGGTAGCCATGTGCTCGCCATGTGCTGTTTCCCTCTTCAGAGCCTTGCACATGCTCAGAAAAGCCTAGCTAGTAGAATGCACCTGCTCCTCTTATAGAACTGTCAGGCTATATTTGCTGATGTATGGAGAGGTAACTCTCCTCCCACTTTGTTGAGCAAGCAGATCTTGTATGCCCATATTTGTAATTGTGCATGCTTACATGTGCCAGGACCTCCCCTTGGTCTTATGCCGACTATGTAACCCTAAGCATATATAAGGCCCCTGTTTTCTGTACTCCTTAGACTGCCTCATACAGTTTCTGAGAGTACTGTGTGACATTGTCTCCCTCATCTGAGGTTAATAAATGAATTCTTTTTATATTACAGCTTCTGTGCCAATCTCATCTTTGTTGGTTTAAAAGGACCAGGTTTATCAGTGAGACCCCTGAGAAGGTTTCTATTTTCTTCATGATTATCTCTGTGTGAGAGAACTCCTCCAACTGCCATTTGTGAAGCATCCGCTTCTACAAAAAAAGGAAGATCCGGATCTGGATGTCTTAATAAAGGTGCAGAAGTGAATTTCTTTTTTAACTGAGCAACAGCTTGGGCTGCCTGATCTGTCTATGTCAATACTTGCCCTTTCTGTAAAAGTTTAGTAATGGGCACCACTGTCTTTGCAAAATGAGGTATAAATCGTCTATAGCAATTGGCGAAGCTCAACATTATCTGCACTTCTTTTACTGATGTGGGTTCTGGCCAATCCTCTTTTTTTTTTTATAAGAAATTTTTTTATAACATTTCCCCCCCCCAAAAAAACAATGAGTGTTACAGCACACTTATACATTTTGAATCATTACCGTACTGACACCAGAATTTACAAATAATCACAAATTAAATCTTGACACAACAGGGAATTGAAACCATAAAAAGAACAAAAATGTGCGTACTTTTCAACCCATATCTTCAACTGTATAGATCATTGCGGCAGTCTCCCCTTCCCGGTTTAACAGCCGGTTTTTCCAGTTTGCAACTGGATGCCAAATCTTTCTGCCCAGAGTTCTACCTCTTTTTCCCTTTCTATCATATATTGCTTTTTCTAAGTTATAAGTTGACAATAGCCGAGCGATCCATGTTTGGAAGGTTGGTGGGCCCCTATCAAGCCATGATGTTGCTATGCATATACGATAGACTGCGGTTACCATAAACATAAACTCCATAGGAATAACCTCTGTCCCTACCAATACCCCCAACAGTAATAACTCATCTGAGAACTTAATTTTGAGACCCAGCGATACATCAATACATTTCTCAATATCTTTTTTTAAAGAATACAATTGTGGGCATTGCGAGAACATATGAATAATGTCTGCATTCGCTGAATCACAGCATGGACATGTTATTCCTGAGTTGCCTCCCCATTGTGCAATTCTAGCTGGGGTATGGTAGAGCGAGTACAGGGTCTTATAATGCTGTGACTGTGAGGTTGCTGAGCATAAGACTGTGCGACCCAGATCTAGGGACAGCTGAAATCCTTAAGGTTGTAAACCCACTTTTTCCGCCCACTTCCTGACATATTTATCTCTGTTGTCGCTTTTGTATACACCCAGTTCTGCGTATAAGTGTCGGATTGTACAGTGAGTGTTACGCTCTATATAGTCCATTATACGACAAGTACCAAAGCCCCATGCCCCTCCCTGTTTATTTGAAAGATAACTTCTAATCTGAAGATATTTAAAAAAGCTATTGTTTGCTACCTTAAATTTACTTTGAATCTCATGAAACTGCAGGATTCCCCCCCTGCTGGTCCATAAGGTTCACAATCTTCTTGATCCCTTTATTGTCCCAGTCCCTCATCACCGAATCCCTAAAAATATCTCCAGGTAGAGATATATTTGTATACAAACGTGTATAACTATTATGCCTTCCTAAGCCTATATTCTTTGCGATCTCCTTCCAGATGCTATAAGCAGCTTGTAAAGTTTTAAATCTTGTGTTTTTGAAATAGCTAAAGTCAATTGTGTTCATAAATCCGTTTTTAGCCCCGTCGCCCAGCAGTGCAGTATAAACATTAGTGAATCCCTGTGTAGCATCCCCCTGCTCTGTACCGCCGCTCCCAATTAGTCCCTGGAAATACTGCATGGCTACAGCCCAATAATAAAGCCTAAATTCAGGTGCCACCGATCCCCCTTTTTCTCTTGGTAGTGTTAGGTGTCGATATGCCCTCCTGGTCTTACCATGTGCCCAAATAAATTTGTTTACTATTGCTTCTATTTTGTTAAACCATAAATGATCAAAAAACAGTGGAATAGCTCTAAACAAGTACAAGTACTTTGGAAATGTAATCATTTTAACCACGTTTATACGACCCATCAACGTCAGGTGTAGTTTATGTATCCTTTCTGTATTTTCCTTTACTTTATTTACTAGGGGTCTCATATTAAGCTCCACCAGGTTGTCTAAATCTGCAGTGACTTTTATTCCTAAATATGTTGCTTCATCGACCACTCTGGTGTCTTGAAATGTCATGAAGCTATTCTGGACTATTTGGGTTTTCTCTCTATTGATTCGGTATCCTGAGATTGCTCCAAAGCTTATTGCTTCCCTCTCTATCTCCGGAAGAGCTGTATCTAGATTATTTGTGATGATGGCCACATCATCCGCATACGCGAATACTTTATAACTTATATCATGTAGCTTAATTGGAGAAATCATATAGTTTTTTTCCAGTCTACGCAAAATAGGGTCAATATACAGGGCGAAGAGCAGCGGGGATGCGGGGCATCCCTGCCTTGTCCCACGCTTTATCTGCACTGCCTCAGTGTATCCTTTATTGATTCCTATTCTAGCAGTAGGATCTGAGTACAGTGCCTGGATTGCCTTAATATACCCATTACCAATCCCAAACCAGTCCATTACCTCCCATAGGTATTTCCAGGAGACCCTGTCGAAGGCCTTCTCCGCGTCCAGAAAAATAGCCGCGACAGGGTCCCCTGCAACCCCCATGACGTCTAAAATAGTGATCATTTGCCTCGTGTGCTGAGTGGTCCCCTTCCCTGGGATAAACCTGTGCTGTGATGTGCTAACTAAGTGCTCTATAATCCTGCTTAACCTTTGTGCAAGTGTTTTTGAATAAATTTCTGCATCTGCGTTCATGAGCGTTATCGGTCGGTAAGACCCAGGTTCTAGCGGGGGTTTATTTTTCTTTAATATCACAATGATATCCGCCCCTGCCCAGGATTGTGAGACTGATTTTCCTGTCTGTGCCTGAATAAAAGTTTCATGCATATCCCTCCCCAGAATATCCCAACATTTTTTATAAAATTCTGCTGGGATTTGGTCTGGGCCTGTGGCTTTCCCGGATGGGAGGTTGTTCACCGCTCCCTGTACTTCTTGTGCTGTAAAGATGAGATCTAGTTTTTCCTTCTCCTCGTCTTGTAACACTGCGTGTATTATATCTTTCAGATACTCCGTAGTCTCCAGTTTTGTATTAGTCAGAGTCTGTTCATAAAGCGTGATGTAAAATTCCCTAAAAACCTCCTGTATATCTGCTACCTTATTTACTACAACTCCCGCCTTATTCTTTATTTCCTTTATTTCCCCTGCCGCTAAGTTCTGTCTAGTCCGAATCGCAAGGAGATGCCCAATTCTCTCATTGTACTCATAGCTTTTCTCCCTTTTAGCTAAGTAGTTGGCTGCAGTTCTCCTAACTATACTTTCGCATGCATCTGCTTTATTCAGCTCTATATCTAACAAAATATCTTCCAATGGGTCTTGTTTAGCGATGGCTAGAATTAGGCGGTCTTCTAGGTCTGTTAAGTCCCTTAGGTTTTTGTCCATTTCATCTTTCTCTTTCTTAGTCCTTTGAAGCGTGTAGCAAAGGGTTTCCCCCCTGACGTCAGCCTTAAAGGCATCCCAGACCGTGCCAGCTGAGGTTGAACCTCTGTTGATCTCCCAATATTGTCTAATCCAAATTCTCATTCTATTCACATAATTTTCATCTTTTAGGAGCCCTCTCTCAAAGTCCACTTGTAAGGCTTTCTTTCCCCCCCAGTGACCTGTGGGAGAGTTAACACCAGCGGATTGTGATCCGATAATATCCTAGGGAGCCCCTCCAGCTGACTGCCACCTACCAAAGAACTGGAGATCAAAAAATAGTCTAATCTAGCCACCAACCTGTGTGGTGCCAAATAATATGTGCTCCCCGTCCCAGGTGGGTGTTTCTGAGCCCACAGATCAGCTAATGCATTATGATACGCAAGATTAGATACAGCTTTACAAATTTTCTTCTTCCTCCCCATATAGCTCCGCCCTCCCGTCATACCCAAGCCCAAGCCCATCAAACCGTTAATATTAAAATCCCCACAACATATGATCGGTTCGGGCCACAGCGATAACTCCTGATCTAAAAATTCAAAAACCTCAGGGTCATCATCTGTGGAGCCGTAGACAGAAACAATAGTACAACATCCTGCCGTTGTTTCTCCTTCGATCACAACCCATCTCCCACACTGATCCTCTTTTTTCCTCTTTGTTTTGAAGGCCCCTCTTTTGGCTAATATGGCCACCCCCCTTGTCTTAGTTTCTTGTCTGGTATAGGCTAGTACCTCAAAGCCCATTTGGTCTAACACATATTTGTTGTTTCCCTCTATTCGCGTCTCTTGGAGACAAATTATGTCTAATTTCAACGTTCTTAACATAGCAGCCACTTTCTGCCTCTTCCCCCCGTCATTTAAGCCGCAGATATTTATAGAGGCAATCCTTAATGCCATCTCAGATTATTATGCCTTCCCTTCCTGTTATTCCAGTTAGTCTTCCCATCACCCCCTGCGTGCAATGCTCTCACCCCAAAAACCTTGTGTCTATGTATTTCCTCCTCGTGTGCTGTATTTGCCAAACATGCATCCTTCCCCCCTGCTCCCCCCTCTCTTCCCCCCTCCCTCTGAGTCCCCACCCCCCCCTTCTACAGGCAAATAGGTCAATTATGACCTATGTGTAGCCTCTATAGGCTGTAGTGTAGTTCTGGCCAATCCTCTATAGCGCTCACTTTTTTTGAATCCATCATGATTCCTGCTGGGGATAGAAAATGTCCCAAAAACTCTACGGTGTCTGTATTAAAGATGCATTTTTCTAATTTTGCAAATAAATGGTTTTCTTGTAATTTGGCAAGAACTGCTCTTACTTGATGTGTATGCTCTTCTTTGGTCTTAGAATAGATGAATATCATCTATGTAAACTATACACAGATATCAAGGAATTCATTCAATACTTCATTTATAAAATATTGAAAGGCCGCAGGGGCATTATACAAGCCAAAAGGCATGACGGTGTACTCAAACAAACCAAATTTGGTTCGGAAAGCTGTTTTCCACTCATCATGCTCTTTGACTCGGGCTAGATGGTAAGCCCCTAGTAAATCTAACTTGGTGTATGTAGTTGAATGGTGTAGTTGGTCAAGGAGAACTAGAATTAATGGCAAAGGATATTTATTTTTAATTGTAACTTTGTTTAAACCGCGATAGTCTATGCATGAGCGTAAGCCAGCATCACATTTAGGAATGAAAAATACTGACGAAGAAACAGGGGACATTGAGTGTCGAATGAAACCTGATGCAAATAGTTCATATAAATAAGTTCTCAAGTATTTAGTTCATTTTTCTGAAAGAGCATAAACTCTACTGCTAGGTAGTGGATCCCCAGGTATTAAATCTATATGACAATCAGATGATCAATGTGGTGGTAACGTACAAGCTTTTACTGGGTCAAAGACATCTTGAAATTCTTGATACTCAAGTGGAATTCTAGGAGATGATGTTACTGTATTGGCACAATGTACAATGGTCGTGGAATCATTATGTGCTTCTCGATAACAACATGCTCAACAATGAGAGGAATCTAAGGTTACTGTTCGTAGTGTCCAATTTATTTTAGGATTATGTGTCGTCAACCAAGGTATACCTCAAATAAGACCAAATGTAGGTGTATCAATTAAATTACAACTTATTATTTCAGTATGACCATTTTGACATACCATAGTAATAGGACAAGTATTTTTTGTTATCAATCCTGAAGATAATGCTGAACCATCAACTGCACAAACTGATTCTGGTTGCATTTTCCACTCAGTAGGAATATGTAATTTTTGAGCTAACCTAATATCCACAAAGTTACCCGTAGCTCCAGAATCCAGTAAGACTGGTATAGAATGTCACAGTTGAGTACTGATAATTAAAATGACCTGAATAACATAATGTTGAAGAATACGGGTCACTGTGTTTACTAGATATTGGAAGATATGGGATTTTTTATTACTCATAAAAGCGATCTCCGTTCTTGATGAGTTTGATAGTTTTCCTGCTCCAGTGGACTCATCACTAAGCATTTGTCTTTTTAGGTATTTTGGGCTTTATGGGACAATCTTTGGCGAAATGTGCCGATCGCGCGCAATAAAAACATAAATTGAATGTTCGCTTTCTTTCTTTCTCTTCACTAGTAAAAGGCCCTTTAATGCTCCCTATCTGCATAGGTTCTGGTTCTGATGCCTTATTATCTGACTCTTTCTTGTCATGTTTCATTACGGAGAATCTGGCTTCTATTCTTGACTTATCCCCTTTTCACTCTCCTAAACGGTGATCTAACTTTACCAACAGATCTACAAAGTACGAATAGTCATCAGGTAATTCCACGATGTGAGCCAGAGCATCTTTTAAATCATCTCGCAAACCCCTATAAAATAAGGAAGTGCGTTTCTCTTCTGGCCACTGAGTCTCAGTTAATAACCTATTAAAAGTGGGTATATAAGTTAACAGATCTTTGCTTCCTTGCTTCTAGTTGAGTAACTCATTAGCACTGGCTTGAACATGTGTGTTTAGCAAACAATTTTGTCATAGTTCTCTTAAACATTGGCCAATTATGCAACATGGGATCATCTCTGTCAATATATGGGATGGACCAGTTAGCTGCAGTACCCCTACATAAAAAAGCACAAAAAAACACCTTAGTTGCATCAGTAGGAAGCAATTGTGGTTTACAAATAAAGTGTAATTGACATTGACTAATACAAATATTAAACTAGTTACTATCTCCAAAGAAACGTTCTGGTGCAGAAAAAAAGGCAAAACATTTGGAACTGCCACTGTGACTTGTACTGGTGACGCAATTGCTTCAGATGCCATGAATGTATTTGAGGTCTTATTCCTGGCTCCTGTTTCTGCAGAATTTTTAAAAGCGGAGGAAAAAGGGGCTTCTCATAAAGATTCTCTAGGTTTATATCGCACCACCTCCTGATGCAATGTTAAGTTCTCCTGTTTTAACCCATCTATTTCTAACTGCATCTGTTGTAACATCAAGGTTATTGAATTATTCCTCTCTACATCTTCAACTAAAGCATGGGCCATGGCTTGGCCATCTATCCTGTCTTCTTCCAAATCCATATCTCTCAAGGAGAACTTAAATTGTTGTGAAGACTTGTGTGTCTGTTAAACCTTCACTTACCTGAAATTCAGGTTGTCCAACTTGAGAGATGAGAGATTATTTTTCTCCTGCCCCATAAAACCTATACCCGTCCTACTGAATTCACAACGCAGTCTGACAAGAATAGATCTCCAGGGAAAGGGGGAAAATGGGACAAAATAATAAACAAAAAGAAACACTCCACTGGTTTTAACTTCACTTGAGGCTACTATTTTCTTTTGTTCAGAGTTTCAGGTACTCTTGCGTCTGTGAGCTGACATCTATTTAATAACACAAATGAAACATGTTAACTTGTATTCGTAAACTATTTTTATTCTGTCTATCTATTAAACATTATCATTAGAAAAAACACCTTTCAGTGCTTTTGGTTATTTTCACCAGAACGTGTTTGTTAAAGAATGCAGCCTGAACTATATTTTTGACTAGATCTGCAGAAAAATAAAAGAATAATATTCACTATATACACCAAATCTTTGTTCATAGTATAATGCGCTTCTTGTCTCTAACTTACTAATAACAATCTTCAATATCAATATATAGCATCTCTTAAAACATATGAATGAGTCTAGAAATGTTTTTAATTATTGTCCTCTTACTTGGTCTTATTTCTTTATAGGCACAGCTGCTGCCCTTCATTGCACCAAGTTTTTGGGAAAAGTTCCAAAATTCCAAGGTGAGTATTCTTAAAAGTATATTTATTCTCAAAGATCGTTTTTTGTTTATGCGTGCTAAAACGATGACAGCGTCTTGCCTTTAAAACCCTTGAATGGCTTTTGGTTGACCAAGTGCATTGAATCCAAACTAAAGTAATTATAAAATCAAGTTTGTAAATACCTTAATCCTTTTGAAAGTGCTTCCAATCTTGCACGCGATAATCTTACTTGAACTTCTCTTTTGATTTGTGTTTCAGGTCGGAGCAGAAAGGTATCAGGACCATAAAGAGAAATCACCGCCTTGGCGTAGTCACGGAGACCCAAACAGGAATGGAAGCACCAAAGAGGAGATCCTCTCACGGTAGGAAGGACGCGGAGATGAGACTGGAATCCAGGTGAGGAAGAGGGCTAACGAGAGCAAGCACAAGTGATTGGGTTTCAAGGGCTTTTATAGACTTCTTGAAGGGTAGGGTTCTTCAGTTGGTGAGGAAAGAGAAACTTGGCTCACATGTTTTAACTGCTTAACCAGATAGGTGCAGTTTATGAAAATTAGTTCTTGCCTTGACAGCGTGACCTTTAAACAAAAGCACCCTGAATTCTCATATTAGAAACAAGCACAGACAAGTGCAATTTTTGTAACATGACTTTAGTGCAGATGACTGGGGCAACATAAAACACGCATAAGTAAATACAATGATCCACTAAGCTTTTAGTAAAAACAATGGAGCCTTACTGATATTCTGCATATTGATAATTAAACAAAGGCAACTGTAACAACTATTCCACAAAGTACACAACCATAGCAGGACTATAAGATTTTCTTATGACACAGTGTGAGGCTGAGCTATGTTCCATGGACAAACCCTAACACCCCCTCTGAAAGGACTTTCTGGCAGGAATATTTGCTGCTGCCACTGATGTAGATGGTAAGTTAGGTCTGTGAATCGGGCCCATAGACATTGTAAATGGTTATGTTACATTGCGGACCCATCTTCAGCCGAATTGCAAGGATGTCATTGCTCTGGGTCGGGAATACCTTTATGTTATAACTGATCCCTTGACGAACCCACATTGTTATTCACCCCGATGGTCAACCTTTCCCCCCCTGGTAGCTGGAAAGTGATAGTTTAAGTAGCCTATACAATGGAGAGGGTCTACCAGCCATGTTTCCTGGAAGAGCAAAACACACAAGATGATGGACAGAATGTTGCACAATGGCAAAACCTTCACCCCCAGTCACAGATCTGGGTTTAATCCATTGTTATTTTGCTCTCGAAGCCACCCCAGTTCAGACATGGCCATATGCAAATCAGTCTTGACCCTGTGCCTCATGGGAACAGTCCAGCCCGAACTGCCAAGCCATGTCTTTCCTGGACCGGAATCAAGCATCCTAGGACCGGTTTCTCGCTATCAGTTGTCTTCAGCCAGGATAGGTTGAATCAGTGGCTTAGTGAGCAAGGGACCCACGTCTGGGCATACCCTTCCCACATAGGGTGAACAGCAAAGCACACAAGATGATGGACAGAATGTTGCACATTGGCAAAACATTCACCCCCAGTCACAAATCTGGGTTTAATCCATCGTTATTTTGCTCTCCAAGCCACCCCAGTTCAGACATGGCCATATGCAAATCAGTCTTGACCCTGTGCCTCATGGGAAAGGTCCAGTCCGAACTGCCAAGCCATGTCTTTCCTGGACCGGAATCAAGCATACTAGAACCGGTTTCTGGCTATCAGCCCTCTTCAGCCAGGATAGCTTGACTCCAGTGGCTTAGTGAGCAAGGGACCCACGTCTGGGCATACCCTTCCCACATAGGATGAACAGCAAAACACACAAGATGATGGACGGAATGTTGCACAATGGCAAGACATTCACCCCCAGTCACATATCTGGGTTTAATCCATCGTTATATTGCTCTCCAAGCCCCCCAGTTCAGACAAGGCCATATGCAAATCAGTCTTGAGCCTGTGCCTCATGGGAAAGGTCCAGCCCGAACTGCCAAGCCATGTCTTTCCTGGACCGGAATCAAGAATCCTAGGACCGGTTTCTGGCTATCAGCCGTCTTCAGCCAGGATAGCTTGACTCCAGTGGCTTAGTGAGCAAGAGACCCACGTCTGGGCATACCCTTCCCACATAGGATGAACAGCAAAACACACAAGATCATGGACGGAAAGTTGCACAATGGCAAGACATTCACCCCAGTCACATATCTGGGTTTAATCCATCGTTATTTGTCCTCCAAGCCCCCCAGTTCAGACAAGGCCATATGCAAATCAGTCTTGACCCTGTGCCTCGTGGGAACTGTCCAGCCCGAACTGCCAAGCCATGTCTTTCCTGGACCGGAATCAAGCATCCTAGGACCGGTTTCTGGCTATCAGCCGTCTTCAGTCAGGATAGCTTGACTCCAGTGGCTTAGTGAACAAGGGACCCACGTCTGGGCATACCCTTCCCACCTAAGTTGAACAGCAAAACACACAAGGGTGTTGAAGGAATTGCCCTGTCCATCCTTCTCTGGTCTCTGACAGGCACAGACGGTCCCACCCTAGGCCCGGGCTTTGCTAGGCGGGGCCTGGGCATACCCGCATGCATCCCATGCTGCAAAAGCCATGCTGCATGAGCTGCGTGATGCTTTTAAGTGCCTCCGGGCATGGGAAACAGGTGACAGCGCCTCCTGGCAATAAGCGTTCAGGGGCTTGCAGTCCACTTGCTGTAGCTGTGGCTTTGTGTGGCTCCCAGTGGTATAACTGCGAAAACGGAAAATAGTCTTTGAAGATGAGTTTTATGAAAAGTCACTACAAAAATATAAGTTTGAAAAGTACACTAATAAATCTCTACTGGTAAATATACAGTAGAATGGGAAGTAACCCGTTTAGGGCCACCCGGGACACTAATGACCACCTCTCAGCCTTTCGTACTAAATGAGAAGTAGGTCAGACACTAGACAATACAAACCAATAACTGTGTATTCATATACACTCAGAGCAGAGCCCGTTTCTGACCAGTTTCTGTGAGTGCTGCAGTGGGAACTGAAATCAACAAGCATAAAGATTCATTATGTATGTTTCAGAACCAGGCAAAAACACGCTTACAGTGGAATTTTCCAGGCAGGTGCAGTTAAACTGTGTTATATATTACACAAAGTATCGTAGTCCAAGAACCCACCTCTAGACGAGGGGAGAGAACCTCTATCTAGTGAGAAAGCTATGTGTTAACATGAACGGTATGCTTATTACTAAAACAGGACAGAAACGAAGAAACAAAACTTACTGTGGAGCATTTCTTGGAATTGAGCTGGCTCAGTTTCAAACAGCCTCCAAATGGCGCCCAAATAGAAAATGGCGCAGTGAATACTAACTTACATGGATCAATGCAAAAGCATAAACAATTTCTATTCTAACAGACCCTTCTTTTACCATGAGCAAAACATTTTGTAACTGTAACAAGAGGAAACAAAATTGTAATAAAATATTTCATTAATAAACAGTTATGACCAGCCCATACTATCAACATCAAGAAGGGAAACAGTAAAGAGGGAAGAATTCTCGAAGATTCCCTCATCGATGTTCATCCATCAATATGTTGACTCTCTTGTGCACCGGCGGTGGAGCTTGCTCTCTCCTAAGCTCTTTTAATCTATCCCTCATTGATAAAGATGGTATAACTTCAAGGTATATTTCTGGGCTCCCTACCTTTCTTCAGAAAATAAAAGCAAAGTGAGTAGAAAATCCTAAACTAATTTTTAATTAATACCGTTGGTACTATGACTCAGTACTATCTATCTTGCCTGGTCTGGTGGCTCAGTGGACTAATGCGTCTACTGCAGGGGCCTGTGTTCGACCTCATGGTCACAGGTTCAAACCCTGGCGGGTCCACTCAGCCTTTCATCCACCTGAGGTCGATAAAATAGGTACCATTGAGTTGGGTAACAACAAACATCAGTTCAGCACCAAGATACCGGTAGTGGTGAACGTGCGCTTTACAAATACACATGTTATGTAATGGTATATTGTAAAGTCCATCCCTAATCTTTCTTCTCCTTGGACTTGGTATTCCTCAGCAGAGGGTGCAAATTGTACCTGGTAGCCCCAGGCACCATGTGATCAACCAGCAAAGGTTCCAGGATAGCTTGAGTTTGTGGGGGAACAGCCTCATTCAAAATATCATTGTTCTCCTCATCTGTCTGGGTACAGATCAACTGGGTGTCATTGAAGGGAACAAACCTGGGCACCTGCTTGCACTCTGTATCGCTGACGCCCTCCTTCACCCACTAATCATATGGCAACGACAAAGGAATTTTCCTGCAGTGCATAGCATGAACCCAGTTCTTTCGGCCAGCAACATTTGCAGACCTCCATGTCTCCAAAAGAACTTACACAGGACCCTTCCAGTGTGGCTCCAGACTTTTCTTTCGCTGGAAATTTCAGATAAGCATGAAGTACCCAGGCTTAATGACGTGGCTGGGTCCCATTGGTAAAGAAGGTAGAGACTCCAGTATCTGTTGGTGAATAGAACGCAAATGTTTTTTTTTTATTAAAGACTTTTATTAAGAGTTACACAAGAACACAGCCGATGGCCTACAACCCAATCTGGGCCGGCCGCTAATCGTGTCATTCACAGTATTCAGTTGCATGCTGTTACGCAAGATAATAGCAAGACTTACTGTATTACTGTTCCTTGTGCAATGTCCATATACATCGTGAGCAGTCTCATTTCAAAACATAATACACCAAACAGTTCCCACCCACCCAACATCCCCGGGGTCAGATCTAGGCCTAAAAGAACTACTAAATCTCGTAGGAGTAGTAAGAGTCGTTGCGAGGACTGGCTCTCTCCCTGTCTAGGAGGCAATTCGGTCGTACTAGTCCAGCATTAAGAGGCACCTGGAGGAAACGACAAGACAGCACTGCTAACATACATGGATTGTCAAGGCGGCAGGTCCATGTACGTCACATTAGGCAGACACCGAGGCAGGAGGCTTCCCCTCCTCCCCCCTCAGCTCAGGGTATGTAAGTTGCAAAGAATGTCCATTCAAGGTCCTTCCTCATCCGTTAATTTCGACAACATATAGACAGTATAGGGACCCCATATATCTCGTGGTCTGGAGGCTTCCGGTAGCTCCTCATAATAACAGATCAATTGATCCCTACAATATGCCAAATCGCTGAGCCATAATTTAACAGCCGGCGCCTGCTTCCCTCCCCACGACATAGCCACTCTCCTCTTGGCAACCTGCAGAGCAATCACCACCAGGCGTCTCATCCCAGCAGGCACTCCAGAAGCAATACCTAATAGACAAAGTCGCGGATCAGTGTGGATGTCAGTTAGTGTCATTTCAGAAAGTGCCGCAGTCACAGCCACCCAAAACGCACGTACTCTAGCACAGCTCCAAGCTAAATGAAGAAAGTCAGCCCCTTCCAATCCGCATCTAACACAGCAGGACTGGTCCCGCAAACCGTATCTCGCCAACTGGGCAGGCGTATAGTACCATTGGTGTACAAATTTATAGTGGATGAGTCGAAAATTGCCTGTAGCTGCAAAGCCCCCTGTCATGGAGCAACATTCAGCCCATTCATCCTCAGTCAGCGGATCTTGCAAGCAGGTGTCCCATCTAGCCTTGGCAGATGCAGCTCCCCCTCCCTCATCCTCCTGCGAGGCCTTATATAACCGCGAAATCAATTTGACTCTATTGGTCGATGCATATAGGAGCTGCAGGTCCCCCAAGGCCGGGGGCTCGTTCGGGTACGAGGGATATAAGGCCCGGACCGCAGCCCGAAGTCCAACATATAAGAATGTAGCCATAGTACAGTTATTTGTCTGGTCAAGCAGGGACTGTAGGGAAAGGAAGGTAGCATTGGGGAACAAGTCGCCCATAGTCACCACACCAGCACCCTGGAACAACTGCAATGCGCCCAGCTCCCCCGATACAGAAATCTCATCGTGATGCAACAACGGCATCTGCGGCGCATACAGCGGTAATTTATGTGATCTACGGCCCAGTTCTTGCCAAGCACTATATGTACACTGTGTACCGTGTCCACCTCCCCTCTATCAAAGACGGAGTGAGAATTTCACTATCATCGCCCTGAGAGGCAATGGAAGAACTGCACTGGCCTCCAGTGCCACATGAGGCGTGTATGGTGGAGCCGACAGCCAGTAAGTGGCAAAGTGTGCTCGCGCGCAAAGATAGTATAGCTTCATATCCGGCACGGCAAATCCTCCCATATCATATGGTTTCGTCAAGAGATCCCACTTCACTCTCGGTTTCTTCCCAGCCCAGGCCAATGTAAACAATAAGGTTTGCAATTGCGCAAAGAAATGGGACGTGAGCTTAATCGGTATATTAACAAAATAATACAAAATTTTGGGCAGAACCACCATCTTGATAAGGGAGTAGTCAGCGGGCGGCGGGAAGGCCTCTACCAGAGTCGCTCTCTAGACGTGATCCAAATCACAGGCAACTATCAGGTTCCAGCAGCGGCCGGCCGCCTCGCAGCAGCCCACCTCCTGGTAGTGCACTCGAGCGTTCCCTGCCCCGCCAGCCGCAGCTCGTACGGAGCGGCCCAGTGCAGCCCAGCGCCGCCCAGCGCCACCTCCGCAGCCCCGGGCTTTCCTGCGCCGCAGCCCCACTCACCGCTACCTGCAGAAACTGGGACCAGCCCAAGCGCAGCTCGCTGTCTGTGTCACGGCGGCCAATTCTCGTCGCAGGGGCCGCTGGTTCCGCCCGTCACTCCAGTGGTCCCAGCCGCCGCACGACAGGTCTCTGGCGCAGCAGCACCTCCCAGGCTCCACGTTGTCGGGGAACAGCTAGCAGGCCCAAGCTCGGTTCACGGCATCAGCAGCGGTAGAAACAGCCAA
The DNA here is from genome assembly GCF_964261635.1 of Lissotriton helveticus. NCBI lineage: Eukaryota > Metazoa > Chordata > Amphibia > Caudata > Salamandridae > Lissotriton > Lissotriton helveticus. The sequence continues at coordinate 1,451,334,989 of NC_136061.1, read as the reverse complement.
AAACGTCTCTAGGTTGTGGATTACGGTCCTCTCACACAAGCCCGCAGCTCCGGGTCAGCAATTAGGACAGGATATGCAGGATATTAAAAGGATTTCGTCCCGATCAGGCAGAGCCTCACATACGTGCGGCCATCTTGCCCGGCGCCCTCTAGCGCCCCCCGAATAGAACGCAAATGTTCTGTTAACTGGCCAAACGTAATCAAGCAACACAGGATATTCAATATCTGAATACATGCGAGGCTGCGGGATGTCCCAGGCATTCCCCTGGAGCCCGAACACAACCTCATAAAGAGACAATCCTGTTCTAGAATGAGCTGTCATTCTTGTTGACAAAAGAGCTAAGGGCAAAGCATCTGGCCCTTTTAACCCATCTGTCTCTTGAATTTTTGCCAATTTTTGTTTGAGAGTATCATTGTACTTATCAACAAGGCCAGCTAGCTGGGGTTGATTGGCATTGTGAAATTTCTGCTGAACGTGCAATGGCCATATTATCTTTAGTGGGATAGGACTCAACCCATTTATTGAACGCACATACAACCACCAAAACATACTTAAGATTATTGCATCTCTTAAGTTCAATGTAGTCCATTTGAAGGACTTCAAAAGGAAAAGTGGGTTGTAAAAATTACCAGGTGGTGTAGGGGTACCCTTCATTGGATTATGCATCATACAGACCATACAATATATCACCAAATGTGCAGCTGTCTTACAAATACTATCATTAACACACAAAGGGAATAACAATTTAGAAATGCCTTTTGCACTAATATGAGCTGGACCATGTGCCATAGTAACCACGGGAAGAACCTATGCATCGGGCAAAATCCATTTCTGTAGTCCTGACTTATCAATCCAGCACCCTTCCTCATTCCATTGTGTTGTACTCTCCTGCCACTTTGCTAATTCTGCTACCATAGCTTCTCTCTCAATCTCTTTTACACTCTCAAGGGAAAAAACATGATACCTTTAGGAATCCACCCAGCTGGAACTGCAACAAACATGCATTTCATCTTACTTTGGGCCGTTTCCTTAGCTACCTGATCTGCAAAATCATTTCCTCTACCTACATCATCTGTGACTTTTCTATGGGTGCTGTACTTTATGATTTCCAATTTATTGGGGAGCTTTCAAGCAGACAAAAGCCGCAAAATAAGGTGTCCATGCCGAATCCTGGCACCATGGGAGGTAAGAAACTCTCTCTCTGCCCAAAGCCACCCAAAATCATGAGCAACCCCGAATGCGTACTTGGCTGTCAGTATAAATTTCGAGTACCAGCCCTTCACTCAATTCGCAAGCTTGAATAAGGACAGCAAGCTCAGCAGCTTGAGCTGACTGAAAAGAGACTCATGATGTCTCTACCACCGTCTGCAATGTAGTGATAGCATAACCTGTGGTGGTAGTGTCAACTGGTAATTTAAAACAAGAGCCATTCAACAAATAGTACTCTTTGAGGGTCAAATAAGGAAACATCAGGTCTACACATCCTTTGTCTCTTCCTCTGATTGTAAAATGCTTAGTAATCAATGTCAATGCAAAGCCAGTAAGACATGCAGTGGTGAGGCTCTGTGTCTTTGTCTCATTCAAAAGCATGCACAGCATGGGGTACCATAACTATGAAGTCTGAATCAAGTATGAGTCTAGACGATTGCCTGATTGAAGTGGCAACAGCCACGACCACTCTCAGACAACTACGGAGGGCTCTTGCATCAGGATCAAGCACAGCAGAATAGTAAGCAAAAGGTCTCTGTCTGTCCCCAAACTTTTGTGTTAAATCAGAATGTGCGCAACCAGCCATCTCATTGACATAGAGCACAAACGGTTTGTTATAATTTGTGTGCCAAGTACCGGAGCCAAACAAAGCACAGTTTTTAATTGCTCAAAAGACTGCTGCCATTCGTGCACCCAAGGCAAAGGCTGATGCACTACTTTCACTGTTAATGCAAGCAAATGTTTGATTAGTAGCGAGTAATTTGGAATCCACTGGCAACAGTAGTAAGTAATGCCTATAAAAGCATGTACGTCTTTCTGAGTTTGTGGAATAGGCATATTTAACAATGGTACTGATATGCTTAGGGGTCAATCTCCTACCCACCTTCGACAGCAGCTGGCCTAAGTAGGTAACCTCCTGTCGACAATACTGAAATTTGGAAAGAGAAATCTTATGACCATGATGTGCCAAATGCAATAGCAATTTCACCGTACTATCTCTGCAACCCTGTTCCTTATCAGAATCAATCAATGGGTCATCAACATTTGCATCAATACATTACCTGGAGGGAGCAACAGTGAATCCAACTGACTTTTTAATGCCTGACTATAAATACTATGACTCTCCGTACAGCCCTGTGGAGCGTGACAGAATCTAAAGCTTCAGCCAGGAAGTGTAAATCCAAATAATTACCTACTGTCTGGATGGATAGGAATACTAAAAAAAGAGTTTTTCAAATTGATAGCAGAAAAGAACTTAGCAGTGGATGGAATCATTGTTAGGAGCGTAGTGATATCAGGAACCACTGGAAACTGGAACCACAATTTTATTAATCTCTCGCAAATCAATCACAAAGTGATCAACAGCATCAAGAACATCACGAGAACCCGAAGGTGTCCTCTTAAGAACCAGAAGAATATGGCTATTGCAAATGTTGGCAGACGTTTCCTCAACCACTCCCTTTCATATCAAATCTTGAATAATTTGAAGAAGAGCTCGTTCGCCTGCCTGCGGTATCTTATATTGAGGGACACAGGGTAGAATAGCATTACCCTTAACTTGTATAGAAACCAGTGGTATATGTAACAACCCCAAATCCATATCACACGTGGCCCACATTGTAGGTGGTATCTGAGCAAATTCAGGTGGAAGGGGCACATCCTGAGACAAACACTGCTTAATTCTCACTTACAGACCCATAGTAATATAGACACCGGCAAGGTAACAATAAAAAGTAGCATGCAATTTCTTCAACAGGTACAAACCCATCACATTTTCCCCACAATTAGATGTTAGCAAGAATGAAGATTTCAAAGTAAAAGGACCAACAGTAAATGCAAAGGGCCTTTAAATGGGACTTACAACTGGTACACCTGAAAAACCTACTGAAACATTATTGTGGCCAGACAGAGCCGCCCCTGGGACTATATGTCGAGAAACAGAACTCTTTATTGCACCTGTATCCACCAAAAATTCCTTAGTCGAGCCTTGCAAATCTGCTGTGACAAAAGGACCACGCTGATCCACAGGTATCTGAACTGGTCACTCACTCTGTCCCTGGCTGTCCTAACTATAAGACATACCCGTCACATCATCCACGTCATAATCAGCATGATAATACTGTCCATCTATAGGGTCATTAAAATAATTATTGTCAGATCTGCCCACAGAAGTCACAGTATTCAGATTTATGTAAGTCCCACGGCCTCTACCACCCACCAGAACCTCATCCTCTGGGGGACGCAACTTTCTGTAAAAGCACTGGACACTAGCTACATCAATGTCCTTCCTCCTTACAATGCACACACTGATTCTGCCCCAAAGGTGTCATTGAAGGCTTCAGAGTGTGTGGCAGCTGTCGAGAGGGACCTCCTTGTGCCCTATTATTTCTCCTAAATGCTTGCTGTAACAACACCTTCGTCTTTAAATCCTTATGTTTTTTATCAGTTTGATCCTTTTCCTCCTGGTCTCGATGTTCATAATATTGGGCCATATTCAAAATAACGGAGGGAGAAGATGTAGACCAAATACTCTCAGACACCAGCAAACGAGTCATTATTTAAGGAAGAAGGTTAGTAACAAACTTGTCTACAAACAATCAAACTCCTCACTCAGTGGACATAACCTGCCCACTATAATTCAAGAATATGTCCTCAAACCGACCAAAGAAATCAGACACACTCTCATCCTTCTTCTGCCGACAAGCTGTCAATCAATCCTAACTTACCTTCTTAGGTGGAATAAGAGTGTGCATATACGTGGCGCCGCGGCTAGGGCGACTGACTCTGGAATCGGGGGATCACGGTTCGATCCCCGGCACTGGCGGCAGATTAGCCCAGCACCATGTGACTCTGGGCAATAGCTTACTTAATCTTCCCGACGGTCCCCAGCACCTAGACACCCTTACGGGTGATTGTGCGCTTTACAAATGTGGATTATTATTATTATTATTATTATTATGTACGTAATGATGCGACCAGGCAAAGCAAGTATCTCAGCACGCGGTTTATCACCTAGCTTCCTTTCCTGATCCCATTCTCTAATCACATCCCATGTACCTCCCAATTCTACAACATCATCTTGAGTGTGGACCTTTCTCCAAATAGCGACCAGAACAAGAATACAAAAAAATACTTCAATATTAGCAAGAGTCATAACAGTAGAAGAGGCAGCCTCTGTTAATTCTTTATTATAAGCTGTTGGATTTTTCCTAGGGTTAGCTGAAAAAATCACCCCTTGCAAAACCAGGTCGTTTTTTGATAGACAATTTTGATGTCTCCTCAATAAGTTTGGGCTCTTGCCTGTCGCGGGTACTTGGGCCACCCACACAAGTGAGGTACCATTTTTATCAGGAGACCTGGGGGACCGCTGCGTGATAGGATATTTTCATCAGTCAGGTGATCCCATAACTTTCCCACACAAAAATGTGTGGAAAAAGTGCTTTTTTCAGGTGAATTTGAGGTTTGCAGGGGATTCTGGGTAAGAAAACTTTAGGGGATCTAGGCACACCTCCATGGAAAACCCCACGTGTCTAGTTTTCAGAAATGTGTGGGTTTGGTAGGTTTCCATAGATGGCCGCCGAGCACGGGCCAAAAACCCAGGAGACCCCCTTGCAAAACCCACACAGCGAGGTACCATTTTTATAGGGAGACCTCGCAGAACATTGGGTAGTAGGAAATTTGTGTCAGCCTGAGATCCCACTAATTTCCCACACAAAAATATGTGGAAAAGGTGATTTTTCAGCTAAATTTGAGGTTTGCAGGGGATTCTGGGTAAGAATACGTTGGGGGATCCACGCAAACCATACCTCCCTGGAATCCCCAGGTGTCTAGTTTTCAGAAATGTGGGGGTTTGGTAGGTTTCTATAAATGGCCGCTGAGCACGGGGTCAAAAACCCAGGTGACCCCCCTTGCCACACCAGGTAGTTTTGTGAGAGGCAATTTTGATGTCTCCTCAATACGTTTTGGGCTCTTGCTCGTCGGGGGTACTTGGTCCACCCACACGAGTAAGGTACCATTTTTATCAGGAGACCTCTGGGAATGCTGGGTGGTAGGAAATTTGTGTCAGCCCGGTGATCCAACAGCTTTGCCACACAAAAATATGTGGGAAAAGTAATTTTTCAGCTAAGTTTGAGGTTTGCAGGGGATGTTGGGTAAAAAAAACAGTGAAAGCCACGCAAGTCATTCACCCCTGTACTTCCCTCCCTGTCTATTACTCAAAAATGTGAAGGTTTACCCAGGTGACAACTGAGCTAGGGCACAAAGTCCCCTGCTACCCATCATGACAAAAAAATTATTACAAAATGCCATTAAACTGCCACATATATAAATCTAACACTAATTTGATAAAGTTAATCCACCACTTGAACTGGTTGCTTTTAGCACCTCTAGAAACACTGGCTTTAAAGCTCAAATACATAAATATTGAAGCTAAGCCTTCTGAAGGGGAGCCATAAAGCCAATTCACGTCACCAACCACTTTATGGTCCATTCACAGGCAATTCACGCACCACACACAAGACTTCCATACCCCCAGCCATGGACCCAATCAACCAGATCACTTACACTCACATAAACATATTGCCGCCATGCAAGGGCCCATCACATCATATGCCACAAGACATAATGAGTTTGACTACATTTTACCACCTGTCAAGTCTCCCCCTCCTTCTTCCTGAACGTTACTGAACGCATGCCGAGTACACGGAAGTGCTTTTGGGCTCTCCCCTTACCTGCACAATAATTTGTTGAACACCGCTAATCGAGCGGGCCCGGTTCCGGTGTGGTCGGGGGTCTCCCGAGTTTGCCAATCGGGCGCCATCTTGGGAAGGGCATTGACGCTCTTTCAGCGCCATATTGAGTGTCCTGGTGGTGCGCTTTGATCCTCACCTGGAGGCACTACTTCAATCAGTCCTCTGAGCGCAGCGGGATCGCGCAGCGGGTCGGCCTTCGCTTTGCCTGAGTCTTGCCAGAGTCCTGCCCGTCTGCGCCCGTCAGCGTCCCGGAGGCGGCGGAGTGGCGGACGGGTCGGGTGTCCCAGAGTTCTCCGCAGGGGTTAGAAGGATGGTTCATTACTCGTCGCAGGAACTTCGCTCCCTGCAAAATGTGTCTGGTACCTGTCGTTCAGTCTTTCCTGGATGCTACAGGGGTAAGAGGTTCTGCCCTGGATGTGGCTGGACACCCGCCGGTGTGCCGGCCGCGACGTCACAAAGGGAAGAGGCTGGAATTAAACATCTCTGCCTACTTCTCAACACCAGATCTGTGTGCAGACACGCTTTGGAGATCTATGATCTCCTTGCGACGGAACAACCATTATGTCTGATGCTAACGGAAACATGGTTGGGTGAGTCATCCAATCCGGATATCTTGACGGCTATTCCATCTCAGTATAACATCTTCCGTCAAGATAGATTGAAGGGGAGGGGAGGGGGGGTGGCTCTTGTTGTAAACAAGCGGGCTACCTGTTCCATCATCCCGATAGAACCGATCACAGGTTCTGAGTCCCTGGCATTCTCCATTACTCTAGCCCCCCATCAAGCTTTCAGTGGGCTGTTGGTCTACAGACACCTGGCCCAGTGGGATCTTTTTTTGACGATCTCCAAGCTGCAGTGGCAGGGTTAGCCTTGAGGGTGGAGCATTGTGTGTTGGCAGGGGACTTTAATTTCCATATGGATGAGGGCGAGGATCCAGATGTGACTAAGCTATCTGACATCACGGCTCCCCTTGGTCTGGTGCCTTTTCTATCTGGCCGCACACATGACAAGGGTCACACTCTGGATCAGGTCTTCTCCACTGCGCCGCTGGAGGATATAGAGCTTGTCCCGGTGCTCTGGTCCGACCATATGCTTGCCAGGTTCTGTATTCGTGGTAGAGAGAAACTGTCTAGCAATACGTCCAGACCACAGGGGTCTGCCTCTAGGGCTTTCCATCTCGTGACTCCTGAGACTTTAGCTCAGGCTTTTCTTGAGCATCCGTGTCCCCTTACAGGTGACTTAGAGCAGGATGTGGACTCCTTGCAGTTGTGGCTGACTGATAGGCTGAACGACCTTGCCCCGGTGCGGGCGCCTAGGGTTATTTCTAAACGGGTCTCTGTTCCGTGGTTCACGGAAGCGCTATTTTCCGCCCGCTGCCAGTGAAAGGTGGCTGAGAGAGCTTGGCGCTCTCAGTATGACCCGGTGGCTAGCCTTGCCTATAGGACTGTTATTAAAGCCTATCACCTTGATATCCTTTGCGAGAAAAAGGACTTTTTTGCAAGGAGGATTGAGGCAGCTTCTAACTCCTGCAAGGAGATCTTTACTGTGGTAAGGGAGTTCATAACCCCTAGATCTAATCTCTCTCAAACCTCTCCCTCTGAGTCTTGGGCCTGTGATCTTTCTCAGTTTTTCACTAATAAGATCAAATCGATCCAGGACTCCTTTTTGGGGAAGTCAGTGGAAGTTCATCCCAGCAGTGGGGTTGGGCTAGATTCTGTGCCTATTCCTGACTCGGTCTTGTCAGTCTTCCCGCCCATTTCTCTTTCTACATCTTGGGCACTCTTAGCTAACCTTAAATCTGGGTCACCGTTAGACCCTTGCCCGGCTAAATTTTTGGCGAGGATGGCTGATGTGGTTAACCCATTGATCAACCCACTTCTGAACCGTTCCTTGAGGGAAGGGATAGTCCCACAGGCCTGGAAGCGGGCTATGGTGATCCCCCTTCTTAAAAAGCCGGGGTTAGACCCTGAGGCGCCGGCCAATTATAGGCCTATATCGCTGCTTCCAGCGTTGGCAAAAATTACGGAAAAGCACACTCATAGTGTGCTCTCCGTCTTTCTGGAGTCTAACAATTTGCTGCACCCGTCTCAATCTGGCTTCCGGCCTAATCTGAGTACCGAGACGGCGTTGCTAGAAGTGTCTGAGGCTATTAGGGAGGTTCTTGATTCTGGAGGCGAAGCCATGCTTGTCATGCTTGATCTGTCGGCGGCTTTTGACACCGTCCCCCATGAGGGGCTTCTCGCCAGACTATATAACATCGGTCTGAGGGGGACGGTGTTCAGCTGGTTTACATCTTTTCTAGCTGGCCGTCGACAAACGGTCTGGGTCCCCCCCGGGTTCTGCTGAGATGCCGCCATTGGGAGTCGGAGTTCCGCAGGGTTCTGTGTTGAGCCCGACTCTTTTTAACATCTTTATGACCCCCTTGGCGGCACTGGCGGAGTCTTACGGGGCCCAGATCGTTTCTTACGCCGATGACACCCAGCTTCTCTTCACATGTAAGAAAGGGGAGGATTTCGATGAAGGGAGCATTCGGGATTGTCTCGGGTGGTGTTCAATTGGTTCCAGCGGAATGGCCTTAAATGTAACTCTGACAAGTCGGAGGTGCTGTTTTTTGGTTGTGCCGCGGATCCTGATTGGCAGGCATGGTGGCCGACAGATATGTTTCCCCCAGCTCAGGAATCACAGGTGGCCAAAAACCTGGGAGTTAAGATCGACAGCAATCTGACTATGAGATCTCAGATTCTCGGCCTCACGGGCTCATGTTTCGGCATCCTTAGGATGCTCCGGAAGTTTCTTCCTCTGCTCTCCGAAGAGCACAGGAAGATAACGGTGCAAGCTCTGATTGGCTCCAGATTGGATTATGCCAACGTGCTTTATCAGGGTCTCCCGGATTATTTATTGCAGCGATTACAGGTCGTGCAGAATTCCGCGGCGCGTGCCATTTTTGGCCTTCACAGACGAGCCAGAGCGTCCGGTCTCTTACAGTCACTCCATTGGCTGCCCATCCGTAAGCGGATAATTTTCAAGGCACTGACCCTGGCTCATAAAGCGCTCTTTGTTCTGGGAGCTAAATATCTCCAACGTAGGCTCGCTTTTTATCGTCCTGCCAGAGCATTGCGCTCTTATTCTTTGTCTCTTGCAGTGGTGCCTCGAGTCAGGAAGGCCCGGATTGGGTGGTGTTCCTTTGGTTTGCGGGCGCCCCAGCTCTGGAACACTCTGCCATTGACCTTACGCTGCACCTCCAATCTGTTGTCTTTTAGGAGAGGCCTAAAAACTTGGCTTTTTACTCTCTAGTTGTGCTGTCTAGTTGTTTTCTGAATATTTGTGTCTGTTATGTTTTTTATGAGCTGCCACTATAAAGCACCGGGACACTCCGTTGGAGTAGCCGTTGCGCTATACAAAATAAAGTTAACATAACATAACATAACACCTTTACTAATGGCTCCCTTGACAGCCACATGAGGCTCAGGAAGACATGTCTTTCATGCGCCTTTAGCACACTCACTGTGCTAAATCCAACTCCTTCCAGTCTGTGGATGCAAGTTGGGGGCGTCTGAGTGTGCCCCAAAGCCATTTCAATAGCTGAGCAAGCATATCTACCTTTGAAACTAAGGCAAACATGCTGGAAATGTTCAAAAGCTTTCTAAGAAGAACATCATAAACTATGAACAACGGTTGAATGTGAAACACGGGTACTCCATGACAACGTGGAGTATGTGGAGTATGTTCTGTCCACCAGTATGTGCAGCGTGTGGACAATAATGCACTTATTAATTGGTGAACAGACCATTACCATGTTCTGAAAGCAGATAAAAGTGTTGAGAAGTCCATGATTTCCTGAAATAGAGGAACACACATTCTGCAGCTGCTTGCATAGTGAAGAAGTGGGCCACAGACAGTAGGTATCTATTCACACCAATTGAAAGGTTTACCTAATGACAGCTCTACCTCAGTCAAATTCCCAGTATTTTGCTTTAGTATGATACAACTTTAAGAAGATAGGAAAACAGGAGGCAGGCTTACTTAGGCACTCCTGCCTCTTTCCCTCCATCGAGCACACTTTACAATGACAAAATGGATGCTCCTTTTTCGGTGTTTCAGGAATTTATTGGCAAAATGTAGCTCCTGCAGCCTTGCCACGTGAAGAGGAGGCTGCTGCTTCTGTAGAAGGGAGACTTTCAATTACAGGCAACTGAAAATCAAGGAAAGACATGAGTCTTCCTGTGGTGGTCTGAGGACAAACAACATACTCATTGTATTTTGCCATCTGGATCAGGCGTGTAAATAGTTTCTTATACCAAGTGTGAGTTTTAGGGCGACTAGGGGAACTATTAAAATCCTCTCCTGGAATTTGGCTGGGATCAAAAGCAAATTAGCTTCCCCTGATTGGGCTCTTTTCATTGGAAAGTGCGATGTCTGCCTAATGCAGGAGACGTGGGCACTGGAATAGATTGTGATGGGCGGTTTCGCCATTTTTAGTATACCGGCGACAACGTAGGGCAGGGGTAGACCATCGGGGGGTTTAAGCACCTGGATGGGGACACACTTGAGTGCTAAAGCAGATCATATATTAACCAATTCACCTGATGTTCAATGTGTCCACCTAACACCCCCAGATTCCATGCAAATTGCCCTGCTTAATATCTACTCCCGGCCTACGCAGAGTGGGCAAGAATCTAGAACCATTGATGAACTGAGGCAGTTCTTCACGACCGTTGACCCAGCAGTCGTTCTAATAGTAGGTGGTGACTTTAACTGCCAATTTGAGCCCCTTACCAACACAGGCTCGGATGAATTAGCCGATGAGGACCAGTACTGACCCGCAGATTGTACCAGTTAGAGCATGGACGCCGTTAGTTCTTCAAATAAACTCTCTTACCCTTTCATCGTCTTTGAGGGCTTGCAAGGGAAGGACAAAATCAGACAGACCTGGTTCATCAACCTTTAATAGAGAAGGGCAAAATTCACTAATTGATTATATTCTGGTTGAACTGAGAACCTGGGATAGGGTTCTGGATTTCCAGGTTTATCCTAGGAAAGACATTGATCACAATGCCCTGGTTATGACACTGAAACCATGGAGTCTGGGCCTGTCTAACCCCGTACCAGAGCGTAACCCTGTACAACAGCCTCTCATGCTAACTAACAACAGGCGGAGAGTCAAATGGCCACACATACAGGGTTCCCCAAATAAACTTGCAGGCATATATCAAATGGTTTTGCCACAGTTGATAGAAATGGGAGAGATGGGGGATATGGTGACGCATCCAGGATTAGTGGATAGGCCGCTGGAAATTCAGTTGGCAGCTAATTTGTTCAATGTGTTCTATCCTGAAGGAAGCAAAAAGGCAAGTCTGGTTATAACACATCGCTGGTATAATGCCAACTGTCGGAAAGCAATGCCGGCACAAGTAAAATCAGGCTATCAAAAGGGAAAAGAAAGAATGGGAAGCTAACAGATGGGAGGATCTTAGAACAGCACTTAAGTGCAAGGACTCTAAATCCTTTTGGGCAAATGTTAGCTCGGGGGTGAGAAAGGGTAGATCAGCGATCGAACCCAACATAGCAGATGCTGTCTGGGAAGCACACTTTGGAGCCCTGTATGCATATCCCGGTGACGAAGGCTCCTCGAGCCTAACCCCAGGCCTCCTCCATGAGTATCGATTGGAGGGGGCCTGGGTTATTACCCCCTGTGAGGTTGAAGCCGCAATAGTCAAACTTTTACCCAATAAGGCGCCTGGCCTAGATAAGCTCCCGGGGGATTTATTTCGGTCTGAACCGAAAATATGTGCACCATACCTGGGTGTTCTTTTTACTGCCATATTAAAGGGAATGGATCCTCCAGACAATTGGCGCGGTGCAGAGATAGTCCCTATCCACAAAAAAGGTTGTCCCCTTCTGCCGTCCAACTATAGGCCTATCAGTTTGATAGACATCACTCAAAAACTGATGGGAAGGATTATCCTAGATAGAGTCCAGGGTTGGATAGAGGAAAATGAGATCTTGAGTACCCTGCAGGCTGGTTTTAGGATGAGTATCTCAACTCTTGACCAGATATTTAGACTCCAGGTATTGTTCTGGAAAATGGTGAGTGTGGAGGGTGGCAGCCTCTACCTCATCTTTGTTGACTTGCGGTCAGCATTTGATCTGGTGCCAAGGAATAAGCTGTGGAGTGTATTGCTTGATCTGGGCCTACCAACTTATTTATTGGATGTGCTAATTAGACTCCATACTGACAACTATGCTCAAGTCAGGTGTGGGAAGCACAGAGAATTGTCAGCCCGCTTCCCAGTGAAAAAGGGGGTGCGCCAGGGGTGTGTCCTGGCCCCCACCTTATTTTGTCTATACATAAATGGGCTCATAGACCACCTACTTGGAGTCAAGGACAACGATGCCTCGAGGCTAGTCTCAGGTCGGGTGCCCGCGTTGATGTTTGAGGACGACACCCTGTTGTTGTCCAAAACATCAACGGGCATCCAACGTACCTTGGATGGCTTTGCTGCCTTTTGTGCATTGAGAGGGCTAGAGTTAAATTTAGCAAAGACTACATTTATGATTTTCAATCCCCCCAGGCAGACTCGTCTTAATCCACTTTTGAATGGAACCCCACTGGAGCGAGTAAAGACATTTGAGTACCTAGGCATCACCTTGACAGAACTTTATGACTGATCTTCCCAGTCAGCTAAGGCTGCTCTAAGGTTAACTCAAGTGGCGGGGGGATCTCAAAAGTGCATAGAATGTCTGAATTCAAGCCAGCGGCCCGGTCATAGAAATTTATAAATTACAGGCTAGAGCGGCACCTATGTACGGGGCGGATCTTTGGGGACACCAAAGCCCATCTAACCTCATGAAGGTAGAACACACCTTCATCCGGAATTTATTGGGTCTTCCAGTCAGCACACCACCTGTGCCCCTACGTATGGACTTGGGGCTAGTCCCTATAGAGGAAGAAGTAGCTTTACGGCCACTGACGTACTGGAGAAGACTATGGTCATTGCCCAAACTAGCCTCCTATAAAAATGAATTTCTGGAGGTCCGGCCAACACTGAGAATAAAGGAAATCCCGTGGATCTCACATATTAAGGCAGTTAGCACCAAGATCGGCCTACCCGAGCTTTGGGATACTCCCAAAGCAACTTGCCCAGTGATTTCTAGGGCAGAGTTGGCTCACAACTTTAGGCATCATAACTTATTGTCTCTTCATAGGTGCCCTACAGTGGGAAGACTAACAGCAGAGTTTTTCAAGTAAAAATAGAACCAAAAAATGAGGACTTTCTAGATCTGATTTACCCCCCATTGGCGAGGAAACTCTATATGCAATTTAGGATTGGTAGTCTCCCGCTTAGGGCATTCACTAGCAAATGGGACTCTAGTGAGAATACCGTGTGCACAGCATGTAAATACAATCTTGAAGACGAACTGCATGTCCTTCTTTTTTTGCCCGGCTTATAAGGCCACACGAAAATGCTGGTTGATACCAATTTGTAGAAACTTAGGTTTCAGACAGTGCGCTCAAGCCTTTAGAGTCCTAAAGTATGACACTCATCCCCCCATTATCTTTGCTGTTTCGCGTTTTTTAATTGGCATGTGGCACAGACGTAGAAAATGTATATAAAGATACACTGCCAATAGGATATTGTACTAAATGCAATGTTTCGATAACTACTCAATGTTTAATTAGTTTTTAGATAATGGATACCTTGTGTATATATGCTATTTATCTTTTTATTTCTGTGCGTTGTATGTATTTTATCTGCACTTTTATGGTCCTTTGTGACCAAAATCAAGTTATTGAAATGATTAAATGGAGTTTTATGACTCGCATTGTATGGCTGAAGAACCTGGTCATTCTTATCCACTCTGCCCATGTACTTGTTGTAAACAAGTATACAGGTGGGCTTGTGGACTTCGGCCATCTGACCCCAAACCGTGACAAAAAATAGCAAAGAAGATTTGTCAGTTTGTAGGGAGTGTATATGATCTAATAACCCACGTCCATCTAAAAAGTTTTGCTATTGTAATGGCAATGCAGGGTGATGCATCTGTGCACAATATTATTAGCCCATCACCACTTCTTCTGTTACCCAGTGACCTACAGATTGGCGTGAGCCACACTTGGGGGGGGGGGCAGCATACACTGGGCAGACAAATAATAGGTGGGTCAGAGACTCCAGTTGGGCCTGACAAGAGGGACATGTACCATTGCCTGATGTGACCCATTTTGCTGTATAAGATCTTATTGGTAGTGAGTCCACACTAAATTGGAAGTACAACTTCTGATCATGCGGATTAGGTCCCAATACTCCTCCAGACTTGGCCATATTTTGACGTCTAAGAATCCCCCTGTCAGTGAAGATCTGTCGCTGTTTCTGAGTGTATTTTGAAACTCCAATTCCCGGTATTTTTCCTTTAGGGTCCCCATTTGAACGGAATAGGGCACATGATGGGTTTTCTCACAGAGTAGCCATGCCAATTCTGACTAGGGAGGCTCTTATCTCCTGTAACCATCTAATTTTGTGAAAGCAATCTGCCTTAATTAAATTTTTAGGCCTGCAGCATAGGTTGCCAGTTCTGGCGTGCACCAGATTCTTCGCCAGTATAACATGGGATGTAACCTGGCTCTGTCAGCCAGTGCTTTTCTAACTAAATTGCGTAGCATTGGGTGCACTGGGGTGCTTTGCGGAAGGCTTGTGATATTACGTAGAAACCTGTTTTCTGCAACTGTTATCTGGGAAGGATTCTCATACCCCCAGAGGTCCGCCCCATATGGAGTAGAGCTGACAACTTTCATGCTGTATATCTGCAGAACTAGACTAACTGGCTTAGTGAGAGAGGTGTTAAACTCGGTTTGTAAGGCACCATATATTTGCTGATGCTTTAGTGTGGCTGTGTCAAGCTGGCGATTCCACCTCATGTTGTTTTGCAAAATAAACCCCAAATAAGTGAAGGCACTAACTTGTTCCAGGGGTCGGTTGTTCATAAGTGTGCCTCCTCTGAATGATCTATGGTGATTGAAGGTCATAACTTTCTTTTTAGATATGTTCATTTCCAAGCCTCGAATAAGGCAGTACTTCTCAAAGAGTAGCAAAAAACGCTGGAGACCGCTAGAGGTTTTTGAGATAATAAACGTGTCATCAGCCAACATTAAAATAGGGATTTTTACACTCGCTAAAACTGGGGCATCAGTGGGGATGGGCATTAAAAACTTGGCGATCCCATTAATGAAACGAGAAAATAATGTGGGAGCCATAACACCGCCTTGGCGCACACCTTTCTCTATGGGAAAGGGGTTGGTAACTTTACCCTGAGAGCCCCACCCTATTTGGGCAAAGTTGCCCTAATGAAGGCGAGCAATAAGGGAAAGCAGTTCTGGTGACATCCCCAGCTCCTGCAACACTGCCTACAGTTTGCTGTAGGAGACAAGGTCAAATGCTGACTTGAGGTTGACAAAGGGAGCATACAAGCTGCTCTTGCCTATGACCACAGTCTGCCAATTAATTAAAATGAACCAAAATACCTGATCAAGTGTACTAGTGTGGGCCCGGAAGCCTGCCTGTAGTGGGGATAAGATACCCTGATCATCTATCCAGTCTTGGACCTTGCTTAATACCAGCCACCCTATCAACTTTTGCAAAGATTCTATTGGGCTGATGGGCCTATACTCAATTCAATTCAAATGATCTTTATTCGGAGTTTTGATACATCCATAAAAGTACATACAGAATGAAACACATTAAAAACACACATAAAAACCTATAAAGTTAAAAACAAATTTCCAATGGGATTTAAAGCAGCGTAAATATCGTAAAGTGCATAATACATGTAAGAAATAACATAGGTCCATTGATATGATTTTTACCATGAATTTCAATTTTTTCCACTCCTGAAATAATCAAAAATGTAAAGTACAAAGTGCATTTACCTGAGAATAATCATACTGATCCAAAATACGCAAGTAATGTTTCTATATGCAAATTATATCATGTAATAAAGTGCAATGTGCATTCAAGTACAATGCCATTATTAAATTATACTTTTTCCATACTTGCCCTTGATCTTACACAGACTTTTATAAAGCAGCTTACAGTGTAAATAGTCTCATCTGTTGACAATATTTGTAGGAACCTCAATGCCAGATTAAAGTCCCTTAGGTTGCGTTTGCGGAGAATCGGCATTAAATAATGACGGGTGTATAATTTATAGTGACCACAGAAAAAGAAATAATGCAACAAACTTTGTTTCCCACCTACGGAGCAGGGACAATCCAGCTCTTCTAAGCTTTTGTTATAGCCAAGGGGGAAGCTTAGCAAGTTAACAATGCTTCTGTCTCGGAACCTAAACAAAAGGCTCCGGTTCCATCTTCCTTTTGGGGTTGTCAGATATCTGCAAGGCCTATTTAAATTGTCATTGCCTGGTTCTGTAAGTAGCAAATATTTAATGACAGTTGGTTTTACAAATTCGGATCTCATTCGTTCCTCCTTGTATAAATCGTATAATGCCCGTTTTACGCTGTTCTTATGAGTGGGGACAATGGTATTAGGGGAACTGAACAAGGAGCCATGTCTCACACTTAACAGGCTATTCTTAACAGCATTTAACCATGGTATTTGGTGGGATCTTTCATGTAATAAACAATCAGACACTATACTACGTGTTAAGGATGCTGCTGGGTTTGTCCATATTTTTATCCAAAAAAGCGCGGGCCTAGATCTAATAAAATCAACAATGTATGGCAGCCTCAATTCGCTGTGACAAATAAATGTGGGGGCACAGGGAACTCCCCCCAGCACCTTCCTGCAGAATCTATTTTCTGCCGATTGGAGAGACGTAATATTGCAATATCCCCACACTTCTGCTCCATATGTCCCAGTAGGATGACATTGGGTACGGTAAATATTGAGCAGGGGGTAATAACGTCAGCCAATTTGGGTTGTCGGAGGGATAAAATTGAATTTATTGACTTACCAATTTTATTCCTTGCATAGGCAGCGTGTGGCTGCCATGAACCTGTGTTAGACAATAACAACCCTAAATAAGGGAAAGTGCTAGTGCATTTTAATATATTGTCACCTGACTTAATTGAAGTAATATTATATTTTTTTGGTCCACAATTCATGATAAAAGATTTTTTTAAATTGGTATTTAGGCCCAAATCGGACATAAAATCAACAAACCCAGTAATTAAAATGCGTAAAGCATTTGGGGTACGCCCCATTAGTACCGCGTCATCCGCATACAGTAAGGTAGTAATGGGGGAACCGTTTATAATTGGAACATCCTTAGTAATCTTGCTCAGGGTGCTGCTCAACCCATTAATATATAAGATAAAAAGCAGTGGGGCGAGTACGCAGCCCTGTCTAACACCTCTGCTAATTAAAATATCATCGGATAATTCGCCATCATTATTAATACGTACTCTGGCCTTTAGATCTCTGTGTAAGTACGAAAGAAAATATACCAAAGATTCATCCAAACCATAATCAAGCAAAAGTGACCACAACCTAGAACGATTAACAAAATCAAAAGCGGAACTCAAATCCATGAAACCTAAATAAAGTGGGGACTTTTTGACAACTGTATATTTGGCCATGATCAAATTCAAATTGAGACATTGTTCAACAGTGCCCACATGGCTTCTAAATCCCAATTGACTGTAGTGTAAAACATTATTATCCTCAGCCCAATCCCTTATCCTTTTAAAAATTACTCTTCCAAGGACCTTTAGTGTGTTATCGATCAGTGAGATCGGGCGGTAACAGGCAGGATCCGCCCTGTCACCTTTTTTAAAAATCGGTACGATGACACTGTTCGACCAAGATTCAGGAATGGAGCTGTCAGTCAAATTATTAAATAGGTTGCATAATAAAGGGGCCCAAAAATTGATTTCGGATTTAATCTGATCGATAGAAAGGCCATCCGAGCCGGGGGCTTTATGACTAGCGCTCTCAAATATAGCATCCTCGACCTCTGGTAATAAAAAGCTCAGTCGTTCAGCTGTACTAGGTAGAGAGACAATATCTAAAGAAGAGGCTGATATAGCATAGATTTTAGTAAAATGCTCTACCCACACCTCACCAGTTATGTTGCAATTAATTGGTTGGATGTTAGAGCCAAAAGATCTGAGGGACTTGACTTCTCTCCAGAAACCTGTCGTATCTTTTAATGTGGCAGTACGTGTGAGAGTTTCCCAGTGATTGATCACTAAGGCCTCAGATCTAGTGCATAGCGCGGATTTATATTTTGATCTTAATTCTCTCACAAGTTGGACATCCCTGGGATGAATTTTTAAGGCCGCCCTCAGGTCCCTATTAGCCTTCGAACAAGAGGAGTCGAACCAGCGTGGGCCATGATCTATATTAGGCCTAGCTCGTTTAGAGGACTCTCTTTTAATAGCCCCACAGAGATTACCAAAGGCAACAACCACGTCGTTGCCTGGACTAGTGTACGACAGACAAGTCTCTACTGTTTTGGGATGTTTTTTGATGACTCTAGCTAAGATATCTTTATTATCCACCCCTTTCCATATTAATCTTAGTCTATCAGTAGATAATGACAAATTTTGTACCCCAGTCTCTACTCTCACTGCAGCCTTCTGGTTCTGTGGATTGTCAATATATATTCTAAGCGGATAATGGTCACTATATGCGGAACAGATGACTTCTGCTTTAAAAATTATGTCACTCAATATTGGACAAATAAAAATATAATCTATCGTGGAGGAGCAGCCCTGGCCTATATACGTAGGTGTTAGTATATTGTTTAGACTAGAACCAGCAATTTCCATTGCATTTACTAGATCACGGGAGGCTAGATGGTTTTTCAACTCTTCACCGTTTCTACATACAGGGCTGTCACGATACATATGAGCATTAAAATCGCCTCCAATGCAAATGCCATCAAAGGGCCCATACTTCTGCCCCTCCATAATTTCATCAATAAAATTAAACAATAAGATAAAATTATCATTGGGATGGGTAACAAAATCATTATTATAAAAGTTAATTATACACAGTTTCATCCTTTTGGTGTACTTCATAGCCATAAAACATTTACCCGGTGTAGGGATCAGTTTTGTTTGTACCCCGGATTTTATTTTAGTCCAGATGGATAAGCCCCCACTGGGGCGACCCATAAGTGAGGAGGAAGCCTGTAGATTATAGCAACAAAAACCCTCCATTACGGGTGTGGTAGTGCACCAAGTCTCTTGTAACATCAAAATGTCGCAGTTATTGCTAACTCAGTCTGACCATTCTTTAATTTTCAATTTAGAGTTAAGACCAGCTATGTTCCAGCTCACGAGAGATATATCAGAATCTTCGTGCATTAATCTTTGATTCAAGGGTTTTTCTCTAATTACAGTCCGTTGTATGGGTTGTGAGACTTCCAAAGTTTCAATAATAGGAGCCACTGATAATTCAACTGATTTAGACGTTGTGGGTCAGTCTAACATATCTAAATCTGACAAAGGGGCAAATCTATTAAACATATTGAGTGGGAATGGTGCTGGTTGAAATTGCATAGGAAGTGGCTGAAAGTGCATAGGTGGGGGTTGAAACTGCATTAGGGGTGGCCGAGATTGCATTAACGATTGTCTGTAAAAATAGCTCAAAGGTAACATAGTAGCGACAGTAGAGATAGCAGAACAATTACCATTTCTACTGAGAAGGTGTCTTATAGTTCCAGGATTTTTAAAATTGAGAACTATACAGTCACCTTCCTTGTCTTTGAGTAAAGGCCCAACCCAAAACACCCTGCGGGCCGATAGGATCTCACTTGAGATATCATATCCGACACCTTTGTGTTTAGTTAGCCAGTCTATGCATTTATTTCTCAGTTGCACCCATGATTCCCCCTGATCCACCCTCAACGGTGGTACTCCTGCAAGGACCACGACAAAAGGACATGAGTCCGGTGGTAGATGTAGTGCAGGCCCTTGATGTTTAAAAGGCCTGTTTGACCCTGCCTCCCCAGTACCTTTATTGGTAGCAGCAGTTGATCTTATTGCTTTGGTGGGATGGATCGAATCGTTATCGTTTGTGGTATTTTTATTATTATTAGGAATAACAGGAGGGGCAGTTTTTCTAGGTGCAGGTATCGGAACAGATTTTAAGGGTAAATTAGGTTTTACCAAGTTCTTCCCTTCATTAGCAGGTCGGGGTACAGTCATGGATGGTACAGTAGACTGTAGTAATGTTCCGGAGTTACTTGTGTTCCCACCCGGTAGGAAGGAAGTTTCCTGTTTCTTTGATGACAGTGTGTTGCTTACCGATTCAAGTTCTTTTAAGAGACGGTCAGCTCTGATTTGATCCAGGATAACAGACCCCTTTCTTTTTGCTTCTTCGTTTTTAACCAGGTTATCTAGTCTATCGAGTCTTTTAAAAACATTATTAAACTGGTTGATCATTTGTTTCTGTAGGCGATTAAAGATGGTGTCAACTATGGTTTCTATTAAATTCCCATTCTGTTTCGTGAGATGATAGTTGTCTCCCATTAATGTTGTTTGGGTCCATATCGTGTTGGAGGTCCCATTTGAATTAGTGGTAGTTGCTGTAGAGATATCGTCTGCATCTACTAAATCTTTATC
Source organism: Lissotriton helveticus (assembly GCF_964261635.1). Classification (NCBI taxonomy): domain Eukaryota; kingdom Metazoa; phylum Chordata; class Amphibia; order Caudata; family Salamandridae; genus Lissotriton; species Lissotriton helveticus. Next base: position 1,451,314,445 of record NC_136061.1, on the reverse strand, counting down.
CACAGTAACAGTTAGTTCCCCAGTCGATTTTTGTTTGTTCCACAGACTCTGGGGCGTGGGCTGATTTTTACTAATTAATGGTTGCTTCCTTTTATTGGCACTTGGCTTAGCGATGCCTCTTTTGCGTTTTTCCCCTCCCTGTTTATTTTCAGTTTCCGAAGATCCCGGGATGGTAGCTTCATCCTGGGAGGCGATTATAATGGTGGGAACAATTTCAGGCAATAGGGGCAGGGGGGGTGTTAATGCCGATGCCGGTTTTGTAATAACAACAGCTGGAGATAGTGGAATACCAGGGCTATTTGACGATGATATAGGCTGTGTAATATTATTAGTAAAACTCATAGACATTCTTCGTTCAGTGTCAGCTATTTCATTAGAGACCAAGGTCAGTGCATTTTCGAGTAAGGACTCAAATGTAGCAGGAGGAAAAGGGAAGTCATCCTGTGTAACGTCAATATTGGCAGACGCCATACCAGGAGAGAAAAGTAGGAAGAAACTCACCACAGGCAGGTTGACAAAGTTAAAATGTTAGAGGGGTGGCCCACCCGACCACTGATGACCACGGACGGCCACAGACGGCCCGCCCTCTGCCCGGGCTCCGCCCGGCGTCGCCCGCGCGCGTCCCGCGATGCGGAGGGACAGCCTGTGCTTCGTAGCGCCTCCGGGCGCGAAGACAGCGGGGCACAGGAAGTAGACGCAAAGCCCACTGGGAGCTGTAGTCTCCAGCCGCTCCTGGATGGATGATGGCGGCGAGACCTACAGCGTTTCCCAGCCCAGGGGCAGGAGCTGCGTGCTAGCGTGCTGTCCGGTAAGTGTGCCTGCCGTTTGACCCCCGCTCCACCGAGGGACAGGCTGTGCTTTGTAGCGCCTCCGGGCGCGAAGACAGCGGGGCACAGGAAGTAGACGCAAAGCCCACTGGGAGCTGTAGTCTCCAGCCGCTCCTGGATGGATGATGGCGGCGAGACCTACAGTGTTTCCCAGCCCAGGGGCAGGAGCTGCGTGCTAGCGTGCTGTCCGGTAAGTGTGCCTGCCGTTTGACCCCCGCTCCACCGAGGGACAGGCTGTGCTTTGTAGCGCCTCCGGGCGCGAAGACAGCGGGGCACAGGAAGTAGACGCAAAGCCCACTGGGAGCTGTAGTCTCCAGCCGCTCCTGGATGGATGATGGCGGCGAGACCTACAGCGTTTCCCAGCCCAGGGGCAGGAGCTGCGTGCTAGCGTGCTGTCCGGTAAGTGTGCCTGCCGTTTGACCCGTTTGATGGGCCTATAGTTACTTGGATGGGATTTATCCCCTTGTTTATACACAGGGATTTTCTCAGCCTCTTTCCAGGAGTCTTGGACTTGGGCACCTAAAGCAATTGCTTTAGCCAGTAGTGCAATATACCAGCACCATTTAGGCTTGTCATGGAGGAAGATGTCAGCCGGGATACCATCTAGGCCCGGTGCTCTTCCCCCCGTTACTGCTCCTAGGGGAGCATTTCCATCAGCCAAGACAAAAGCTGAGTCTTGATAAAACGAATATGAAGGCTCGGAAAAATCTCCCTCATTTAAGCTACTTGCATATTGAGGTTTAAAATGATTGATCCATTGATCCTGAGCCACATGGTTTTGTGGCGGTAATGTCTGTCCTCCCCTGTCCCATTTTACTATGTTCCAAAACTGTTTGGAACTTTTACTGGCACATGCCAGTCTAAGGTCCTGCCATCTGCTTTCATGCCATTGCTTCTAGGCCTTTTCCTGGGTCCTCTTGTAGTTTCTCCTGGTTGACCGTAGTTTGCCTGGGTCCCCTGTTTTAATCGCTTCCCTCAGAATTGTACATGCTATCATAAATTCCTCGTTAAACCATTGCCATAGTTTCTTTTGTTGATTGCTTTTGGCCCTTCATAGGCTTGAAGAAATAAGAGCATAGATGGGCGAAAATTTACAATGAGTGGCAGTTATAACCTCAGGAAACTCGGGTTTGACAGAACAGGCCTCCAGCTGAGCTATCATGCGGTCAATATCCTTAGTAATAGTGGCTAGGAGTTCAGGCTTCTCTACTATCCTTACCCATTTTAGTCGCCCCATATCATTTGTTGGGACCAAATCAAGAGTGATGAAGTCATTAACTGGCTGTGTAAATGCCCTCTGAGCTTGTAAATCTAGGGTCGAGCACAGGGGGTTGTGATCCTAATTTAAGACTACTAAATGTCTTCTGTGAATACCAAAAGTAGTAAGTTTAGGATTTTGTCATAAGTTAGTTCTGTGAATCGGGCCCATAGACATTGTAAATGGTGATGATACATTGCGGACCCATCTTCAGCTGAATTGCAAGGATGTTATTGCTCTGGGTTGGGAGTACCTGGATGTTATAACTGATCGCTTGGCAAACCCAAATTGTTAATCCCCCCGATGGTCGACCATTTCCCCCACTCCACTGGTAGCTGGAAAGTGATAGTTTAAGTAGACTACACAATGGAGAGGGTCCACCAGCCATGTTTCCTGGAAGAGGCAGATATTGTGGTGCTCAATGAAGGTGTGACATTCAGGAGATATAACCTTTGACCTCAACCCTGCGATGTTCCATGATATCACAGCTAGCCAAGATGAGGTGAGACAAGGTGAACTCTGCCTGTTACACCTAATAGTACATTTTACACTAGTATCCCTCTTTCCTGCTAGTGGGGGTGGTATTGTGGGTATATTTCTTAACCAGGTTAGCGATGGATCTGGTACCGCGGCATCCTCACTCTCGCTGGTAGAAGTTTGTGTTGTATGCTCCATAAGGGGGCCAGCGAGTGAGGATAACCTTCAGTCTACCTCCCTTAATGGCGACAGACTAAGATGTGAGTTAACTCAGGGGGATTATATTTAAGTCTAATGTTGGAGCAGGTGAGATGTTTGGATGTCAAAATGTATGTATGAGGTTTTCCACCAAATGGTGGTGAGGTGGTGTCAGGGCAGTATAGTCTAGGGGAGCATTGGGGAAGTGTGTCTTTTAGCTGAAATAATGTTGTCCCTTATTAAGGATCGAAAGCCCCTACCATGGCGAATCCACTGGGTGCACTTATTCAAGAGGGAGTCCTTATCTTCTCTAGATGATTCGCCAGAATACTTGGGGACATTAATAATGTACACAACGTTTCTTGTACCTGGAATACTACTTGCCTTTCCTGCCAGTCTCTGCCCACCACTTCTATTGAGATGGGGGATTGTGGGGGGGGGGGGGGCGGGGTGAAGGCGGTAGCAGGAGGCAATGAGGGCCCTGGGCTGGACATGGAGTTACACTCTCGAGCAGATTGCTAGTGCTTCCCATAGTTGGTGCCCTGATTAGGCCACTAGCCCTTGAGCATTGTGGTTCCTGAGCTTTACTATGATGCATTTGGCAATTGCTAGCACCCATATCCTGTTGTGTGAGAGGGCTATGTCTAAGGTATGCTCCCAATGAGGATTTGACCAGCTCCACAACTAAATGCACCTTACTTAGGGAGTCAATAAGATTACAGACATACCCCTTAAGAACTCTAATTTCCTTCATCAGGGCTATTAGCTGGCTGAATACTGATCTTTGGAAAGAATCGTCTGTGGGACTACTAGGTAGCACGGCACTAGCATCAGGTGATATGCTGCTCTTACTAACTTTTCCTGCTTCATCTGTGCATCTGGTATTGTTATGTATAATACACTCTGTACTTTCTGTGCTCATGCTATGTACCTGAGTCCTGTTGCAGGTGGAAATTGCTGGTTGATCTGGATGGTCTGACAAGGTAGAAAATCTATTACCACTAGGAAAAATGGCCAGGGCTTCTCGGGAGTTTGGTTGTAACTGTGGAAGACCCTCTACTACAGCACTTACCTCGGATTCTCTCAGAGGTTCAGGGCAAGAGATCCTACTAACTGCCTTTTGAACATATCTGGTATGCGCCTTTTGCCTGTTTTGCTACCCGGGGCCTGCTGTGTGCTATCCCTGAGTGTCGTGTCAGGGAGTGATGAATCCAACAGGCCCTCACATTTGGATAACAAGATATTTATCCTCTCCATAACACCACCCTCTGAATCATTACTGGGACCTAGGCCTTTCCTTTTTTCCTTTTTTTCCCTTCTTTTTTGACACACCACCCATCCCTCCTTCACAGGTTTTTCTCTTTCCAATTCAAGTCCCAGAGATGACAGATTCCAATAAGGAATGTAAAACAACTGTCTAAAGTCCTTTAGCTGCAATAACCGCCCCTTATCAAGAGAGCTGCCTTTCCACAATTAGATGCTGCCAAATGGTCACCTGTGCAAGGCTCCAGAAGTTCAGGTGTCGGAGGGATTGCCCAGCCCATCCTCCTCCGGGCTCTGACAGGTGCAGACTGTCCCGCCCTAGGCCCGGGCTTTGCTACGCGGGGCCTGGGCATGCCCACGCACATCCCGTGTTGCGGGAGCCATGCTGCAGGAGCCGCGTGATGCTTCTAAGTGCCTTCGGGCATGAGGAACAGGTGACAGCACCTCCTGGCGCAAAGCGTTCTGGGGCTTGCACTCCCCTTGCGACAGCTGTGGCTGTGTGCAGCTCCCAGTGGTATCACTGCGAAAATGGAAAATAGTCTTTGAAGATGAGTTTTCTAGAAACTCACTACAAAAATATGAGTTTGAAAAGTACACTAATAAATCTCTACTGTTAAATAAACTGTAGAATGGAAAGTAACCCGTTTAGGGCCACCTGGGAAACTAATGACCACCTCTCAGCCTTTCGTGCTAAAGGAGAAGTAGGTCAGACAGTAGAGAATAAAAACCAATAACTGTGTATTCATATACACTCAGAACAGAGCCCGTTTCAAACCAGTCGCTGAGAGTGCTGCAGAGGGAACTGAAATTAACAAGCATAAAGATTAATTATGTATGTTTCGGAACCAGGTAAAAACACGCTCACAGTGGAATTTTCAAGGCAGGTGCAGTCAAACGGTGTAATATCTTACACAAAGTATCATAGTCCAAGGTCTTTCCATCCAGAGCCCACCTCTAGACAGGGGGAGAGGGCCTCTATCTAGTGAGAAAGCTGTATGCTAACTTGAATGGTATGCTTATTACTAAAACAGGACAGAAACGAAGAAACAAATCTACAGGGGAGCAGTTCTCGGAAGTGAACTGCATCAGTTTCGAACAGCCACTAAATGGCACCCAAAAAGAAAATGGTGCTGTGACCAATTCAAAAGCATAAACATTTTCTTTTCTAACAGACCCTCCTTTTATCATGAGCTAAAATATTTTCTAACAGTAACAAGAGGAAACAAAACAGTAATAAAATATTTCATAAATAAACAGTTTTGAGCACCCCATACTATCAACATCAGGAAGGTAAACAGTAAAGAGGGAGGAATTCTCGAAAATTCCCTCATCAATGTTCATCATATCCTCAATATTCTTTTGAAACATTATGAACGCATTGTTGTTATGAAGCCATATTTTCTTTTTAGGGATAAGAATAGTGGTGCAATAGGAGCAGCAGATGGGACGGCACTGAATAAGAGCACAGAAGAGCACCAATATCACAATCAGATACATCACTTTTCCAGGATTCCAGCCCCAGCTGACAAAGAGAGACCAACTCCAATTCCCACTTTCCATTCCTTAGATGTTTTCAAGAATATCTAAAATATGTTTGGTAGTACTCTTTTCCATATTCTTGATCCTGACCACACACTGATCACGCACTACCGCGCATATACCACCACTCTTAGCAAAAATAAAATCAACTGCATATTTGGTCTGTTCTGAATATATTCGCATACTCTACAACTGTGTGGTGATGTCATGTTAGGTTGCTACTGCGGTATTAGATATAGTTTGCAGCTTGCATCCTAAATACTCTCTAGCTTTCTCACCCCTAGCCATAGATATACCACCCAAAGGAAAATGGAAGAAAGGATGTATCCAAAAGCGATCCCATTTCTATAATTATTGACCTCTATGCTGCTGACTCTCAAACAGATTTCTTTTGTTATTGTCCTTTTAACCCATCGTATTTTATGTTTGGCATATTTATGAGGCGCACCCAAAGGCAATACCATTCCAAGAGCTATATCATCTGTACCATTATGGACATTAGCATGCATTCCATTAGACAAAAAGAAAAATCCTGGGTGTGCATAAATCGGTCCTTTATAATCCACTGCTGCATACCTGAAGTTCATTCCAAAAGTACTTGGATCCTTGTCATTAACCAAGGTGATCATATTTTTATACAACACTACTTGCGAACAATTTATATACAGTGAAATGTCAGTACTATACACGATGGGGCAACAAACAGGATAATAACCAGCCTCCCGGGTAACTATCAATTCCTTGCCAACCCACCAATGTAACATTCTGTTTTCCATATTGAAATTGTTGCAATATGTATTGTTATCACAACCTAGATACCCCATTCCCAGTGGCTTTCTATGGTGTAAACATGGTCTCGGGTAACCAAAACTAAATACTCCTTTAACTTCCGTAAACTGGGGTGGCCGAGTATAAGTATAATTCACAAGTGACAATGGATATGCAGTCCACAGACTAGTAATGGATTGAGTGGGGTAACAAACTGTCCCTTCTCCAAAAAAAGTCTCTTATATGTCTCAAAAAATACATTACTTGTGGCTGTTCTTTTGTTTATTTTCTGGGGGATAATCTTACCCTTACTATGTGAAGGTTCACTTTGATCATTTTCCAAAACCCATGACACCCCACACATTATTATTATCAATAAAACCAAAAGAACAGCACATATCATTTTGTTTTTCCATGCCCACATCATATTATGCTGTGCAACAAGAACCACTGGCTGCTCTTTGTCAGCAACCTTTCTACCAAAGGGATGCATAATGAATTGCAAAGAGGCAAAAGTGCAAAGGAAATATACAAGTTCCCAGTGTCCATCAGAGCCTCACGGGTACAGGCTCCTATCGTCCAAGAATATGTTGACACTCTTGAGCACTGGCGATGGAGCTTGCTCTCTCCTAAGCTTGTTTAATCTATCCCTCATTGATGAAGATGGTATATCTTCAAGGTATACTTCTGGGCTCCATAGCTTTGTTCAGAAATAAAAGCAAAGTGAGCAGAAAATCCTCCACTAATTTTCAATTAATACTGTTGGTACTATGACTCAGTACTACCTATCTTGTACCGTCCATCCCTGATCTTTTGGTCTCCTTGGACTCAGTATTTCGCAGCAGAGGGCGCAAATTGTACCTTGGAGCCCCAGGCACCGAGTGATCAACTAGCAAACGCTCCTGGATAGCTTGAGTTTCTGGGGGAAGTGCCTCATTCAAAATATCATCATTCTCCTCATCTGTCTGGGTCCAGATCAACTGGGTGTCAATGAAGTGAACAAACATGGGCACCTGCTCGCACTCTGTATCGCTGACACCCTCCTTCACCCATTAATCATATGGCAACGGCAAAGGAATTCTCCTCCAGTGCGTAGCATGAACTCAGTTCTTTTGGTCAGCAACCTTTACAGACCTTCATGCACCAACAGAAATTGCTCAGGACCCTTCCAGTGCGGCTCCAGACTTTTCTTCCCATGGAAATTTCTGATAAGCATGAAGTCCCCAGGTTGAATGTCGTGGCCGGGTCCCTCTGGTACAGAAGGTAGAGACTCCTGTATCTGTGGGTGAATAGAACACAAACTTTCTGTTAACTGGGCATGGTTATCAAGCAAGACAGGATATTCAATATCTGAATACTTGTGAGGCCGCGGGATGCCCCGGACATGCGCCTGGTGCCTGAACACAACCTCATAAGGAGATAATCTTGTTCTAGAATGAGCTGTCATTCTTGCTGACTAAAGAGATAACGGTAAAGCATGTGTCCCTTTTAACTTTGTTGTCTCTTGAATTTTTGCCAATTTTTGTTTGAGAGTACCATTGTACTTATCAACAAGGCTAACTGGGGGTGATTGGCAGCGTGAAATTTCTGCTGAACGTGCAACCCTTCACAAATCAATGTAATTAATTTCCCATTAAAAAAGACTTCCGTTGTCACTTCTAATAACTCGGGGCAAGCCGAGGAATGCACTCTTTATGGAGTACCTTTGCAGTCGTAATGACAGTATTATCTTTAGTGGGTTGGGCGGCCTCAACCCATTTAATGAACACACATACAACCACCAAAACATTCTTAAGATTATTGCATCTCTCTAATTCAATGTAGTCCATTTGAAGGACTTCAAACGGAAAAGTCAGTGGTACAAAATTACCAGGTGGTGTAGGGGAATTCATTGCAAGTAAATAGAAAGGTATGCAACCCATACTAATATGATGTTCATGTTATGTTATGTTATGTTATAATGGTTTTAGTAACGTGCACTGTTACTCAAGAGTGTCCTGGTGCAGAGAAAAAAAGAGCAAAAGTGAGGGAACAGAAAGTTAGATCACCGAATTAAACATGTGTGTTTTGAGCTGCTTCTTAAAGGTCAGGAACACAGAAATGTGTTGTAGACCCACAGGAAGTACGTTCCAAGCCTCAGCCGCTTTAACCTAAATGGATTTGCCTCCCATTCGGATTCTGCGGAAGCGAGGAACAACCATTCTGCGTTGTGCCGCTGAACGCAGATGCCAATTAGGCACATAGAATGCAAAACGTTTCTGAAGACACACGGGACTCAATCCATGCAGTGCTCTATGAGCCAGCGTCAAAGCTTTGAACTGAACCCTCTGGGCCACCGGACGCCAATGTAGGTCCCGCAGGAGTGGACACACACTAGTGCGCGTAGGGGCATTAAAAAACAGCCTAGCTGCCGCATTTTGAATAATTTGTAGCTTATGCAGCAGGTAGGCAGGAAGCCCAACGAAAAGAGCATTCGCATTGTCTAATCTAGACACATCATGGCGCGGGTAACCATTTCTTTTGCTGCTATGGGAAGCAGGGGGAAGAATTTCCTAAGCATTTGAGGGTCCCAAAAGTGACGCCCGTCAGCTTCTTTATGTGGTCTGAACCAAATACCCAGATTCTTAGCAGGGCCTGATTTGGGCAACGGGCGGGGAAAGCCCGGAGGCCACACACAGGACCTAAAATCCTCCGGGAATTGTCCATAGAGAAGGATCTCTGATTTTTCCTCATTGCATTTAAGGGAGGCCTTGGCCAGCCAGCGGAAAACTGCAGCTAGACAACGTTGGGCCCTATCTGTGTCCAGGATAGCATTGTTCCAGGTGAAGAGCAGCTGCGTATCGTCACCGTATGCAATCACCTTGGCTCCCATCTCCTCCGCCAGATGGACAAGTGGCGTCAGGTAGATATTAAAGAGGAGGGGGCTCAGGGTCGATCCCTGAGGAACCCCCGTCCCCAAGTTCCTGACTGTCGAGGAGCAGGAGTCCATGCACACCTGTTGTGAGCGCGAGTCCAAGAAGGATGCTATCCATTGCCAGGCCACACCGGAAATGCCCACCACCGTCAATCTATCCAGGAGCCTCTGGTGGGTAACTGTGTCGAAGGCGGCAGAGAGGTTGAGTAGGATGAGGGCAGCCCTGCCGCCTCCATCCAGACACTCCCTGATAGCCTCTGACATCTCCACCAGAGCGGTCTCGGTACTGTAGGAAGATCTGAAGACTGATTGCACCGGATGGAGTGCACCCGATGATTCCACAAAAGCCTCGAGCTGCCGGAAAACCACCTTTTCACATACTTTCGCAAGCGCAGGCAGTAGCAAAATGGGGCGGTAGTTAGCCGGCTGCAAGGGGTCCAGAGTGGGTTTCTTCAGGAGGGGAAGGAGTTTAGCACACTTCCATATCGCAGGGACACACCCCGACTGAAGGGAAAGGTTCACCATTTCCACTACCACTGGGCAGACTACCTCAGCTATCACCGCCAGGACCCGCGCCGCGCACGGATCCGCTGGAGAGCCCAATTTAAGGGCCTTCAGGAGCGCCAACACATCTGGCTCAGTAGTGGGTAGGAATGACGCAAACACGGCAGCTCCAGCCCGCAAGTTAGCCCCAAGAGTCAGGGAGTGAGATTCTGAGGGGCTGACCGCCAGGCCCACACTCTCCTGAATCTTAACAATTTTATCCATGAAAAAGGACGAGAGCTCCTCACACCACTCATTAGATGAGGGAAGAGTGCTTTGCTCAGCGCAGGGAGAAAGGAAACTTCGCACATTCGCGAATATCACCTTACTGTTATTTCGGGATAGCATGATCCTCCCAGCAAAATGATCGCTCTTAGCCTTTTTCATGGCCGTGTAGTACTCTCTCTGGGCAACGCGTAAAGACGCCTTGGCCAAGGGGCAATAGTTCTGGCGCCAGGCGAACTCCAACTCTTTGCAGCTGTGTTTCAGATCCCTGAGGGTGGTTGTGTACCATGGCTGCGAAGGGCAGGAGCGCCTGGTGTTGCCCCGCTGACCCTTAGCACAAGATCTAACCCCCTGGCTGATCCAATGATCAAAGTTGGCCACCGCCCCTTCCAAATCAAAGGCAGGCATGGGGCAGGACTGACCCAATATCTCAGAGAGTGCAGGGAGATTACCCTTTTTGGCCTGTGAGCCGGAGGCAGACGTAGTATATCTGCCGTGCCGAATGTCCTCTCAGGAGAACCTAATCAAAAATTGATCAGACCAAGTCATGTCCTCAGGATCACAAAGTGATATAGGGAAATTGGCACAGACCAGATCAATAAGGTGGCCTCCCAAATGCGAAGGGAGTTGCACATGGTGGATTAGCTGGGCGAGATTCAGGGCATCCAAAAGGGCCCGCGCCTCCGGGGTGGAGGGGGAATCCAGGTGAATATTAAAATCACCTAATAGGAGATATTTGGGGTAGCGAAGGGAGCGTGGAACAATGGTATCCGCCAGCGTTTTCAGAAACGCTCCCGGAGGCCCTGGAGGGCGATACACCAGAGTCCCCCCTAATGTAAAGTGTGGGGAAATAGTCAGCACAAAATCAAGTGCCTCTCCCTCCACCCCCCCTCTCCTGGCTTCGCTGGTGAAACGCCATGATTCCCTAAGCACCACCGCAATCCCTCCCCCTCTTCCCCTTCCTCTGTCCGCCCTAATAATAATATAGCCTCTAGGTATAGAGAGTTCCACAACTGGGGCACTCGATTCATTCAGCCACGTTTCCGTGATAAACAGGACATCCAATGTGTCATCTATCAATAGCTCATAGATATCTGCCGAGTGTTTTACCATAGACCGGGCATTAATAAGGGCTGCCTGAATTCTATGGGCGCCCTTAGTAGCGGGCATAGCGAGGGGCGCTGGAGCCATCAAGCAGAAGTCACAAACCGGACATTTCGTGGCAGGATTGGCCAGATCCTCCGAGTGGCCTTTCATCAAGTCACTCGGCTCCCAAATATCGAGCAGAGCTTTCTGCGAATATCTGTGTGGGTTATTAGCCGATTCTGATACCGGTACTGGGTCAGAATGGGCAGCGCGACTGGCCCTAGGCACGGCCGGGGCACGGCCAGGCGCAGACGGGCTTGCCTTTGCTGTGCCTTCGGCGCGCCGGCGGCGCGTCCGCTGCACGTTTGGCCAGCCATTTGCAATATGTAACTTCGCCCCACCCCCAGCTAGACCAAAGCGAGCAGCCCCACCGGGATCCGGGTCCTCACCCAAGATGGCGCCTGCCCTCCACTCAATTGGCACGACAGCCGCGGTGGAACGGGGCAGGGAGGCACACCTTGGCGCAAGTGCAGGTAGTAAATCGCCAGCGTTATAACCCAGAACACAATCGGCAAATAATGCAGATAGTTCCAAAGGTTTAAAAAATTAAAAAAGATGGCTTTAAAAAGCGTAAAAAGGTTTGTGATAATGCGGGTGGCAGAAGAGCTCCACACCTTCAACAGGCTTGCAGTCTGCCCCCAAATGCTCAAGCGGGACCTCGTAAGTGCTGCCACCAACTCACGAGTACCGCAGAGCACAGCAAACCACTGGCCAATATGTAACTTCGCCCCACCCCCAGCTAGACCGCAGCGAGCAGCCCCACCGGGATCCGGGTCCTCACCCAAGATGGCGCCTGCCCTCCACTACATCGGCACGACAGCCGCGGTGGAACGGGGCAGGGAGGCACACCTTGGCACAAGTGCAGGTAGTAAATCACCAGCGTTATAACCCAGAACACAATCGGCAAATAATGAAAGAGACGCCCGACCGGGTTAGCACCCATGGAGACCAAAGTAACAAAAGGAACAGTTTGAAATCAAGTGACCATCCTCATGCAAGGCGGAACTACGTTCACAAAGCAAGTTTATTTTATAGTGTCAAAAGAATGTGGAAAATTGTAGCAATGAGCACTGGACAGAGCATGTGTTTTATTTAAAGTGTTAGCAGTTGTAAAAAGTTTATAGTTTCACTACATTACTTCATTGCGAAATATTATCAACTCGTATAATGATCTAGAACTTGGAAATGTGATTAAAGACAAGCATTATGGGTGTTATAGTGTCTCAGGGAAGTGTGGTAGTTTTGAAAGGGACGCAGGTGATAATTATGCAGAGATTAGGGGGAGGGCTGTTGGAGAGGAGGGGTAAAAGTCGAAGTTAAAAGCAAGGAGGCTGAAAAGGGAAACGAATGATTTTTCCTGGGATGGCGCAAGGAGAACGTCTGCCTGTTAGCAGGTATGAGATGAGGATGCAAAGGGCGGAGTAGGGAAGGGAAGCAAGATGTGGAAAAGGATGGGTGAGAATGGAGGGTTTTGTTTAAATGAAGGAGAACATCAAGGGTTGAAGCAGTCGGGGTTAGAGCAGAGTAATTATTCACAGAGTGAAAGGAAGTTTTAGATGTTAATGGCAGAGAGCTGTTTGGCAGAGACACTAGGGGGTGATTCTGTTTAGTAATGCAAACAACGTATTTAGAAGCAATGAGTTGGTGCGATTAAGAAGAGAGGTGTTTTTTTAAACATGAGTTTTTTCAAACATGAGCTTTGTTTAAACATGTGATCTTAGTGCGCATATTTGTGGATGGAACACTAAAGTATGGTCATTGTGATTTACGGTTTTCCCTGAGGAATGGCCCAAGAGGCCCGAAATGCATTGGTCTTCAATAAACTGCTATTGATGAATTTGGCTTCAGTGATGTTTTTGAAGAGAGGCTCGGATGGCTCAGCAAAAGCATCCAAAATTTGGGGAATAGCATTTCCTTGCATGCGGATGTGTATTATGGCAAGCGAAAGTGTGGATTAGTAATGGAGTGAAAAATGACATGTACCGAAGTCTGAAAAAAGAAATAGGTGAAAAATAATTTTTTGCAAAAGCAAATTGGCTGTGCAAGTGGTTATGGGCAGAAAGTGGTCCCAATATGTTGTTGTTCAGATCCCACAACTTTCCCACACAACAATGTGTGAAAAAAGTAATTTTTTCAGCTAAATTTGAGGTTTGCAGGGAATGTTGGGTAAAAAAGTCAATGAAAGCCATGCAAGTCATTCACCCCCGTACTTCCCTCTCTGTCTACTACTCAACAATGTGAAGGTTTGCCTAGGTGACGACTGAGCCAGGGCACGAAGTCCCCTGCTACCTATCATGACAAAAAAAATCTTACAAAAGGCCATTAAACAGCCACAAATATAAATCTAACACTAATTTGATAAAGTTAATCCATCACTTGAACTGGTTGCTTTTAGCACCTCCAGAAACACTGGCTTTAAAGCTCAAATACTTATCAAAGTACATAAATATTGAAGCCAAGCCTTCTGAAGGGGAGCCATAAAGCCACTTCACAGCACCAACCACTTTATGGTCCATTCACAGGCCATTTACGCACCACACACAAGACTTCCATACCGCAGGCCTTGGGCCCAATCAATCAGATCACTTGCACTCACATAAACATATCGCCTCCATGCCAGGGCCCATCACATTCTTATGCCACAAGACAAAATGGGTTTGACTACATTTTACCACCTGTCAAGTCTCCCCCTCCTTTTTCCTGAGTATTACCGAATGCATGCCGAGTGAACCTTTACTAATGGCTCTCAAGACAGCCACATGAGGCTCAGGAAGACATGTCTTTCATGCACTTTTAGCACACTCACTGTGCTAAATCCAACTCCTTCCAGTTTGTGAATGCAATTTGGGGGGGGGCCGAGTATGCCCCAAAGCCATTCCTCGAGCTGAGCAAGCATATACACCTTTGAAACTAAGGCAAACATGCTGGAAATGTTTTAAAGCTTTCTAACGAGAACATCATAAACTATGAAGAACGGTTGAATGTGAAACATGCATTCTCCATGACAACGTGAAGTATGTTCTGTCCACCAGTATGTGCAGCGTGTGGACTATTATGTACTTGTTAATTGGCGAACAGAACAACTACCATGTTCTGAAAGCAGATAAAAGTGTTTAGAAGTCCATGATTTCCTGAAATAGATGAACACATATTCTGCAGCTGCTTGCTTGGTGAAGAAGTGGTTTACAGATAGTATGTATCCATTCCCACCAATTGAAAGGCTTACCTATTGACAGATTCACCTCAGTTAATTTCCAAGTATTTTGCTTTAGTATGATACAACTGTAAGCAAGTAGGAAAACAGAAGGCAGGCTTACTTAGGCACTGGGGACAGTAAATGCGAGTCGTCTGCCTCTTTCCCTCCATCAAGCACACTTTACACCTACAAAATGGTTGCTCCTTTTTGGGTGTTGCAGGAATTTTATCGGCTAAATGTCACTCCGGCGGCCTTGCCACGTGAAGTGGAGGCTGCTGCTTCTCAAGAAGGGAGACTTTCAATTGCAGATAACTCAAAGTCAAGGAAAGACATGAGTCTTCCTGTGGTGGTCTGATGATAAGCAACATACTCATTGTATGTTGCCATCTGGATCAGGCGAGTAAAGAAATTTTTATGCCAAGTTCGAGTTTTACGACTCGCTTTGCATGGCTGAAGAACTTGGTCATTCTTATCTACTCCGCTAATGTACTTGTTGTACTCAAGTATACAGGTGGCTTGTGGACTTTAGCCATCTGACCCCAAACCGTGACATGGGAAGTGCTCTCAGCATGAATTATAGTGAGCATGTACAGGTCACGCCTATCTGAGAGCAGTTTGTTGGAACAAAATGTAGTGCTCCCGGACTTCTGGAGCTTCTTGCAAACAAGCTCCTGCGGGAATCCTCAGTGGCGACAATGAATTATACCACAAGCGATGGTTCCAGATTTGTAGAGCTCACTGAACAGCTCTATTCCTGTCGAGAAATTGTACACTTAAAGGTTATAACCTTTGTGAAAAAGTGGCTGGACAAGCTCCCATATGATCTTTCCCAGGGCCCCAAGTGTGGTAGGGCAACCTACAGGGTTAAAAGTTGCGTCCTTCCCTGTATACACTCTCAAGCTTTACACATAGCCATTCGAGCTCTCACATAGCATGTACAGCTTGATGCCATAATGAGCGCGTTTGCTCGGAATGTACTTTATACAAGATCAAGGACTCAGCAATGGCTATAATCTTTCCAGGAGTATAAACCCCTGGAAACCTGGCAGGCAAATGTTCCATGACATGCTGAATTTTGAAAAACCTATCATAGTCTGTATGGTCCCTGGGCAAAGCAGCGGAATTGTCATTGAAATGCAGCATGCGTTGTAATAGCAAAAAACAATCTCTGCTCATGTATGGTGCGAAGATGGGGGTTAACCAAACCGTGCGAGTAGACCAGTAGGATAGCAAGGTTGGTGTTTGCACTACCCCCATTTTAAGCCTGAGACCCAAAAATATCTTCAACTCCCCTAAAGAAGTAGGGGTCCACTTGTGTGCCCTAGAATGAGGCCCAAGAGTGCCTCCATGCTTCCTCAGAAATTGTTCGGCACGCACATTTGTTTGCTGCACAATTTCTTCAAGGAAGTCAACATCCAAAAAGAGATGGATGTAGTCAATTGCCAAAATATTAGCCGCATCGACTTTACACCCAGCGTCACTAGTGTAAGGCGGAAATTGGAGCTGAACTAAATTGCGCGGCTGCCAAGATAGCGCTCCGTCTGTGCTTGCGGGCACAAGTGCCTGCTCTCTGGGTTGCTCTAACCTGCTACTGGTGTCTCGCTGCACAGACTATGCTGGCATAGGGGCATAGGGTGATCCCCGCCCATCTGAATCCTGAATTGCCATCATGCAACCAAACCAGGAATGAGACACGATCGGTCCGGGCTCCTATGAAGAGGCTTCCTTGCCCTGGTTTGGTAAACAATCGAGCACCCCGCTCGAACAATTGAGCACTCCGCTCAACGTCTTAGAATACTGGATACCGTTCCTCCCATAAATATACAGCGCTTGGACCAGAACTGTCCTAAAAAGCCAAAATTTCAAATATTTCCAAGACAAGCATATTATAATTCTCTGTCCTGAAGATGATGCCAATTATCTCAGTCTAGGCATCGAAACGTCGTCGACAAACTGGCATCATATGTATAGGAAAAAGTGGAAAATGAATACAATGATGCTCTAAAATGTATTTTCGTCTGCTCACTGAATTACTAGTACACAGACCGCCTCGTTCGTTTTAGCCTTATCCCTTTGTTTTGTCTTGTCCCCTGTGGGTTACTGGTTGTACCCACTGTGTAAAAAATCTTGTGTTATTTTTGCAACTTACTTAAATTAAAAATCCTGTCCGGCTGGACAAAGGTCATACTTACTATTGAGCGTATGTCTATCATTTGTCAAGATCCCTGAACTACTAGGGACCATTGTTCTTTGAAATAGGGGCATAGGGGCAGCACGCCTGACATCGTCTCCTTCAGAATCGCT
Organism: Lissotriton helveticus; assembly: GCF_964261635.1. Taxonomy (NCBI): domain Eukaryota; kingdom Metazoa; phylum Chordata; class Amphibia; order Caudata; family Salamandridae; genus Lissotriton; species Lissotriton helveticus. Next base: position 1,451,297,787 of record NC_136061.1, on the reverse strand, counting down.
GGAAGATGAGTCGTCGGATGGAACTGCACCGACTGAAAATCACTTCCAGATTCTGCTCCATTGCCCTCTCCCTCAGATGCTGGCTCAGTATCTTCTGTCTCAGCCTCTGATCCTGCCTCAGAGCTGGACTCCAGAACCAGACTTCAGGCCTGGGCAGCATTCATCCAACAATACGCTATCTTTGCTAGTGTCTAAAACCTTCCTTTTAAAACACTATCCTATGTAGAAGGCAGATAGGTTGTTGGTTTCAAAGTGTAGGTGGGTGTGTGCGAGTGAAGTGTGCAACAGTCAGTAATGACAAAGTCACCTTACATTTCCTTTGAGAAATCCGTAGGCTCTCTAAAAACACTAAGAAAGAGAGAAGACACCTTGCCACATACCCATCAGTGCAGCATTTAGCGCTGGTGGCAGCCAGTGCGACAATCATTTTGGCGCACCCTCCCTCGCATGACCTCCAATAATATCTGTTATTCAGCGCCAAGATGCCTACAGGTGAACGTGTGCTTTACAAATGCACACTATGACCGCCTTGGATTCCCTCACTACCATCCAGCAAACGTGACCCTTACTAATCCACTTAGCTATCCACCTAATACAGATCTGCATGCCCTCTGCATTACTTTATGGCGTTAAAACTGCCACTAGACAAAAGTCAAATATCGCTTTCTCTAGCAGGAATTTGGTTTTACTCTGCAGCAGTACCACACTTTACTGCCTTTCATGTAACTTCAAAGAGATTCATTACAGTTATTTCACAGCCTCATCATTTCAGCACTGAAGCTTTTTCAAATGCTATGCAACAAAGTCATAGATGTTGCTTATTTATATTATGGATCTAACAAGCACTGACAAAGCCAATAGTACTGGATTTTAGGTGTAATGTTGCTTGCTGTATTATACCTGAATGGCTTGACAGAAGTTGCAAAATACCAGTCGGGCAGAACCCTAAGATAAGGACAGATTTTCAGCTTACATGTTTTAAAGTCACACCCTTAATTACATCAGCCACACCTCTTCCGGCTCCCAGCATTTTTCAACCTGCGCAAGGCCCTTACACAGAGAGATCTCTCTGTAAATATATAAATATATATGAGATTCTCTCTCTACATATAGGTATATATTACCTACTGGCGGTCGCCAGTATGTAGTTATAGTTAGGGCCAATTTTCCGTAGGAAATCTGCAACATTCTATTTGGAATAACTTTAGCGCCGGTTGGCTAATCTTTGGGAATTTTTTTTAAACTTATGGCCAGGTCCGCTCCGCTCCTATCCGGAAAGGCTCGGGGTGATACGTGAAGCGGGGGGCGAGAAATAAGGGGAGTCCCAAAACGTGTTTTCCCCATGCAATTTTCCATAGGAACCTTTAGCCGCAGCTACAGCCTATACAGCTGAACCGAATTACACCACATTTGGCATAGAGGTAGTCCTTAGTTCAGACTCATGCCTTTTCCTTAAATGATGTAAATCAGTTCTGTAGTTCTTTAGATATTAAACGAAAAATGTACATATATAGCTGGGCGGAGCCTAACAACACATCTCATTGTGAGATCTGATTGGCTGTCAGCACTTCATCCAAGAAGTGTTGGCAGCCATCCTGGAACCAATATACATGATAGCACCTCATTAAAAAGCATTGCAGTTAATAGAAGGTTTTAAGACTTTAGTTCCATTATAAATCATTTGTTTATGGTGCCATACTCATTTTAGGAATTGTGGTGTATTCTAAGGTAATTTTACCATGTGAAAAAGCCTTCTGCTGGGATATCATGAATCATGTTTGAGAGAAAATGATTCTCTCATGCTTGTCCCATAGAGGTTTGGAAGGTACTCCGGTAGCTAAAATGAGTGCATATTTTCTGTAAATTCACATTATCTTTCTCAGTCATGTGATAATGAAGTCTGCCATTCTCAGTAAAACCTGTACATCCAACAAGGGCAGAGACTGTCAGTTTATTCCTTTGTATTTTACTGTAGATTCTCAGAGTGTTCTAAAAAACAACTAGAACGCTAACAGTCTTACTATTGGCACAATATGGCACACCTGAAGCCATCTTGATTGGAATAAACTGGTAAAACTTAAAACATTTAATTCAAAAAGAAACAAAATAAGGGGGTTTATTTTGTCATAGAAATTATGGTTAGTGCTGTAGAAAGAAAAATTAGGACATGTTTTAAGTGAGATCTCAAATATCTTCCTGTTATATTTCAACAGGAGAAGCCTGGCAGTTGATTCCTTTGTGTTCTAGGTAGTTCTTGTGCACTACCCTAAACTCCAAATCTACCCCCAGAATGACCTTCTACACTACACTACACAAACACCATTGCACTACCCTAAACCCTAAAACACAACCCCCAGCATGACCCCTACATGACACAAACACCACTGCACTGCCCTAAACCCTAAAACACTACCCCCTGCACTGGAGAAGTGTGGCTCAATGGTTAGAGCGGCAGACCATGATGCAGAGGTCTGGCCCGGGGCCCGGGTTCAATTCCTGCCTCGGCGGGCCTTGGGCTCAATTTCCCCGGACCTGATAATTCTCGCCTCGGTGCCTATTCTAATCATGGGTCCCACTCTGCAACTCTGGGCAATAGCTTGCTTAATCTCCACAACGGCCCCAACAGCGCTAGGATGCCTGGCTTCATCTTCGGGGTGCCCAGGAGTGGGCACTTCACAGGGAAAGGACAGGAAGGGTTCCACAGCGGTATGTGTACAGAGCCTTGAGACCCCATCGGGGGTGATTTGTGCGCTATATAAGCACTACATTTACACAAACATCACTGCACTACCCTAGAACACTACACCCAGCACAATGCCCTACACTACACAAATACAACTGTGCTACCCTAAACCCTAAAATACTACCCCCGGCACGACCTCCTACACTACCCAAATACAACTGCGCTACCCTAAACCCTAAAACACTACCCCCGGCATGACCCCCTATACTACCAAAACACCACTGCGCTACCCTAAAACACCACCCCCCGGGACAACGACCCCCTAGACTACCCAAACACCACTGAGCTACTCAAAACCCCAAAACACTACCCCTGTCACAACCCCCTACAGTACCCAAAACTCACTGGGCTACCCTAAACCCTAACACACTACCTCAGGCACGCCCCCTACACTACACAAACACCACGGAGCTTCTCTGAACCCTAAAACACTACCCCCGCACGACCCCCTACACTACCCAAACACCACTGCGCTACCCTAAACACGACCCCAGCATGACCCCCTACACTACGCAATCACCACTGCACTACCCTAAACCATAAATCTACCACCAACACGACCCCCTACTCTACACAAACACCACTGCACTACCCTAAACCCAAAATCTACCCCTAGCACAACCCCTCACAACACAAACATCACTACACTACCCTAAACCCTAAAACACAACCCCCTACACTATCCAAACACCGCTGCACTACCCTAAACCCTGAAACACTACCCCCTACATTACACAAACACCATTGCACTACCCTAAACCCTAAATCTACCCCAGCACGACCCTTCATACTACATAAACACCGCTGCACTACTCTAAACACTAAATCTACCCCCAGCACGACCCACTACATTACACAAACACAGTTGCACTACCCTAAACCCTACAACACAATCCCCAGCACGTCCTCTACATAACACAAACACCACTGCACTTCATTAAACTCTAAAACACTACCCCCTGCACGACTCCCTACACTACTCAAACACCACTGCACTACACTAAACGCTAAAACACTACGCCCTGCACGACCCCCTACACTACCCTAAACACTAAAACACTACCTCAACATGAACCCCTACACTACACAAACACCACTGCACTACCCTAAAACCTAAATCTACCACCAACACAACCCCCTACTCTACACAAACACCTCTGCTCTACCCTAAACCTACCCCTAGCACAACCCCCTACACTACCCAAACACTGCTGCACTACCCTAAACCCTAAAACACTACCCCAGCACGACCCCCTACAATATATAATCACCACTGCACTACCCTAAAACACTACCCCCTACATTACACAAACACCACTGCACTACCCTAAACTCAATCTATCCCAGCACGACCCCCCATACTACATAAACACCACTGCACTACCCTAAACCCTAAATCAACCCCCAGCACGACCCACTACATTACACAAACACCGTTGCACTAAACTAAACCCTACAACACAACCCACAGCACGACCCCTACATAACACAAACACCACTGCACTTCCCTAAACCCTAAAACACCACCCCCTGCATGACCCCCCACATTACCCAAACTCCACTGCACAACTCTAATCCCAAAAACATAACCCCCAGCACTACCCGCTACATTACCCAAAAACAATACTGCATTACCCTAAACCCTAAATCTACCCCAGCACGACCCTCTACATTACCCAAACACCACTGCACTACCCTAAACCCTAAAACACTATCCCTATACTAGACAAACACCACTGCACTACCTTAAACCCTAAAACACTACCCCCAGCATTACCCCCTACACTAAATAAACATCACTGCACTACCCTAAACCCTATATCTACCCCCAGCACAACCCCCTACACTATCCAAACACCACTGCACTACCCAAAACCCTAAAACACTACCCCAGCACGACCCCCTACACTACACAAACACCACTGCACTACCCTAAACCATAAATCTACCCCCAACACGGCCCCCTACTCTACTCAAACACCACTGCACTACCCTAAACCCTAAAACACTACCCACAGCACGACCCCTACACTTCACAAACACCAGTACACTACCCTAAACCCTAAAACACTACCCCCAGCACAACCCCCTACACTACCAAAACACTGCTGCACTACCCTAAACCCTAAAACAATACCCCAGCACGACCCCCTACACTACATAAACACCACTGCACTACCCTAAACCCTAAAACACTACCCCCTACACTACACAAACACCACTGTACTACCCTAAACTCTAACTCTACACCAGCACGACCCCTTACACTGTAAAAACAAAAACACCACTGCACTACCCTAAACCCTAAATCTAACCCCAGCACGACCCACTACACTACACAAACACCATTGCACTGCCCTAAACCCTAAAACACCACCCCCAGCACGACCGATACATAACACAAACACCACTGCACTTCCCTAAACCCTAAAACACTACCCCCAGCACGACCCCCTACACTACCCATTTACCAATGCACTACCCTAAACCCTAAAACACTACCCCAGCATGACCCCCTATACTACCCAAAAACCGTTGCACTACCCTAAACCTTAAATCTACCACAGCACGACCCCCTACACTACCCAAACACCACTGCACTACCCTAAAACACTACTGTGAGAAGTTAGCCTGGCATGTGATGTCCACTATTCTAGTGGGCACCTTGCACCAGTCTAAACGACCCTTATTGATGGTGGTTGTAAAGTCAACCTTATAGACAAGCTATCCTAGTGGTAGCATGGGCCAGCAGTCTTATGCTAAAACTTCAGAGAGCATATGAAGCCAGCTGCTTTTCCATTTATAATCCCTTGAATACCAAATGAAATGACACCACACAAGGTATATATTAAATATATATGTATTTATTACTAACACAACCCCTCTGCACTCTTTATGAGGTCAGAGTTCGAGATGCGTTACAAGTTACTCATTTAGCATACTATAAGTTGCACAAATACAATTCTGCCCTAGGGGCCTCAGGAACCATATACTAAGTAAGTGGTATAAGGGCCACTTCAGGAATGGTGAATAGGCCTAGGGCCTAGGGAATCTCTGGGGCTACACTACAGAACCAAAGGTTTGGAAGTAGGAGACCCACGGTAGACGCGTGCAGTGTGGGAATACAGACGCAAGTTACCATTGACTTACAATGGAGAACGAAGAAGTCACAAAGTTACTGATTAAGGACACTTCCGGGTGGACTACGGTGAAACCCGTTTAAACTAGGACACTTGGATAGTCAATACCCATGGGAGCACCGGAGTACTCGAGTTACCTCACCCAGGAAAACCGGGTGCATAGGTGTCTTTTCGTGTCGGGTTTCGTCGATGTTTTCAATGGAGACCTGCAAAAGAAATGCTGCAGGCGGCTGAAGGAAGAGTGTCCGGGTGGGTCCAAGGGTGGATCGAGGAGCTGAAGAACCTGAAAGCAGAAGGGACAGAGTCTGGGTCACTAGCCAGTGACCCGGAAGGAACCAGGATGGAAACAGGTGATGTCGTGATGCAAATGGGTGAAAAGGTGAAGCTTGTCTCTGCAGCCACGAGGACCAGGAGGCATCAACGATGACCAAGAGCTGGATTCGAGATGTCCCATAAAGGATCTAGTTGACTGCAGTGTCGGTATCCGGATTGGACCCAACATGCCTTGGCAACCGCAACCCACGCAGGAAGTGAAGATTGGCTTCAGGTCAGACCAGCAAGGTCTGAGGGGCTTCTCCTTTGTAGGGAAGCTGGAGCAAGCCTGGAGCAACTAGGAAAGCTAGATGATTTCAAAGGTTCGCCTTCAGGGGGCTCACTGGCCAATGGGCTAGCAACCGGGTAGACACCAATGGGCTAGCAACCGGGTAGACACGTCAAGCTGAAATGCAGGAGCGGGCCCCACGCGGCACTCGTGGAGTGTGGAGGGCTGAGCTTCGGTGCAATTGGCACTCGGGTCTGGCGCTCCTAGTACCCCAATGCACAACTGCAAGTTCCCTCAGGAGTCGATGCAGTTAGCAATTTGCAGGATGTCCAGGGAGTCTGGTCACACATCTCTCGTGTCTGCCACGAGTCTCAGCTTTGCTGTGGATGTGGGTCGGAGTCCAAGAAGTATGGAAGTCCAGTCCTGAGTAGCTGAGTCTTCGGGTTCCATCGGGAGCAACGACAAAGCAAACTGGCAAGTTACTGGTGGTGCCTGTTTGAACAGGGTGGTTACTCCTTGACCACAAGGGAGATGTCTTCCGTCTTCTAGTTGATGTAGAAAGTCGAAGGTCCAAGAGTTTCATTTCAGAGTTTCAGTCCAGGATAATCTAATGTCTCTAGACACAGCTCCTATCTTTATACTAATCTAAGGGGCTGGATTACCTGCTAGGTCCCTCCTATGGGTTGACCCTGAGAAGGGGGTGGTTACACCCCTTTCTTTCTCTTTGTCCAGTTTCATGCCAGAGTGGGGCTGGAGTGCCCCAGCAACTTGTTTGAACCGGGCTATGCATGGAGCACCTTGTGTGCCCCAGGCAGTGTCTCCTTTTGCAGCCCTCTGTGGTAAATAAATAAATAATACCCTATTTTTGACTAGACTTATAGCATAACAGATAGCTCAATAAATAAGAGTCAAGATTCGAGGTAGTAGGAGTTTCTGCAGGTTTATTACAGCATAAGGACAGGATCAGGACAACCTGCATAAGAACAGAATGACAGGGCCCAGCAGGACAACTGGGGCCCAGCAGGGGAAAAGAGGCCCAGCAGCTGCTGGGGCTAGGTCGGGGATGAGCGCGCTAACATTCAATAACAAAACACAGGCATATATACATAGCGCGAACACATAGCATTACATTGCAGTAGGCGTAACAGTGGGTGGAGCAGAAGGCATGACGCGTAGCAGTCGCGAAAGATAACAGTAAAAAGAGGTGTAACTGGGCGTATACATAGACATGTGGTGCAAACGTAACAGAATATGTCATGAATGGGCGGAAACATAGGAGGGGGCTACCTAAGGAGCCGGGACCTCTAACCTAATGGTGCGCGAAAACTAGCAATGACGTGTTACTAGGAGAAGCTGGGGGCTACGAACTCTGTGCTAGGAGCAGAGACTAGAGTCTGGAGGGTCGGAGCGACATGTACCTAAACCCTATCTGGTATCTAATGTTTAGGGAACATGTTGATATAAACTAGAAGTCATGAGGGGAAAAGCTAACTTGACTCTAAGACTGGACCATGCATTATTCTACATGTAGTGCGTGATGAAGAATACTAAATGACTATTAAATACAGTATTTCTCTAACGTGGAGACGAGAAGGCTAGACAATGACGGAAACTATTGATGCAGTTCAGTAGCTTAGGAATGCAGAGGAGGAGGACTGAACTGATAGCTGGAATCATAACATACTCTTGGCAGACTCAGAGGCAGAGCCAAGCTGCACCGGGCACTGCGAGGCAGGAAGTAAGTGAAGGGTCGAGGATACAGGTGGGGGCTGTATCGCTCCTCAGCGAGGCTTTCAGGAGACAGAAGCTGAATCTGTGGTCCGGGCCCTTTTGAGGCCTGGAAACGGGGACTTTATAATGGAATAACGTGCACACTGGGAAACGTGGTAACATAACTTTACATAGGCCTGATATTCGTAGTATTCACGAGGACTGGAAACTAACATACTAGAGGTGGACACAACTGTAATTGCGTCATTAATCGGACATGGGGAATAACATATGCATATTGGTCATGCACACATAACATATGATGGATGAGGCGTAGGGACACAGAACATGACAAAAGTTACTTTTCCACATTCCCTCCTTGTCACTACGTTTCCATCAGGAAACATCAATTTTCATGATACCATCTATCATTTCATACAGTACCATTTGCTCGTCTCGAATTGTCTTGGAACGGGATTTGGAACGGGGCTTGGGACTAGGAATACAAGAGGTAGCACACATGCTGCAAATCGCAGGGCCACATTGTATACAGAGGCAGCAGCTAAATATGATCGCTACTGCTATACTTAGAAAGGACAGGACTTTCCATCCCCATGCGGAAATTATATTCCAGAACCAACCGGACCATGTCCAGGTGCCTGGGTCTTGATGTAACAGATGGGCAATTTTATGGAGTCTGGTTATAGCTGAATAAACAGACGGCGCGTTATTTGGAATGAAAATGCAGCAACTAGATCCGATGACTCTACAGGCCCCGCCCCTATCGGCCAGTATGACGTCAAGGACGAGACGATTTTGCAAAACGACAAATCTCATAGCAGATTGTTCTTCGGTTAGGTTACCTAGAGCAGAAGCAGTCTCATTAACTACAACTTCAAGGGTTCTTGTTAACCTACGGATCAGTTTACTATTCTGGACAGGTCCTACAAAGAAGAAGAAACCTTTATTGAAATCTGTATACTGTTCTAGAGTAGTTTCAGTATAATCGACAATTGGGGACTCCCTTCTATGTCTAATGTGTACTAGATGTGTGTTTCTGTGATAATCAGATGGCGCTAGGAAAACAGGTGGCAGTAGGAAGGCAATGTAACAGGTTCCCTCCCAATCGAGGGGCAGACGGACATATGCAGTTTGACCACAAATAAAATAAGAATGACGTGAAGCTTTGAAAACAGATTTCCCACTGTCACTATACTTGATAACAGTAGTACATTCACTATGACCTATGTGTACAGAACCATAACTACGGACACATAATTCGCCTTTGACTGGTAGTACTGAAATAGCGGGTAAGTCTGGAGTAGTATCAGACTGAACATTCAGGACCATGAAATTCGACGAATAATTACCTAAATTATATACTTCATTTTCTAGATCTAAACCTGTTCTGTGGGGGAAACCTTGCTTGTCTGGAAAACATGTACTGTTAAGAAAAGACATATCTGTTGAGGATGACGTTAACGTGGACCATGCTCCACACGAACCATTATGTGAAAAAGGATAAGGAAAAAGTGGCAGAACTCCCTTCGGTGTCTGGAAAGGGGGGAGTCGACCACACACCCAACAATTAGTGGCATTGCTGGTCTGGTGTGAATAATGTAACATACGGATGAATGTGTTGTTGCGCATAGCGAGGCGGTATGAATATTCGTGAGGAGGCAGATCACTAAACGTGTGCTCTACTGTAGCATTAGTAGACATATTTACATGAGGAACTGGTAAATACAGGAAAAATGCGTAGCTGGTGCAGGAAATCATTATGCTGAGAAACAATATGAAACTTAGAAAAACGATACATTGAAGTGAACTTCGACTGACTCTCTCACTATGGGGGTCTATTTTATACATGTCAGAAACAATCTAACCGTTTCACCTAGGGGAGGACTTATACAATCAAACTGACTGACTTATTTTACTAGACCTTAATTTGAGCTTATACTCTTGTTGCGGAGTTTTCTCTAACAAGGGAGGGGTTGTAATAATGTCTTGTGCGGGACAGTCCTTTAAAACAATGTTCTGGCAATCTTTCGAATCCTGGAAATCCTTGGAAATGTTTTTAGACGCTGGTTTCAATCCTTTGAAAAGTTTTACATGAGAAAGGTGGACCCACCCCTTCCTGCCTTCCAACTTGACGGCAGTTCGGGTGGTCAAGAGGACCTGGCGTGGCTCCTTCCAACGTGGTTCCAGCGGACTTGATCTGTCGAAATTCCGGACCATCACAAGGGAGCCTGGAACGATCTCGTGCGGTGCCACCTCAGTATTGTCTGGAAAGGCGGCAGCAACCTGTGAACGACATGAGTTGAGGGCAGACATCAAGGAAGCTAGGTAATCTGTCAGCATATTACATGAAACATCGGTAATACTTCGGGGTCTAGGAGTACCCCACATGTTAGGGGGGCGGCCGAATACGACCTCATACGGGGACAGACCTGATCTGGAATGTGCGACCATGCGCATATAAAACAAAGCGACTGGCAGAGCTATTAACCAGTCCACACCTTTGTCTTTACAGACTTTTGCAATGCGGATTTTCAGAGTCTGATTATGTCTCTCTACGAGACCGGCTGCTTCAGGATGGCGTACACAATGAAACTTCCACTGGTATCCTAACAAAAGGGAAACGTGTTTCATGAGTTCAGATGAGAATGGCTGGCCGTTATCAGAATATACGACTCTAGGGAGTCCGTATCTAGGGAAAAATTCACGAACCAACTGCTTGGCAGTGGTCGCGGCTGTGTAATCTGGGACTGGATATGCTTCTGTCCACCTGGACAAAGCGCATACAACTACAAGGACATACTTGAAACCTCGACATCGCTCCATCTGAATATAATCCATCTGGAGGACCTCAAAAGGGTGGTCAGGGGGCTGGAAACCACCTTGTTCCACCGGGACACTTTTACCTGGATTAAACTGACAACATATCATACAGGTACGGACTTTCTGCTTGGCTGCAGCTCGTAAATGCTTGTTGAACCAAATGTTCTGGATACTGTCTAACATAGCTTTTTCTCCTAAATGTGCTGGACTATGTGCGGTATTGATAATGACTTGAACCATAGAGTCGGGGAGAAACCATGTGGCTCTACCCTTCGTTAACCATCCTTGATCTGTCTGGACCCCTCCTTGTTCAGACCACTTCTTGATTTCATCGGGAGTAGCATGTAACTGTATATCTATGACATCTTGTGTAGGGTCCTTGACTGTCATGCATGTAATCGGATCTGGAGTACGTGTCTGATTAACTGGAATGTCTGGAGTCTGTGCTGTAAGCTTGGCTGTACGGTCTGCTAGATCATTACCCTGGGAAATAATGTCAGTGACTTTCGTATGTGCTTTGCATTTCATAATAGCAATGGATGTCGGTAAATGTATGGCATCTAACAGGGCTTGAATAAGGAGACCATGCTGAATCTTGGTTCCATGAGAAGTCATGAAACCTCTCTCCTGCCAGAGTACTCCGAAGTCGTGTACAACTCCGAATGCGTAACGTGAATCTGTGTAAACATTAACTTTCAGGTTCTTGGCGTGTATACAGGCTTGTGTCAGAGCAACTAGCTCTGCTGCTTGAGCGGACAGGGTGTCAATACGGTGTGTTTCAATAACTTCAGTGTCAGTAGTCACTGCATACGCGGCGACTAGTCCTCCTGTACTAGTTCTCATACATGAACCATCCACATAAAGTGTCAGGTCAGGATCTGATAACGGAATATCTGTCAGGTCTTGTCTTGGCTTAGTCGTAATGTTAACTACTTCCACACAATCATGTGGGTCTGGATTTTCATTAACTGCTGGTAACAGTGTAGCAGGATTCAGGACGTTGCAGCGTCTAATTTCTATGTGTGGCTGGAACAATGTCAATTCATAACCCGTTAAACGTGCAATTGTCAAGTGCTGAGTTTGTGTTCGGTTTAAAAGAACTTCTACGGAATGTGGAACTTGTACTGTCAGGGAATGTCCTAAAACTATGGAATCACTTTGTCTGATAGCTAGTGCTGTGGCTGCAACTGACTTGAGGCACGCAGGCAACGCCTGGGCGACTGGATCTAGTGTGCTCGAAAAATAAGCACAGGGCTTGTATTGTCCTGCTTGATCTTGTGTGAGAACAGACAATGCTGTACCTTCCCGTTCAGTAACAAAAAGTGTAAAAGGCTTACTGTAGTTCGGTGTAGCTAGAACTGGAGCTTGACATAGGGCTTTCTTTAACTCGTTAAAACTAAGTGTATGTTCAGATGTCCAAGGGAGGACAGTCGATACGGCTGCCTCCTGTGTCGTTAACTGTATCAGTGACTTGGCTAGAAATGCATACTGGGGAATCCATTGTCTACAATAAGAAGTAAGGCCGATAAAGGCACGTACCTCCTTCTGGGTTCTGGGCTGGGGAAGACTCGCTATTAACTGGATACGGTCGGGTGTCAACTGCCTACCCCTCTTGGACAGCAAGTGTCCTAAGTATACCACTTGCTGGACACAGAATTGAAGCTTCGAAGGTGACACTTTGTGCCCCATCTCGGCTAGAAAATACAGAACTGTAAGGGATGCTCGCTCGCAAGCACGTTCAGAACGGGCTGTGATCAGGAGATCATCGACATACTGGAGCAGGGCAGTGTCAGTTGGCATGTGAATATTGTCTAGTTGTCTCTTAAGTGCTTGACTGTAAATACTAGGGCTTTCTGTGAAACCTTGAGGAGCGCGTGTAAACATATAGCTCCTTCCATTTAAACAGAATCCGAAAAGAAACTGGCTGTCTGGATGAATAGGAACACTGAAAAATGCATTCTTGAGGTCTATGACAGTGAAAAACGTGGCTTCGGAATCAATGGCGGTTAACAGGGAAGAAATATCTGGGACAACTGGGTACTGAGGAATGATACATTTATTAAGCTCTCGTAAATCAATCACTAATCGATATACTGGGGGTGCATTTGGATCAGTACGTTTCATGACTGGAATGATCGGAGAATTGCATACATTGGAGTCAGTTTCTACAACTACTCCTTGAGCCATGAGCTCGTCAATAATTTTGGATAAGGCTGCTACAGCCTCAGGTGGCAATCTGTACTGTCTGATTCGGGGTAACACTACACCTGGCTTGAGAGTCACACGATGGGGTGTGATTTGCATGTAACCTACATCAGTTGGACCTTGCGCCCATAAATGCTGTGGAACATTAGACAATCTCGAATCAAAATCTCGTAATACATAGTGACCCTTAAAGTCACGTAGGAACAGACGTATTCCCTCTGGGGAACAGCAAATAACTGCACCTAATTCTTTCAGTGTCTTAATGCCTAATAGATTTTCTGGACATGACTTAGTAAGTAACAGATCAGTAGTACGGGACAATGGACCTACTTCTAGAGTGACTGGCTTTGATATTTCATTAACTATTGGCTTTCCTGAAAATCCAAGGAAAACATTTCTTGAGCCTGAGAGCGGAGCCCCTGGAACTTCGGCATGACTAATTGTGGTCCTACTTGCCCCTGTATCGATCAAAAACTTTCTGTCTTTCCCTAATACTTGACTGTGAACATAGGGACCTTCTTGATCTACAGGTATCTCGATGAGAGGCAAGCCTACCTCCCTCTCTAGGCTGTTTCATGAATATGACTGGTATTCTGGATACTCGGACTGTGCATACTGGTACATCTGTGATGTAACGTGCTGTGTTGCAGCGATAGGCTGCGGTACTGTAACTGTCTGTTGTGCATTCTGTAGCTGAGGAATCTGTGAAACTTGTTCTTGTCTAGGCGGACGTGGTCTTTCTTTAGTCTTACCAGTAGCTATGTTGTGTTTCAGAACTGCACACTCGTTTATAAAATGACCTGGCTGTTTACAATAATTGCAGTTCCCTTCAACGGGAGCTGCAGGATGACTGGCTTGATTCGGACCCCTCTTCTGACTGTCTTGAGGAACAGATTGTGCAACTAGCACTTTCATTTTTGTGTCTTTCATACGTTTTCTTTCGTGTTCTTGCTCCTCTCTGATTCTATTCTGGTGGTACTGAAGCATCTGGAGCATCTGGGACGGAGTATTTGCTTGCCAGGTGCTTTCGACTTTCAAAACTCGATTTTTAATTTGTGGGCTTGAATTCTCGACTAATTTAGTAACAAAAAGATGAGGGTATGACTCACTACTTGTCTTGAGACCACTGTTGATACTGAAACATTTCTCAAATCTAGAATAAAAATCACTAATATCTTCATCTTGTTTCTGTTTACAGGCTGAGATTGCATCCCAGTCTTCTTTCCTCGTTGTCAATAATCTGGGTAAAACTTGAATCAGTAATTCTGGTAATTCTTTACATTTATCTCCAAGACCGGTACCTGGTACTCGTGCCTTGTCTTCAGCTTCTAGAGCTGCCCAATCGATCTTTTTCTCTCCCACCTCCCATTCTTTTTCCTTTAACTTTTCATACACCCCTGCGGGTAACAGGACCTTTAACATTTTAATGATATCTGGGTAAGTGTATTCTCCCATACGGAGCATGTCTTTTAATTCTCTATGGAACCCTGCTGGATCTTTGTCATGACAGGGAATTAATTTCTTCATTTCAAGAAGTTCCATCTTTGAAATTGGAGTGTATACAAACACTCGTTGCATTACGCCACCCGCCCCTTGGACTGGGTGGACTTCTCGTAACGGATTCTGTCTGTCTATGTAAAACGATTTACTTTCTGGAGGTGAGACATGAACAAAATGCGGGTTCAAAAACGTTCTATATTTGTGGCGCTGTTCTAGAATGACACTAATTAAATCGGTACCTAGACCTCTCCATCTATACTGGAGTAACTCGTTCAGAATATCATGCAACGGGCCTGGATCAGAGTGTTGACCCTCATACAGAGTGATGAGGTGCTGGATCATATACATTCCCACCAGTCGTTGCTCGGCTGGGGGCAGTTTTAGAAACATTTGTGCCACTATTTCGTCTGGAAAAGTGGTAGAATCAGTAATCCATCGGACTGCTGATCGGGCTAGTTCTTGTTCATGCATAGTACTTAATTCACTGTAACCGACTCGTGATTTCAGAATGTGATCGGTAGCTTGAAATACTTGTTCTAGAGAACCTTGTTCTGGTGCTAGATGAAAAATAGACTTGGGTTCTAGACGTAAATGGCGATCTGGAAATCTGGATTTTCCTACATACGCTATTCTGGCGGGATTCTCGTTCTCTTCCTCTTCAGGATCAGAGATACTTTCTTTCTCGCTTACTTGTGCTGCTTTACGCTGGTCGTGTAACCTTATTATTTCTTTACGAATTTTCTTGTACATACTCTCCATGGCACTGACGGTCTTGTGCTTACCCTCGGCTATATTATCACTCCACCTTGTCAGGATTCTCATTTCGGCGGGATCTTTAGACGGGTAATCTTGTTCTCTTATTAGACAATTGATCAAGAACTTTAATATCATGAGCTGAATCTCGGCTTTCCTTTGAGACATAATCTCGCCAATACTTTCTGGATCATCCCCTGTACGGATGAAACGATATATTCTGTCTAGATCTTCTTTCATATTCGGCAAGGTGACTAGATACTCGGTCACTCTCCTTACACGTAAGGAATATAAAACCATAGTATATTCGCCTGGAACTGGATCATAAACACATTCGTGAAGGGCCTGCCTGATTTCTGTAACAGACTTATTACTTTTAGGAGTACGCTGTGATGCTTGAGCATGTAATTCGAGTGCTGATAAACGCTTGTGTGGTGGCGGGGTTTGAGGAGTAGCTCCTCCTGCGGCCCCTAAACTGGAGTCGTCTACTGAGGCTCTACGTCCTGGCAGAGTGGGAAATGGAACTGTAGGCTGGACCGGGGGTACCGTAACAGGTACTCCGGTGTCTGGAAGAGCGGGAAGTGCCTGATTTACAGGGACTGGCGGAGCGCGAACAGGATTTGCATATTCGGGGACTGTGTCGTCCAGATAGGACGAAATAAAAATATCAGCTGCGGTCGGTTTGTGACGTAGCTTGGTCGGAACTAATGGTGGCGGGAAATTACTGGATGCCTCTGGGGTCGCTTTTGGCAAGCCCTCGGCAAGAAGAGGATACATACCCTTAATGAGGGCATGCCTCTGTCTGTCTGACTGTTCGGTTTTGACTTGTTCACCTATCTCGATTAATTCTCTTTCTTGAGCTCGTTCTTGGGATTCTCTACTTAACTCTGACTTTCTGACTTCTTTTTCCGTTCTTCTATGCGCTTCTTTACGCCATAACTCGATGGCATCTTTCTGTGACTGTCTGGCTTTCTTTTTCCATAATGCTTCTTCTACTCGCATGATACATTCGGCATCCCATGTACCCGATACGGGCCATCTATACTTTTCTTCTAACTGTTTGGTATACTCTACCCATAAATCTAGATACAATATGGCGCTTATGCCATGTTTCTGATACATAAAGTGACCTGGACTGTCCCTAGGCGGGACAGGAACTGCTTCCTCTAATAAACCCTTTCTAGTTTTTAACTGACGTAACTTGGAAAATATAGGCATGACTGAACTGTAATCTGGACACAATACAATACACACTAAAAACACGAAATCACATCGCACTCATACCACAACAGTAAATTACATGAAGAACATTATAAATAACAGTTCGAACAGAATATTACCTGGAATACTGAGAACAGAAAGAGAACAGATTTTCTCGAACGGAACAGACTAGAGTTACTGGATGCACTGCTGTAACAGTACGGAACATACCGGTCCCATAAAGGGACGCATCAAGACCCGTATCCACCTAGGTGAACACTTCGTTTGTGAGTCTGGGCACCACCAACCCACGGACCAGGAGTCAATATAGATTGGTCCTGTCTAGATACTACCCCAGCAATGGTACTCACCGGGCAGCACGGAACGGAAGGCCTCGGACTGGACTGGACGACGGACGACGAACTTCGGACTTCAGTTACAGGTGGGCCTCCGGATACCTCGGACCTTGGACTCTCGGCTTGGGCTCTGGTCGGGACTCGCCGCGTTCCTCCACCGTCTCGTTCGGATGCTGGACCGCCTCCTCCGTCTCCTCCGTGGGCCTGAGGGATACTTGAGCAGAAATATCTGCCACTGCGCAGAAGAGTTCCGTCACGACTGCAGAGGGTCAGGGGGTCGGCGTGGCTTCACCGACGCGTGGGGAAAGGGCAAGTCCCTATTCGGGCGCCATTATGTGGTAAATAAATAAATAATACCCTATTTTTGACTAGACTTATAGCATAACAGATAGCTCAATAAATAAGAGTCAAGATTCGAGGTAGTAGGAGTTTCTGCAGGTTTATTACAGCATAAGGACAGGATCAGGACAACCTGCATAAGAACAGAATGACAGGGCCCAGCAGGACAACTGGGGCCCAGCAGGGGAAAAGAGGCCCAGCAGCTGCTGGGGCTAGGTCGGGGATGAGCGCGCTAACATTCAATAACAAAACACAGGCATATATACATAGCGCGAACACATAGCATTACATTGCAGTAGGCGTAACAGTGGGTGGAGCAGAAGGCATGACGCGTAGCAGTCGCGAAAGATAACAGTAAAAAGAGGTGTAACTGGGCGTATACATAGACATGTGGTGCAAACGTAACAGAATATGTCATGAATGGGCGGAAACATAGGAGGGGGCTACCTAAGGAGCCGGGACCTCTAACCTAATGGTGCGCGAAAACTAGCAATGACGTGTTACTAGGAGAAGCTGGGGGCTACGAACTCTGTGCTAGGAGCAGAGACTAGAGTCTGGAGGGTCGGAGCGACATGTACCTAAACCCTATCTGGTATCTAATGTTTAGGGAACATGTTGATATAAACTAGAAGTCATGAGGGGAAAAGCTAACTTGACTCTAAGACTGGACCATGCATTATTCTACATGTAGTGCGTGATGAAGAATACTAAATGACTATTAAATACAGTATTTCTCTAACGTGGAGACGAGAAGGCTAGACAATGACGGAAACTATTGATGCAGTTCAGTAGCTTAGGAATGCAGAGGAGGAGGACTGAACTGATAGCTGGAATCATAACATACTCTTGGCAGACTCAGAGGCAGAGCCAAGCTGCACCGGGCACTGCGAGGCAGGAAGTAAGTGAAGGGTCGAGGATACAGGTGGGGGCTGTATCGCTCCTCAGCGAGGCTTTCAGGAGACAGAAGCTGAATCTGTGGTCCGGGCCCTTTTGAGGCCTGGAAACGGGGACTTTATAATGGAATAACGTGCACACTGGGAAACGTGGTAACATAACTTTACATAGGCCTGATATTCGTAGTATTCACGAGGACTGGAAACTAACATACTAGAGGTGGACACAACTGTAATTGCGTCATTAATCGGACATGGGGAATAACATATGCATATTGGTCATGCACACATAACATATGATGGATGAGGCGTAGGGACACAGAACATGACAAAAGTTACTTTTCCACACCTCCCTGCCCCAATACACTAAAAGCCTGTCTGGGTGGGCAGGAAACCTATTGTCCAGGCCTCCCCTGCTGGAGTTTCGTCCAGCAGCAGAAGGTCAGACTCGTGTCTGTGGCAGCAGCATCCATTTTGTTATGCTGAGGCTCTGTTTAACTTTTAGAGGGTAAAGCAGTAACTACGTGTCTTTTCCCTCTAGAAGGGTGGAATGCTACCCCCGCAGCCAGAAATGGCCGGGGGGTAGTATTCCAAAGTGTTTGACACCTTACACAGCATGTTTTGATAAAGCCAAACCAAAGTTAGCATTAACCGCGAGGATTATAATGCACTTAAGAGTATATTGTATGGCTATATTATAGAACAGCTATAAGGACATGGTTCCGAAAGCTGCCGAGGGGCTCAGCTCATGCGAGGGCACCCTCTCACATAAAACCAAGCACTCTGCCTCCAGGATTGTTAAGGCCTGCCATAGGAGTGACTTATAGGTTACTATGTGTCTATATATAAGGTAGATATAGGTATACTATACCTAAGTAAGGGGTGATTACACCACCTTACCCAAGCTGAGTGATCAGCCTGTGGTGTCAGTTTGGATGGCCAGCCAGGGGTGGCATAATACATGCTGCAGCCCCTGGTAGGCTTAGGATGCACCTATGCCCTGGGTACCTATGGTACTCTATACAGGGGCTCACAAAGGTGACCCAGTACCCAATCAGGTATGTACCTAAAGTACATGGAGTCCATTTTACAGAGAGGGCAGATAGCCTGGGGCCATGAATAGCAGGATCTCAGGCCAACTAAGTCAAAAACCAGCTATACACTAGTCAAAAAGTAGGGGTAACCATATAGTCAGATATCCAACTTCCTACAACTACCCCAGCACGACCCCCTACACTACACAAACACCACTGCACTACCCTAAACTCTAAATCTACCTCCAACACGACCCTGTACACTACATAAACACCACTGTACTACCCTAAACCCTAAATCTACCCCAGCACGACCCCCTACAATATATAAACACCACTGCACTACCCTAAAACACTACCCCCTACATTACACAAACACCACTGCACTACCCTAAACTCAATCTATCCCAGCACGACCCCCCATACTACATAAACACCACTGCACTACCCTAAACCCTGAATCAACCCCCAGCACGACCCACTACATTACACAAACACCGTTGCACTAAACTAAACCCTACAACCCAACCCACAGCACGACCCCTACATAACACAAACACCACTGCACTTCCCTAAACCCTAAAACAACACCCCCTGCATGACCCCCTACATTACCCAAACTCCACTGCACAACTCTAAACCCAAAAACATAACCCCCAGGACTACCCGCTACATTACCCAAAAACAATACTGCATTACCCTAAACCCTAAATCTACCCCAGCACGACCCTCTACATTACCCAAACACCACTGCACTACCTTAAACCCTAAAACACTACCCCCAGCATTACCCCCTACACTAAACAAACATCACTGCACTACCCTAAACCCTATATCTACCCCCAGCACAACCCCCTACACTATCCAAACACCACTGCACTACCCTAAACCCTAAAACAATACCCCAGCACGACCCCCTACACTACACAAACACCACTGCACTACCCTAAACTCCAACTCTACCCCAGCACGACCCCTTACACTGTAAAAACAAAAACACCACTGCACTACCCAAACCCTAAATCTAACCCCAGCACGACCCACTACACTACACAAACACCATTGCACTACCCTAAACCCTAAAACACCACCCCCAGCACGACCGATACATAACACAAACACCACTGCACTTCCCTAAACCCTAAAACACTACCCCCAGCACGACCCCCTACACTACCTATTTACCAATGCACTACCCATAACCCTAAAACACTACCCCAGCACGACCCCCTATACTACCCAAACACCATTGCACTACCCTAAACCTTAAATCTACCACAGCACGACCCCCTACACTACCCAAACACCACTGCGCTACCCTAAAACACTACTGTGAGAAGTTAGCCTGGCATGTGATGTCCACTATTCTAGTGGGCACCTTGCACCAGTCTAAACGACCCTTATTGATGGTGGTTGTAAAGTCAACCTTATAGATAGGCGGTGGGGTTTTAGGTTTAAACCTATAATAACTGATAAAACCCCACTGAAAGAAAAATAGCCCTCACCGGTGAAAACATACAAACACTGAAAAAACACCTGGACAACCACAAACTAAATGCCATTCAAAGAAAGGGGTTAATACAATGTAACTTTGTTATACAAGTAGCATTAGGAAAGACTGGCTAACATTATTCTGCTTAAGTTTTGTTCTTTACGGATGCCACTAAAATATTGTTTCTTCTTCCTTTTACTTTTTCAGTTTTGTGGCCTTTGGTCTAAAGATGCAGGGTTTAGTTTCATGTTTTAGGTCTGGTTTACTTATTTTATAAACTATAGAGAATCAGGAAATATCAAACTCATATTTGATATTTTGGCTGCATTTGATTCTTTCATCAATAGGTAAAATGGCTGGTTACATAAAAATCTTTCCTAATATGTGTCATCACATTTACCCACAGAGAATGGGTAAAAACCCTTCATACATCAGACCATAGTTTCTAGTGGGTTAGTATTGATAGTAGGTGAATTGCCAACACCTCAGGCTTTAAACATTCAATGCAAGGTATAATGACAAGTATATATATCACCAAGCATCTGGGATAGTGGTGAAAAACATGACACCAGACTTTTGGAAAACATGGAACGCAGTGTCACTTGTAATGCTCTGTAAAAAAGGTTCTTTCCAAGTTCAACAAAGATTGAAGTGATATTGTTTGTATTTGCAGTGATTCAGCTACGTATATAAAAAAGTTGTGTGATGACCTGTCAAAATTGATATCAGAGCTGAAGTGATTCCCTGTAGTAGATCCTTGCCACTTGTTAGGTGGTATGCTGAAAGCATCTTTACAATCTTAAGAGTTAATGAGGGATGCTATTGACTTTTTAGTCTATTCTGGTGCACTGGCTTCTAATGCACAGGAACTAAAACGCAAATATTTATCATATCGTGCTTTATGTAGCATCAAAGAAAGAGTCATCCCAACTGTGTCCCTTAGCTAATGGTTCTCTGCCCAATGGGCTAAGAATGCTGATAGGGCCTTTTCACAGAAGTTTACATGGGAAGGAAAGAGCGATCGCACATGATCCAAAGACTCACTGAAGAAGTATTGTATGGTGTACTACAATAAGAATAATTTGCATAAATCTATTTGGATCTCAAATACACTATAAGTACACTGTCTATATACCATGTTCTTTCAGTGCAGAAAACAAGCAATAATAAAAGCAAAACGTTCCATAAACACCGGAAAAACACCTTTTTTGTTGTTTTTAGAGGCGCGAAAATGTGTAACCACTGATAACAACTGTTTTTTAAGATATTGAAAACACTGACAAAACACTACCAGAATTTACCAAAAATAGAAACTGAAAACAGGAAAGCCTACTTATAGACAAGCTATCCTAGTGGTAGCATGGGCCAGCAGTCTTATGCTAAAACTTCAGAGAGCATGTGAAGCCAGCTGCTTTTCCATTTATAATCCCTTGAATACCAAATGAAATGACACCACACAAGGTATATATCAAATATATATGTATTTATTACTCGCACAACCCCTCTGCACTCTTTATAAGGTCAGAGTTCGAGATGCGTTACAAGTTACTCATTTAGCATACTATAAGTTGCACAAATACAATTCTGCCCTAGGGGCCTCACGAACCATATACTAAGTAAGTGGTATAAGGACCACTTCAGGAATGGTGAATAGGCCTAGGGCCTAGGGAATCTCTGGGGCTACACTACAGAACCAAAGGTTTGGAAGTAGGAGACCCATGGGAGACGCGTGCAGTGTGGGAATACAGACGCAAGTTACCATTGACTTACAATGGAGAACGAAGAAGTCACAAAGTTACTGATTAAGGACACTTCCGGGTGGACTACGGTGAAACCCGTTTAAACTAGGACACTTGGATAGTCAATACCCATGGGAGCACCGGAGTACTCGAGTTACCTCACTCAGGAAAACCGGGTGCATAGGTGTCTTTTCGTGTCGGGTTTCGTCGATGTTTTCAATGGAGACCTGCAAAAGAAATGCTGCAGGCGGCTGAAGGAAGAGTGTCCGGGTGGGTCCAAGGGTGGATTGAGGAGCTGAAGAACCTGAAAGCAGAAGGGACAGAGTCTGGGTCACTAGCCAGTGACCCGGAAGGAACCAGGATGGAAACAGGTGATGTCGTGATGCAAATAGGTGAAAAGGTGAAGCTTGTCTCTGCAGCCACGAGGACCAGGAGGCATCAACGATGACCAAGAGCTGGATTCGAGCTGTCCCATAAAGGATCTAGTTGACTGCAGTGTCGGTATCCGGATTGTACTCAACATTCCTTGGCAACCGCAACCCACGCAGGAAGTGAAGATTGGCTTCAGGTCAGACCAGCAAGGTCTGAGGGGCTTCTCCTTTGTAGGGAAGCTGGAGCAATCCTGGAGCAACTAGGAAAGCAAGATGATTTCAAAGGTTCGCCTTCAGGGGGCTCACTGGCCAATGGGCTAGCAACCGGGTAGACACGTTAAGCTGAAATGCAGGAGCGGGCCCCACGCGGCGCTCGTGGAGTGTGGAGGGCTGAGCTTCGGTGCAATTGGCACTCGGGTCTGGCGCTCCTAGTACCCCAATGCACAACTGCAAGTTCCCTCAGAAGTCGATGCAGTTAGCAATTTGCAGGATGTCCAGGGAGTCTGGTCACACATCTCTCGTGTCTGCCACGGGTCTCAGCTTTGCTGTGGATGTGGGTCGGAGTCCAAAAAGTATAGAAGTCCAGTCCTGAGTAGCTGAGTCTTCGGGTTCCATCGGGAGCAACGACAAAGCAAACTGGCAAGTTACTGGTGGTGCCTGTTTGAACAGGGTGGTCACTCCTTGACCACAAGGGAGATGTCTTCCGTCTTCTAGTTGATGTAGAAAGTCGAAGGTCCAAGAGTTTCATTTCAGAGTTTCAGTCCAGGATAATCTAATGTCTCTAGACACAGCTCCTATCTTTATACTAATCTAAGGGGCTGGATTACCTGCTAGGTCCCTCCTATGGGTTGACCCTGAGAATGGTCTTTCTTTCTCTTTGTCCAGTTTCATGCCAGAGTGGGGCTGGAGTGCCCCAGCAACTTGTTTGAACCGGGCTATGCATGGAGCACCTTGTGTGCCCCAGGCAGTATCTCATTTTGCAGCCCTCCCTGCCCCAATACACTAAAAGCCTGTCTGGGGAGGTGCTAGCACCTCCCAAGGCAGGAAACCCATTGTCCAGGCCTCCCCTGCTGGAGTTTCGTCCAGCAGCAGGAGGTCAGACTCGTGTCTGTGGCAGCAGCATCCATTTTGTTAAGCTGAGGCTCTGTTTACCTTTTACAGGGTAAAGCAGTAACTATGTGTCTTCTCCATCTATAAGGGTGGAATGCTACCCCCGCAGCCAGAAATGGCCGGGGGGTAGTATTCCAAAGTGTTTGACACCTTACACAACATGTTTTGATAAAGCCAAACCAAAGTTAGCATTAACCGCGAGGATTATAATGCATTTAAGAGTATATTGTATGGCTATATTATAGAACAGCTATAAGGACATGGTTCCGAAAGCTGCCGAGGGGCTCAGCTCATGCGAGGGCACCCTCTCACATAAAACCAAGCACTCTGCCTCCAGGATTGTTAAGGCCTGCCATAGGAGTGACTTATAGGTTACTATGTGTCTATATATAAGGTAGATATAGGTATACTATACCTAAGTAAGGGGTGATTACACCACCTTACCCAAGCTGAGTGATCAGCCTGTGGTGTCAGTTTGGATGGCCAGCCAGGGGTGGCATAATACATGCTGCATCCCCTGGTAGGCCTAGGATGCACCTATGCCCTGGGTACCTATGGTACTCTATACAGGGGCTCACAAAGGCCAACTAAGTCAAAAACCAGCTATACACTAGTCAAAAAGTAGGGGTAACCATATAGTCAGATATCCACCTTCCTACAACTACCCCAGCACCACCCCCTACACTACACAAACACCACTGCACTACCCTAAACTCTAAATCTATCTCCAATATGACCATGTACACTACATAAATACCACTGTACTACCCTAAACCCTAAATCTACCCCAGCATGACCCCCTACACTACACAAACACCATTGCACTTCCCAAAACCCTAAAACACAACCCCCAGCATGACCCCTACATGACACAAACACCACTGTACTTCCCTAAATCCTAAAACACGACCCCCTACACTACATAAACACCACTGCATTGCCCTAAACCCTAAAACACTACCCCCTACACTACACAAACACCACTGCACTACCCTAAAACCCTAAAACACTACACCCAACACGATGCCCTACACTACACAAACACCACTGCGCTACCCTAAACCCTAAAACAGTGTCCTGACACGACCCCCTACACTACACAAACACCACTGCGCTACCCTAAAGCCTAAAACACTACCCCCGGCACGACCCCCTACAATACCCAAATACCACTGCGCTACCCTAAACCCTAAAAGACTACCCCCGGCATGACCCCCTACTCTACCCAAACACCACTGCGCTACCCTAAACCCTAAAACACTACCCCCGGCACGACCCAATACACTACCCAAACAGAACTGCGCTACCCTAAACCCTAAAACACTACCCCCGGCATGACCCCCTACACTACCCAAACACCACTGAGCTACCCAAAACCCTAAAACACTACCTCCGGCACAACCCCCTACAGTACCCAAACACCACTGTGCTACCCTAAACCTAAAACACTACCCCCGGCACAACCCCCTACAGTACCCAAAAATCACTGCTCTACCCTAAACCCTAACACACTACCCCAGGCACGACCCCCTACACCACACAAACACCACTGCGCTTCCCTAAACCCTAAAACACTGCCCCCGCACGACCCCCTACACTACCCAAACACCACTGTGCTACCCTAAACACTAAAACACTAACCCCGGCATTACCCCATACACTACCCAAACACCACAGCACTACGTTTAAATATAGACGGTGGCTGTGGAAATTAGCAACGTAGCCAGCCCCTCTGTTCAGTTTGCATAGGGTCTTTTCCTAGCTTTCTCTTTTAAGCGTGCTCCATGTCTTATACCGTACCACCCACAGTATTCACTAATATAGAACGAGTTACCCCGAAAATATCACTCAATTTAACCACATAGACAGAGCACAACAATCAAAGTATAAGTAACCGATTAACCCTAACCGGTAAAGTTTTTTATGTGAAATTCATAAAGTTCATAAAGTCGATTTTTATTCAGCAAGATATCTTCATCATACTATTTCTTGATTACAGATTCTCACAGCTACAGCCGACACGTGTTTCGTCGCTGGTCGCGACTTTCTCAAGGCTGTTAACAAAATCATACATAAAATCTTTTTAATATATTGTACAATATTCAAAGGAGAGATATCAAAGTTCTCAAGAATCACACGCTCTAATTAGTAAAATTAATTAATTGGATATATCCTTGAAGTGTCAGAGTATATACAAATGACCTCATTATTTTAAAGGAATTGAATCAATTAAAATTGTGACTTTCATGTGCAATTACATAAACTTACATGTGCACATCGATAAAAGGAAGTGCTAAGTGTGCAAGAAAAAGTAAGTACGTCAACCTGAATGCCCAAATGGAAACACCCGTGCTGTTAGTTAAAAGAAAGATCCATGACCCGAGTCATAAGTCAAAATACCTTTGCAAGATGCGAGTGTTAAGAGATTAAATTGTAGATATCAATTGGACATTCAGCAGTCGGGCTTGGTATCCAGATACTGCTTGTTTGCGACATAGGTGGTCATGTGTAACCCATGGCGTAGTGGGCGTAGTGGGGCTTCGTGGAGCTACGTGAAGTGGGCGAGAAACTACGCCCACCTCCGCACTCCGCGTAGCCCCACTACGCACCGCAGGCCTCCCTCCCGCCCTCCCTAAATACTTTAAATTAAAAGTGTAAAAGAATTAAAAGGCACTTACCTTGCCCGCCGCTGCCCGCCACGTCCCCGGGGCTCGCTATCTTCATGGCTTCCGTCTTGTGTATCTAATGCGCATGCGCGGGCGACCGCGCATGCGCATTTCTCGTGAGAAATGCGCATGTGCGGCCGCTCGCGCATGCGCATTAGATACACAAGACGGAAGCCATGAAGATAGCGAGCCCCGGGGACGCGGCGGGCAGCGGCGGGCAAGGTAAGTGCCTTTTAATTCTTTTACACTTTTAATTTAAAGTATTTAGGGAGGGCGGGAGGGAGGCGGGTGGCGGCCAGCTACGCTCCGTCTGCGGAGCGTGCATAGTGCCGGATTCTACGCCTGCTACGCAAAATGCGTAGAAGCCGGCACTACGCACACTCCGTGCACGGAACGTAGCCGCCCGCCCAGGGTTAGTCATGTGCCGATGTCCATTGGTCTTGATAACTAGTAAATCATAAAATAGTGATTCACAACGTTAGGAAAAACTTGATGTTGGCCAAAACATCACTGTCGAAAGCTAAAAGAGTCTCATCTAAAAGAGACTTTTCAACCCTCCTGTTCGTTCTTGAAATCTAGTTAGGGGAGGAAAGGACATTCATTTTGGCCTTTCACTTCAGATTTATTTTAACGGAAACAGAACATGTTCTTTAATGTTTTCTGAGATAAAAGCTTCTCACTAGTTCCTGTTACAAGATACGTGTTTAGGCAGTCGAGCACTACGGTGAAGAAAACTGATATCATTATATAGACGTATTAATACTGAAAGTTATAGAGTGGCCCATCTCAGTCCTGATCTTATATCATAGTCGATAATTCTATAGTGACAGCCAGATGGATTTTACGCTCAGGAAAAGGCTTAAACTCGCTGTAGTTTTTAAGAAGTATGCCACGATAACTCTTTACCGGAAATGAGAGTTCTCTAAGTGCCACTAGCCACTCGCCTTAATGGCTTCTTCATATTTGTCACGTGAAGCTTACCAAGGCATATACTGTTATTCCAGAACCCAAGCTTGTTAGCCACCTTTCTTCAATTAGTGGTTGTCGTGTTTGTAGAAACCTGTGGCCGTGCTTTTTTCTCAGTTAGATCAGCGAATAATGCCACTGTAAAAAAACAAATGAGAGACACATTTCAGATAAAAAGGTCTCTCTGCTTGTTCCTTAGGAGCCTTTCTGTTTGCATTGAAGTCTGGTATTAACTCTTTATCTTCTACCAACAAAGCCACTCAAGACGCTTACCTTCTTTGATAGGAAGGCAAAATCCTTTCGCGTTATCTATGCTGTGTGTACAAAGGGATTCAGAAAAGGGGGTGGTGATGAACAGAGTGTCTGAATTAAGCAGACCACTCTTACCCAGTCCAAAGATCAGGGCTTGATCCATCACCGTTATTTATCTCACTGCCCCATCCCAGCAAAGGACCTGGCTATATGCAAATTAGTCTGTCCCTGGCCCAGTGCATCATGGGAACAGGGCAGACCAAACTACCAAGCCAATTCTTCACCAGAAAGGAGACAAGCTACCGGGGACAAAGGGGGCAGGTCGCCGTGTGTTCTGGTCCTCAATTTAAAAGGATCTGACTGGAAATAAAACCAAGTGGAACACCATGTGATAAAAATCGTACACTTCACTATCTGCCAAATTTACTAATCTGTTTCATATCTTACATGTCGGCTCCCCAAAAAATACTAACAGTGCTTACCTTCTCTGATAGAAAGGCACTTCCCCTCGGGGTCTAGTTCCATATCCTTGCCGCACACCGTCTGAATTGCCGTCGTGTAACTGACATTGACGATGGACCTAACATTTAACCTACGACCCTACGTAGCACGACCCCCTACATGATGAGGAATTTATGCAGTGCCTCGTTTGGTATCCCCCTTTACTAACATGTCTGTTTGCAGTTTGACAGTTTTGCTTCCAGCATAGTTTGTTTCCGTGCCTCTAGACTGAGGAAAAGTATTTCACTAGAGCGATGTCACATAATTGAGCCCCCCATTCAGTCCTATGAAAGTGCCTCAGTCCTATTTAAAAGGTTTGTCACGGAAATATTTCTGCAGGCAGTTTGTGCAAATGTAGAAATTATTCAGAACATGCTAAGCAGTAGCACAATAGAGCTCTGATAGATTGCTCACCACTTAAACGGTAAAGCAGGTGTAAAAAGGGGCGTGGCCTCGGACCACCTCTCTGCAAGGCAACTCTGTGGCGCTTACTAGATGTACCTGGTGGGCCAGTTGGACCCCAGGGACACTGAAGATTCAATAGAACTTAATCCCCCAACTTAAAATGCACCAAGGGCGCGTTTGCACAGTGGTGAAGGAAGGGGGCTGGGCCTGAAGGGAAATGTATGCAAACACGCAATTAGCAATGCTAATTCCTAACTATAGCGTTCCTGAAACCTATGTTTTTTTTCAGTGAATTTCAAAGGTTTTTTAAATGCTAATTTCTAATTATAATGCTCATTAAACCTATCTTTTGTCTGTGTTTTTTAATTTACATCCCATTTTCAACCTGGTGAAAACTGCAAATCTCACCACTCTTACAGCGATACCTTCCGCCAACAAAATCTCCACAAACAGGAGCCACAATGAACGTTAATGATATGCAAAGTAGGCGTTCCCGTGCAAAAAAAACACAAAAACACCACTTCCCAATATTTTAAATCACCAGCCAAATCTGCAATGCGATCCAAAAAGCAGGCGATAAGCCAAGTTAGCAGTCACAAATTAACATCAACCTTTAACTGGTGTAAGGAGGTCGACTATCTACTGCGTAAATTAGACCCAACTCACAGCCACATCTAAAGACCAACAAGTGATAGAGCTACTGATCATGCAGCTTCGACACCCAACAAGACCACAACACCCAGCACCACCACCACCAGAACCTCCCCCCCTGGACCACCTCCTGCTACAACCAACAAGGCATCACAAAGCTGGACAACGGACCTTCCCAAAATACCATGGCCCCTCAGCCGCACAATAGCTGAATGTTGGGAGATGTGGCAACCAACTATATATGAAGAAAGCAAGTCACCCATCAATATCAATGCACACAATGCCAAGTGTAACACTGATGTGCTGCACAGAACTCACTATGCAAACCACAAACCTCTCTGTGGAGAAATACTATTGACACTTGTAACCATGTTACCTCAGGCAGTGGGGAAGATCTCGGTCATGTAGCTGTGTTGTCCCCCCCCCTGGAAGTGGAAGCGGAGTGGTCTAATCCAATGTACGCCACTCCAGCGTAGGAGTATGAATAAATAGGCCAGGCCCTAAGCGTGGTTCACTTCTGGGAAGACCAACTAGTCTGCCGGGTGCGGTGGCCCTCACCCTGGCATGTGGCTGCCGCCATGACTGCGGGCCTCCTCCACACAAGCCCCCTCCAAACCCAGCGGCACAGCACCGCAGACTTATGTCTGTACCGACTACTGCCTTCGATCTCCGCTGCGGACAACAGGGTTAATAATTTGAATTCAGCCTGGATTTATTAATTGCACAGAGAATTGTACTCTATGACCTCGGATTTTGTCAACAAGTGACAAAAAGCATTCCTCAATGTCTATGCTAACTACTCCCTCCGATCTACACTGCAGACAGCAGGGCTCGCAATTCAGATGCAGTGGCGATTGCAGATGATGCAGTCTAGTTTGCAAGAGACGTTGCTCCCAGTGCGGCCCGCCAGGATGACACATCATTGCAGGATGCACACACGCTGTGTGCTTCAGGTGCTACTAACTCACTGCACCAGAAGTCATCTCCACGTGGCCTTATCATGGCAAGACATTGAACCCAGTGCGGCGCACCGGGACCATGTATCATCGCAGGGTGTGCACTCGCTGAGTGCTCCAGGTGCCACTAACTATGCAGCTCAACTCAACACCACGTGGCTGTGCGCCCATCCTGACCGATGCCTGCGCCCTACACTGGGGTTACACGGTTCACAATTAATTTAAGAGTTTTATATAGCGCTGGCTAGACCCAGAGGTATCAGAGTGATTTACATGAGGTTTCACAAAATTACAAGATTACATCAGTTCCAATTTACATCAGTTGCTAGACAAACAATTACAAGAGCATTGAAAACAAGATAAGTGAAGTGTAGAGGGGAAGGGGGAAGGGTAAAGGGGAAGGAGGGAGATACGGCAGAAAGACCAAGGAAAGTCAGCCCAAAGTCCGGCTGTGTCGGTGACGGTCGAGGTGGAAGTGCCAAAACTCATCTCCTCTATAGCTATCAGGTAGCTCCACCGGGCTTTGGCCAAATAGCTAGGTCTCAATGGGAAACATTTAAAGAACATGGAGGGCAAAATAAATGGAACATAGAGGGGAGGGGACACTGAAGGTGAGAAAGGGAGGATAGGGGAAGAGACAACAAGGAGAGACAAAATGAAGTCTGTCTAAAGGCCGCCTGGGTAGGTGACGACCAAAGAGGGAGTCCACGGCCCAACTCCCCTATAGCTAAACCAGGTAGCTCCATCGGGCATCAGACAAAATAGCTAGATCTCAAATGTCGAGGGAAAATTCAAAGGTAAATAGGGTGGGGACTA
Organism: Lissotriton helveticus; assembly: GCF_964261635.1. Lineage (NCBI taxonomy): Eukaryota > Metazoa > Chordata > Amphibia > Caudata > Salamandridae > Lissotriton > Lissotriton helveticus. The sequence goes on along the minus strand of NC_136061.1, from coordinate 1,451,266,607 downwards.
GGGCCAGGCAGGTGAGGGCAGAGGTCAGTAGCAGGAAAGTGGAGAGGATTAGAGCGGGGAGGGGTAGGGGGTAGGTAGTTCAGTAAAAGTTCCCATGGATCTGTTTCGAGTCATTCAAAAAGCAGGTCCATTCCTTCTCAGGCGCCATCTTGAGGTTAAAACGCCGGGTGAGATTTTCGCCAGTATTCTTGTGTTGCTACGTCCGGTTGGAAGGGCGGCCACAGCGTCAGACGCTCCCGACCATCCGATGTCCGGAGATGGTTGAAACAGTTGTTTAGGTGGGGAATTAAGCACCTCACTTAGTTGATGAAAGCGGGGATTCAGCTGAACAGAGGCTCCGAGCAGCCAAGTTGGATCCTGGCTCCTCCTCCTTTCCCCTGAGGTGACACCCCAGAATGCAGCACTGAAGCATGGCACCTGATATTTATGGTAAGTCGTCCCTCAGTTAAAATATACTGGCAGAGGAGGTGCAGCTGAATCAGGTCCCCGTCCCTCTCACCTCCTTTGTTGCGGCTTGTGAGTCCTCTGGTGGAGATCTGCCTAATGGTCCGAGCGTTTCATCTCCTCTGCGCCATTTTGAAGTCGGACAAGTGTGGCGCAGAGCAGCAGCCTCCTCGGGATGTGCCGGTGAGAGGGGTAGAGAACTTGCTAGGCTGCATCAGGTTTTACGAACTTCTCCTGTGGGAGCAGGATTAACCTATGTAGGGTTCAGTTATATCAGTCCTGAGGTCAGCACCGCTCAACTCCAAGATCTTATCCCTTGCCTTGACCCTCTGATTTGGGTTCACGCTGCGTTCCTTGCGCGTTTCCACTCTGCTTTTTTTATCAAAGTGGAAAACAAAATGAAAAAACAAAATGGTGGCCCCCACCGTTCAGTTTCAGTTTCACTCCCCTCCCATGTCTCTGGCGTGTTGTTGGAGGGGGGGTTGCTTACCAGAGTTTCCTTATTCCCCGCGCCAGAGCTGCCCATGTCATTTGAGCTTTCTTATCTGCCTCCTTACTTTCTCAGGCCTCGCGCGACTCCACTCTGCGTCTCCTTCCTTTTGTCTTCCAGCGTTCGCGATTGGTTTCCTTCCCGCTCCTAAGATGGCGACCCCCCGTTGCTAGTTCCAGTTTTGTTTTTCCTTTTCCAGGGGGTTGGAACCGTTCTTTACTCCTACACGCCCCCAGGAGTGTCACAGGGGGGCCGCAGCGGGAGGCTTCTTCACTGACCTTTTTCTGTAGTTTTCTGTTTTTGAGTGGACCGGGTGTTCTGACGTTCCTTTACGGACACCGCAGCGGATCACTCAGTTCCTGGCCGCCATCTTGGGGCTCTTCTGCACCTTGGCAGATTTCTCGAAGGTTTTTCACGGTTTTGTGTATTTTCTCCTCGCTGCAGGGTTTCGCCGATCAGCCCCTCTCCTTCCTGGGCCCTTCCGATGTTCTTGGAAGTCGTTCTTTCTTTCCTTAGTGTGGCATAAGTTCATTCCCTTGCTACAAGACAGAAAACTGTCTTTGTGCCCTTTGCAAAATGCGTAAGAGACTATAATGGGTTAAGAAGACCAAATGCTCCCAATCTGTGCAGCTCAAGTCAACGTTACCTGCCTGTGAGCCTTTGGTGACTGATGCCTCCTTTCTACACTGTAGAAGACCGGCGACACCTGGTGCCAAATAACCCTGTTCAACGCACGCAGATCCCACATCTGTAACTGGTTCCTGAGTCCTGAATGGCAGCAACCCCAACTTCTTTGCAGCAACCATAGCACCAGACTCCCTTCAATCAGTGAGGGATATTTGCATATGGTAGGCCAGAGACACGTGGTGCCACTGAACCTGCTCTACGCAGGCTGGTGGGGCCACCAACGTATGCACGTGACTGTTGGCCCTTGCTCACCCCTACCTCTGGCCTACACTGTGGAACACTAACGACACATGGTGCCACTAACCATCTTCAACAAGCCGATCCCATATGTGTAACTGTGTCCTGAGTCCTGAATAGCAGTGAGACAACTACAGCAGCAGACTCCCTTCAAGCAGTGAGGCATATTAACATATGGAAGGCTGGCGACACGTGCTGCCACTAACTCTGTTCAACACAAGTCGATCCCACATGTGTAACTGTGTCCTGAGTCCTAAATGGCAGTGACCCCAAGTCCGTGGCAGCGACCACAGCACCTCATTCCCTTCAATCAGTGAGGCATATTTCGATATACAAGGCTGACGACACGTTGTCCCACTAACCCTCTTCAACACAAGCCAATCCCACATGTGTAACTGTTTCCTGACTCCTGAATTGCAGCAACCCCAACTTTGGGGCAGCGACCACAGCACCTCACTTCCTTCGATTAGTGAGGAGTATTTACAGATTGAAGTCTGCTGACAAGCGGTGCCACTGAACCTGCACTACGCAGGCCGGTCAAGCCACCAACGTATGCACATGGCTGTGGGCCCTTCCTTATCGCTGCCTCTGGCTACACTACGGTCAGCATAGCTCACAATTCAGAAAGAGTCCTGATTCCACATGACTCAGTCCAGTAGGCAACACACATTACTCCCAGTGAGACAGTCCACACCAATAACCATCACAGGCTCATACAGTCTCAATGCTTCTGGTGCCACTAACCCTATTTAACACAAACCAATCCCACATGTGTAACTGTGTCCTGAGACCTGAACGGCAGTGACCCCAACTCCATGGCAGAGACCACAGCACCAGACTCCCTTTAATCTTATTTGTTGTTCTTTTCTTTAAATACATTTTTTATATGTAAATCTATAGATGTCTAAGATTCTTCTTTCTCCAACCGCACAAGGACACTTCTGGGCCCAAGAAGGTTGTTGGGTGTATGTTGGTAATATGGGGAGAGGGAGCATCAAAGGGGTATCACTCACAGAAATAACTCCGATATCTTTTCACAAATGCCCTGGACAGATGCCAGCTGACGGACTGAATCACAAAATGGTTTTTCAATACTTATATAGTGTGAGTTATCAACATTTCAGACCCAGGCTCGCAGAAGGACAGCTGCGGCCCATCTGCTTGACTCCCAGATGTAGTACTACGAGCCATCCACGTCATTGTGTCTATCACTGCCCTATTCCGTCGTACGCCACGCCACTCCGATTACGTTCCGACATTGGCCCCACATAGCTACCTACTTGTCGCAGGCGTACTCGCTTTTGGAGTGCAGGTCAGTGGTCTAGTTCTGAACATCTCACAGCCACACCGTGAGGGCAGGTTTGCACACACACCACACCCATCCGGCACATGTGGCACAGGCCATGTGACCAGGCAAATATAATAGATCGACAACGTCACATCCTTTATAGCCGCTGCACGGGTCTCAACCATAAAGAGTCCCTGAAAAGTTGCGCAGAAGGTTATTCACACCCTCAGCTGTATGGCAGACACCGGCCTACCATCCCCTTGGCGCAGACTTCATATGCATAGGGTTAGTGCCACTCTGAACTCATGTGCCCATCAGGAGCCTACCACCACGTGGCACAAACTTGAGTTCCACAGGCTAAGCAGCACCAAACCCTCAGATAGTCTCCTACATTGATGACTCAGGACTCAGCGACATGTCTGAGATATGCCGGCCCGCGGAGAAGCTTAAGTGGTCTCCACCATTCAGGACTCAGCGACATCTGTCACATCTGCAGAACAGCTAATGTGGTTTCTGGCATTCAGGACTCAAGACTCAGCAACACATCTGAGATTGGCGGAGTATCTGATCTGGTCTCTGCCATTCATGATTCAGGACTCAGCAACACATCTGGGATCGGCGGGGTTTTGATGGGCATGTGGAGTCTGCCCACTGCTGCACACTCCGTCAGCACCAGGTAATTATTTGCTCATGGATGCGCAGAGGCGACAGTCTCTCTCTCTCTCTCTCTCTCTTACTCTCTCTATCTGTCTCTCTCTCACTTCCATCTCTTCTCTCTCTCTCTCACTCTCGTCATTCCTTTCCTTCTATCTCTCTCTCCCTTTCCCTTTCTCACTCCCTTTCTTTCCTTCCCTGTCTTTTGCTCTCTGGCTTGTTTTTCCTTCTCTGTTTCTCTCTCTCAGTCCTTTGATATGCGCATTACACATGTCCTTATTTTGTGCTTGATTTTTCAGGTTCTGTCGTTGACATCCATGGTTCCCACAGGAGTCTTCCACCTTGTTTTTTTCTATTATGTTTGATAAATTTGGTTTATTGGTTTATTTTTCATAAATATAACAAAAAAATAAAAATAGTTTATGGTTTATAAAAAATAAACTTTACAATTTTTTTTTTACCTTTTTGATTGTTTTCTTAACTGCTGTGTGACTCTTTCTTGTTCTTATTACTGTTGTTTGCTGGTATCCACCATGGTGTTAAATTTTGGACCACTTATCATGGGAATACTGGTGATCTCTGCAGTTTGCACCAACTTCTGAATACTGTGTTAGATTTATCTCAAATTTAGCTGCATTAAAGTGCTGAAAATGAAATGCAGAGTATCCTTGCCCGTGCAAAAAGACATGAGGTGCACCTTTGCAATTTTTCCTAAATACTAAAATCCTGTATTTAATTGCACTGAGGTAGTGCCTGCGCTTACAGTATACACACAAAATCAAAGAAATCTCATTGTATTTATATTGATTAGGAATAGTGTGTTAGGTGCTGGATCTTGACGGGATACACAGCCCAGTTCGTATATTGTTCTGCACACGAAAAAATGATATAACTTTTACAACTGCAATGCGAAATTAATTCCGCCAATAACCCACGTTACCTCCAGGAATTTTACACCTGCTTTCTGCTGGTGTTAAGCAGGACACCTACATGCAGCATGAAAGGAAACACAGCCAAGAGCCACACCAGAACACCAACAGGTGCCATAGAGTCAATGAGCATGATATAGGGATACCCATGAGGGCCACAAGACTCATCGCAACAACGCCAGGACCATCAACACCCCCCAAACCCGCATCTGAGCAAGTCTGTCCGTGTGGCCCTGCTACATCACAGTGTGCTGTCCTCAGCAGACGTTACCATTTCACCGCAGCGTTGGTAGTGATCCTGGACATGTAGATATGCACGTATCCTCCTGCAAGCACAACACACGTGTGCTGGTCCAGCATGCACAAGTCAGCACAGGGGTGTGCCTATCCGGCAAGGGAAACGGGGTGTCTCGGACATGTCTGTGTGCAGGAAGTCCGGTAAGTGTGTCTCTGTGTTCTGGTGTGGCCTGCCACAAGGGCTGCAGCAGACGATGTTTGAAAGTGGCATACACCACCACCAACCGGCACTCTCATAGTGTAGTTAGAATGCCCCAGGACATGCCGGAATAGGCATCACAATGGTATGCTGTACAAGTGCACGGGATACAACGGCGCACCGTAAAAAAGTGTTGGGGCCTTGAGAGGGAGAAGAAGATGTTTGGCAACGTAACACACTGTGAACCCACCCATGTGCCACATGCTCGGCATCTCATCCATGATGACTATGGTTGCACATATCCCACAACAACCACGACGGCCTTTGTCCACATCCTGTCTGAATGCAGCGTGGTTTTCACTTCTATGCTTGTTCAGTGGTGTGATGTTGCCTGATTGTGTGACTTATGCGCCTTCTTGGTATGTTTCATTTTGGCCATTGTTTGTCTATACTTGTGCTGTAGTTGATTGTACATGTGTGTCATTGTGCCCATCCCCCCACTCCCTGCTTCTTCCTCTTCCTGCTGCTGTTGTTTCTATAATTGTGCTCCTCCACACATAAATACATGTAAAGAATAAATTAGAATACTTCCTTGAGTCTTTTATGTTTCAAAACTTATCTCTATTAGTTTCTTTTTGATTTTCCATACAAACAGTTTTTTTCATATTCAATGACACATCAAAGTCAGCAGTGCAACTTATTCTATCAACACACTCTTTAGAACATTCTACAACACGTGCAGGTTAAAAGTTCATACATTTTTTTAACCTAACTATATTTTTTTGCCACATTTTCTAAAACATTTAACACCACGTGCAGGTTAAAAGTTCACAATTGATTTAAGTTCAAACAGTGCCTTCCAAATGCAAGAAGCAGGTGTGGTTGAGTTGAGCAAATGTTATCCTCTAATATGTACTGCACGTTCAAACTGCTTTTTCTTAACCAATCACAAAAATGCTTTTCCACAAAAAGAATGTGCTCCCTACTTTTAAAAAACAATGCTTTTCATCTCCCAATCAGGTATCGTTTTGCATCTGAAAAAAACCTAGTTCCCCATCTATAATCATATCTCTTATTCTATGAAGGAACTGGATGAGGTACAGACATCTTTGCATACCTTCCAGCCATACCTTCAAAATGCTAGTGTGGATCGTAGGACATCGCTATGTTTTCTGGTGCAAGAGGTATGCAGAACAGAGACGTATTGACTTAGACATAGGTTTACAAAATGTGAACATTAAATGTTTTCCACAGAGAGGACTGAAGTGGCACCAATTGTTGCCTTTGGTTAAAACCTGTTTGCATCTCCAACACCCTGACCTCATGAGTCTGCAATGTGGTGGAAACGACCTAGGCACATTGACTGGGGTAGGTTTGAAAATGCTTATGAAGGACATCTTCGGACAATTGATGTTAATTTTGCCTCAAACTGTCTTTGTATATTCCAGTATATGCCAAAGACAGAAGTGGAAATGGTCAAGACAATTTTGTCCTCAGATTGAAAAATCTAGGAAGAAAGTCAACAAAGTGTGTCTGCATACCTCAGAGACCACAAAATGGGGTCCATCTACAACAACAAACATTTTGATATGGCTGATATCTACAGAAGTAATGGAGTACACTTCACAGATCAGGGAAATCGAGTTTTCCTGAATAACTTGAAACTGTGCATCTGCACTTATATGTAGCGACAACTAATGAACACAAGGGCTCTTTTTAGAGCCACCCTGTAACTTACAACTTAGGCCCGCTATTTTAGGGCCAAGTAACGGCAACTCCCGGACCCTCACCAAAATGTATTCTCCTCACAGCTGTGAAACAGCGGCCACACCATCTCACTTTGCAACACAGAGCTCTCGCTTTGATCACCGACTCTCCTCACCCATAGGGGTGAGTATTTTGCGCTTTACAAATACCATATTCATGTACCTTTGCACTCCCTAGACAACACCACCTAAGCAACATATATAAGTTGGACAGGTGTGGTACAGCGACCAGAGCACATAACTTCACAGCATAGCACACACAGTTGAGGCTCACAGTTTCATCCCCAAGTCCAGCAGCAGCTCAATTTAACAGCATGACACTCTAGGCAATACCTCACTTAATTTCTGTACCCCGCACTTTCAGACCGATTGGGGTTAGTAGTTCAGCGACTTTACCCCGAGTCTGTCAGAAGCTCAGCTTACGCCCCCAGCACCATCAAACCCGTAGGAGTGAGTAGTTTCCACTTCACAAATACCAAATTGATTTGATGTGCGCAAATTTACCTTTCCACTCCCTGTATAACACCTCCTAAGCACCATACACAAGCTACAAAAGTTCATCCAAGTAGGTATAACTACATGCTCACACTACTTCAACAGATGTGGCACAGCGGCCAGAGCACATCACTTCACAGCATATGACACACATTTTGGGCTCACTCTTTCATCCCCGAGTCCGCCAGCAGCTCAGCTTAGCACCATGAGACTCTAGACAATACCTCACATATTTTCCATACCCCAGGACTTTCAGACCAGTACGGGTCAGTAGTTTGTACTTGTCCTAGTAGGTATAAACACATGCTAACACTACTTCCACAGCTGTAGTGCGGCGGTCAGGGCACATGACTTCACAGCATAAGACACACAGTTTGGGCTCACGCTTTAATCCCTGAGTCCCGCACCAGCTCTCCTTAGCAGCATCAGATTCTAGGCAATACCTCACTTATTTTCCAAAGCCCACCACTTTCACACCGGTAGGGGTGAATGCTTCGCTTTGTACCCCCTATATAGCACACTGCAAACACCCCACAGAGGTTCCAATGCTCCTACCCTCCTCTTACCCACTTTTTTTTACTCTTTTTTCCCCTTACTTGCTTCAACGGAATCACAAAATGGTGGCCAAGACTTCCTAGTTGCAACCGCTCGCAGCGCTTGCAGCCAATCAGCAGTAAGCTCGTGCTCGTAAGGCCTCGGTCAATCAGATGGCAGAATTCCCAAATATCAATATCTGTGAATTTTGATATTTCCCAAAAACTACTGAAAGGATTTACAACAAATAAACAAAAGCGTGCTTTCTTGACCAAGACCCTTCCCCCTGCCAAATTTGGGGTAATTTTGTTCACCCGTTCGACCTGTAGCCTTGTCTAAATTTTCCTATGGAAATTAACATGGAGAAAACACATTTTGGGACCCCGCTTTTTTCTCGGCCACCCATTGACGAATCACGCCCGAACTTTCAACATAAAAGCTGATATCAACGAAGAATACGTTTTGAGAATTTCATGAAGATTCATCAAACAATGCCAAAGTTATCAGCAAAACAATAAATGCTCTTCCTATGGAAACTAGGTCCTAACTATAACTGGTGACCGCCATATATATATACAGAGAGAGAAAGATCTCTCTTTCTCTAGGGACGTTTTAAGGCATTGGCAAAGTAGGCTCTGGCCCAGGGCCCCAGACTTTCAGGGGGCCCCTTATGGAGCCAGCTATGAGAAACTTACCCTGACGGACTTGGGTAATTCTTTAACAAATAGTTTTAAAAACCATTTTTTAATTCATTATAATGTGGGTGAAGTGAGGGAGTATATTAGGGTCATTTTGAAGAGAAATGCTGTGTTTAATTTCTATGCAACATCCATCAATAAAGGTTATTTTAGCTCAAAACGGGACCTCACATATTAGTAATGGGAGGGTGTCACAGAGGTTCTTTGCAGTAATATTAGTCAGCTGCTGCTGTGTTAAAATTCCCCTGCCTTTCTTTCTATTTTTTTTATAGTTATGTCTTCCCTGGGGTCCGATCATGGCCCCCATGGGAAGCACATGTCTAAAACAAAGAAATTGCCACCACAGGGCGTCAGTGACTGAGCAGGAGGACTGACCCCCTGCCAATTGCATCACCATATTTTTGTTTTTTGTTTTCAACTTTTTTTCAGGGGCGATCACGGCCCCCTTCCCCAAGGAAAGTCAACGCTTTTTTGTTTTCAAATATGCCCCTGAGGGAGGGGCCAGCCCATTCCCATGAGGGCGGACCCCTTCGAAGCCATACCTCGTGTCACGTGGGGTTTCCTGGCCATGGATCGCAGAGCTGCCGCATATCCACGGCCAGGAAACCCTGTCAGGAAGGCCTTGATTGAAAGTGGAGACTCTCCTCTTCCAAAAGATGCCTCCCTGAAAGCTGGGGAGGCTGTTTTCGGCATGATTTCCCCTTCGGAGTCGAGCGTGACCTTACCTTTGGCTGTCCTCGGCTCTGGTGCTGAAATCAGTGTTGTCAGCGTGCATCACCGTGCACTGATAGGCAGGAGGGTGCCGGGGGGAGATGAGGAAATCCTTTCGCCTCTCCCCCAGGAGAAAAAGGGGGGCCTCCCTGGTGACTGCCAATGGACGTGCGCCGCACCAGGGAGGTAGTGCTTGCGTGAGCCATTGGCCGACGCAAGCACCAAAAGGGATACCAAACTCAAACTTAAACATTGCCAGATCCACAAAGAACCAAAACATACTCACCTGATATCAGTAATTCAACAAACCAGTTCCCCACTGCTGACTCTTCAGACCAAATGGTCAGATCCAAGAGTTTTGGCATTCAGGACTCCAGTCGGGATGACCACTGGGCGAGGAAGTGTCCGGCGGGATAGAAGGAGCAGCTGTGAGCAATATAAACTCTTCGTGCAGGGATTCCTGAGCCTCCAGTCCGACCCGATGATGTCCTCGGCCTCCCCCCACCTGCAGAAAGGGGTTGGATCAATCACCCGAAGGAGACCCTATTCGGGCGTCAACTGAGGGAAGTAACCAGTTTAGGGCCACCCAGGTCACTAATAACCACCTCTCAGCCTTCTGTACTAAATGAAGAGTCGATCAGACAGTAAAGAATACAAACCAATAACTGTTTATTCATATACACTCAGAGCAGAGTCCATCTGCCCAGTCGCTGAGAGTGTTGCAAAAGGAACTGAAATCAACGAGCATTAAGATACATTATGTACGTTTCATAAGCGGGCAAAAACATGCCCACAGTGGAATTTTGGCCACCCAGGTCACTAATTACCACCTCTCAGCCTTTTGTACTAAATGAAGAGTCGATCAGACAGTACAGAATACAAACCAATAACTGTTTATTCATATACACTCAGAGCAGAGACCCATTTGCCCAGTCGCTGAGAGTGCTGCAAAAGGAACTGAAATCAACAAGCATTAAGATACATCATGTACGTTTCATTACCGGGCAAAAACATGCCCACAGTGGAATTTTCCAGACAGGTGCAGTTAAACATTGTAATACAGAAAAAACGGTTTCAGCGCTCCTATGTTACACAAAGTATTGTAGTCCAAGGTCGTCCATCCGGAGTCCACTGCCAGACAAGGGGGAGAGGACCTCTATCTAATTAGAACGCTGTGTGCTAACTTGAACGGTATGCTTGTTACTAAAACAGGACAGAAAGGAAAAAACAAAACTTACAGGGGAGTATTTCTCGGAATTGAAGTAGAACAGTTTCAAACAGCCTAAAATGGCACCCAAATAGAAAATGGCACAGCAAATGCTATCTTACATGGAACACTGCAAAAGCATGAACAATTTCATTTTAAACAGATGTGTCTATTTATATGTTTTACACTTTGTACAAAACAGGCGCTCTTCGCGACAACCAACATCACTGCGACAATGTCAGTAGTTGCGAATACAAAGGTGTTTTTCTGCTAATTCGATGAAAGAAAGAAAAGTGAAAACACTATCTTACAAAATATTTAAACTTAAACTTTATTTTAAAAAACAGTTTTTAAGTGTATTTTTCAGTATTTGAAATACATTTGCTGACCTAAAAAAATCCTACAAATAAAACCAGTTATGAATGTACCTTCTGATAAACACATACCAAATTGAAAAATTAGTGCTATATAATATAAAAATGATAAAGAATATTCATTTACAAAAAGAAAATACGAATATCTTAGATGCTCACTTTAAAAATATTGACGTTACAATTAAGAAATAGAATGTTAAAAAAAGTTTATATGGACGTAATAGCATTTATGGGAACCTTGGAAATTAATTGAAAAATCCTAAGATTACAGAGCCGTTATAGTTAGGAAATATAAATAAAAAAAACCTTAGAAAATTCACTTAAAAAACAAAGGTTGAATGGATGTTATAGTTAGGCTGACATTTCACTCATATAAAAACCAGAGAAATTCAGTAGGTATAGTTAGCTGAGCTAACTTTAACTTATGTCCCTGAAATGGAACACTTATGACCTCACATTTTACATCACTCATCACATGGTCAATGACATCACTGATGACATCATCCCCAGAATCTCTGATGCATCCACTCACACCCCCAATATAACCTTTTATATACCCACTCCGACTTCCACATCTTCATTCTCAAAACCATTGATACTCCCAAACCAGTACTTACACACCCACTCATTGATTCATAGATCTAAACACACATTCACTCAGTTACCCATATATCCACTCATGCACCAACTCACTCATAAATACAGCAACTGATATATCCAGGCATAGAGCCACTCACACACTGTCAGTCACTCATAGTGCAACTCATACACATACTCACTCACCTAAAAGGGCAATCAGACAGCCATTTACTCACCTATACAATTATATACACAAAGACTCACTTATTCATACAGATACTAACACATACTCAGTCATGTGTACAATCGCTAATACATGCACCCAATCATCCACACAGCCACTTTCAAAATCACTCACTTAGACAAACCGTCACTCATAGACTCCAGCACTCACCTATACTGCCTTTCACATATGTAGTTATTCACCCATATACCCCGACACATCCATTCACTCACCAAAACAACCATATACACACTCAATCAATCAGTTATACAGCCCTTCCCTTACACACTCACTAACCCATACATCCACTGACTCACCCACTCACTCATCAATACAAACACTCACATACCCTCTCACCTACCCAACAGACACTCATCCACCCATACATGTACACAGACAACCAATCACCCATACAACCACTCATGTATTCACTCACCAATCCAGACAGCCATACATACACCATCTGACAGACTGATGCAGACATTCAGACATCCTAGTCAGTGACCCACACATTAACTGGGACCCCTAACCACTCACTTATACGGTCAGTCATGCACCTACTGAATCATCGATACCAACACTCATACACCCATTGATTCAACAATACACCTTGGTATATGTATTTAACACTCATAATCTTTTTTAAAACACTCACAGTTACTGGATGATGTCACCAGTGATGTCCCTGACCAAGTAATACGTGATGTAATATGTGAGGTCATAAGCAGTCATAGCTCACCTAACTATAACTGCTGAATTTCTCTGGTTTTGTACGAGTGAAATGTCCAACTAATTATAACGTCCCTTTGACCTTTTTTTTCCCCCAGTGAATATATATATATATCACCTACTATTGGACAACAGTAGGGAGTTATAGTTAGGACCTAGTTGCCGTTGGAAAAGCATTTTTGACTTGCCCATAAGTGTGGTGTTGTTTGAATAATCTGCATGTGTCAAAGAAGGTGCAGTGTGTCATGGAAATGTTGGGGGTGATCTGCGCAGGGGGGACCAAGAAACAGGGGCACAAAATAAGGGTACGATTGTGATGTTTAATCCCCATATAAAAGTGTTGTTAAACCTATAGCCCGAACCACTGGACGAAATTACACCAGATTTGGCAGAAAGGTAGATGTTGTTACCCATATTGCTCTTTATTATTATTTTTTTTCTGAAAATCCATTGAGTACTTCTTGAGAAATTAAATCCAAACAGTGTAGTGATATCTTTGGTCATGGATATTTCACTGTGGTGTCCTGGTGATCGTGGTTAAACTGCAAAGAGTTTGCTGTAAAGCCCGAAAGTGCACGCCAACAGGCATGCTCTGATTGGCTGGATGCAACCTGCACAGAAAGTTGTGGCTGCCATTTTATGTATCACAGACCATTTAAGGGGCTGAAAATTTGGGGGCAAGTGACATAATGGTCCAGATTAGAGGGACTCTGACCCCATGTTTGCCAAATTGGCATATTAGTGACACAAGTTATGTGTCCAAAATAGATTTTTTTTAATCATGCACAATTTTCACGACGTCGCAGAATCTTCCAGCTCTGCCCAGTATATTATCGCGTGTATCATTGCATTTGCATCCCAGTGAAAATGGGAAATCAATTTGAAGGGGAATTTTATATAAATGCACCAATAAACCCCGAGTTTTTGAAGTACAGTAACATGTGTGCATATATGTGTTTTATAGTTCATAAGAAATAGGCACGATCATCGCGATTAACAACATCATTGAGAGTAATCGCGAAGATGGAAAGAAGGGTTCAAACACAGATTTTTTAAGAAGTTACTACAAAATATGTGTACAAACATGTTCTTTAAGTTAGTAATGTGTGTACTGTAATAGTTTGAATGCATTTTTTTACCTTGAATGTCTGCATTTGTTTTGTGATTTCGTGACATGATTCAAAAATTCATAAAAATAATCCTTGTACAGGAACATAAACAACATTTTGGGCTCTTGGGCTCTTGTTTGACTGACTGACTGACTGACTGAAGAGCCTTTGTGTTGAGAATGTGTATTTGACAGCTACAGATAAGACTGTATGCAGAGTTTCAGGTTGCTTAGAAATACCATGTTCCCTTCCTTTGTAAAGTGAACTCCATCACTTCTATAGAATCCATGAATGTTAAAACGCAGGTTGTTGTTGTTTTACTAACTGTTTCCTGGCTTTATTAATCTGTGAACACAATTGATTTGATCACTTCCTTTTCTGTCTTTGGCATATATTAGAGTACCCCAAGACAGTATGAGGGAAAAGTGACATCAGTTCTGCAAAGGTATCCTTCATTAGGATTTCCAACCCTACCTTAGATAATGTGTGTGAACTGATGAAAATGTGTGCCTCTCTAATCAAACCAACTAATCTCCACATCTGGCAAACCCACGTATCTGTCGATACCTCTCTTTTTTACAGAATCTTTAGTCCAATAGACATAGCTGTGGCCTACAATCCACACGCTAAGCATTTTTAATTGAAGGAGCAATAGCAGTCAGGAGAAGACTTTAGCTGAATGAGGTAGATCTGAAAGATTAAAGCAGCACATACTCTCAAAGTCTGAACATCTGTGGTCATGTTTCAGGAGTAAATAATCTATTGCTGCTCTGCTCTGTAGGAAAGCTTTTCTTGCCCCCTGCACATCTAATAATAATTCTGCTAAAGCAACTGATGTATGACAAAATGTTTCACTATCAATCATGCTAATTTACTAATAGCCCTAGAATTATAATGGTTAGTCCTGGAATTACTACTATTGAAGCAGCTAAAGTGATATATTCAGACTTAGAACTTCAGAATCGCAATGTTCACTGAGTTGAACAGCTTCTCTAGTATCCGGACATGTGATGTTGCATTAAATGGGAACATCATGAGGCCTAATCTAGTAAAGGCACACGGTCCACCTGTAATATTTGCTGGAATGTACGTGTATAAAACATTACCACAAGAGAAAAACCACCCTACAGGCAATTTAACATGCCTGAAATGACTGGCAGCAGATACTAAATTTTTACATGTACTCTCATTTAGATGTTTGCATAAGATTTGTTTTTCCCAGGTCATCTGCGATTCAATTCCTACGAGTTGTATTTGAGCACATTTACCAAGGATAATTAGGTCACAGTTCAGATTATAACAAATGTCGCCTTCAGTGACATTGAACATTATCACTTGTGTTTGATTATTCCAAGTGTCATCAGTAGTTTCTGGACAAAATCGGCAAAACTCATAAGGTGACAGGTGAGTTCTCACATAATTTTCCTACACTGAGTGTCTGCATTTGTGACATTGAATGACTACAACAGTACATTAACAGGGAACTCACCTGAACCACTGCTGGGGGAAACTCTGCTTGCCGAGTCCACCGCCAAGAGTCACTTTGAGCGGGATAAGTGCGTCGGAGCACAGCCACACCATCGTCTTCGGCGCTGCCGCCCCGGGTCTGCTAATCCCGGCAGCCTCTGCGGCGGCGCACTGCCAACGACGTAATCCGAGCGCCAGGAGGCGCATAAAGACGTCCGAGAGCCGGGGAGCGGGGGCAACTCACCTGAACCACTGCTGGGGGAAACTCTGCTTGCCGAGTCCACCGCCAAGAGTCACTTTGAGCGGGATAAGTGCGTCGGAGCACAGCCACACCATCGCCTTCGGCGCTGCCGCCCTGGCAGCCTCTGCGGCGGCGCACTGCCAACGACGTAATCCGAGCGCCAGGAGGTGCATAAAGACGTCCGAGAGCCGGTGAGCGGGGGGAACTCACCTGAACCACTGCTGGGGGAAACTCTGCTTGCCGAGTCCACCGCCAAGAGTCACTTTGAGCGGGATAAGTGCGTCGGAGCACAGCCACATCATCGCCTTCGGCGCTGCCGCCCCGGGACTGCTAATCCCGGCAGCCTCTGCGGCGGCGCACTGCCAACGACGTAATCCGAGCGCCAGGAGGCGCATAAAGACGTCCGAGAGCCGGTGAGCGGGGGGAACTCACCTGAACCACTGCTGGGGAAAACTCTGCTTGCCGAGTCCACCGCCAAGAGTCACTTTGAGCCGGATAAGTGCGTCGGAGCACAGCCACACCATCGCCTTCGGCGCTGCCGCCCCGGGACTGCTAATCCCGGCAGCCTCTGCGGCGGCGCACTGCCAACGACGTAATCCGAGCGCCAGGAGGAGCATAAAGACGTCCGAGACCCCGTCTCGCGGGACGCCGGGTCAAGGGCGGGGCTGTCTGTGGCCGTCTGGGGACAACGGAGGACGGGACGGGCCACCCCTCTTGGCTGTAATTGTGAGTAATTGCCAATCCACACTCGTAGGACTGATAATTGTTTCCAAGCAGCCAGTAAGGTTCGTGTGGTTTGTGCATTTCTGATCCCCTGTGTGCTGCTTTGTAACTTTGAACCGCTACCAACTATGTCTATTCAAACCACCTTAACGGACAAATATCTGCTGAAAGTTGTCAGCAGAATTAACAGCGACAGAAGAAAATCGCTAGGGCAAGGCAATTTACCTGATCTTCTACCTGACCTATCACTGGACCCCACCAATGAGGGTAGTAATGACATTAATGTGGCAGCCGAGACTAATAACATCAGTATTAATGCTGGAACCATTGTTGCAGAGGTTCCAGATGTTCCTACTGCAGTGGAAGATCTACCAGACTTATCTGAGATCCCAGATGGCACCCCGCAACATTGCACTAGGGCCACACGTTTCATGAGAGCATGTAGGAAAACCAATATTAAACGGGGAAGTCACTCGGCCAGGAATAAAAAGGACCCCACTCCCAAGGAGAACATTGGTGATAAAGGGACTCCTACTAAAGACAATTGTGTTACCATTAACATTAACCAATTTGACTTATTAGTGAGTCGTATTGATGATAAACTGAAGTCGGTTGTGGAGCCTTTATTAGTTAAAATTGATGCACTGTCGGCTGAAGTATTGAGATTGGGGGCTGTGGTGGATCAGCACGTAGCCAAATTGGACAAATCCGCATTACCCATTAGAGTTGCTACATGTCCTCAACCTGCTCCCAAGCTAGATAAGGGGAGGCCTGGCCACATGAATACTGCCTCCCATGGCCCAAATATAGGAAGACAATCACTACAGGCGACACCTGTTTTGACTTGTCCGAAATCACTACCAGTCCGCAATATGGGTCGACCAGTGCAGGTACCGGTGGCCACATCTGCGGCTACAGGGCATGCAGGGGCAATTGCTAGTGCAAGCATATTATCAGCACCAAATAGAGACAGGGCCATGCAGCCGCCAGTCGTATCAGCTGCTGTAGCTGGTTCCGCTGGGGTGTCTGTGGATATAAAAAATCGTCCAGTAGACCTCCCTCCGGAGTGTGTCCCTTATGTCGTGGTTCTAACTAATGTCCCGTTCCTAAACCAGGCCCCACCCCCTCAGGAGTCCCGAGATTCTTTAACAAATAAAACGGTCTCATGGTTAAATCGTCATTGTGGTTTCCCAGTTAACTACACGGACCAAATTATATCTACCAGAAGGGTTAACTGGATTGGTAACACTAGAAAGACCTGTGGGGGTGACTGTGTGATCATCAATTTTAAACACCCCCAACACGTTGTGACGGTCTTACTTAGAGCAGCTGCCTTAACACAGTCTGAAACTGATGTAGTCGCACGACCCTTGGGCTACTTTTATAATCATCTTAATAGGTTGCCTTCCGGGAACTATAGAAATGGGGTCTCCACCCCGACTTTATGCCAAATAGTGACAGATTTTTGCTACCTACTTTTAACCCTGTACTTAATGGTGGCAGATCTAACCTGCCCATGCCCCTGTTAAATCCTGTTCCTAGTGGTAACAGATTTGTAACACATACTCCTAATTTCTATCTCAACTGCGATAACATCTTTTCGCCTGTTAATGGGATGGTTTATTAAGTCCCGGTCCAGAACAGGTACCAGTCCTTGAGTTTCTTGGACCAAAACGATTGACATCAGTGGGGGCCTGGGACCGGGAGGGATGTTATTCGGAGTACCCACAAGAATAACATAAGTGAGGCGAGAGAGGATTTACCTTCTGCCATCACGGGCAATTCGGAAAGTGGGACAGTAGTTCACTGTGCGAATGAGATTGTTGAGGATTCGGCGAATGCTACAGGTAATTGCATGGGCGGGCTGGTGGTTGACCAAAGTAATAGGGGTAATTGTACCAATAATATCCCTGGTATCGCCAATAATTGTCATTCTGTGGGGATTTCTATTGCCAGCTGGAATATTGCCGGATGGGCATCTAAGGCACCTAAATTGGAATGGGAGGACATTGTAAGGTCCTATGATATTTTATGCCTGCAAGAGACGTGGTGTGTTGATAAACCTAGCCTTGAAGGGTATACATGCTACAGCTTAGATGCTTCTGAATCTAGCCATGGCAGGGCAAAGGGAGGTCTCCTTATCCTTATTTCAGTGGATGTAAAGTTGACTATTATTAAACATTTGTTAATTGAACCACATTCACAAATCCTGTGGGTACGTTTACTGGATGGCACCGATGTGAACAACAGTATCCTTGATATTAATTTGTTGTTAGAAAACTGTCCCCCTAGAGGTCTTGCTAAACAGGACCTAAAAATACTTTTATGTCATATAAAGCGCATAAACGTTCAGTAATAACCAACTCCCTCGTTACTGTTAAAACTTACAATAAATATATTGTTGTCGACGGATTTCAGCATTACTTGAACGTAGTAACCAGGCCAACACATAGGTTTGTATTGACTAGACTAAGAGTTGGCATTGCTCATGTATTAGTGGCCTTCCCACATCCTAAAAAGCCCCCGGTGGGCCCTTGTCCATATGATGGACATTCTAAGCAAAGCACAATGCACTTTATGCACATCTGCTCCCTATTCCAGAACGTTAGGATCTCCTTTTTAAAACCAATATTTCTTAAGTATGGAGTTTTAAATGTGGAGGATGCTATGTGTTTGCTGTACAATTTGGACCACCCCGACATATGTTTTTATACTGCCAGTTTTATATGTAAATCTTTGGCTTTTAGAAAAAGTATGAGTTTTTAATCATGTTTGCATTTTCTACAATTTTGTTGCCTGTCTGCTTTGCTTTTATGGTCATTTCTATTATGAACCGAATAAAGCTTCATGAACTGAACAGGGATAGGTATAGCTACTAGGCATGTGGAAATAATATCAGCAGAGTACAGACACGCCATGCTGTGATCTAAAAGAACAGAGAACAAGCAGGCTCATGTTCCCACTTTTCCTGTCCTGGAATTATGATTAAAAGGACGTTGTCTTTCCTGTTGGAATAACCTCAGCCTGTTTGGGGGGACTATTTGGCGATTCTACCCAAACCTAGGCCCCTGGATTCTTGTCAGTGGAGCCAAACCCTCCTTCCCCTCATATGGAGATGGGATGGGGCAGTCCCCTTCTTGACTATCCCTCCTTATACTGGCATGATCACTATATGAGCAACTCTCTCTCTAGTTTGTATTATAAAATCAGAGGATAATCTTGATTTCACCTTGATAGTCTGCATAGATGACCCCTTCCAGCACTTGAATGCCTTTTAGCGCCAACCCATATTGATGGGCAATCAAGCCAAAGTTCTCCGAGGAAATCTGGATTCCCACTCCTGTCTCAATGAGTGCTAGAGCTCTTGACTTGAGTCTGTACAGTTTCAAAGGATGTAAATCAAGACCTGTAGCCACTGGTGTGCGCAGTGGATCCAAAGTTCTGGGAGCTGTCCCCAGTAGAGGATTGTATTAGTGGCTACATGAGGCTGAATCTGCAAGACTGGGGTTAGCATCCGCATCAGAGGGGTTTTTGCATTTGCTAAGGGTCTATTGTTCAGTATTAGCAATGCCTCATTCAAATGATCTCTCCAATGTTTCAATGACCCATCAAACAACTTTCTCAATTGATCTTTCAACAATCCACTCATCCTTTTAATAAGACGCCCAGCCTGCGGGTAATAGGGAATGTGAAAGACCCACTCAGTGTTGTGTTGTGCGCAATAATCCTGCACCAATTTGCCTTTGAAATGAGACCCATTGTCACTTTGAATCTTCAGTGGAATTCCATAGTACAAAACCAACACTTCTTATGTTTTCACTGTGTTCAACTGAATAGCACGTTTGTATGGAAATGCTATCAAATATCCAGAGTATGTGTCCACATCCGTGCACACATGTTCACATCCTCAACTAGTTGGCAGAGGCCCAATGTAATCAATCTGCCAGATCTTTGCTGGTATTTTTCCACTGCCTAGCTGGCCTCCCTCTATCTATGGGACTGGTCTATATTGGGTATGTTAACAAATAGGCCATTGTGAAATCACAGTTTTGATCAGATCTAGGGAATGTCTATCCCTCTATTTTCTTCCCACCTGCTAGTGTGCGCACTTCTGATGTGCCTATTTCGTAATCCCAACCAGGTTAGAATCATGCATTGCCACCTCGGCCTCCAAAATTTTAGCTTTTTCGTCTGTGAGGGCATTAAACCAGCGGTCGAGTGAGTCGGTGAAACAGTGATCATCTACATGATACACAGTAACTGTGCTTTGTGGCAACATGGCCCAGATCTCTTTCCACATTTCCTTAGCCCATACTTCCTTTGAATTTATCATCCAGTTATGGGCATGCCACATGGGAAGCCAAGTGGCTAACCCATTGGCGGTGGACCACGAGTCAGTGTATATATGACATCTTCCTGGCAATTCTTGTTTCAAAGCTTGATACACAGCATGTAGTTCTGCAAACTGGCTACTCTTTCCCTCTCCAGTAGTGGTCAACAATTTCTTGGTCACAGGATTTTATGACACAGCTTTCCAGTGCCTTTTAGCACCTACATACCTGGCTGAACCATCAGTAAACCACACATGCTTCTTGTCTTCTAAAGGCAATTCTTCAAATGGCCTACCCCACTTCACAGGAGATTCATGTATCTCAGGTACATGATGCAACACCTTTGTATCTCCCATTCAGGCTTGTGCCACCTGCTCTTGCAACACTGCAGTTTCTTTGGGACCTACGTGGGCCCTGTTCTGTATATACAATTTCTATTTGATTATGCTGGCTTCTTGATCATGTCCTATTCTGTGAGTCTTAGGGGAACTCATCGCCGATTGTATTATAGTAATTTCAGGTCTCAAAATCACATTGTGCCCTAGGGTCAACTGGTCAGTATCCACCAAGGTCTAATAACATGCAAGCAAATGTTTTTCCTTGCTTCTGCCACAGACTCCAATTAGCATACAGTCCTTGCACTGTCACGATCAGCTCAATATCCCCCCAACACTAACCACAAATCCAAATCACGCTGTATAGCCTCTTTTGATGACTCAAATGCAATTTGTTGCTGCTCTTCCCATTCAAATGCATTTTCTTTTCTCTTAACTTTGTTCAAAGGGTCAAAATCTGACTCAAGTGAGGGATATGCTGTCTCCAAAAACTAAACAATCCAATGAACCTCTGGGCTTCCTTCCTATTTTGTGGCACAGAGAAAGCTTTGATCTTTTGTCTTACTTGCGGCACCACCTCTCTGTGTCCCTGATGCTATTGAATGCCCCAAAACATCACACTTTGAGAGTGTCCTTGTGCCCCCCTTCGTGGGGATTTATCTCCCACCATTTACTCTGCAAATGCTCCACAATCCTGTCCAGCTGAATCTGCACTTGCTCTTATGTCTTACCCTGTCTCATCATGTCATCAATGTAATTGCAAAGCTGTGCTCCATGAATGACTGGTACCTCATCTAAATGCCCCACCACCAGCCGGTGACAGATAGTTGGACTGTGCAAGTACCCAATAGGCAATTTTTTTTAATGTATATTGCCTACCATTCCATGAGAACGTGAATTGCTCTTGGTTCTCAGGGGCTAGCGGTAAAAAAAAAAAAGCATTGGCAATTTCAATAGTTGCATACTAAGTCCCAGGATGCTTCTGTATTTTCTGAATTAAAGTAACAGTATCTGGGACAGCGGCAGTCAGAGGAGGTGTGTGCTTGTTCAATTTGCGATAATCAACGGCCCTGCCCCAACTATTGTCTCTCTTGCATAGAGGCCACACAGGGTTATTCCCTGTGATTGGAGTCACCACCCCTGCCTCTATCAAGTACTGTATGGTTGCAGTGATCTCCTCATGCCCTCATGGAATTCTGTACTGTTTTAAAATGAATTACCTTAGTAGCCCAGGGAACCTTCACTGGAGGAATCTTCACGTGAACCACCCTTAAGGCGCCAATTAAAATTACCTTTTTGTTCCAAATTGATAGTACCCGTCCTCCAAATTCAGAGTCATTCCCTTCAAGGTATCAATTCTAATAATATTTTCAGAGAGGGATACAATCAATACAGTGTACCCTCTTTTTGGTATTCTCCCTATTTTGACTTGGTCCTTTGTCTGCACAGCTGGTGTCTTTTTTCCGCCTAAGCCTGTGATTGTGAAATACTGCCCTTCCATATATCAAAGTGGACTCCACTCCGGTGTCTACTAGGGCTTGGGCCTTCTGAACATTACGATGTTTCCAATACATTTCTATGTCAACATAATGTCTTTTGATTTTGTGAGCCCATCTCTGTACTGAAGCTTGACCTATTTCCTAATCTGCTTTCAATCTGTCAACCCTTGCCC
The DNA here is from genome assembly GCF_964261635.1 of Lissotriton helveticus. Lineage (NCBI taxonomy): Eukaryota > Metazoa > Chordata > Amphibia > Caudata > Salamandridae > Lissotriton > Lissotriton helveticus. Next base: position 1,451,244,248 of record NC_136061.1, on the reverse strand, counting down.
AGGTCAAATCCTGGTACATACTCTCAAGGGTTCTCCTCTCCCTACGGTTCTCACAGATTCAGTCACTTTCTGAATCTCTCCCTTCCTTCGTCCTTAAACGGGCAGCTCTCTCACCCTCCTTTTCCTCTTCATTCACCTCTTCATTCAGCTCTGACTTTCTCTGATTTACTTGCATTTTATTCTTCTTACTTACTTTCCTGCCCCTGTCTTTTTTGTCCTACCCTCTTTTCCGATACATCTTCAACAGACTTCTAGTCTCTATTCCATCTGTCTTCTCTTTCTCCACTCCATCTCTCAACAAAGCCATAAACATATCTTTCCTAGTCGGCCTGTTTTTATCTGTACATGTCTCAGATCTGGTGGCTCTTTCACTCTTTATCCAGTCCCCCAACTATCCCAACTCTCAAACTGCCTCAATCACCTGCTCCAAATTATTATCAGTCTGGTTGATTAGAAAAGTCATCATCACCTGTTTGTAAGCAGGGGGAGCCAAACAGATTATTTTATTTCGCACTGACACAGTCAACAGTCCATCCATCAACTTAGGTGAATTATCTACAAAAATTGCAGTTTTCATTACTTCCTCCTTAATCCTTTGTATAACATCTCTCAATGGATATCAAGGTTAATCATTCACTGGCCAGTCTGACTCTGTTGGGTATTTATGATTGCATCCATCCAGTGCCAATTGTTACACGTTAGTTTAATTATTGCCCTGTCATTCCTAAACTGCTCCTGCACTGTAGGATCAGTACTGAGTATGCAGAATTTCAATGCATCTCCATGATACAACATTACCCCAGAGGCTCCCATATCAAACAACCTTACCATTCATGCAAGCAAAGATTCTCCAGGTCTTTGTCAGATGCTGTCTAAAATGCCATTAATCTCCTGCTGAGTAACATCCTCCATAGAAACCATTGCAACCCTCTGTGGAAAATTTGGATCACTCTATCTTTTCCTACGATGTATGGGCTGCGCCTGAACCACTTTTCATTCTGCCGACTCACCCTGACTGCTGGCTTGATCATACTCTCCTCCAGAGTCTGAAAACTTTGAAGAATCCCAAATATTCCAATCCCACGTTTCTGGGTCCCAGTCAATTCCTACCTTTGAGATAGCTAAATGCACTTTTCTTTTGTTAACCTTTCCCCTCTTTTTCTTGTATTTATATTGTGTTTTACCTACTGCAACTATTTCTGCCACAGTCTGGTAAGTTTCCAACTTATATTGTAATAGCTTATTCTGACAAGTTAACATTGTAGACGTATTTTTGGCTTAAACAAACTGTTTTTCAATGTTTTCATGTTCTCGCTGCAGCTGAACACATTTTCCATGCATTTTATTATAAGCACATGGGAGGATCCAGCCTTTTCGCCCGGAGGTGCTCAGCTCTTTCCCTTTCTCAACAGGGCACTTTTTTACAAGCACGCAACCACTTGTGCTGTCTCAGTGTCAGCTATACACACATTCCAATTTTCACTTGGCCCAGCGCAATGAGCCCACTCATGGGCAAGTATACCTTAGGGGACTATCTCCCACTTAGGTATTTTAATTGGTATCTGGGATTCTGCCTTCGTTTTTCTGGAAAATATTTTTTCAAATTTTTGAAAATACTGCAGGTGACGCCAAAATGTTGTGCTTTTAATTCCACACAATAGGACACACCTAAATCCTGCACTCCGAAAGGAGGCAAATGTACTGCTGAACCTTTAAATAACACATGATAAACAGCACTACTAAAAAACAAGGGGATAAAACAAGACCCAGTCCTCTCTTAAGGCGAAGCAAGAAAACAAATTCAGGTGCAATTAAACTAGCACACACATATTTACTAATTCATTATTTTGGAAAGGAAGGCAAAATATATCGGTTAATGCAGACTCCCAAGTATCAAGTAACTTAAGCACAAAACCAGAATAACATGTGGCATATATACATGTATTTAACACAACATTGGTCCCTGGTGGAGAGTAGAAATGAGCAGAGAGCAATAAATACAGACTTAATTAGTGCTGTATTGGTTAAACTTGTCGAGCCGGACAGAGGTTCAATATTTAATTTAATGACAATTGTTAAGAATTAAACACACAAGAATACTGAAAGTGGGACACAAGCCTGAGTCCTACTTCTAAGACATTAAGACATACAGTGAGGGAAACATTTAGGGGAGGCTCAGGCAATGCTCACGCTTTGTTTTCAAGACAGATCATCAATTAAACAAACAAATTGCAAGGAACGACTCTACATGGCAAATAGTGACATCATAGTGTATGTATGAGATGTTTTGGGGTGTCGACGATGTTTCGATCCAAGAGAACAATGCAAGGATCATCTTCAGGACATTAAATAAGCATGCCTGTTAATACGTGCCTAAGTATGGTACATTATTAATTCACAATCACAAGGTAAAAATTATAGTGGGAAAAAAGGAAACATAAAAGGGAGAATTTGAGGGATGTATGTGAACGTAACCTCAAATACTTTGTTCGCTAGTCAAATTATGGTAGCAATTTAGTAGAGCCCAAGCAAAAATTGTGAGGTAACCCAGCACAAGGAAAATAAACTATGAAGTAACGTTGCACAGGAGAATAAAATTCACGCAGTTTTTCACGGTGTTTCAACATAAAAAGTTACGGCGCAGTGACATGGTGTTTTTGGCATACAAAATAACCACGCAGTGACTCGGCATATAAGGAAATGGCGCAGTGACTTGGTGAGGATATCAATTGAGCAGGGTGAGGTTAAGAAGGTTGTTGCGTGACGCTCAGTAATATCAGCCCAGGCGTGGTATGAACGGGTAAAAGAGACGCAGTGCCCAATGTCGGGAGTGTCCGGTGCCGGAAAAGGGCATGTTGGACGGTTAGAGATAAAAACATGGAGGACCATGTGGAAAAGAAAGAGGCAGGCCTTACTTGAAGGGAGAGTCCTTGTTGGTAGGAAGGTAACAAGGAAGGGTGCGGGGAGGAACCACTGCGAGGGGAGTGATGAATGTCTGCCCTAATTGGAAGAAGAGAACCCAATGTAAATATCGGTGATGGGTTGAAGGGATTAGTGTGTAAGGGGGGTTTGAAATTGAGGCAAGCGTGCTTACCAGCAGTGTAGGCGATCGTAATTGCTGCAGTCAGTTGGGCAAGTGGCACTGTGGGAAGCTGGTGGCTACCCGGCAGTGTTGGTGGCGGTAAAATGTTCCGGTTAATTTAAGCAATTGGCTTTTCAGGTGGATGGTAGCCTGTTCCGAATGTGATCGCCTGGAAGAAGGGCAAATGATAAGGCACAAGAAGGGGAGCAAGGGCAACGAAAGTGGCGCAGCTGATAGGGACTCAACTATGGATATGCGATTGCAGGGGTGAACAAATGGCGTCCCAGGGGAAGAGCCACAACTGTGTGCTCTGGTCGGCATAATAGCCTGCGAGGAAAGAGTACAGGGGATCAAGGAGGGCAGGGGAGGTCGGGATACGAGGTTCGGCACTCGGGATGAAAGTCAATGAGCATACCTATAGCCGGTGAATACGGCGTGCTGCAGAGGGGGTCTGCTTCCAGGAATACGGAGAGGGAAGGCAGCCTCCCAGGTACTCTAGTAGAGTATAGCGTGCAAGGATAGGTCAGGACTAGTCACGTGATTGGATGGCGCTAAGTGAAAGAGAAGATGGCCAAATGGGTGTGAGTGGGGCCATATTGGAGTGGAGTGAGGCGAGAAGGCGCATCCTTACACAGGGGATTAGCGTGTGTTGCACCAAGTGGGATAAGTGAGTGGGAGGTTAAAAACAATGGTGCAATGTGTGAAGCAATAGGCAGTGCATACAAGGTTGCCGGAAAGAAAGGTTATTAAAGGGCAACATTCACAGTTGTAATACTGTGTCTCTGGTTCTGTAAGAGCTGTCCAATCTTCAAGGCGATTCAATCCAGTTTGCAAGCTATTAGTTTTCCAAATCCATTTTAGCTCCTCCTTGTTTAGTAGTTTGGACATATCACCCCTCAGGTGGGAGTTTGACCACATATATGACGGTTCAACGTATGTCATCTTCAGAATGTCCAGTCTCTGTGTAAAACACAATAACTAAGGCACAAAACAAGAAAATGGGATAGGGTAGAAACACCCTGACCCCCTAGGCCTGCTCAGGGGGTCCCACAAGGACCCCCAGGACCATGAAAAATATTTTTTTTGTTTAAAATCGTGGGATGCGCGCTGGGTGCGCAGATCTGGCCACGAAAATGTAAAAAATGAAGCGCGGGCCCCGCTTCATTTAACTGAAACCCCCGTCTGGGTCAGGTACCGAGGGCAGTAAAAAATGTGTTGGTGGGCTCAACCCCCCCACACTGCCCCGGGTACTGCCACCCCCCTGGGCTTTTTCTTTTTTAAATTGAAAAACCTGTGTGGGGGTGCTTGCACACCCCACACACCCAGGGGACCGCCACCTCCCTGGGGCACTAATATATAAATGTGGGATCCGCAACGGACCCCCGAGCCCCGGAAACCACCACCCCCGGGGCTTTGTCAATGCTGGGAGGAGGACCACGTGGCCCCCCCTCCTAGAGCATGTGATGGCCCTGGGGACAGCCACTCCCAGGGCCGGCTCCTGCAGTGTCCTGGGGTACCCACCCCGGGACACTGCTGTTTGCTATGGCAGGGCTTGAGCCGTGCGGCTCCCGCCCTGTCATAGCAAACTCTGGTTTGGTTTTTGAAAGAGAGAGCAGGGAAACCTGCTGTCTCTTCCAAAAACCAAAGCAGATTGCTTTGCCACATGGGGAGCTGCATCTTAGCAGCTCCCCCTATGGAAAAGCAATGCCCGCTCCCGCAGGAGGCGCTGAGCCGGCAGGACCGTGGGGGAATTGGTGACCCCCCCACGGTCCCCAATAAAGTGGCCAGACCCCGGGGGATGGGGTCCCTGGTGCTAGAAGTGGCCAGGGAGGAGGGGCCAAGTGCGCAACTTAAAACGCGCCTTGGGGCACGTTTGCACAGTAGTGAAGGGAGGGGGCAGGGCCTGAGGTGACATGTGTGCAAACACCCCCTGTGGCGCGTTTTAAGTTGGGGAATTCATTACCTTCAATCCTGAGGGCCCCTGGGGGTCAACTAGCCCATCATGTACCTCCAAAAAGTACCAAAGGCCTGCGTTGCAAAGAAGTCATCAAGGCCACGCCCCTTTTTACACCTCTCTGCAATGCAGCTCTTACTGGAGGTACCTGGTGGGTTAGTTTGAGATGTCATTAGTGATGTCATCAGTGATGTCACTGACCATGTCATGGGTGATGTAATATGTGACATCATCAGCAGTGCATTGCGGGCGCAGGAGTTATAGTTAGCTCAATTAACTATAACGGGGGAATTTCTATGGTTTTGCACGCGTGAAATGTCCAACTAACTATGATGCCCCTGAAACATATGTGGTTTTTTCAGTGAATTATATATATATATATTTCATGAAAAAACAAAGGTTGTAGGGATGTTATAGTTAGGTTCCAGTATAGGGAAAGCAGTCAGCTCACTTTTTATTGTACATAAAACAACACTTTATGCAATTCTATTTTGGCATGTGGGAAATCAAAGATCTAATCCCTAACTGGAAATATCAGTTTCAAAACCAAGAATGTGGACTGTTTAAATATAAACAAGGATCTCTAACACACATTTCCTGCGTCTGCGCCAAGTTTAAAACAGAAAGGAAAAATATATTGAAAGCAAATTCTATCAAATTGAAAATCCGCACCAGCAGGCAAGCAGTGGTTACCTGGTTAAGAGATTCTGCAATCCCCCTAGTTTTCAGGGTGGGTAACATTTTTAAAATTGAATCTAAAAGAACTAGACCATGGGTACTCACAAACTTTCTCTCGGAGGCCAAATTTACAGTGTGGTTTGTGGCCGAGGGCCGCATCTGTGGGGGCAGGGTAAGTGGGGGAGGGGGGCGGGGCTAGAGCAAAAAAACTGTGACCATGAGGTTGAACACAGGTCCCTGCAGCGGACGCCTTCGTCCACTGAGCCAACAGACCCTGCATACACACATCTATCTCTCTCTCTTTCTCTCTCTCTCTCTCTCTCTCTCTCTCTCTCTCTCTCTATCTCTTTCTCTTTCTCTCCCTCTCTCTATCTCCCTCCCTCTCTCTATCTCCCTCCCTCTCTCTATCTCTCCTCCTCCCTCTCTCGGTCTCTCTCACTCTCTCTCTCCCTTCCTCCATCTCTCGCTGTCTCCCCCTGTCTCATTCACTCTGTCTTCCTCTCTCTCTCTCTGGCTCCTTCTCTTTCTCTGTCTCCCTCTCTTTCTCTGTCTCCCTCTCTTTCTCTCTGTCTCCCTCACTTTCTCCCTGTCTCCCTCTCTTTCTCTCTCTGTCTCCCTCACTCTGTTGCCCTCCCTCTGACCCCCTCCCTCTGTTTCCCTCCCTCTGTTTCCCTCCCTCTGTCCCCCTCCCTCTGTCTCCCTCCCTTTGTCTCCCTCTCTCTGTCTCCCTCCCTTTGTCTCCCTCTCTCTGTCTCCCTCTCTCTGTCTCCCTCCCTCTGTCTCCCTCCCTCTGTCTCCCACCCTCTGTCTCCCTCCCTCTGTCTCCCACCCTCTGTCTCCCACCCTCTGTCTCCCACCCTCTGTCTCCCACCCTCTGTCTCCCTCCCTCTGTCTCCCTCCCTCTGTCTCCCTCCCTCTGTCTCCCTCCCTCTGTCTCTCTCCCTCTGTCTGTCTCCCTCTGTCTGCCTCCCTCCCTCTGTTCTCCCTCCCTCTGTCTCCCTCCCTCTGCCTTCCTCTGTCCATCTTCCTCTGTCCGTCTCCCTCTGTCCGTCTCCCTCTGTCTGTCTCCCTCTGTCTGTCTCCCTCTGTCCGTGTTCCTCTGTCTGTCTCCCTCTGTGTGTCTCCCTCTGTCTGTCCCCCTCTGTCTGTCCCCCTCTGTCTGTCTCCCCCTGTCTGTCTCCCTCTGTCCGTCTCCCTCTGACGGTCTCCCTCTGTCCCTCTGTCTGTCTCTGCCCCCAACTGTTTCTGTCTGTCCCTGTCTCTGCCTCTATCTAGCTCTGTCTGCCGCAGTCTCTATCTGCCCCAGTCTCTATCTGCCCCAGTCTATATCTGCCTCTGCCTCAATCTGTCTCTATATGTCTTTATCTGTCTCTGTCTCTATCTGTCTCACCTCACCAGGCTCTCACTCCCTTCTGCCCTATGTCACCTCACCCCCCTTAGTCCCTGCTGTCCTCTGTCACCCTCTGCCATCTCACCCAGCTCTCACTCCCTGCTGCCCTTCGTCACCTCCTCCCTCCCCCTCAGTCCCTGCTGTCCTCTGTCACTTTCTGCCATCTCACCTGGCTTTCACTCCCTTCTGCCCTTCGTCACCTTGCACCACAAATATCCGATTATTTTAGTATCTTTTTAGCACTTAAAGTGGCAATGCAGGGAATAGGATTTATTGTCTTTAATTCTGGCAGGCAGCAATTTGCATTCGGCACTCATAAATATAGAAAGAAGCTGAGAAAAAAAAGGGCAGAAAAGGCAGACCAATTTGAAGGAATGGAATAAAGGTTAGTAAGTTCACCATTCGGAAGAAGCAATGCTATTTAAATTGTAGCAATATTATGTAAAATGTTGTCATGCCACAGACGCGATTTCTCAGATGTCAATACTTGAAAGATTAACCAGGCCCGGGGATACATTAAGCCACTGTAGGCAGCTGCCTGGCCGCTTACAACTGCAAGTTGGCTCCAGACTGCATGGCAAAGGGAGTACCCAAATGCAAAATCTTATTTTGCCCATGCTTCGAAAAAATTCCTGCTGTGAAGTTGAGATTAATTAACTATGAAAGCCATCAGTAAAAGTTCCTGCAAAGGCACCGAGCATGGTCACAATTTCTTTATGCTAATGTCAATATGTTTAGCAAAAGGGGCACAAACCACCCCAACCCCCACCCCCCTCCTCAGTCCCTGCTGTCCTCTGTCACCTCAACCTGCTCGTGCGTCAGCCCAAAGTGAGGAAGCTGCCCAGGCGCGCACACACAGCCGCACCCAGTACTTCACAGGTCTTTAAAAGACCAATTACTTGTTAATGAGGCTTTGTTCACCTCTTCTTAGTGCCCCTGCAGCTGCCCTCTGAATATCGCTGGAATCATCTGGGCTGTCTCTTTGAGTCCGTGCTGTTGCAATCGGTGGTGTTTGCTGGCACTTTCAAAAATAAAAATAACACAGGAATGATTGATGTCTGTAAGGTCCGAGGGCCCCCAACAAAGGACTAACAACACAAAACGTACACAAGGGAGATCGGATTTTAGCAAGCGTATCATACAATGAACAAGTGACTACCGCAAGGTCACATTTACAGACTACTGATTGCACAAGGCACTCGCTCTTCAGTAAGCAGAAATGCAGAGATTATAGTTTGGAACTATGAACTCTGAAGGAGAAAAATATCCTGACATTACCTCCAAGCTAAAATGTCAACAGCCAAAGAACTTTACGATCAGCGCCACGTTATACATTAAAAAGAAATTAGCATGGCCCAATGCTTTGACATGTTAGAATTGAACCAACAGAGTTTTATAATTCTGATGTATTCATACCAATAAGTGTGAACTAAGAACTTTTGCAGGAGTTTAGAAACCACTCAACATCCTCTATACTAAAATCCTGATTGCAAATTAACTTAACCTGACCTTTGTAAAGACATAATTTGATAATATTCATCTCAGGAGAGACAAGCCTGTCATATCATGCATTTTAATAGGAGTCTATTTGAAGTATTTTAATTTTTACATTTGTTTAAATACGTGTTTAAAATGCTTTATGAATGTTTTAGTGTAATGGTTTAAAAGCTTAAACACTAGGACAAAAATAAACTTGAAACTTGAAACTTATAGTCAGGTTCAGATTTTATATATGCAAACCATAGACATTTTGAATTTATTGCTCTCTCTATAACTCGTGCCCTAAGGTAACCATATACCCCTCGCCATGCACAGTTTTGTCATCATTAATGTTACAGCAAATTTTGCAGTTGCAGTAACATTATCAATCATATCATAGAAGATGTCATGAGTGATGTAATATGTGGGGTTACTAGCAGTGCATGGCAAGGGCATGAGTTATAGTTACCTTAGGACCTGACATAGTTATTTGAGATAACTATAACTATAACTGTGAAATTTCTATAGTGTTGTGGGTCAACAATCTGAACCTAACTGTAACATCCCTGTAATCTTTGTTTTTTTCACAGAATTTCTAGGGTTTTATTTTAAATATATTTCCTAACTATAACATCCCTGTAACCTTTTATTTTTTTCAATGGATTTCTCCAGTGTGTTCATGATATTTCCTAAATATAATGCCCCTGTAACCTGGGTGTGTGAGTGGGTGTTTTAAGTGGTTGTGTCGGTGTGTAAGTAGGTGTGTGAGTGTGGGGTAGGGGTATGAGTATATGTGTGACTAGCTGTGTGGGTGGCTGTGTAGGTGTTTGAGTAGCTGTGTAGGTGTATGAGTGATTTTGTGGGTCTGTATTGGGTATGTGTATGGCTGTATGGGTGTGTGAGTAGTTGTGTGGGTGCTTATGTGGGTGTGTCACTGGGTGTATTAGTGGGTGTGTGAGTAAGTGTGTTGGTCTGTGAGCAGGTGTGTGAGTAGTTTTGTGGGTCTGTAAGTGGGTGTGAGAATAACTGTGTGAGTGGATGTATGGATGTGTGAGTGGACATTTGGTTGAGTGAGTGGGTGTGTCAGTGGCTTTGCGGGTCTATGAGTTGGTGTGTGAGTGGCTGTGTGAGTTTGTGAGTGGGTGTGAGTGGTTGTGTGGGTATATAATTGGGTGTGTGAGTATGTGAGTGTGTGTATGAATGGGTGTGATAGTGACTGTATGGGTCTGTGAGTGAGTGTGTGAGTGGTTTTGGGGGTTTGTGAGTGGGTGTATGTTTGACCCGGGATCCATGGTTGGCTGAGGTAGGTACCTTAGGCCAAGTAGGGACCCATGTTCCAACGACAGGGAAAGGAAGGTCACCTTCTTAGATAGCCCCACTCACACCCTTGGTAGCTTGGCATGAGCATCCAGGCTTATCTTCTAGGCAAACGTGTAAAGTATTTGCAACTACGCTCACAACAACACAGTAAGGACACCGCAAATAGACTCCGCACAAGTTTTATAAAAACAAGTATAAACTTTATGTAAAAAGATATATGATAAGACCACGTAATGTAAATCCAACATGTGAGGTTCTGTACTAATTCTCCTGGCTGGCTGTTAGGCCAGCCAGCCCTTGTAAGTTCTGGCAGTATTAATGAGCACTTCTAAACATTCTCCTGTACTCCTAAAATCATGTCATTCAGTTTGTAATGCTAGAATCCGGCACTTTTGCAATATAAAAATACTGTAAAATGTAACACAGCAATCCGACACTCTGTAATGAAAAGAATGCAATGCATAATGCAACAATCCATCACTTTGCAAGGTAAAATAATGCAATGCGTTATGCAACCACCAGGTATGTCTTTATGCAGAAATAAGGCAATGCGTAATACACGAATCAGGTAATTCGGTATGCAGGAACAAGCCAATGCACAATACGCTAATCAGTAGTTCGTTATGCAGAAACAATGCAGTGCGTCATGCGACAATCAGGTAATTCGTCATGTAGATCAAATGCCATGCGTCATACACTAATCGCTATTCTGGTAGTTGGGTTTGCAGGAATAATGCAATGCGTAATACTCTAATCAATACTCCGTGATGCAGAAAATATGCAATGTGTAATACGACAGTCAGGTACTCGGTTCTGCAGAAAATAGATTATTGCATAATACACTCAGGGCCCGATCACCGGGCCTTGGGCAGTCTCTCCAACACAGGTACGATGGAATCCAAAGTGCAGCCCGTACTCCGGCCCCTGTACTGCCACTCTCTTGCAATACAGTCCGTGATACGAGCCAAAGCAGAGGCTCGCGCTGCCAACATGAGAGAGAGTCCGAGAGTGTCTCCCTCCGAGCCTGTGTCCCGCCCCAGGAGTCGACACACGTTACCTGGGGGCACAAACCCACTCTCCTCTCCTTGTTCAGTGGCTGGAACCTCCAATGCAGCTATTCGAATTGGCAACAGCGGCTCGGGCCTGCAACTCAGCTCCTCCGGATCTGCTGGTCCAGGCCGCTTCAATTACGAAGATCTCAGGCTGCCACAAAGCACATGCACACACCATCGCTGAGTTTCCTTAAGCTTCGGATGCACGATCACTGGGCACTCTACATACAGGTCTCAGGCTGCACGAAGATTACGCGCACAGCATCGCTGAGACTCACTTTAACTCCGGTGCACATGATAACAAGGCAAAACCTCAAGAAGGTCTCCCAGTACACAACGCACCCGCACACAGCGGCAATGTGACTCACTTTGATTCCGGTGCACATGATAACAATGCAAATCCTCACAAAGGTCTCCCGGTGCACAACGCACCCGCACACAGCGGCAGTTAGACTCACTTGGATTCCGGTCTACACGATTACCGGACAATCCTCACAAAGGGGTTCGGGCTGCACAAGGCATGCACACACCGCGTTGCTGAGCTGGACTTGGACTCCAGGTACCCACTATCACAAGGCATGCCTTACGAGGGTCTCAGCTGCAACAGGCACGCACTCACATCGTCTCATGGAAACTTTTATATTCCTGTGTTTCCGAACACCGAGCCAGCTCACCTCAGGCCTTTGGGGATAGGTTACTTCAGGACACAGCACACAGCAAAGTCCTTCCAGCAGGAGGACACAGCACACATCAAAGTGATTAGTGGGGGTCTGGATTCTCATTCACTCAGCAAGAGATGTGCCAATTGTTTTATAGCAGCAACCAAGGCCTCTTCACCTCTAGGGGCTTCTCCTCCCCCAACACTCCAGATGCAGGTCATCCTGTTGCTGTCTCACCTCCTCCCCTGGTTCAAGACATTCCCCAGATCCTATTGCTTTCAAATCCAGACAGTCAATCCACAGCCAGGCAGAGACATACAGAAATGTTAGAGCACAAAAACCCAGCCACTTCTAAAATAGTGGCTTCTAAACACACAATGCAAAAGCCACCTTCATAAAAAGATGTGTTATTACATTGTCAGTTCAAGCATACCAAACTTCACCTTTCCATCTAAAGCCTTTGGGAAGATAGACTGAAAAACATATTACAAAGCCCTTCGATTCTGTCCTATTGACAAGATGCCCTTTCAACAGTGAACAACGAAATGGAGATTATTTCTCTGTCAGGACATCACACACACCTTAGTACATGCCCTACCTTTCACATGCACTGCACCCTGCATGTAAGATTCTGTCTTATTCAATAGATTCTTCTCATAACATAACTAGTTACCGATGCTTTTTGTAAAAGGTATTCACACATAATGCACCTTTTAGAGTCACAGCAAAGAACCCCTGCATTTGTTAGAGCTAGCTTGAGTACAACTCTCACAATAAGAGTTCATGCATTGGGAGCTCTGCGGTAAGGAATGACTGGCGGTTTTCGAAAAACCTTTTGCAATTTTTCATAAGTGGACAGTAAGGGAAATATTTTTTGCATTATTTTTTCTGTAGTTGGGAGCTGATGGATGATAGGCAACCACAAATAGAGGTCTGTCACTTTTGTTTTTGCTGTTGGTACTCCAAATAGGTGATTCCCTGTGTAACCGCAAAGACTTGTCAATTTGATGCTGTATAATATGCAGAGGATAGCCTTGCCTTATAGGTAATGTAGCAAACTCATGTAGATGGTCTGTACAGGTGTCCTCAATGCTGCAGATGCGTCTTATTCTAAGTGTTCGGTTGTGGATGATGCTGAGTTTAGGGCGATGTGGGTGATATGAAGTCCAGTTTAGATACAAAGGAGCATCTGTAGGGTTGTGGTACAGATCAGTTGTAATTATGTGCTCATGAATGGTAGGTAGGCCAAACAGTGAATGACCTCCGTATATGATTCAGGAACCATAAATAGGCAATAGTTCATGAGAAACTTGACCATCCTGTAGCAAATCATTGTAACCGTGTGGACCATTTACTATCCGATTTGAAGATTTTCTTTGTGGAACATGTCTTAAAGGAATAACTAGTGGACTCCAGAGAATGTTTCTGCCTGTACCATTTAAAATCACTGCATCCAGATGGACTGAACATCACCAAGCCATCTTTGGGCTGCAATGATTCCAAATTCCAAATGGAATCCTAATTTCTGATGCCTTTTGAAAATTCAGCAGTGTTGTCTGAGCAGCCATTGAGCAAACCATCTTGTACTATCTGAGTAAGGCAGAAGCTGAAACACTGAAGTGGAATTTTTTTTTCTTTGGTGAGTTCATCTGTTTGAGTGCCAACTTTCTTGGATACACATATATACACATATATAAATATGAATGTGCCTGTAATCGCTGTCCATTTATCAATATAACTATAGAATTCAAAATATAATTCCAGTAATACTCATGCAAAAATTGATGTAGTACAATGTATCAGAAGAACTGCTGAAAATCTAAGAATGAATATTTAAAAAAATGAGAAATTGACTTCAAACATGGGTTGAAAACAGACTAAATTTTGGACTTTGTTTTCAAATAGATTGGTCCTTTCACAATAACAGATAAAAGTAATTTATACATGTATGTACTTGAAACAGCAGTACAACGATATAAACAAATCGTGTGATTCCACCACTCACAGTAATAATTCAGGGTTGAGTTCATTTCACTGATAATACATTCCTGAGGCTTATGGTGCTGTGGAATTTATCAACCTGCAGTGCTGTATGATAAAGTATGCAAGGCAATAACCTTAATATCTTGTTTGTTTATCTGATCCGAGGCTTCTGTCAGGTTTAGCAAGATACAAGACATTAACGCGGGAAAGTATTAGCCAAACAATATCCACAGCTCCTGATAATGCTTTATATAAAGTATTTTAACAGTGGTATGTGACTCATTCTTCACTTAGTCATAGCTTGCTCTGGGATCTCTCCTGTGTACCTTCCTTGTATTTTGTAAGACTGAATTTAATGGTGGTGTAATGCATTTAACTTTTTGCAATATTTGTCATGATGAATTTGAAAAATTAGACTTGCTCCATTGGTCGCCATTTGGCTAATTTACAACCATATTTACTGAAGGCATTGTAGCATCACATATACTATAGTATGTGTCTGTCACATGCATTAGAAACTATGATAGAAACATTGCTGCACCTCAAAATAGTATTTTGGCATTTTTTTTTTTTAAAGATCTTTAAATGGGTAGTTTTAAAAAGAGAGAGTTATTTGTATAGTGGTGCATGTGAATTCCTATGTGTTAGTGCTCATGTGGCCAGCACCTGCAAACATGACATAAAGAATAATAACCAAGAAAGCGAATTTGCGAAATAGGGTAAAATATGCAACTCAGAATATCTTCTTTTCCTATCATGTCATTTCCAAAAGTAAAACTATGAGCTTGTATAAGGAAAATAGATATGAATCTACCAAGCAGACAACAGCGTGCAGAATGTTAGAAATTTTAATAACAATAATGATGATGGTAAAGATAAAGATAATAATAACAATATTAATACTAATAATCAAAAAAAGCATTAAAATAATAATAACAAAGAAGGTAATCATCATCAGTGGTTAATTTGAGCTGGTGGATGGTAGAGTGCTCTTCCGGAGACTCTTATGCCCCCATCAGGACTCTTTTTCTTTCTCCCACCTGATACCGTCCTGAAAATGACTAAAACTGACTTCACTGTTAATATGTCTGTCTGGCCATTAGAGTCCACTTAAGGGGCAGGTCAGGCTTACAATCATTGGTCAGCTCTGGTTACTGGCAATCAATGGAATGTGACATCATCACCATGATGTGTGTGCCACATTAGATTAAGCTAATGCAGCATTTGGGCCTACCATTTCATCATTCTTCCTCCTTGTTATCTGACTGAGAGGTAAGGAAAGTTAACATTACTTCAATAAATTTCAATTAACAGTGTAACCCATATGGCTACACAATAAGGACCAGGAATCTGTGACTAAGGTTAAGAAGGTTTCTTACAAATTTGCAATCAAGTTAAGGTACACAAATCTCAGTACCATACTATAAAGATACAGAACAACTACTGGGAAACCTAACCTCCTAAAGAAGTTTAGGCATACCAGTATTAAGAAAACAAGAAATTCAGTTACAGCAATACAAATGATTAACATCAATATCTGACACTGAGAGAAGAGTTTTCAGTTCCTTCTTCTGTAAATGAGTAAATCTAGAATCATCTAAGTTTAAGTCCAAACTAAGACGATGGTTCATTATTCTACGGAATCTCAAAATTCAGGAAACTGCAGAATAATTGAAAAATCTAAGGAAATACAGAAAGTGAAAAAAGTAAATGTCGTACAGGAAGGAAGGGAAAGTGTCAGCATTGCAGGAGCTCAGTCAAGAGTTGTCTTGGGTCAGGGGAATTCGAGTATCCTAAGCCACACTCAGTAAGAATCAAAAGAGAATAGGCATATAGGTCTAAACCTATCAAAGTTTAAGGGAAAGTATTCCAGCATCAGACAGGGTAGACTCCAGTTATTCATACTAAAATCATGTAGGTAACACCCTTCTGTTCGAATAATCAGGGGTTCCATTGTCCTTTTCCATTCTCACATTGTAAAATAAAATATTGGCCAACTATCCCACACCAAACATGGGAACGACATTGTCCTTACTCCAAAATACCCATGTGGCAATATTGCTGAATAAGACTCTTCAGTTACGCTTTGGCTATCCATGTTCTTTCATCAAGGTCTTCTTCTCAGGCTCTTGCTATCGCTAATACAGTGTTATATTGATTCTTAAACTAACAATGAATGTGAATTCCTGCAAAGGAAATTCATGTTGGCAGAAAAGGAAAATATTATTTTATGTAGAGTGAAAAAAGAGAGGCCTAGTAAGGGCAAGTTAAACTATTAAATCAATGGTGCACATGTAATATGTGCTTGCAAGTTTAAACCCAAACGAATATTACTTGTCAACACATTTTTTTGGGGGGGTTTATATAGCGCTTTACATGAACACTAGTTGCATTACAGATGGACACATTCATTTTTGTTACGCACCGGGAGATTAAGCGATTTGTCCAGAATCACAGGATGGTGAAAGTACCTGCCTAGACTTAAACCTGGTTCCTAAGCTTGAGGTTGACCGCTCTCGCTATTAGACCACATCGTCCCCCCTTAGATTCATATTGCATGTGAATTACTATAAATCTTTAATAATTGTCATGCATACGTATAGCTGAGTACTACATTACATATGAAGTATATATGTAACATTAGTGCACACTTTACCTAAATCCACTATTGTTTCTGGAGTAATCACTCTCTTAAAGTATGAGGATGGTTTATTCATCAAGTCTTCAAAGAAAATCTCATTTAGTACAGTTAAGGTACACAGTGTTTAATGTGAATTCTCAAATTCTACAGTGAATGCAGTCAATAAGAATGCCATGGGCAAAATTAATTTTTAAAGTCATTAGGTCACACAGGAATCATCTGCTAAGTGCACATTTAGGTTATGCAATTGTAATGTGTAAACGTGGGGTCAACATTTATGCTGTACCAAAGCTGAATAAAGGATTCAGAAAAAACACGTTCATTGTTTCACTTTCAGAGAGACCTTCATGGCTCTTACATTTGGTGACTTCATGATGGCCCTCACATCAGTGCCGTTACTGGGCAAATAAACATATCTAGGACCAACCCGAGTTGTGTTGCGCTTGCACCGCATCACGCTTGCAATATGCAACGCAGTACATGCGCGATGCAACTGAAAAATGAGATTCATGAAGCCATGCAAAGCCGCTTAGCGTAGTCCTGAATGGCTTCTTAATTCTCAAGTAAAGAAATGCAACACAAATATCTGCGTTGTCGTACTCTACACTTGGGAGGTATTCCATGGGTGTCGCGTAAGTGTTCTCATGCAACTCCCATGATTTTTTTACGCATTCCCAGATTTGCCAGAACTGTTAAACCTGGGAAATTGCCAAAATATGCCTTCCAAGGAGAGGCATAACAACAAGAGATACCTTTATTTCTCCTCATTACGTCCTCTTTCTATGAGTGCAGCAGCACACATAGAGAGAGGAATTTGCCTCTCGGGATTGTTTTTGTGAATGACGGTGTGCATTCCTGCCAGCGCAGGGGAAAAGGCACAAATGCACAATATTCTTTCACATTCCTGCCCTTTCCCTGTCACACAGTGCAACTCAGCATGGTGACTTGTTGTGCTGCACTGCGCAACAGTTCTCATACATTTGCCCCCTGGTTTGGATATTGGGACTTGTGCCATGGCCAGGTGCGAGTGGTTACAGTCAGGCTGTGCTGTCTGATGGGGCAGCGTCATCTGCAAGTGTGCGCCTCCAGCACCAGCTTCTATCATCACCAACTGCTGCACGGATGCTTCTGTTTCCTGCACCCATAGGCTTACCCTTTGCACCAAGTCATGGCAGGAGAACACACAAAAACATCATGAAGTCTGATCTAAGGGTGAGGATCACACTCTTTAATATTCTGCCACTGCTGTTAAGATGGCAGAAAGAAGGTAGTATTGAATCGATTATCGTTTGTATTTCCTGACACAAGTTGTGATGATGTTAGTCTACCTCATAATGAAGCACTGTACACTTTTGTAGATGTAATGTACTTTATTTCTTACAGGCAGGAGAGCGTCGGGAATACGTCCGTTGCGCTCCGGAATCGGCGCTCAATGGCGCCCAAAATGGCAGCCGCGCTCTACGTCATCACACGAGTGCATAACGACTAAAGCGCGACACTACATATCTCCCTTCTTTATATTAACCAACAATATATAGAAAAGTCTCAGTGTCTATATGGCATCAAGCTACTTCACCTCTCCCAGTTCATAGTCTTTGTATTTGGCAGGCCTTACCACTGTTCTCCCTGCACGCGTACATCTTACCGGGGTAGAAGTAGGTCTCACCACATTGTCCTCAGCCATGCATGCCCATCTCCTTCCAGCTCCCCTAGGGTTCTCTCTCTCGGGTGTCTTGCCATTATTCTCCTGATGTTCTTCTGCGATTGGATTGTCTTCCACTTCCTGCTCAACTCCTCCTTCTGCTCCCAATTCCATCTCCCCTTCACGTGATAAGACACCGTCTGTAGGTGAACCGTGGTTCTCTTTTGTCCTCGATCCTTCCACTCTGGCCCACTGCAGTATCCTATTGCACTTGGACATGCGATCGTGCGACCAGACGTTGCCATCACTAAGCAATGCTGCTCTGTCATACACCTCTTTCACTTGCATCGGCACACTGTACTTGCTGTCTAATTTCCTTCTTAACTGGGCAAGTTTGACTCTGACCCACTCCCTATCCGGTGGCTGTAGGTGTAATTCGGTAGGCCCACAGCATACTCCTCACCTTTTCCCAGTCTTTCCCCACTCAAATAGCTGATTGTATGCATCCCATTATAACTCGGTTAAACCTTTCGGCTAGACAATTGCCCGCCAGGCGGTAGACAGATGTGTGTTTGACTTTGATGTCATTTCGCTCCATGTAGTTGTACCATTTTTCTGATGTGATTTGAGGTCCGCTGTCGCTCAGAATGGAGCGAGGGATGCCTTCTCTGAGGAATGTGGCTGTAAGGAATTTGAGAACTGTCTCTGTGTCCATCTCCTCCTGTATATCTATTTCTGGCCACTTTGAATACCGATCTATGACAACCACTACATATTTCGGGGTTCCCTGTGCGTCCAGCACTGGACCAAGAATGTCTATCGACAATTCCTCCCACAGGTTGGCAGGGTTGGCGAACTTTCCCAATGACGGGCGTAGTAAGGTTTGTGATTTATCTGCCCTTTGGCACTGGTCACAGTCCCGAACATATCTGTCGATCAGGTTATCCATTGCCAGCCACCAGTACATCTGTTTGGCTCTTATCTTTGTTTTCACAATCCCCAAGTGCCCTTCATGCAATACGGCAAGCAAGTGTGGTATTAATGACACTGGAGGGACTACTTTACCCCCTCTAAATAGGAATGTCCCCTGGTCTCCTATGGACAACTCCTCACGCACCTCGAAGAAATTTCTGTGTTCCGCTTTCAGGTGTCTTTTCTCTGGCCATCCTTGCAGTATGAAGGACTTGACTTTTTTAATGTCTGGGTCATCCTCATTGGCTTGCTTCCACTCTTGTCCACTTATTACTCTCTCATGATCTTCCGTAATTGCATCTCGGACTTCGTCCTCCTCGGCATGTGTCGGGGCCTCCTCCATTGCTGAAGCTCAGCTGAGATAATCCGCAATCTTATTCTTAGCTCCCGAGATGTACTCAACATCATATCTGTACTCTAGCAATTTCAGCGTCATTTTGGCGATGCGTGGGGTAGCGCTCGCGTGACCACAGGACGTGAGTACTTTGACCAGTAGTTTATGGTCTGTCTTAAGCTGGAATCTCGTGCCCCATAAGAATTGGTGGAATTTCTCCATGGCCCATACTACAGCCAGCATCTCCTTTTCTATCACACTGAATTTCTATTCCGTTGGTGATAGTGACCTGGACGCAAAGCTGATTGTCGCCATCTCTCCATTCTTCCTCTCCTGCGTAAGGGCTGCTCCCAGTCCTTTTTCGCTCGCATCGGTGGTCAATATGGATTTTCCTTGTGGATCATATCCCTGTAGAGGAACTGCTTTGCTTATGTCCTCCATGATCCTCTGAAACTCTCCTTGTGCCTCTTCTGTCCACCCGAAGGCTGTCTTGTCTCGTATGAGTAGTCGCAAATGATGTGTCTTGATGGCAAAATGCTGCACAAACTTACTATAATATTCAGCCATCCCCAAGAATGACCTTACTTCTTCCTTGCTCTTCGGTGCGGGTGCCTCGCATATCGCTTTAACGTTGGCGTGTTTGGGCGTGATGCCTTGATCACTGATCTCATGACCAAAATAGGTAACTGACGCCATTTAAAATCTGCACTTTTCCCATTCCACTGTCAGACTGTTTCTTTCCAAGACTTGTAACACTATAGCTAGCTTTTTGTCATGATCATCTTGATCCTTGCCCATCACCAGGATGTCATCCTGGAAGTACTGTACTCCCTCTAAATCTTTGAATAGTTTGTGCATCAGTTTTTGGGATACTACTGCTGCTGACGCCAGTCCAAATGGCATCCGGTGGAACTGGTATCATCCAAAGAGCGTTATGAAGGATGTCAGCTTGTGGCTTGTGTGATGCAGGGCCATCTCATCGTAGGCCGAGGCGAGATCGATGGTGGAAAACCATTTTATTCCCTTAGTTTTTGCTAGCATTTCATCTATCCTCGGTAATGGGAATTTCTCCTCTATTATGCACTTGTTCAGTTCCCTCAGGTCCACGCACAAACGAACTCTGCCATTGGGCTTCATCACCACCACCAACGGGGCCAGCCATTCTGAACTGTTTATCGGTTCTTTGATCTCGTTGTCTTCCAATCTCTGCAGCTCTTGTTGTACTCCGCCTCTGATTGCTAGTGGTACGTTTCTCACCTTGTGGGACTCTGATTTTTCGTCCTCTTTGAGGTCGATTCTGTGTGTGAATTTCATTAATTTTCCCACTCTTCCAAACACCGTCGGGAATTCATCTTTCATTCTAGCAAAGTATGGCTGATGTTCTATGCTGGTCATCAGGACCTGCGTGTCCCCTCCTGGGTTCAGCTATATGCCCAAGTCGCCTTGGTTTATCTAGCCTAGAACAGAGGTTTCCTTTTCTGCCACATATATTTTGCACTCTGCACTGCGATCCTTAAATTTGAACTTCCGGACTCGGTATCCGACCATTGGGATGGGGTCTCCTGTGAATGTGACCGGACGTATGTCTGGAGGTTCAAGGTATGATCCTAGGCTAGGTTTGAAGTTTTCGTTCCACGCTGTACGTTGTATAATGGTATACGGAGATCTGGAGTCCGCCACCATCTTGATCGGTACTCCTCCCACCACCAGGTCGCATTGTGGTTTTCTGGAGCATTTGCAGTCAATGCCCAGTACCTGTTCTTCAATTCACAGTACATTGTCTTCCTCATCTTCCTCTTCAGCTCCCATGTCCTGTGCTACGTACTTGACTGTTGGCCTCATCAGCTTGGGCGACACACCATTTCAAAGTGCCCTACGATTCCACAGTACATACATGTGGCTCGGAAGGCTGGGCAACGATTGTCGTATGCCGCATGGGATGGGCTGCCGCATCTGTAGCACATGTTTGTGCCCTCCTTATTTGATTTCTTCGCCTGTGCCGGTCGTGGAGTCCATTTGTTTTGAACTTCCTTTCCGCTGCCGTTGTTTTGCCTCTCTCTGGCGGTTCCGCTTCGGTGACGCTGTTGACCATGGGCCTCGTGGTAGCTTCTCTCTTCACTGCATCTGCGCATCTTTTGGACAGTTCAGCCTTTTTATTACCATGGCTATGACTTCCTTCAGGGTAGCATCCCCGTTCACCCATAATTTGTCTTGGATCGCTGTGTTTGTAGTGTGCCTGACTATTTGTTTTTTTTTAAATTCATCATGCAAGGCTCCAAATCTACATGTGATCGCCAATTTCTTTAACGCAGCAATGTAGTCGTCTTTGAGCTCACCCGCTGCCTGTTTCCTCAGTTGGAAGTTGTATCTGTCTATGGAAGTGCACACTGCTGGCCTATAGTGGTTTTTTAGGTCCTCTATCGCGTGTCGGAACACATCATCATCATCGGCCTGTCGTTGTGTGGGGACCAGGTTCTGGAAGACCCTGATTCCTTACGGGCCTAAGTTATGGAGTAATATTCTCTTCCTCCTCTTGCTGGGGAATGCTTCCCCACTTTCATCTTGTAGGGCTTCTAGGTAGTTCATGAAATATTCTCTCCAATCCTCCCATTTCATCAAGGGATCACCCGGTTTGGGTAGGAATGGCGCGCTTTTCTGGTATTGCCTCTTCCCCACTGGGACTGCCCGGTGCACTGGTGCTTCGGTGGTGTGTTTGGTCTTGTTGGGCCTCCAAGGCGCCCCCTTCGCTGTGCAGCGCTTGTTCCGCCAGGGTCCTGGTTTATCCTGTTGGGTGCTTCTAGCTGGGTAACGTTGCACTTATTGGGATGTTCTTTCCCCCTGCTTCTCTTCTCCCCCACCTTGTTGATAGATTCTCTCTGTGGGTTGCTTCCCCTCTTGGTGTGCTTCTACAGCCCTTGGGTGTGCCTGTTTTGGCCCCACCCCTGGAGCTCTGACTCTGGCCTCATCGTGGGGTTTGCATGCCCCCCTTCACCTTTATTCTAGTCTGTTTATGGAACACTGGTTATGACTACTGTTCTCTGTTGGTGCTTGCCTGCTGTAACGCTGTCCCCTGCCACGCTCTCCTGCGGTATCGTCTGCTTCAGGATGGTTTTTCTCGTTGCCTCCTTTACAATGATCTCCGGTGGGTCCCCGTGATGCACTTTTCTTCAGGTCCCAGCCTCGTTGCCACTGTGATGATGCTAGTCTACCTCATAATGAAGCGCTGTACACTTTAGTAGATGTAAAGTACTTCATTTCTCCGGAATCAGCGCTCAATGGCATCCAAAATGGCGGCCATGCTCTACGTCATCACACGAGTGCGTAATGACTAGAGCGCGGCCCTACACAAGTACATGATAGACACACACAGATATACACAGAAGCAATCAACCCACAAGCACTCATTGACACACCCAAGCAGAAACACACAATGTTTCACCTGATAAAGGACAGGCATGGGGAACACCGAAAAATACAGAATAATTATTCTTATTACACAGCCACAATCCAGCGCATATCTGCAAAGTCACTCAATGCTCCCTGCCATCTTCACTTATGCCGCCCTTCTCTGACAGTAGCTTACCTCTTGGTTGGCCAATCTCCCTGTTAAATGCCTGTTCCTCGACCTGCCGTAGACACAAAAAATGACAACTAAAATGTGAGCCCGGATTTCCCGTCTGTATTTTTTAAGGCAGTTGTGCAAAGAGAAATTTCTATTTTAGGAATGTCAACAGTAGTGCACTGGGTCCAAATCAGACAAGGTAATAGGGTCCAAGTGCAGTTCGCTCAGGGTGGTAAATACTGCCAAAATTGGTCCGCTATGTGCCCCTCTTAACCATGGTACTGCTCTAGCTGCCAGTTGTGTCAATAAAAATTATACCGCTGGTAAACTGCAGACTGTCCTCATATCAAGAACACTTTGTAGTGGTTCAACTAACAGTACAAAACTTGTTTGTGCCATTTTTGTCAGTTGTGTAATGTGGGCTAGAACGGATAGTATTTGCACTAAAGCAAGGATGGGGCAATCTAACTTCACACAATTTTTGCTTCCTCCAGGGTGAAGTGGATAAAATAAATTTCTCAATTTTTTATTGTGAAATACAGGTCTGTGTTGGAGGCATAGTCCAGAATCAGTTTACATTTTAAAAGTTAATGGTAAGCCAATATTAGCTCTCAGCCCTGTCTATGTATTCTGTAACTGCTAGTCCCTGAGTGACATTGATATTATGGCTAGCTTACCAATCAGCATCTGTGCCCTCGCCAGCTCGGTTAGCCAATTCATTCACCCGGCAGCACTGTATCACTTGTAAAACTATCTCATCAGCCTTTATCCAAGGTGGCATTTGATAAATTGCATTACTTGTACTCCTTTGTTCTGTGTCTTATATTTATTTTGTGTTTGAAAAAAACAATAAAGTTCTTGAAATCAAAAAAAGTTAATGTTGAGTGTATGATTTATCTGTTACATTGTGAGGACTGACTTAAAATAATGTATAAACAATGTACGTAATACTTAAGGTTTCACAATCCATTTTGTACATCCTGAAGAACCTTTTGGGTGATATTAACTTAATCAAAATCTGCTGTCAGTTTTACAGCTGATGGAAGCATGGTGCTAATGTATTTATTTTTAAGGGTCCGAAGTGAATGTGATCTAGCCTTATATATGCCTAAAAGGGGCGCGTGAACCTCTGCTACTCTGGCAACCAAAGCCGAAGGGTAATTGCACCTGCTGTTGAAACGTGTGCGTCCTGCGTGCTACAGGTTCAAATCTAGACGGGGCTTACGTAGCCTTTGTCTGTAAATTGAGCCCCAAAAGCATTGCATAATAGTACTGTTAAGTGACAAGTTTCACAGTGATTAGGGGTATATGTACAAGGAGTTAACGCAGCCTTAATGTCAATTGTTTGAAGTTACAGCTGCTTTTTTTTGCATTTCAAATCATTTTTATTAAGTTTTATAGAAAAACAATCAAACAAATGTTCAAGGAAAAAACAAGAATAGAGAAAGCAATTACAATGAAATAATAATAATTATAATATTAATGAGATAGGAGATTGTACAACGGTTGGGCTCACTCACACTCGTCTAACAGGTTACCAAACGTGAAGAACAGAGTATTAGCAGAGGTACAATACAGAAGGGGTGTACAGAAGGCATACCAGTTTGAGGCAAAAATGTAAGTATTCATGGGGGATCATAGAATGCATTTGCAAGGGATTTCCACAGTTTCTTCTGGGATTTACACCAGGGGGAAGCATGTAGAGATTTGTTATCTGCTCCTCTGAGGGAGGAGAGCCATTCCTGCCATGCTCTAAAAAATACTGCACTGGGGTCTTTTCAATTACTCAGCATAACTTTACATGCTAGAGTTAGCATAAGGTCCAAAAGGTAGCGATCCTGCAAGTCGTTGATACTAGGATCCAATATTCCTAGTAGGATGTAGGAAAAGTCCCTAGGGGGAGAATGTGGAAGGTCTTATTTATGTACTCGTAGATCCTATCCCAGTATGATTGTAGATTCGGACAGTAAAAGAGCATATGGGCAAGGCTACCAATGTGAGATTTACAATTCCAGCACGTGGGGCTATCGCTGAGTTTAAGTTTAAAAATTCTCTCGGGTGTCCAATATCTCCTATTTATGAGCAATAGTATACCTCTGACTGCGCTCATGACAATGGATGTCTCCACCTTTCCCCACTCCCCCACTCAAAGTACATTATGCTCAACACTAAAAGGGCCTTGTTGCGCCTAGACAAACTTTCCAAAACCAGAATCAATAGATCCAAGTTGACTTCCTTATGGCATAACCTGAGCCGATTGATAGATGGGAGATCACTGTATTGGGAACACTGGTCTAAAAATGGAATAAATCTAGTCAAGGACCTCTACTCAAATGAACTACCGTTGCCTTTCTCAGACCTCCAGAATCGGCATGATATTACATCACTGGATTTTTACAAGTTCTTAAAACTAAAGTCCCTTCTAATGCTACGCTCCATCAAACCCAGAGACCCCTCCATAATCCCCAAGATGACACAACTAGTGAAAGCAGGACACATTGTTTCTCAGATATACAAGCTTCTTTGGAAAATTAATTTGACACCATTCACAAACAAAATATCACCTATACTGTCGCAGACTAAACTAATGCTCATAAATAGGACATATTGGACACAGCTGCTTTTTATTTATCGTCGTATTTACATGTTGCCGCTAACCTCAGTTAGTGGCAGTACTCTGGCGAAAATGTGCATTTTTAAGATCGCTATTTCTGTTAGCAGGAGTTAACAAAAATGAGATGCAAGGTAGGCATTCCCTTGCAAAAACTGTAGCTAACCCCACTTAGCAATATTTACAAGGAATACCTTGTATAGTGCAAAACCAAAAAACTGCCTCTAACTGCAGATAGAGGCAGTTTTTCAGATGAGAAAATAGCTGGTCTTAAAAATGGCGCAAACACCTGTGGCCTCATTTCAGGAGGTTTTGGTGATGGACAGCGCTGCAAGGAATGTTGCTGCTCTGCAACACAACTACAGGGCAGGAATGCGCACTATCACTAAGATAGTGCGCATTCCTGGGCCTCATTCAGGAAAAGTGTTGCATCGCCGCAAAAAAACAGCAGTGCAAAACTTTTCACTATGTCCTTCTTGCGACTCCATGGATGCCCTGTATTTACTGTATGGTGCTCCATGTCGCAATTAATGACAGTTACACCTGGAATCCTGACGTATCTGTCAGCGCTAAATTGAAGCATTGCTGCAGTTGCAATGCATGGGGCCAGCCTATCCCTGTGGCACTACGTAACCCTTATACCTGCCATGAGGCAGGCATAAGGTACTAATGAAGTGACATCCTACAATTGCCGCAGTAAAATCTGACGGATTCCACTCCGCCACTCATATGAGGCTTTGTTGCGTGAGAATGCCCACCCTGCATACATCATACCTGATGCAGGTATAATGTGGCACAGGGCTTCACAAGGTCACTAATATGCCTAGATGCTTAACTTTGCAAATACGACGTAACGTGGTGCAAGAATCACGCAACAGTACGTCAACAAAATAACGCACTGGGGGGGTGAAACTTTCAGAAGAGGCTCATAAATAAGCTCCCCTGTCTTTTTCCCCTACGCTGGTGCACAATGGCTGCCATGCAACAACGCAGGTACCCTTACGCCATGGTGCAAGGGTTACTGTATTGGGGAGTTGATTGATGTTGTGACTCCATCACTTCTCAAGACGTCTGCATGTGCTTCTGGATTAGTGGAGGGTGGGGGTGAACCAGCTGGCCTTCTTAGAGTGTTGTTTGCCTTCCCTTTTCTTGACAGGTGCCAGGGTATTGGTGCAGTTGGAGAACCATATGTGGAGGTTGGGAGCTGCTGTGTTGTTGTCTGTAAGTGTTGGTGGAGTGGTGGTGCTGAGGGAGTTGACGAGAATTTCTTTAGTGGCCTTGATCCACTGAGAGGGGGGCGATGATGGTGGTGGTGTAGGGTGGGCATGGTGAAGACGTGATGTATACAATGATGGTCGGTCCAGGAGAGGGAGAGTCCGGTGGTGTGGCTGTAGTTCATCTTCCCGCTGGCAGAGAAGACGTGATTCTCTCATGTGTCCTGCTATGTGGATTGGTGCGGTGACTAGCTGATTGAATCCAAGCAGCTAGGAGGGGAGTGGTGTTCTGGTCACTGGGGTTTTCCTGTTGGAACTCGAGGTCTCCGAGTAACATGTAGTCAGTGGATCCTGGGGTGTAAAGAGATCTACAATGGCATTGGTGAATGGGGGTCAATGGCCTGAGGGGCCTGTAGATGAGAATGCCGCAGAGGTTGGTATTGCGGTTGGTCCGGATCTGGAAGTGGGGATGTTCCATGGTCACCATTGGGTCATTAGAGTGCGTGGTCAGATGGTTGTGCTTTTGTAGACAATGGCAATGCCTCCTCCTGGATGGTTGGGGTGGTCCTTGTGGGCGATTTAGTAGCCATCAGGGAAGGCGATGTCTGGTCTTGAGCAGAGGTTGGTCTAGGTTTCCGTGAAGAAGGCGATGTCTAAAGCGGTGGCGTGGAGGAAGTCCCAGATCTGTGGCACATTTGTGGAGAGGCCACACATTGAGGAGGATGGAGTTGAGCTGGTCAAATGCGCAGTTGGTCGGCTGGGCAACAAGAGGAGCTGATGTGCTGATGTGGCAGAAGGTGCATTTGCAGTTTTGACAGGCGGCATGGTGTCCAGGGTTGAGGGCGAGGAGGGTGCTGGTGTTGTAGTGATGGAGTGTCCGAGAGGCCGGGTGCCTGGTATTGGACATGCTAAAGGGCCGGACGGAAACAGATGGGCTTGCCTTTGGCTTCCCTTTGGCACACCAGTGGTATGCCCGTTGTGCATGGCCACACAGTGTCTGCCATTAAGTAGTGCTGGAGGGGGCTGGATAGCTGTGAGGCGGGAGACACGGGAAAGGACACTGGAGGGGGTGGAGACACGGGTGATCGCAACAGCAACAAGGGACAGAATAGGGAAAAAGGAAGTGCAAAAAAGCATAGGAAAAACAAAGCTAAACACTGAAAAGATTAACAAATAAAGTAAAAGGTAGGAAAGCAACAAAGAAGAGCAGAAAGATGAACAGAAACAGCAGACAAGAGGGACAGGAGGGCAGTCAAGCTGCAAAGCAGTGACGCTCTACCACTTAACCACCATGGATGAGGTGCAGGCAGGAGCCTGTGGGTGGTAGAGAGACTCAAACACCTGACCTCTGTGTCAGATGAACCAGCAGCAGCAGATGGGGACAGCAGCAGAAGCAACTAGATGGTAGACTGTGGAAAGAGGAAGTCCCCTAAGGGTAAGTCCCCCGTACACCCAAATGCAAACTAACAGGGGCAAGGGAAATCAGTGCACAGGGTTGCCTCTTCTGATCTGACAGTGGCGACCAGATTCCGCGTTCCCCAGTGAGCAACAGCATATCAAGCTGCATACCCAAGGGCCTGGGCCAGAAGAGGGCCCTGTGCCCCTGGCACCCACTGCCATCAATGGCCATTCTCAGCAAACTGAGCGAGTTAGTGGAGTCCCCCACCAGTCTTATGAAGTGCCCTCGGTGAAGTAGGTCAGCCACAGTGCAGGGATTGCTCAGGGCACGGTGTGGTCACTCGCAGGCGCTAGGCCTGGGCCCATCTCACAACTGTGCTGCCTCTGCTATGCGTTCCACCTTCTCCTCAGCTGGACATTGAGACCGGGGCTCAATGCACTACACTTTCTACAAATCTGTGACTCAGCCAGGTGGGATTTCACAAGCCTGGGTATAGCAGTTGCCACCAAGTCTGCTGGGGAACCTCCTGATGCAGGTGTGGCAACAGGGCCTCCTTAGATGCAAAGGACAGTGGTCCCACCACACGGCCAGCACAATATCCTAGGGCCTGTGATACAGAGAGGAGCGGCACACCATTGATGATCTCCTTCATGCACCCCGGGGTAGTGGCGGATCGTAGTATGTGATGCAGACCGCCCTATGTTGGTGTGCAGGAGCGCCTCTACCGCTCCAAAGAGCAGCAGGCGGTCTTCCCACACAGGTCAGCAACGTGCCTCCATGCGACCTGCCAGATGTCAGCACCAGGTAAGAACAATCGCCGCATCTCAATGTCTACCGCCACGGCCCAGTGACTCCATAGCACCTCCGCATCCCACTCCGGGTCCCAGATGCAGCTCCAGCGAGGTCTACAGGCCCTGGGGACTGTCCGCACTTTCAAGGTTTTGGATGCCATGGTGTTGCAAGGAGTGCACTATGAAAAGTGATGCATCATTGGTTTGGCACAGCGATGCGCCTCTTTTTGTAGATGAAGCCCAGAATTTCCTCTTCCAATGGGACTCTGGCTGGTCATCCTGGCTGGTGGGGGTCTTAGGGGTGGCTGCTCCATTCTGCATTCCATTGTTTTTATTACATATTTTTCATTGGAGGTGGACTTATAGGCTACTTTTGCCTCTACAGGAAAAGAAAGTCAAGTTAAGCTGACTAACGTGAGTTTTTTTGCTGCTAATGGGCCTTTCGGCAGTATTCGCTCGCTAACATCAGAATTTGTAACGCCTTTACGCTAGTGTTACCAGCATTTTTCACTGCAGCTACTTAAAACTATCGCCATGTAGCGACATATTGTATATACATCGATAAAAGGGGGATAGCTTTAGGTGATAGGCCGCGTTAAGAAAACTGCCGCTAACTAGTGTTACCGTTGGTTAGCTGCAGTTCAAGTACATATGGCCCTTAGTCTCAAGGCCATTTGCGGTTACTTATAATTATGATATGCTGTTTAAAGGTGTTAATTTTTTGTAATTTTGATTTGTTTTTATCATTTTTTTCATTATATAAGGGTTACACTGAAGTTAAGGTTGCACAACACCTTCATAAATTCACCTAAAAACACAGCTGAAATGACTGTATGGTTTTGAATAAAATCTGAAAATCCACTGAAATTGACTAAATTCAGTTAGGATCAGGATCAGGATCCATAACTCATACAACAGCTTGAAATACGTACATTTTCATAAAATCTTGCAATTGTACAGATGTGCTATGTGGAAATGTTTTCCGTTTAGATTATGCTGAAGATAAGGTATATACGTTTGATGAAGCCCTACATCAAAAGATCAGTTTTTAAGCAAACATGCCATCTTTGCGAGCCACACTGAACCTTTGACAATGGCAGAAATAAGTGACTCTTAGACAAAGAAGGGATGCTGGCTAGCACAACTCATTTGGGATTTTGAAGAGATTTTTAGTGTGTAAAACACCTTATTTGTTTTCCTAATGAACTCACTACTATTTTGGATTACGGGTGTTCAGGTTTTCATCTCATTCATGGAAGGTATAGAACCAGTAAGTTTGAGTGTCTGGAGCAGTGTGGTTCTATTCCTAAAATGGACTGTAATCTTTTAGCCTACACCCCATTTTTCGGTGCTCATGCACCTGTACCCTCACCACTTGTATAGTGCACCCAGTTAGAGGGGTGGCTGATCTATGCCAGGGCAGATGGTTGTAGGCATGCTAAACACAGGGATGTGTGTCATATCGATTCTTTACTTTGCTCTGCACCAAAACACGCAGCCTGCAAAGGCAGAATGTGTGTGTGTAAAGGTACAGGGCCTCTAAGGGTGGCACAATAAGTGCTGCAGTCCTTAGAGGCATTCCCTGGCCACAGTACCCTTGGAACCTGTGGTATCATTTACAAGGGGCTGACCTGTGCCCAGAGAGTGCCAATTGGGTTTTGTTTTCAATGCAGTTTTAGGGAAAATAACTTAGGCCCTGTGTATCTGTTTGGCATGAACCCAGGGCACACTCAGTTTAAGTACATCAGCAGTTTAACAAAAAGTGGGGAAAACCATGCAAAAAGAGGGCACTTTCTCACAGTGTCCTCATGCAATTTCCCAGGCCAACTCCCACTTAGCGACTCCAACTCCCTCCACTCCATCCCCTTTTACAATAAGGCACAGTCACCACGTCCCACCACGGGACCTCAGTCCCATAGCCTCTCCGTAGGTCACATGGCCCGGCGATTGCCTGTCTCCCACTCACATACACACTGATATTAGTCAACTCCGGCATGTCTTGAGGTCTCAATGCTGCTGTTAGGCGATCAAGAATAGCAGAGTACAGATCTCGGTTCTGGGAGCCCATGCATTACACGTCTGTCATGTTGGGCTGCTGGACACGCCCCCCAAAAAAGTATTTGTTTAATTTCTATCTCTAACGTGAATAATTGGTACATATACCTGCCCAAATTTTTTATTTGATATTTTTCTAATTGGTATTGAGGTAAAATATTGCATTCAAGTGCTTTGTCATGCACCTTAATAAACAAGTGATAAGTTGGTATTTTTTTATAGATTCAGTTGTCGGAACTCATTCAAATCAACTCCCAGAAGATGTGGTTGAGGTGCCTTGAATCTGTATTGGTGTTGCCAGAAATGGACCGGAAAAAGTTTTAAAATATTTGGATTGGTGTACAAATGGCACGACTGCACTATTAAGTGGTTTTAGATGTATCTTAAGTAAAGAGGTAGAGATTTTGATCAATATGGAACACAGCATCATGTTAGATGGTAAGGGTCCGGAGTAAACACATCTTTAGCAATGGCTTCTCTGGGCTCATGTAATAGAACCAGATCCTTGCCTTAGGTAACATCTGTAAAACTTCAGAGACCTCACCAAAGAAAAGTAGTGGACAAGGGTGTCCAACACTTATAAGAGCTTAGCTAAGATCATTATAACACCTTATCCTTTAGAAGCTTGTTGGAACATGCTGCACCTGAGATCCAATCAATGACAATTGTTTTTTGTAAAACCACTGGAATCAAGCTTTGAGTCAACCCAGAGGTAATTGGTTCAAAAGTGTGTATATAACTGGAATAACACTGTTGTTAAAAGTGGTCTTGCTAATATGGCACTAAACAAGAAAGGCAAGCAGCCAGGGAATTCAAAGCAGCACCGCCTGATGTCGTCACCACAATAAACTGAAAAAACACGTTGCCCACCTCATAGGTTAGCTGCACATTGACCATACATAAGACACGTTTTAATGCATAATATAGAGAGGCAACGGAAAACACTTGTAGAAGAATACATTCAACAGTAAACATTGAACGCTGCATAGATGGTCTTGGTTGTTGGTTTGTTTATTTTACTTAATTGTGTACTTCCAGGAGACTGCAACACAGGTGTTTAGTTCATTCAGGAGCCAGGTGTCAATCTACTGATAAAAACATGTGCCATGTACGTCCAAGAATTGCAGATAATCAGCTACAGGAATCCTATTTCCAAGACCCCTTGTCGTCCTATGTAGGCTGTGTATGGTGCCCCCAGCCTCTGTTCCATATTCGAAGATTAGTTAGTCTACAGGAGGAACAATTGATTATATGCAATTCTTCTTGGAACTGGTTTCTCTAGGAATACATCTTGGTTATTAATAAAGAAAAGTGACATGTATATGTGAACCACAGGATCGTGGTAGGATGTATCTATTTGGATGCGCGTTGCACAGGCTTTTATCAGTTGATTGACACCTGGCCCCTGAATGAACTAAACACCTTTGTCATCAGGACTTTATAGTGAATGATTACAACACCTTCAATTTTATACCGAGAAGAAGTTTTGTGTATCCAATTTGTTCAGATCACTTACCCTGATGACCTTTGTAAGGTGAAACGCTTTGACTGCGCTCTCTTGGAAGTACACCATAAAGTAAAATATTCTATTCAGTATTCAATGATTATCGTTGAATGTATTCTTCGACAAGTTTTTTCCGTTTCCTCTCTATTTTTTGTAGTAAATCTTGCTAATCTGGGTATGGTGTGTTTGTTTATGGACTGCATGATACATGTTTTCTTCTCTTTGGGGCTTTGAGTCCATGAATGAAGCACTGGTGGCCATGACAATGAAATGGAATACTTGGGTTGGGTAACGCTTGATGATCGCAGTTTACAGATCACACAGCTTGACGATGAGGGTTCTAAAGTGGAGGAATATTGCTCTGGTTTGAGTCTTTTGCAATCATCTATGGTCATTTGTGTAAAGCAAATTAAAGGCATTTTTAATGTATTGCGTGATCTACAATATAAAACTGCACTCCACCTGAAGGAGAAAAAGCAAAAAAAGGCATTGGTTATTTAAAAGTGTTATTTATTTGAGATAACTGTGTTATATTGCATCACGAGGCACAACTTAAATATGAATATTTATGAATAATAAAATTCACAAGTACTTCTTCAATACACCTTCAGAGTGCAGAAAAAAGGATGAGGTCTGAAATAATCTTAAAATATACTTTAGAATTATGCTTTTAGGAAACTCTTTTTATCGGTGCCACAACACAAAGCAGCATTTCTTTCTCTCGGTGAGCTTCTGCATGATTATCACATTCTCGGACTGGGATGCCTTGGGCCTCAAAAACTGTATGACTCATTCTTCTGCCTCTTACATGAAATAAAAGAAATGGAAATGCAAAAATTGTTTACCTCGCTACACACGAAGTCGTTTCCCATGTGCCCGCACTCCGACATGAATCCTAACTTGAACTTTAAATTACAATGAAGCACAGACACAACATGGCAGGGGGCCAGGCCACATACTCTCAGTAATACTGTAAATAACCTCTAAGCAGCTAATTGTACAGTGGGTCTTTAATTAAAATGCACACAGTCACAGAGATATAAGGAGGAGTGAGTAGGGGAGGCTGGATCACAATGTTCCTGTCACACTGAGCATCAGGAACTCTGTGATTCAGTTAGAAAGGAAACTGTGTACCATTGATTGGGATAGCAAAATGCAGACATTGTGTTAGAAATGGGGGTCTCTAGCTGGCAGGTTGTTACCCTGTCTAGGTGAGGTGGTGAACCTCCTTCCTAAGCCAGGATAAGGGAGTTATCAATCAATCCATCAATCAAATTCAAAAGTACTTTATTCGTTTTTTTCATACAAAAACCATACAAGTGCATAAACAGGATATATTTCAAGCATTAGGTTAAAAAGAAGAGAAAACATATTAAATTACAATGGATGAGACAAATATTTCATAGCTTTAAAATCCATCTGTCACATATTAAAAAGGAACATCTTTCAGAGGTATACTTATATAACTCTAAGTATCCAAACATTTTCTGTACTTCATTGAACTTTTTAAAAACCGATCACATGGGGTATACATTCCGATTTTAACAGCTGTAAGTATAGTAGGGCGGGGCGGGCTTGTACAAATTGCAATCTTTTTAAAATAGGTTTAAGATTAAAAGCCCTAGGGAATTCATAATATTTACAGAAAAACATGAAGTGTAGCAGATCCTGTGGAGACAGATTGTCGCAGCCACAGGGTGCTAACACAGTCCCTCTGTGGCACCCCTTCGGGACTGCGATTAAAAGATGAAATAAATGAAACCTAAACCTAATTAATAAAAAGCGCTCAAGTGCTGTTAGTGGCCAGAGTAAATATGGTTTCTCAGCTGGTGAGGTTTTAAGCATCATATGGAGGCGCACATTGGGCTTCAACAGGTCCTTTTCCTGCCTGTCCATTAATTTTCGTGTAATGAAGGACTGTTTTATGTATGCTATATCGTTCCTGTTAATTCCTTCCGGATTTAAAAACAGGTCCAAGCGCCCTTCCTTCCCAAAGCTAGTTTTAAGGTCTTTCATTCAGGGAATCTTGGTCATACAATCAAGGCTCAGTGACTCTTTTAAGAGACTATCGGTTAGACAAAGCTGTTTGTTGAGCCAACATTGTAGCCAGAAGATAAGAGGGCGCATGGACAGGGTGCCACTAATAAAAGGCATAACAGGCTCTTCATGCACGGACATATTCGGTGTCCCCTGTGGGACACATAGGAGCTGTTTTAGGAATTTATTTTCAACCACCTGGAGGCCCTCTAGGTTACAGTGCCCCCATAGTTCACTTCCATAGCTGGGTATCGAAACACTCTTTGCGCGGTAAACCTTCAACATCGCCCCCACTGGTCTGTTGCCCATTCTCGCAGCGAAGTCAAAGAGCACTGCGTTTGCCCTTATAACCTCCCCCTTTGTTTATTTAGGAGAGCGGCCCAGTTCAGCTGATGATCCAGATGGACACCAAGATAAGAAAAAGAGGTACACAAAGGCACCCTGGTGCCATTTACCATAAAGGGGTACTGTTTTTTCACACCTTTCCCCACCTGCATAACGTAAGATTTTGTGTTATTTATGGATAGGTCTCGACTATCCATAAATCCATGAAAGGCGTCGAGTAAAGATTGTAGCCCTTTCGGTGTGCGGGCTATGAGGACGGCATCGTCCGCATACAGCAGGACGGGCAATCCCCGACGGCCCACATAGGGGTAATCTGCCCCTGTGTCACCCAATATGTCCTCAAGGTCATTTATTTAAAGATTAAAAAGAAAAGGGGCCAGGATACACCCCTGCCTGACCCCCCTACCGGTCCTAAAATATCTTGAAACCTTCAGATCCATGGAGTATCTTACGTTTGCCTTTGTGTCTCTATGTAGATCTTTTAAAACATTTTCCAGCTGTTTTTTCTACCCCCATGGCCTCCATGGATTGCCACAACATTCCCCGGTTGACACAGTCAAAAGCCGAGGAAAGATCCATGAAGGCCATGTAAATTGTGCCAGGGTGTGAGAGGGTGTACTTGCCCAAGATCAAGGAAAGGTTTAGGCATTGCGCCATGGTTGAGTGCCCGGCGCGGAACCCATACTGAATGTCAGAGATTATCGCTTTCTCCTCCGCCCAGATTGTCAACCTCTTAAGTATGGCACCCCCCAAAACTTTTACAATGGAGTCAATTAGGGAGATTGGTCTATAATTTAATGTACTATTGTGGTCGCTCTTCTTGAATAAGGGTACAATTATGGATAATCCACAGGAAGATGGACATCCCTTGGCTGCTGCAGCGTTTTCCACTGCCGTCAGAATTGGGGCCCAGGGATGCAGGATTTAAATAGATCTGGGAGTATGCCATCTGGTCCAGGGGCCTTATTGTTTGAGAGGTTATTAATTCCCTCCCTCAATTCCCCAACTGTAAACACCATAGGGGCCAACCCCTGCTCCTCTATTGGTTGGACTGGGCATGTAACACTATCCTTGAAAATAGTGGCAAAGTGGGACACCCGATCTTCCTCCATGATATTTGACCCCAATTCTTTATCCCCGGATATTAAGAGGGGAGATCGGTTAATTGTGGACCAGAATCTTGAGGAACTTCCCAGGGTCACAGGATCTAAGAGCTCCTTCCAGAGCTCATTTTTCAACTCCTTTTTCCTTTTCGCCAGCACACTTTTGTAGATTAATCGCTGGGTGCGAATCAGGGATCTGTCCCTGGGAAATATTTTGAGGGTCGTCTTCAGGTCTCTGGCTGCTTTAGAGCATTTGTGACAGAACCATTTAGGGACGTCAGATGAATTTTTTAACCCCGGTGCCTGTAACATCTTTCCTACACAAAGGACTATGGTTTCGAAAGCGTTTAAAACCCCTTCACCTACTGGTTCAGTGCTGGTGCAGGTTAAGAACTCAGCAGCGCAATCATTTTTGAGTCTGTCAAGAAAATCAGGTGGAGTGACCTTGTTCCATTTAATACGTCGCCCTCCATTTATAGCTAGCAGCGTATTTCCGCCTACAACTTTATCTTTTAATTTCATTAAATTCCCTCCTAACAACACACAAACAGGATTGTGATCGCTGTGTGCACTTGGTGATATACAGAATGCCAAAAGGCAACTCTAAGTGGATCTAGAAACTAAAATAAAATCTATGAAAGTCCCGGCAATTCTGCCCTTATAAGTGGGTTCCTTCTGTATAGATAGTGGTGGTGCAATACTCATAGTGAATGAGAGATCCCGCTCATCCAGCATACAGTTCAATGCATTTCCTTGTTTGGTATGTTCAAAGTGTAGGCCCGTTATCATGTGGCAACCCATGGTCGCGAGAGTGGTTACCATAGGGTCTCAACAAGGGTGTACGTTGATGTCTCCTGCAAGTAGCAGGTTTCTTCTTGTTGGACCGCGGCACTGGGTGATAAAATTATGCAATTCTATGATCCTACATCCCTCGCCCTGATTATTTGAGTTATAAAAATTTATCACACACAGGCTGTTATCTTTTTTCCCCAGGATAATAGCCTGAATGTTTCTAT
This sequence comes from Lissotriton helveticus, assembly GCF_964261635.1. Classification (NCBI taxonomy): domain Eukaryota; kingdom Metazoa; phylum Chordata; class Amphibia; order Caudata; family Salamandridae; genus Lissotriton; species Lissotriton helveticus. Next base: position 1,451,207,425 of record NC_136061.1, on the reverse strand, counting down.
TAACTGAAGTAAAGACCCTTATTCTACATCTTAAAGCCAGGGAGGTAAAGATGGCTAACCCTCCTGAGGCGCGGACGCTATTTGATCTTATGGCTGGAGCGCAGAATGATTTATAGCCTTCCAGTGAGATATTATTACAGTTGGTAACCCATGTCTCTTGGAGACAAATAATAGATTGTTTACTTACAAACTGCACCCACAGGGGGTCTAAAATCTTTCCTGATAACCCCGCAACATTCCATGAGAAAACATTAAACGCTGGGTTATCCTCTATGGTCACCTGAGCGCATTTTATAATAAGATCAAGTTTGGTTGTTCCATAGTGGTTAACCTCACAAGGTCCTTCGTCTACTGACGGAACAATGTTGTTAGAGATAGCTACAACAGAATTATTATAGCCGTTCGCCGAGCTGACCCGGGGTAAAGGATATACAGGCAAGATGTTAAAGACGTCCTGGAGGGCATAGCTAGACGGATTACCACCCAGTCAGTCGCAGTCGTTGAGGCCCGAGAGAGCATTAAATCTATTCATGACTTCAACATCTGGGATGTCTCCTGGACCACCTCTCATCTGAACTCCATTGGAATTCATAGGTATTGTGTTCCACCCTCCTCGTCCCCTGGGATAATGTGGATTATTAACGGAAGTCCTGTTCATGTGGTTTTGGTTGGTGGGAGTGCCCTGATGTCCTGGTCTGTAGAAAAACCCGAGGGGCAATATTTCAATACCCTGTCCCCCCCACGAGGTGCTACTCTCTACATCCCGGAGTATCCTAGCTACTGGTATCGGGCTATTAAAATGTATGACTATATAGTCACCTTCTCTAGTCTTCCTAGAGTGTCCCAGCCACGCGACTCGGTGAGCCATAATTATGTTGTGTACTACCATATGGCCACCTGCGGTGTTTCAAGAAAGCCAGTATGTGACCTTATTTTTAAGTTGGGAGAAGTCCTCGCTTTCTCCTTGACGGAGAGGGGGGACATTAGCCAAGATTATCAACAGCGGGGTACTTTGTGGGGGTAGATCTAGGATAGATCGATTACCTATACCCTGGGCCAGCTTATTGTGCTGAATAGGTCCAGTCGCCAATAAGGCTGATTGTATGCCATCCTCCTGATGTGTCTGATGAGCCCCCACACGGCTCTGGCTTCCCTCCATGCCCAGGGGTCTGTCCTTTATATCCGTTAATCTGTTATCGCTATTAGTCAGGGTCCCTTTAGCTGTTGAGAATGCAGGTTCACGTAAAATTAATGCAGGGGGTTCATTAATATCTAGCCATTCACTTGTGTGTATGGTATGTCCTCCCGCCTTTTTATTGTCTATTAAAGAGTGTAACAGTTTAGTGTTATCTATAGTGGCCTGTTGAAGTTTACCTAGATTTTCGTTGATTATTTTCAGTCTCTCAATAAGAGGGAGTATTAGGGACTTAACTATCTGTTCTACCTGCCCTATCAACGCACCATCTCCTTGTGCAGACGTTATGGGTCTTTTCATCGACTATGGTTGGCCATTTTTTAACAGGTGGGGAATACTCTTGTTGTTCTGTACGGGAGTATCAGCCTGTTTATGGTTTTGTGCACCCAGAGGTTTGGCCCCTTTGTTCACTAGTTTGGGGATCTTTGCACGTTTACCTTTCTGTCCTCCCCCTCCTTGCTTTCTTTTTCCTGTAGATATATTACTTGAGGATATCGGTTCAGCTATAAGGCAAGCGGGTTTAATCGGAGGGGGTATCTTTCAGAGCACGTTTTCCTCCTGAATAGCGCTACCTATCTGTGTGTTCTGTGTGCTGTTCCCCAGGGAGATGTTGCTAAGTGAGTCTGACCCTATACTGATCTCTGGCAGTCCTAAGTCACTTATGCGTTGACTTAAACGATTCTCAGGGGTTGTACAGAGCTGAATTGAACCCAATGAGGACCGTTTAGAAAATATTTCAGATGAGAGCCTTTTTTCGACATCCACTATCTCCTGGTCCAGGGCGGCTGTAACCCGAGTGATATAATTGTCTAGTGTTCCCATAAGACTTCCACTAGTGGATTTAAATCCTGGCTTTCCCCCTTTTTCCAACTGTGTAGACATGTTTTTGGGATCTGATCCCTGTTTAAAGCATTGGCAGAGTACAAACTGTTTATGCATAAATCAGGTTAGTCCTTTATAGTTATCAGAATGACCAGTTCACCTGTGGATATAGTCACTACATTGTGCAGGTTCTTGGGAGGGTGACCTCGCCTCGCCTCGCCTGGCCCCGGACGGCCACAGACAGCCCGCCCTTTGCCCAGGCTTAGCCCGGCGTGTCTCACGCGCGTTCCCGCGACGCGGGGAGTACGCGCTATTTGAAGCGCCTCCGGGGGCGGGAGATGTTGGTGGCGGCTCCTGCCGCAATGCCCCCAGGGAGGTGTAGTCCTCCTCTCAGCGGCCGCTGGTGTAGAATGCGGCGGCGGGAGGACTGCAAGGCAAAGATGGTGGTAGCCAGTAGCATATTCAATTGAAGGACTGGGAGGGACCAGGTAATGCTGCAATTTGCCCCAAAACAAACAAGAGGTAACACCCGCTCCACCGGGAGTACGCGCTATTTGAAGCGCCTCCGGGGGCAGGAGATTACGGTGGCGGTTCCTGCCGCAATGCCCCCAGGGAGGTGTAGTCCTCCTTTCAGCGGCCGCTGGTGTAGAATGCGGCGGCGGGAGGACTGCAAGGCAAAGATGGTGGTAGCCAGTAGCGTCGTCAATGAAAGGACCGGGAGGGACCAGGTAATGCTGCACTTTGCCCCAAAACAAACAAGAGGTAACACCCGCTCCACCGGGATTACGTGCTATTTGAAGCGCCTCCGGGGGCGGGAGATGACGGTGGCGGCTCCTGCCACAATGCCCCCAGGGAGGTGTAGTCCTCCTCTCAGCGGCCGCTGGTGTAGAATGCGGCAGCGGGAGGACTGCAAGGCAAAGATGGTGGTAGCCAGTAGCATCTTCAATGGAAGGACGGGGAGCGACAAGGTAATGCTGCAATTTGCCCCAAAACAAACAAGAGGTAACACCGCTCCTCCGTGAGTACGTGCTATTTGAAGCGCCTACGGGGGCGGGAAATGATGGTGGCGGCTCCTGCCGCAATGCCCCCAGGGAGGTGTAGTCCTCCTCTCAGCGGCCACTGGTGTAGAATGCGGCGGCGGGAGGACTGCAAGGCAAAGATGGTGGTAGCCAGTAGCGTCTTCAATGGAAGGACCGGGAGGGACCAGGTAATGCTGCAATTTGCCCCAAAACAAACAGGAGGTAAGCAATCAATCAATCAATCAATCGGGGTTTTATAAAGCACGCTACTCACCTGTGAGGGTCTAAAGGCGCTCTCAAGGTTACACTTCTGAAATAAACCTTGCTCACTCCCTTGGTAGCTTGACATGAGCAGTCAGCCTTATCTCAGAGGCAGTGTGTAAAGCATTTGCACATAATAAACCGCAATACAGTGAAAACACCATAAAAGGACAACCCGTCAGTTTTTAGAAAACTATGCAATATTTATTTGTGTAAAACAAGACCAAAATTATAGGAATCCAGCATACAGCTATTCCAAATACTCATAACACAAAATTAGATTTTAAAAGCAGTTCTTTGAAGTTGATACCTTTGCCCTGGGCTATCACGGTCTCTTGAACACACAAATCCAACAGTTCTGGCTGACCGCGGCGACGCGGGCCAGCTATAGTGTCGGGAAGACCTGCAAACAGTACCTTTAGAAATGTAGGCTGTCGGGGACCTTGCGTGAGATCCTAAGAGCTGGCATCGACAGACGTCGGTTCCGGAGGTCGGCGCAGAAGTCACACATGTTGCGAATCGAACTCGTGCGGTTGAAGGCGGGAGCGCCGGCATCGGCGGGTGTCAGGACCTTCAGTATGAAGGCCAGCGGTGCAGCGTGTGGTGCCCTCAGGTCATCCAGTGGCATCAGTGAGACCAGGGCTTTGTTGCAAAGTAGGGCGGTTCTCATCATTGTGCTGGGAGGCCACGTGCAGTCAGCGTCGTCATTGTAGTTGCAGCAATATTGTCAGCTGATTAACTGGACTCAATGGTGCTGGCTTCGGTGGGCCAAGGCTATGGTGTGGGATGGGCGGTGTGTTGTGTAACTTACAAACGTTGCCCCCTAACCACTGTGTAAGCAGTAGCATCGATGGTGGCGTGGAGTGGCATCATCGGGGCTACCAGGGCAGCGGTGTGAAGGGAGGCAGTGTGAAGTGCCGTGCCCAGAGGTCACGGAGCAAGCAGCGACTCAGTAAGACGGCATCTTCAGTCACACCAGGGATGTGGTGCAAGATGTGGCGGTGCCCTCTGCGGTGTCTTCAGGTCAGAGAGCAGGCGGCTGCAAAATTGACAGCATCAAATTGCTTTTTCTTCTGTTGCAGCACAAAAAAAACACAGTTTCCAATGCTGGTAGCATATGAACTTGACATCTTTGGTGGTCCTGAGACTGCTTAAAAAGGTGGCAAACTCTATCCCAAACCCTTGGAGAAACTCAGGAAAATAAGATGCAGAAAGTCTAGTCCAGTTCTTTCACTGTCCAAGACAGAAGCAATCACTTTAGGCCAGCACAGCTAAGCACACAGCAAAGTGGTTGTCCCCCCTCACAGCTTCTCCAGTTCTTCTTCTGGGCAAGTTTCTTGATTCAAAAGAGTTCTAAAATCCAGGGGTCTGAGCCCCAATATTCATCCAACATTTCCCTTTAAATTTATGTTGTGTTGGCACAAACAAAGTTCTCCTGACACATAATCCAGTTCTGTCCTACTCAGGCCAGGTTCACAACAGGACATGGAGACAGAATTGTGGAAGGCAGACACAGTCCATTCAGGTGAATGTGGCAACTCCTCCCACCACTCTAGATGCAGGACAAACCCATCATCCAGGGTATGAGTCACCCAGGAAAGGCACAGAACAACTCAACCCCCTTTATGTCCCTGTCTAGTGTGAAGACATAAACCAGCTCCAGTCAGCCTAAAAGTTAGAGAGATAATACAAAAACAGGCAGAATCACATGGATGGTTAGACAAGGAAATATCTACTTTCTTAAAGTGGTATTTCCAAACACACAATATAAAAATCATCTTTACTAAAAGATACACTTTAAAATCCTGAGTTCAGGCATACCAAACTCCACTTTTCCATCAACTTCCCCAGGCAAGCTACATTTGTAAAAGTATTACAAAGCAACTCCCATGCTAACCCATGGGAGGGATAGCATTCCCACAGTGAAAACGAAATGCACAGTAGTTCACCATCAGGACATGTATGAAACACCAGTACATGTCATACCTTTCTCTCACGCTGCACCCTGCCCACAGGGGTACCTTGGGCCTACCTTAGGGTGTCTTGTAGGTGAGAAAAGGGGGCACTTGCCAGGTTGATATGGCAGTAAAAACTGCACATAGACACTGCAGTGGCAGGTTTGAGATCCTGTGTACTGCTGCTGGTATTGGTGGCACAAATAGAGCTGCAGGTCCCCTGGCACATTTAGTTTATATGCCCTGGGCTCACACAGGGCACTGTACTAGGGACGTATGACTAATTCAAATAAGCCAATCATGGAATCATCAATCCATAAACACAATTTATTGCAGGAGTACTTTATTACTGATTTTTTCAAATATATTTTTTATTAGCATTTACATTCTCAATTTGGACTTATACTCAGTCACATAGTACATTACATATTTCTTAATTAACCTGCGGTATAACTTCATGTCCATGTTATGCATTTGGTTTATTTTTTATGGCATAGATGTTATATGTCTTAACATTTTGGAACTATATTCATCTCCAGTACTCATTTCCACCACTGTCTCTCTTCCTACAGGTGTCATAGTCTCAGACTCATTTAACCATATCACATGTCCAAGGGAGTTACGATTTTTTCTATGTTTCTGATATAATTCTACAGTCTGCTACGTTGAAATAATAACAACCTATCCCTAAACTGGGATGTAAACTGAGTGTGTGATGTTCCGTGGATCCTGTGCATCAGTGATGTGAGAGGGCCACTTTGGTATGTTTTGATTTGGGGGGAGGCCCTCCTTCAGGAACCCACCTTTCTTTTTTTCTACTTGTGTTCTGTTGATCTCTTCATTCTTACGTGTGTGTCATACTTGAGTCAGTATATTTTTCTGTAGTCTCTCTAGTGTTAGTTTTTTCCTCAGCTGCAGTCGACGTCCTAGTATACCAGGCCCTCATTATCTCTGCCCATAGCTCTGCAATGGGACGTTGTCTGACTCCTCCCTTCTCTTCTCGTTGCATGGCTCTTTCCTCCGTCTTTGCCTAACAGTCTATATCCTGCTCCCGGACCGTCACTTTAGGACCCTCTGGTTTCTTCCAAGCCATGGCCACGCATTTATGTGCTAGTACTAGTGCCAGGTCAACAAATCGTGAGCCCACCTTTTTAGTCTATGGTCTCAGAAAGAGTCCCAATAGACATACCTTACTCTATTTGCGAGATTTCTGGCCAATGTCAAGTTCATCTGGGCCAGCACTGCGTCCCAGTATTCTTGTATTACCACACAACTCCAGGGCATATTTATGAACTCAGCATCTTGCTGTCCGCATCTAGGACATTTCTGTGCTACTCCTCCATAAATTACATCCAGCCAGTGTGGGGTGATATAGACCATATGTATGTAGTTGAACTGGATTAGCTTTAAGGCCGTGTTCGGGATATTTTCTTTGCACTTTGGAGTATATTAGCCTACTTACTATCTTCTAATGTTTTTCCCAGCGCTTCATTCCATTTAGCCCCAGCCCTCTCCAATGGTACACTTACCATCCCAATCAAAGGCCTGTAATGTCATTTTACTAGATGATTTGCAGAACCAAGTGTGGTCGAGACCTGTAGTATATCGTTTGTTTGTGGTTCCCTCTGGTTTATGCCCCACAGTTCCTTGAATGCCTTTTCTAGTGAGTGGTATGTAAGGAATTGCCCCCCAGGTAGCTCTTATAGATCCAGGAATTCCTTTAGTGGGATCAGCTCTTGGTCTTGATGTAGGTCGCCCACTGTCCTGGCTCCAGCCTCAACCCAACACATCAGTTTTGACTCTGAGGGGAAAGCAGGTGGTATACCACATGGAATCGCCTTTGGGAGTTCTTGACACCTCCTCCAGCAGTCAAGCGCTCCTTGCAGCAGCACTCCTGGATATAGGAGTTCTATAGTCGAGTTTATGAGTTTCGCTATGAGACGTATCTGGGCGGATTTAAAAGTCCTGTTCGTTAGGAGTTCCATGTCTAGTCCGTCCACACATTTTTGTCAGCCACTGCAACAGCCCCACTAGATAATATAGCTCAAAATCTGGAATCCCAAAACCTCCCTCTTCCTGAGCATGCTGTAGGATGGCCAGTGAGACCCTATTACGTCCACCATCCCATATCAATTCTCACACCTTTCTATTTAGTTTCCCAAACCAGGATGCTGAAACATGCACTGAAAAGTTTACAAAATAGTAAAGCAGACATGGAAGCATAATCATTTTGGTTAGCGCCACTCTCGCCATTGTGGGTAAATTTAGAGAGCGCCAGAAGGGTATTATCATACCAAATGACCGTAATATTGGGCTTAAGTTACCTTCTTTTAGATTTGCTAGGTCATGATATACCTGGATTCCCAGATACTTAAAAGACCTAGGGGCCCAATTCAAACCCATGGGAAGATCAGTTGGGTGTTTAATCTCCTCTATTACTAGAAAGACATAGTAGGTAAATCTTTATTGCTTGATTAATAAAAATCTTAGCAATGAGCTGCATAATAAAACGCTCATATAAAGTAAAACAACACTAGTTTTTCCCATAAAAATTACAGTGATTTCACAAAATACAAAGAATATAAAACTAACATATAGTACAAAAGATAAAATTACTTTATGTATCATGTTAGGTGCACAATGTCAATTTGGGGACCATCCTCATAGGTATTCACCTCAATACCGATGTTTGTAAATTTGGTTATAAAATCCTAACCAAGTTAATGTTGAAACAAAAATTGGTCAATCAAAAGTAAATATGTCCCAGTAAGTAACCAGCAGTCAATGGGCCTGGGTTGCTAGCCAATTGCTGGGATGCTGTCAGGATTACCTTTGTTTTTACCACGTCATGAAACAAACAAAGTTGCAAGCTAGCCGGACATCGCCCCCCTCAAAGCAAGCCATTAACGCCTGTCTGCATGTTTGTATCTGATTTTTATTCAGTCACAGCTTTAAGAGCTGTCTTTGTTCCAAATCTCAACTCTTACAAACGCACAATCGGTGTAAAGAACCATCTTTGGTGTTGCCACATAATCTGCAGTGATTAGTTGGATGTGTGCGTTTTCACAGTGGAAGGTGCAGTTTTGCAGATAGGATTTCCAGTCTCATCGCCAAAAGGCTTTCCTTCATAATTCTTGAGAAACTTGTACCTGGATATGGCTGTGGTGTACATCTCAAATAGCTTTGAATCAGAAACCAGCTGTGAGCACTCATGTTTAGGTCTGGTTTATCTTCTTCGAGGTAAACAATCTTTACTGATTTGTACACCAAGACCTTAAAGCTGTTGTAAGGAAGACCGGATTTCCACAAATCCTGTAAAGCCAGCAAGCTTATTCCTGACTGAAGGTAGACCATAGCAGGGCAGTCATTTTTCCTTATCATCATTTGGCTTTAGTGACGAAGATTTTGCCTCTATGGTGGGATCTTCGGTTAACTTCGATAATATAAATCCGGATAACATAGACAAAAATGAAGTTCTTGTTAAACTTTTGACTCTCAAAAAAAAGTCCATCAGAATAGAACTTCATGGTAAATATATCTTGGACTATCTTAAAGCAGGGGTCATACCTCAAGGCCTACAAGTTAAAAACATCCCGGGTCTTTTTATACAAGTGAAACACTTCCTGGAACGATGGTCCCTCATCGCCAACCGGTGTTCGAGGGACCTCATGATGCTAATCGTTGAGACAGCTAAGGAAGTGTTGGCACAATTAATCCAAGAAATTCTTGACCTAGAAGACAAAATAAAATCATCAACAGTTATCATAGACATCAAAAAGAAATTAGAAGATGTAGAATCTGAATTAAATTCTTATAATGAATATTTAACAAAACGCAAAATGGATAAATTCCAAAAAGATCTGCGTTACTACAGTAAAGAGAATGTATACCCATATCTTAGAGAACATTTTTATGAACAAAATGAGGAAAGAAGTCAAGATATGGGTTTTCAAAAAATCGATCCTAGATATAAAAAGGTTACTACATTCTCAAACTCATCAGATTCTGACAGCAATTCAAGCATGTCACCTTACCAAGGAAGAGGTCAAAGATTTGTACAAAGATCTAATCAAGGCTACCGTCCTTTTTTAGGGAGGCGCCCCCAGAACAGAGGGAATTGGCGACTGAATTATTGGTCACAATTTCGGTCACAATATCAACATCAACCCAATTACCAACAGCGGGGACAATATCAACCACAATATCAGGACCATCAACCTCAGAATCCAAATCGATATCTGGAGACGCGAAATGCTCGATATTGGAGAGAGTAAAAACCATCCATATATTTAATCTGAGCAAATTTGAGGCAGATGCAGCTACCTTTTCGATTTTATCAAAAGGTCTATCTTTTGTCCCCCATTCTGGGCTCAATAAATTTGAGCTCTACAATGATGTGATGTCATTTTTTCGAAAAATCCGCCTTAAAAGCTTTTTTTCAGATAATGAACATAATGTGACAGAACAAAACAAGTCAGGCTTAGCCCCTAAATCAGTGTTTACACCAACACTAGATCAAGTGCCCCCTGAAATACGTATTATCGAACAAGTAGTCATCAATAAATTACGGATAGCGACTAAATACATACCGAGTACTCCATATAACATCAACCCAGACGAATACAGGGCATTACAGCAGCTGAAAAACTCAAAGGAAATAACTATAAAGAGCTGCGACAAGGGAGGTGGGATAGCCATCCTTGACACCGAAAAATATGTTGAAAAAATTGAAGACATGCTCAGTGACAACAATTTCTACAGTAAAATTACTAGAGATCCTACTCCAAAAACTAGAAATAAAATTCATAAATTAACATCGAAAGCATTGCAAAATGGAGATATCTGTAGAAAGGAGTATGAATATCTCTATATAGACAACCCTAGAATGGCTAGCCTGTATGGCACCCCTAAGGTGCACAAAAATGAATGTGCCCCCCCTTTTCGACCTATTGTTTCAGAAATACCTGGATATATACAGGACACACGCCATATTATCAATGAACTTGAAGGCACAGCATTTAATGCCCAAAGACAATGGATTGTGACACTTGATGTCGAAAGTCTGTACTCGAACATTCCTTGCCTAGGAGCCTTAGATGCCACTAAATGGTTCATTGAAACTTATAACATCGACTGCAATATTAATTTCATCTTAGATTGTCTCAAAATTGTCCTAGAAGAGAATGTATTCGAATTTAGAGGCACCCTCTACAGACAAACAAAGGGGGTCAGTATGGGCGCGGCTTGCGCCCCTACTATCGCTAATATTTATGTGGCATATTTCGAAAAGTGTAATATCTTTAATGAAATAGCCCCATTTTTTTAATCTGTGTTTTATTGGTCGCGCTATATTGACGACGTCATCTTTATATGGAACGATACAGAAGATACCCTTGATAAATTCATTCTTTGGCTCAATGCCTGTGATATAAATTTGAAATTCACTGCTCACAGAAGTAATACAGAGATGGAATTTCTGGATATTACTATAAAACATGACCAAGGCCAACTATTTGTGGACCTCTATGTAAAACCTTCGGCATGCAACACTATCCTTCACTATGACAGTTTCCACCCTGTCACACAAAAAAACAGTATCCCATTTAGCCAATTTTTACGGTTAAGGAGAAACTGTACTAAGTTGAAGGACTATGACGAAAGAGCAACAGTAATGAGCAAAAAATTTGAGGAACGCGGGTACCCACATTTATTAGTGCGAGAGTCCTTTAAAAGGGCCAGGTATTATGACCGCCACCATCTGCTGCATGGCACAAAATCAAAGCAAGTGACAAATTTGGTATTTGTCTCTAGACATTCCCTTCTTAACAATCAAGTGCGCCAAATAATATATGCGAACTGGCATATTTTGAATGTGAATAAAACGAATCAAGAAAAATTGCCAAAAACTCTGTTTGCATATCGGAAAAACAAAAATATTAAGGATCTGGTGGTGAGATCACGCATGCCCATATCTGTAAATTATACCCAAAGGAATATAACCAACTTAAACCCAGTAGTCGGTAACTACAGATGTGGAACATGCAAAGTAGGCAAGATGGCAAGATGGCAAGATGGCAGGATGGCAAGATGGCCGCTACATAGGAGCTCCTGTGAGAGCTCCTGGGTTAGGGATAACTAGATTCTAGTTTAAATCCCTGTTAAGCCCAACCAAAAAGACATCTTCGCCCCCACCCCCCCTCTCCACAACACAAGGAATATACGACGACTTACCTGGAGGTACTGGGGACGAGAGACGAGAGTCCACCACGACTGATCTGCTGAACCGGACCCCCAGGGCTGGACTGCCTTGAAGATCGACTTGACCGCCTGGACGGAGGATCGACTGCCCGGAGGACCGACTGCGGCGTTTTCGTGTCCGGTAGACAAGTGAGGGAAGTGGACAGAAAGGCACCGACTGACCCCCGCCCTGGAGCGGTAATAACGAAGGAGGGGAAGCAGCGTCCATGTTGCACTAACTGCTGGTTGGCCCTGGATGCACGCGGGAAGTGCTGGAGCGAAGGTCAACAAGAATCCCTGAGACAGACGCTGGTTGCGGCTCACCATTGGGACCGGAGGCCCGGGACCGGGGGCTGGACAAGGAGCGGTGCGCTGCGAGATGCGGTGAGAATATACTGCCGGCGCGGCTGGAGGCTTGGGGAGAGGAGCGGGAGCGGAAGAGGAGGAAGATCGAAGACCGGCCAGGAAGCGGAGAGAGCCAGCGGGTGAGAGGCACAGCGGGAGGAAGAAAGAAAGGAACTGAGTTAACAAGCAAACGCGGGAGCATTCGAAGCGGTGCGCCTGACCTTAAAATGGCGGCCGCCTGGGACTGATTATATACTGATTGAAGTAAACAACCTTGGAGGCTAGAAACGGAAAAAGGACAAAGAAACTCCAATCACAGTAAAGGAGCCTACAACAGATAGAATATGCCCTCACATACTAACACATACTGAGCCTACAACAGATAGACATCTAACCCCCATATACTGATTGTAGTAAACAACCAGGAGGCTAGAAACGGAAAAAGGACAAAGAAACTCCAATCACAGGAAAGGAGCCTACAACTGATAGAATATGAGGCGAGAAAGGGAAAATGGACTAAACAATAAGAGAAAAGTCCCCTGATTATAACAAATACCAAAACGGCGGACATCTTCGAATATCCAGTTTCTTAATCACTACACCTCAATAAGGACTAGATACAACCAGTGCTACCAGTAACCACAACCTACAAGGCCCAAGAAATCTATTGGAAGTGAAATTATCATCATGGAAATAATGAAATAACTAAAGTGGGTTCCTGCAGGGAACTACACAATACAAATTAGCCAAAAGGCTTTTGAAAACCCGCAACGTGAAGGCGAAGCGGAAATGGAGTGCAGATACCGAGGGGCGTCCGGGTCTCATGCAAGGAATATAGAATATCCTTCCACTCTATCCAAAAATGCTGCCAAAAAATTCAAACATACTACACTGAGAAAAAATCCGGACACTCTGTTCGCGGACCCATATTTTGACAGAGTTAAAGGTATCATGATGAATGACCTAATATTCTACACGGACAAAACAGCTAAATGGCGTAATGCCATTACAAAAATGCTGTTCACAAAAACGGTAATAAATATACCACATGGCACAAAAATAACGACCTCAATAACAAAAAGAGGGAATACTGAAGTATGCATTACTATATACAAAACGGGAATAGTACTGATACAAGCATCTAACAAAGAACTCGAGAAATTTGAGAAGACTTTCCAAACCTTAAAGGAATCCATAGTAAGACCTAATCACCAACAAAACTTAGCAAGCCCAAATCACCAACAATACATGACCTCACCAGATATCACACCGGACAACAACTATGCCGCCACCAGAGATGTCAATCTAACTGACAATCAAATATCTAACTCCGGAGATCTATCCGTAATGGCGATGATAATACCGGAGAATGAGACCGAAAGGAAAGCGATGTATAATACCATTGAAAACGAAGAGAAGAACCAGATTGGAATGGAAGAAGAACCAATGCCGCCATCTCACGTGGCCACTCCAACTGAAGAGGGTAGCTCAGATCAGAGCGAGCCCCCCTATGAAGATAACTACGAAAGGAACATGGCAGAGGCTATTCACCTTCCACAACGTCCTCCAAATACGAGACTAGAGGTCCACGGATCTTTACCCATAAATACACCCCCCACACCTAACAATACAGGTAACAATGATGACACCCTTAACAGAATCAGGAACCACAACCAAATTAAGGATCCAACGATAAGTTATGTGGCATTGAGAACAGACCACCCCCGGAGGAGAGCAAAATGCAGAACGCAAACTGCCAGATCTATCTCACTTAAGAAATTACCCCGAACACAGAAAGAAATCAAGGAGCTAAAGCAACTAATAAGCAACATGGCACAAGATACGTTGAAAGTCTCACAGACAATTGGGAAAATCTGGGAGATGACGTTAAACACGAACGCCAAGATCACACACATCCAGAATCTAATACTCCGACCCAACCGACCAAACAGAACCAACTCCATCCCAAACGAAGAAGCCCTTGCCCTACTTCGAACTTATGAACAACAGGTTTCGAGAAAGGGAGAGATTATCGAAACTGTACCTATTGACCCTAATAGAACGTCCAGAAAAAATGATAGGAAAGCAATCCACCACAACCTACAACATATCCAGGTAAATACAACCGTAACAGAAAATGGAAACAGTGTCAACTCACAGAAAACACTGAAATGCCTACTACTTAACTGTCGTTCGGCAAATAAACATGCATCAGACATAGCCGCCCTAATCCTCAATAAAGAAATCGACCTGGCCATCCTCACGGAAACATGGCTTAATGAATCATCCTCCCCTACCATGGATCTTCTAGTACCACCACAATATAACATTGTCAGGTTAGATAGACCAAGGAAAGTGGGAGGAGGTATAGCTTGCATTCACCGCTCAGAGATAGAGGTCAACCAATTCCAATCTGACCCTATAGAATCTTGTGAATACCTTGGTCTTAACATAAGATCACCAAATAATCAGAACTACAACCTTCATGCGTTCTACCACCCACCTGGAGACAACGCAAAGTTCACAGAGCATCTTATGGAGATCATAACTGCTAACTCTAACCCTGATGCTAATAACATTTTCCTAGGTGACTTTAACCTACATTGGGACGACGACAAGGACAAAATGGTTAAATCGATCAAAGACTTCCTCAAGGAGCTAAACCTCATTAACTTATGCACACAGCCCACTCACTCACAAGGAGCGACATTAGACTGGATAATTTCTAGAAATAAAGAGATCTCAATCACCGCTATTGACCCTTGTGATTGGTCTGATCATCACGCTATAACATTCGCGATACCTACAATGAAAAAGGGCAGGAACATGCAACCGCGCAAGGTCAAAAAACTAATACGAGACACAAAAGAAGCTAATATTGAACTATTGGTTGAAAGATGTGAGAAAGACCTGAAGCCTTGTGACAACTTGCAGAATGTAAATGAGATGACTGACCACTACTTAACCTCCATCGGTAATATAGTCAATGACACCTTGCCTCAAAAACTGAAAAGAGTCACGGAAAACCCCAAAAATCCTTGGTTTAATGAGGCTTTGAACGAGGACAGGCGAAAACTAAGAATGGCTGAAAGGAAATGGAGGCAACACCCCTCCTCCACCGAACTGAAGGCCCTCAGAAAAACCAGAAAACAATATAACTTAAAGATAACCAACGCCAAAAAAGAATTTATAAGGGATGAACTGGACAATGCCACAAACAGACCTCGAAAACTCTTCGAGATCCTTAAACAACAGTCAAATAAACTAACCAAAACGGCCCAAGAGATCCCAAAAAATCCCATAAGCTGTGAGAAATTCTCCTTATTCTTTACTGATAAAAGTAAACTGCTAGAAACTGAGCTCACGAATTCAGCAGCTAACCTCACGACCCTTCCCTCGTCAAAAAAGGAGGCGAATACGACAACGGAAGATCTTCTAACAAAAAATAAGGCAAGCTGGGACACATTTGAACTATACAACCAGGAAAAGATCGCCAAAACGCTTGCAAAACTTAGACCCAACAACCACTACCAAGATCCGCTACCGGCAAAATGTGTAAGAGAAATCAGCCACACTCTAGTTCCGATTTGGACAGAGATAATAAATGCTTCACTAGCACAAGGGACCCTCCCTGACTGCCTAAAAACGGGGCAGGTAGTTCCAATCATCAAAAAACCGACAGCGGATGCAACAGACCCGAATAACTATCGACCAGTGACCAACATCCCTTTACTGGCCAAACTTATTGAGAAATGTGTGCAAGGCCAACTGAGCCAACACATTGCTAAGTTCTCACTTCTAGATGACTGCCAATCAGGTTTCAGAACTGGACACAGTACTGAAACTGCAATATTACATATTGTTGATGACGCCTTACAAGCTCTGGACCAAAATCATGCGTGCCTACTGATTCTGCTAGACCTGTCATCAGCATTTGACACGGTAAATCATGAGATACTGATGACCAGACTACAAGACAGGATGGGTTTATCTGGAAACGTACTGAAGTGGTTTAACTCCTTCCTGCAGAACAGGACTCAGCTATTCCTGGTCAATCAGGCAATCTCCTCGCCGTGCCCTAACACAATAGGGGTCCCTCAAGGCTCAACGTTATCCCCAGATCTATTCAACTTGTATGTAGAACCTCTCACAGAGATCCTTCGGAAATCACAGATCTTCTACCACATGTACGCAGACGACACGCAAATATATATGAAGATTGCCTGCAGTGATGACATTGACCTTATGAACGAAACCCTAAAGAGAGCGTTGCATTGGCTAACAGCCAATCACCTGAAACTGAATGCCAATAAAACAGAATTCCTGTTAATCGCACCGACAAGGAGTCACACAGAGGCAAAGGAATGGGTGAAATTGGTGACTGCGCTTAACTGCACTCCGACCCTAGTTAATTCAGCCAAATCACTAGGAATTACACTAGACGAGAACCTAGACATGAAAGAACACATCAACTCAATGGCCAAGAGCGCCCGCTTCCACTTGAACTATCTAAGGAAACTGAAACCCTTTATCTCAGAAGCAGATCTAAAACTAGCTATCCAATCGCTAGTTATCTCGAGGATCGAATATGGATGCACTACGTTAGCTGGCCTACCGAAAACATCCACTGCACCACTAAAAGCCTGTCTCAACGCAGCGGCAAGACTCATCACAGGAACGAGGAAATTCGACCACATTTCTCCCCACCTGAAATCACTAAAATGGTTACCCTATGATGCCAGAATTAAAATGAAGATGGCCTGTATCACACATAAAGCGGTCCATTACAACATGCCGAGATATCTAGCCAAGAAAATTAAGCTATCGGGAGGTAACAGATCAACTAGAAGCGCTAAAGAGTTGCTATTGCGGCCGGCCTTCTTCCAGAAAAAAAAGACCTATGACCGAGCTTTTTCGGGAGCCGCCCCCAGAGTCTGGAATTCACTCCCTCCTTACATCAGGAAGATTCAAAATACTGCAGCTTTTAAAAGGGAACTGAAAAGCCACATGTTGAGTAAATACCCCACATAGAGATGCCAACAGACCAATGATATGAACATTTCGGCCAAAGAGGACTGGAGTCAGCATGAACTATGGGAAGACATATAAGACAAATGACCGATTCCAATCAAGACTCGGCTTTACAATCTATTGCTACCTCATTATTAGATGTGTCTGCACTATGTCTCTCACCGATGATATTACCCCCACCTTAACCTGTCAATATTTATGATCGTTGCATCCAGCTATTTCCATGCTACTCCTATTGCTAACTACTAGGATATGGAACTGATAACAATATACAATCCTACCTCATCGAACTTGACTGTTTGACTATGACACAACCTATACTATATACTAATTGCTCAGGCGATAGGAATATATTTAGCTAATCTCTAGATAGCATACTACCTCCTACCTCCATATCTGTTTGCTGCTATAACTGCTACTATAATTTCAATGTTGTTTTTTAATCCTCTATGTTAATATGTAATCCTCTATCCTATCACCCTAGATAGCATACCATCTTCTACCTCCATATATGTTTTGCTGCTATAATTGCTACTAAAATTGTCAATCTGTAATCACATATGTTAAGCGCTCTGATACCCACGGGTCTTGTCCGCGCTATATAAAACACTATAAATAAATAAATAAATAAATAAATAAAGTATGCCCCCAGGCTATTGAAACAAATGAAATGGTGCATAATGGAGTTAAATTACAGATCAAGGGTATGACCAATTGCAAAACGAAAAACATCGTATATTTACTAAAATGCCCATGCAATATGGGCTATGTGGGCGAGTCATCAAGGTCTCTATATACCAGGTTGACAGAACATAAATCCGCAATAAGGACACAGAAGACGAATGCACCCATGGTAGCCCATTTCTTGGAATGTAACCATAAACCAGAAGATATCTGCTGGATAATTCTGGAAAAAATTGAGGTACGATTTTCTCTCTGGATACCGTTGATAGGGGGCTCAATTTGGATATTCCATGGGAGCAAGCGATTTTATGAGCCATGAGATCCTGCTATCATTAGTATTCTATACTGTGGTCCCTATATTGCGGTCTTTATAATGGCGATACCCCCTTTAACACAATATTGACTATATTCTGTACTAGATCATAGCAGGTAGTCTTTTCCATCTAGTGCCATACATATCTGATTGTCTTAAATGATATTGTTATGGACTACTGTTTACGTTGGCTATGACCAGACAGATACTGTGATTCTTCTGAAATTCATCCTATTCGATAGCCAGCATATTTGGAGGGTATTATGTCCATCGATAATATGTGTCATCTAACTCCTTTTATTCTTGTAGTCTCGTTTAAAACATCTAATAAAATATATCATATTTAACAGATATTACTGGGTTTAAAATATATCAGTATATATCCTACAAGTAAGAAACTACCCCCTTCTATCGGGTAATGCCGCGGGAAGTCTGTTGCTTATGTCTATCTATATGACGCACTATCGGCCATTCACTTGGGTAGTCCCTTCTTCATCTCTATGCGTAAATATCTCAAAGCGATGACATCACCGCCAGTGCGCCTAAATTGAGTCAGGTGTAGATAATTATGTACCTACCAGGCGGGATTGCGTTATGTATAAAAACGAAGAAATAGTCATCTCGTATCCTGCTATCGTTTGGTGGCTGCGATACGGTGCACCACCGGGAGATCTGGCGTTTTATCAGGAAGGCTTTAACGAAGGTAAGGCTCTTTGCGGCAGGGCGGCGCTTTTCTGGACATTGTGTTCTAGGAATCTAATGGCCGATACCAGCCCCCGCTTTAATATTCTTTGTATTTCGGCTTTCTAGGACTATCAGACAGTACCCAAAACGTATGGTCCAACCCTGCGGCTCATATTCACCTATAACAAGGAGTTTGTTGCCCTTTAAGGTACCGTATGCATTAAATATTCATTCGTAGGTTAAACAACACTGGAGCTGTAACCTTACCCTAATAAGTTTGTTTATTCTTGAATCCTGATAGGACCTTGCCGCTTTTAATATCTAAACCTGCCAGCATTGCTACCCTGTTGGAATATGAACCTATATGACATGCTCCTACCTATATTGAGGTAAAATACTAACATAGAGTAATTAGTGTCTTTGTTTACATAACTGATCCTTTCCATGTCGTTAAAAAGAGACTAGTACATATTTATATTTCTCTCTAATGTAGGCTAATGTGAACTATTGATCGTCCAGTATCGTCTACGTCTTTACCCCCTCAGCAACCTGAATTCTGACTAGAATCTCTCTGACCCTGGATAATACCCTATTCGAATATGGTAAATACCTATGTGCTTTGGAATAAAACAGTGTACTACAATGTTATGTTCTACGATAGGAACTAGCCATATGGAACTTAAACCCACTAAATGTCCTATGTTGGTCTTTTCCATATATTATATATGAGAGCCATCTTTAGGGAACATCAGTATTGATGTGGATGTAAAGACTCCAATAATATATACTAAATAAGCATTGCTTCTCACCTATCTCTATTGCATTTAGGGTCGTTTGCATGTTCGACTATAAATATTAATATAAAGTCAGAAGATGACACGATAGAAGATTCAATCATCGATTCGAATCTATCTGATCTAACACTTATGTAAGTACATCTCGAATATGATAATTTCCAATAACTAGGTACATGTAATATAGTCTGTTCTAATCAGGTTTAGATACTGGTTACTATCAGCCATATTGGTTAGTTCTCACTGCCTATTCCTCTTTTCTATTTAGCACTAGTGACCTTTGTCTTTTTATCCTATCTGATGGTATTGGTCGGAAGACTATTGATAACATATCCAGAGAAATCCTATACTATGACAATAGCCTAAACATTTTATAATTATAACTTGATATCTAGTAGTAATATGACAGTAACATGTCAGGTAGAATATCGTAAGTATAGGAGTAGATGGACCATGTGATATGAAATCTGTCTAAGATAGTTGTCTATATTGACGTGTAATATGGATTACAACAAATGAGCTGCTTTCTTTGTAAATAGTGTAATATAATGTATATAAAAACATTTTTATGTAAATAGTGACCTAGTCTCTCTTGTTGATATTTGTATATAGGCTATGTAAATTATCATCATGCGACCTTTATCTAATATGTATATATGTATTTTTTCTAGTTTTTGTCTTGTCCACTTTATGTGCGAATGACGGTCACCTGATGAAGGCAGAATGCCGAAACGAGCTTAGTCAAAACCAACCGCTTTGCCCATTACAATAGAATATTGACCGGTCCAGTGTGACTTGTTGTAGTATATGTCTATGTTCTGTTTGGTTTTTTCTGTATTAATATAAATTGCTTACTATTTATTTGCACTGTCTGTATTAAAGATGAAAATGAATATATTTAATGAAATAAGAATGTTCGGTACAATTATCTATACTAAATAAAAAGTTTTGTATATCAATTTAAAATGTGTTGTTATAATTTCAGTAATACAACTAAGGTCGTATTTTTGTAATTGTTCTATTTAATTTTTCTGTTTGAGAGAGCTGGCACTTATTAATTGTATGTTTGCTATAATTGTGTTTTTCCAGAATGGTAGACCATAGCAGGGCAGTCATTTTTCCTTATCATCTCCTTCCATAAGTATGAGTTCAATGAACCAGTCTTAGCACTCTTTATTTTATACCAGCACTTGGCATCGTGCCCTCCCGTGTTATTTGCAGCTTTTGAACGCCGAACTCTTGCCTTATTGGTGCTGGGGTGGTATACTGTGGGAGATTGAATATTATTCTAGCGACTTTGGAAACCACCTTAGCCAAAATTATTTAATCTTTCCCTCTCATTGATTCACTACTATACGTAATTGTTGGTAGAAGCTTTGCTCGAAGCACTTCCATTAGCGGGATTAGATTGGGGCCAGTTATTTTGTGCTTGATGTTCTTTAGCGAACAGCCAATAGGGTACCTCTACCTTAGATGGCCTCTTTTTGTTTGTTGTACGTACCCATACTGTCAAAGATTACTCCCAAGTATTTGTACTTCGTAACCATCTCCAGCTGCCTACCCACCAGCAACCATCTGAATTGATTTTTGGCGCTCCGCTGATTGAATACCATAACTTTCGACTTCTCAAGATTTATTCTTAATCCGTTCTTGTTGGCAAAATTGCTTGTGACATTTAACAGGTGCTACAGGCCGAATGGGGTTCGACTGATCAGTAGCAAGTCGTCGGAGTATTATAAGTTCTAAAGTGTCAGACCACCCAAATTCAGAGGATGTTGATGGCAAATAACCAACTCAGTTGAGAGGTCTGACACAAAAAAGCTTAAACAGGGTTGGAGCAAGGAGGCAGCCCTGTTTCAACCCCCTTAGTGGCCGGGATCATCCTTGAGAGACTGTCGCCGGTCCCCAGCTTAATTTGGATCCATGTCTTAGAGTGGAGTACGATTAGCTGATTCAGGAGGGTTGTGGCTATTTCCCACCCAGCCAGCTTTGCCCACAGTTTCCCTCTATTAACACTATCAAAAGCAGCTTTGTAATCAATAAAACAAACAAATAGGGGCTTATTGATTGCTTTTGTGACATCAATTAAAAGCAAAAGTGCGAGAATGTTTGTGGTTGTCCCCAAGTTTTTAGGAAAACCTGTTTGGTTAATTGGGATTAGAGCTTTGTCCTGAGGTTCCGTGAATTCTGAACCTGGGTCATAAAGGTCGTGGTTCTGTAACGATTTTGGTAACAACGAACCGTAAACAGTGAGCTCAGCAAGTATGAGTGTTTTCGTCATGTTACACCGATGGATTCACTGTGTATTTGAAGATTTCGTTCTGAACCCTTGGGTTCCATTTTGTGCATGGCAGCCATTTTGTGGCTGCCCTCACATAGGCCGATGACTTTAGCTGACTTTTAGATGACCTGAGTGAGCTGACCCTGTTGCCTGAAGCTGACCTTGTTAGGCCAGTTCCTTGCCCAGTAGCTGATCAAGATTAAGGATCAGAGCATAGGAGATTGTAAAGTTTGGTATGCACATACACACCCCTTATCCTACTTCTCATCTGTTTCTGTTCCTTCTTTTATGACCTGTTTACGATATGGGTTGTGGTCTTTTATTATGGGTTTGGCCGGCTTGTGTAAGAAGGAATGTTAGGCATTTTGCATGCTTGCAAAAGCAAGGACTGCCCCTTTCTTTTATGCTGAGTTTTGTATTCCTAAACATATATAAGGCCTCTGTTCTCTGTATTCCTCAGACTACCTCAGTCAGTTGCTACGGCTTCTGTGTGACGTGGCCTCACTTATTAAAATTTAATAAAGATGTCTTTTCATATTTTCAGATTATGTGCCAAGTTCTCTTTTTATTAGTAAGTATTCCCTGAGAATGAAGATTTCAGTTCTTCAAATGGCACGGCCAACGTGGGCTTCATCAGAGAAGTAACTTTCTGTGGGAGTGATCTTGTCAGAGGACTGAAATCTACTGAGGAGGACAGAACAGGATTCTACTAAGGATGTACTCTGTGCACAGGGATTCTGGAGATTCTTTGATTCTGCAGCCCAGTATATTTCTGATCTTCCTGATTTTGATCCTCCACATGATGTCACTCCTGACTGAGAACCTTTTTGGCGTGAGTATTCTTAAAAAGACCGTTAGGTCATGTAGAACTTGACAGTTAGAATTTGGATAACCTTTTGATTAGTAAAAGTAAGAGTTAAGTATAAGTGGGTCGCTCCCAGTCCTTTGTTCTTTGGTTCTTTGCTTCTTTGAGTCCTTAGTTTTTGGTTCTTTGGTCCTTAGTTTGATTGGTTCTTGGTCCTTAGTTTGGTTCTTAGTTTGTTTGGTCCTTAGTTTTTATTTGAAGATTGCAATTTTCAAAAACCGAGGGTCTTGTATATTTACGAGTGTATCGATAGAGATAGCCCCTTGAAGTTTGAAGCTAGATTAGTGAGCTATAAGATGCCTGATCTTAGCAAATTTGGAGCTTTGTGTTGGCCAACTTTGTATACGTTTGGATTAGCCGGCTTCCCCTAAAGGGAATATCTAAATAGGTTCAGATTAAAAAACCTATTTCTTCCTTGGTGATTTTGTACCCCCAGGGAATTAAAATATGACATAATACAAAACAAGGATCTTTTGTTCTGCGCAGTTTTATGAATGAAGATATGCAGAACAATTTTGTTTGGTGTTCTGCTAACCAAAGCTAGTGAATTGAGTGTATTTTCGCTTCTTGGACATACATCAGTCTGTTGGGCTGTATTTGCAGTCTTTTAAAACACAATTGAGAAGCGTTTCTTGTAAATATGACTTACAACTAATATTTACAAATGCTTTGGTTTAAGTACAGTCTGTGGGCTGTCCTTTATTTTTGTTCTGAGTATTGGTTTGTGGGTTAAATGTGTGTTTAAATGTCTATGTGGGTTTCCCATTAGTGCAATATCTGTAAGTGAATAGCGTTGGCGCTATTCATGAAATGCATGGCTAAAAGCGCGCCATATTGTGTGTCCTGAGTGTTTCACCCCTTTCTGTTTATGTCTTAAATGAGCTCAATGTCTGTTCGTGGTTTTTCTTGATGTTTTCAGTCTATTAAGCAACATTTTGTAAGCATATTCTTGGGTCTGTTGCTAAATAAAATTGTCCTTTTTAGAAAGAAAAAAATGGCGCAAACACTTTTTCATGTTTCAAGTTAGGCGTCTGTGCTTGGGCTTATAAATGAATGCGTCTAAAAATGATAGGCAAGGGATGTAGCTTGCTCTTATATGTGGAATTATCAAAAATAATTGGGTTTATTAATTTGTTTTATTAATTATGAAAAATAATTATTAAAAATAAGTGCTACAAAATTCGTTTTTTACTATTCATGAAGCTTAATGCTCATACTATGACATCCTAGCATTAAAATTTAATTTAAGTTGTGCTATACCGCATGATGAGAACATTAGCATATAGAATTTCACTTAGCGCAGGCGTAAAAAACTCATTTTTCTAAAGATTTACATGGGATATGTCTGATTAAAAATCTCTGTAATTTGTAAAGAACATTCTGAGGATGATTAATATGTATCACACGTATAGGATATTTATTTCTAAGTAAACCAAACAACAAAGTCGAATTTGGGTATTTTTGCCATTTAAAATAGCTTTAAAGTGCTTCAGGCTTCAGTAAATACATACATTTAGGTATAAAACACAAATTTGCAGGTTGTTCCCATTTGGGGTTGCGTTTGATGGCTCAGTGAGCCAATGTGCCAGGTGCAGAGGTTTGAGTTTAATATCAGGGTTGAAGGTTTTTAACTTTGGCTGGACCTAACTGAGACCTTCATCTATTTAAGGTTAATGAAATGAGTACCATTCCAAACAAGCATTTGTTCTAAAAACTGGTATGTGTGTTTATGTTCTGCGAATTATTCACAGTAAATGTTTTAATAATATAAGTATAGAAATAAATGATAGCCCCTAACAGGAGTAATATATATAACATGTGTTTTAAGTTCAGAAAAATTTTATTGAAAGAATATGACATAAGCTTACAAAGTAAGACAAAGAAAATAACAAGCAAAAGTATACATCAAGATAATTAAAGGTATTAATATAAGCTACAAAAAGAAACATCAAAAATTGAGAATAAATATAAGCAAAATTGGCAACTGGTATGATATAAGGTAATAAAAGATATACTAAATATACATTGATAACATGTGTTTTAAAAAGAGTGAATTATTGCAGGTTAGTAGGAATCTGGAACGGGCTGCTCAAGTTGCGCTAAGATGCTATCTTTAGTTTTCCTGTAAACAATGGAAGGAGGCTGTCATGTTGACATCTGTGACCTTTTAAATTAGGACTTGTCTCTGTGAAATGCAGAATGACCTTGATAAACAGGCCTCTAAAAGGAAGGGTTTCTGGTTTCTCCACAAAATTAAAGAACTTAATTCCAAAGGGAAAAATATGAAAAAGGTTTCTTTGAAAGTCCCAACACATGCTAAATGCTCTGCAGAAATGATACATTTGTATTTCTGCTCTAAAAAGTGATGTCCGCTAGTTGCTTTTATTTTTGACAGAAAATGAGGCATTGCATTAAGTTTTAGACAGAAAATAAGAGGAAGCTCTTTATTCAAATGTTGAAGGCTACATGCCCAAGTGAGAACGAATTGTGGGGCAAGGCTAACATGGAGTGTCAGTGAAAGAATTGTACTTTTGGAAAGTTAAAAGGGCTTCATGTTGCAAGGTGACTGACTAGATGGTAACAGTTAAGTAATGGAAATTTATTTTTGTGTCTTTTAATGTGTATTATGTTTTGTCTTCCGATTAAAAGTTATAATTGATATTTGTTTGCTATGAAAAATGTCTCTCTTTTGTGTGTTGTGTTTTTTTTTCCTGCTTCTGCCCGCCGATCATTCATGGATTGTTCTGGGTGATTTTAAGGCTGACAAGACACTTGAAATGTGTTTTTGCGTAACTCCTTTGGAAAGAAATGTCCATGCGTTTTTCATGTTTGTGTATTTGGCTCTATCATGAATTGTTCTTGCTGGTTCTGTGTGTCTGAAAGTTGTATTTGACAGCAGATATCCACTAATTGGTGATCTACTGTCAAAAAGGAGGGTAAGGATTTTAAACCTGACACGGTATTATGCGTCACCGCTCATTTATATATGCTATTGTTTTGTCTATGCTTTTTTTGTGCTCGATATACAGCGAGTATATCTGATGGCATGACATGTCCGTTTTGTGCGTTTTTTTATTTTTTGCATGTTTTATGTTTTATGTTTTATGTTGCTGCTTATGATACTATTACAAGTTTACCTGTGTTGTGAAGGGATATACATGACGATGTGTATCCTGCAAACAGTTGGGTAGATTTGCTTTGACACTAAATTTCACAGAAAGACAGACAACACTTCATCAGTGTATGTCAAATTTGGCTTTATTGGTATTTGAAGGAAAATAAAAAAGATATACAGGAAACAAGGTTTCACCTACAGTCACATTACTGCCCCCTTTCCTGTAAGGAACAGGCAGCCCTAAAATTATGTATCCTGAATTGGACGTAAGGATAAATTATAGATCTGTGACTTTTGTGCACGGTGACCTAATTTTTATATTACATTAGTCAGTTTTGTTCTGCTTCCTGAATAGTGTATGGCTTTGTACCATAAAGGAAACAAGGCTTAATTTTTCCCCTGATTGATGTTGCATCGTCCCTAGTAATTGGGGATGTTAGCTGTGTCCTAGTCCCATTTTCCCTTTTCCATATTGCTTTCACCAGTTAGCCTTCTTTTTGTTATTATTGTATTAGTTCACACTGCCAGATTGCAGTAATGTACCAGAGACCCCCATATTATGTATAAATCCCTTTTGTATAACAAGACTGGTTCATTGATAGAAAAAATGTGTTTACCCCATTAGACGATGTCACTATGTGTGAGGAGATCCATTTAGATAAAATTCTCATATAGTTATCTAGCCTTAGATGGTAGGGGATATGCTCTCACGTGGAAACCCAATTGAAGAAATTAGAGGCACTGTTTTGCTTATTGCATTTGTATTCTATGAGAATGACAGTGTATTTTAGATCACAATAGTTCCATGGCGTATAGCCACTCCTTTGAAGATTGCAAGCCACCTGTTTGCAGTCCCTTTGTTAAAATGAACTGTTTTTGTACTGAATTGAAGGAAAATAACAACGGTGCCATTTCCTAAGTCACTAGGTTCTGCGGGATTAAGTAATAATAACCTGCGGAACTCACCCACAATCCCATTAGCAACAGCTAACAGATGAAAAGTCCCAGCACCCAGACAGTGATCACCAGTGTGTCATCAGTGATATCTCCAAAGAATCATACTTGCTCCATCAGACGGCATTGGACATCACAGAACCAGTTTTCAGTGCAAAAGAGCAAAAGAGAAGGATCCTTGTTGCTTCGAGGCTTTAGTTTTTCACCTGTCATGTGCTGGTAACCTCTGACAGTAGGCAGTCCATTGAGCCCCTTGGCCTGAGTTTTGGCCACCCCCCCCTTTTTTCCTTTGCTCCAACGGAAGTGCAGTGCACCGGAGGATCCAAGATTGGCAAAAGGCACTCCATTCTGGTGCCCATAAAAGAGCAGCCCGAGCATCCTCTGACATTGAAAAGCGAGTGTTGGAGTCTGAAAGTGTTGCTGAGTATGAAAGCCTGTTGCTCTTTCCTAATTAATAGTACTTGGGTCTGCATGAGATGACCTGTGCCCTTGATCAATGGAGAGTACACTATCTGTAGTGCCTGCCGCAGAGAAGAGATATTGATGCACTGCCTTGAGACATTGAGACTTTCAAATAAGCTGTGAGTGTTTGCCAGGTGGGCACTCCAGCGGATACTGAGTAGGACAATTTTCATGAAAGGCCTGAACGAAGAGGCCCATGCGGAAGAAAACAACCGAAGAGGATTTTGATGAACAATAGAAGCCTGCCGGAGAGGCTTGGACGGACTCTGGGTATTTCCCATGCAATTGCATAAAATGGGTGTTAGGAGACAAATTTTTGCTGTTTTGCTGGCATTGTTTTAGGGTGGAATTCTGTTTGGTAAAAGCGGAATAAAGTCCATTCTCTGTGGAAGAGTATCCCTTTTCATCTGAGAGCATTGGTGAGGATCGCCACTGTTTCACCTGAACATGTAGTGAGTTGCTGAGATGCATAGGAACCATAAAAAAGTGTTGCTAGATAGTTTTGGGATTTGCTTTCTGCTTAGAGTTGTGAAAAATTATGCTTTTGTTTGTAATAGTGGTCATTACTTTCTCCTGTTGTCTATATATTCTTAAAAATGTGTTTTCTAGTGTTTTTAAGCATGATGTTGTCTCTGATGGGTGGGATTGTTTTTTGCTACCCATTGACATCTGTACCCACCTCCCAACCTATGTGTCTTCCTACTACTACTTCTTCGCATTCTTTCCATATTTTATCTGAAGATGAACTGGTTAGGAGGTCAGAGTTTATTAATAATTCCTTTGTACAGCTTCTGCATCAACACCAGTTAGTAGTGAACATCACTAATTGTTGGGTGTGTGGTCTTATGCCACATACTACAGATAGAGGTATTCCCTAATTTGTCCTGCCATATGCGGCCTTTGTGCTACTACGTGTGTAAGGAGACCCGTCCCGAAGAGAGTTGCTAAGTAATAGGATTATGCTCCAGCAACATCTTGATGATCTGATGAATATAGACCTGGATTCAGATTGACGTGAGTTTAGGTTATTGCCTATGTAAGGGCAAAAGGAGGGTCTGAGGTTCCGTGAATTCTGAACCTGGGTCATAAAGGTCGTGGTTCTGTTACGATTTTGGTAACAGCGAACTGTAAACAGTGGGCTCAGCAAGTATGAGTGTTTTCGTCATGTTACACCGATGGATTCACTGTGTATTTGAAGATTTCGTTCTGAACCCTTGGGTTCCATTTTGTGCATGGCAGCCATTTTGTGGTTGCCCTCACATAGGCCGATGACTTTAGCTGTCTTTTAGATGACCTGAGTGAACTGACCCTGTTGCCTGAAGCTGACCTTGTTAGGCCAGTTCCTTGCCCAGTAGCTGATCAAGATTAAGGATCAGAGCACAGGAGATTGTAAAGTTTGGTATGCACATACACACCCCTTATCCTACTTCTCATCTGTTTCTGTTCCTTCTTTTATGACCTGTTTAGGATATGGGTTGTGGTCTTTTATTATGGGTTTGGCCGACTTGTGTAAGAAGGAATGTTAGGCATTTTGCATGCTTGCAAAAGCAAGGACTGCCCCTTTCTTTTATGCTGAGTTTTGTATTCCTAAAAATATATAAGGCCTCTGTTCTCTGTATTCCTCAGACTACCCATTCAGTTGCTACGGCTTCTGTGTGACGTGGCCTCACTTATTAAAATTTAATAAAGATGTCTTTTCATATTTTCAGCTTCTGTGCCAAGTTCTCTTTTTATTAGTAAGTATTCCCTGAGAATGAAGATTTCAGTTCTTCAGTCCCATGCCCACTCAGGAAGTTCGGCCAGTAATAGGCCTGCATAATATTTGGCCTCAATGTCAATTAGTACTATTAGCCTATAGGTCTTCGGTTCACTCTTACTGCCTTTCTTGTAGATAGGTACAATTATGGATCCCTTCCAAGAATCTGGGGTTCTTCCAGATGTTGTTAAAGAGGGGCAATAATGCTCCAGCCCAGTAGCTTGGGTCTTGCTTGTATATAATTGGTGAACGGCCGTTAGGCCCAGGCGCACCCTCATTTCAACTTTTTGTAATTCTATTCACACTTGTTTTAATTGAAAAGAGGGGTACAGACTCTGGACCTTGGTGTTTTAGGGGCTGGCAATCACTCTGACATACTGCTGCGTCTTCTGTGTTTACACCTACGTCATGGTTGAAATGATTCTGTAAATTGCTGTTGTTTGTTTTTGCATCATCTAACAGTTTTGCCCATGTTGTTTCGGCTGTTTCCTTTTTTGCTAGCCAGATGATTTTGTTTTTACATGCCCTGAGCTTCCTTGATTCCACCTGTATATTGTCGGAGGGGCAATTTTGACAGAGGCTAACTATTACTCTGTTTATTTTGCCCCTTGTTTGTCTTAGTTCGGCATGATGGATTGCTGAAAGATATATTCTTTGATTGCTAGCCAGCCTGCTAAGTGGTTCCTGTTGTTTTTTTTGCACTGCTTTCGTTGAGTTCACTTTAGAGCTAGATGGACCAACATTTTTAATAAAGCTTTTCCAAGCTGTTAAGCTCTTATCATACAGTTTTTTGTTTTCCTCCCACTTTGTTTTTGACACTGCCAAGACTTTTCCTGGGTCATGTGTGTCACAATTCTCCTGTGATTAAATGTGAGCTTTGTGAGTGAGTCAGCATTTGAATAGGTCAGTGATGTTCCTTGAATGACAAGTATAAACTCTTGTGGCTGATGATCACTGTAATCTGGCATGCCAATCTTGAAATCTTTTATTAAATAGCAAAGTGGTAAGGCTAAGAAAGTATATTTTATTGTGGTGTCAGAGAATACATTGTGGAAAGTTTCTGCTTGGGGACAATCCTCCGCCGATCGGCCATTTAATGCTACCAGGGACAAAGCTTTCTAGATCGTTCAACAGGTCTTTAGAGATCTTAGTTGGCTTACCCCACTTATACTTATCCTGAGATGGGATCCCCCATGCTGATTATTGGTCTTCTGCCGGCCTGTCTGAGTCTGCACTCCCTGGAAGGAACATATTAAAGTCACCTGAGATGATGTAGTTTGATGTTGTCTCCTCTGTAATTAGCTTAGTTAGTTCTGTTATCAGTTGTTTCACCCCATTTATTTTGTTCCGGGGATGTAAATAGGCAATAACAAGTATTAACTGCTGTTTATCTTTGGGACCCACTATTTCCAGCTGAATTGTTTTTATCTCATTTGTTGGAGCGTTTTTGCTTGTTCGTTCCTTAACAGTCGTTATGGTTTGATCAAGGCGTAAGTCATGAGGCCTCCTTTAAAATGGCCAAAGTTTGAATTTCTAATTGCTGGACGATGGTATAATTTAAAGCCTAGTAGGTGGAATGGATCTCACAACCACGTTTCTTGTAGCAGAATTAGGTTGCATTGTTGAAAATACATCAGTAAAGCAATGTCCATGGTTTTAGTTCCAAGGCCATTTCTATTTTTCCGGAGCATAATTTTAGGTTTGGAGTATTTGCTTCCTGTTCTAGTCTTTGTCATTGGGTTTCCAGTCTTGTGTTTATGGTTTTTGCTATCCAGGACCAGTTGTTTAATGTATCAATTCCTCCTTGACCCCGGATATCCCGGTTGATGGAACTATTTCTCTCTGAGGCCTCTGCAGAAGTGCTACGTGCTCCCTTGAGCACAGAATTAACAGGCCCATAACCTCTCTTACTACTTGGTCTACAATCGCTGGGCTCTTGGTGCTGACTGAGTAGTTGGTCTGGATACCCAACTGCTTTGTGGAGGTGCACTCGGATACCCCAAGCTTCTAATTGATGTTCTTCCTTGAGGATTTTCTCCACTATTTCTCAAGTTGCCCAAACTGTCTTGGTTTGCTTCTTGCTCAGAGAGGTGTTTAAAAGTTTCGAATTCTACAGACATTTGTGAGCCAATCCCGGCCAGGCTGCTAATAGCAGTTAGTATTCAGAGAATATTACCTCTGTTTAGGGTATCCCCTCGTCCTTTAGATTTATACTCCGGAATGAACAGCATTGAATTTGGGATCTCCCATGGGGGTTCATTTGGGGGAGTTTCACTACATAGGGATTTGCCAATTCCCCATGCACTTTAGGGTATCATGTTTTGTAGTTCTACCCATTCTATGAAGTCTGGGTTTTCCTCTTTTTCCGTGCACCGGCCACTGATGTTTTCCTGTATCACTGCCCTCGTTCAGTTTGCTATTTCCGCTTTTGGTTTGGCATCCCTAGTTTTTAGTTGATCAGTGTGTGCCTTTACAGCTGCTGTTACCGCAGGGGAAGCTTCGCCTACCGTTGTAATTACCAGTTGATTTTCGGCCTTCTAGTTTATGTTGGTGGATCATGGGTGTTTGTGTTTGCTTAACCCCCTGGCTGCGGCAGGAATTCTGCACCTGTGTGGCACATTCCGATAGCGGGCATGGTCATGACGGCTCCCGTCCGTCATCAGCACACGCCCACCGTAACGGATGACGACCGGGAGCCGTCATCAGCACCGAAGGGTTTAAGTATACCTCCCCTGCTCATTCCATCCCTGTTAGACAGGGGACGTCGATGGCATTTGGCTCAGGTTGCACGTTTGATGGCCCCCCACTTGCTCCTCGTACTCGCTGATGTCCACTCGCGGATCTTGATGTGACTTGAAAGAAGGATTTGTGTTCCTACCTGTAGGTAGTGTTGCGAGTTTCTCGACAATTAAATGGCAGGTGCAACTTGGAGAAATTATTACTGTTTCAAATTGAGCTGTTTTAATAAAGGTGTTCATTTCCAACAACTTGCTGTCAATGCTTGTAACATGCAGGGCTAGACAGTTAAGGAGGGTAAGTTGTATGTCCATCTTATCCGAGTGACATTCCAGGGCCTTTGTTGAATGCATGATGTGTAGGATAGAGACCCATATTTTATTTTCTCCTGTTAGTGTTTCCTCCTGACTCCCCTTAGTACCTCTTCCTGTGCCTTGGGGTGCTGTTTCTCCTTTGGCCTCGGTGGAGTATGTGGTGACCAAGTTTGCCCATTCTTCTGTCGCAACGAAAGACATATTGCTGGCCACGTAGTTTGGGGTGTCTTCTTGTTCGCCCCCTGCCTTTGCTGCTCTGTTCCCTGGTATAAGAGGGACGAGTTCCGAATGCGGTCCAAAGAAGGTTGAATTTGATGACTTTACCTTAGTTTTTATGCTAGTGTCAATGTTATTTACTACCTTTCTGGGGATCCCACTAGGCTGTGTTTTTGCTGTCATCACTATAGTCTTCCCATTAATGTCGTTAATGTCTTAGATATCAAGGTCAATGACATCCAGACTCAATTGGGGGTCTTTCTCCCGCTCCTTTAAGTATGTTTTTTCTAGAGTAGAGGTGGCCACGGTGCCCGCAGTAATAGAAGCTTCTGGCACTGAGAGGTCTGAGAGTGCTGCAGCTGCATAGGTCATTACATTCTGGCACGTCCGTACTATAGTATCTGTCTCCAGTGGTATTCTTGGTGGTAATCTTGAAACCTCCAAAATGGTGAGGGGAGGGCAGTTTTCCTTCTCATCGTGTACTTTCTTTATTCTCTTTCCCGATGTTTTTATCGGTATGTTTTGCATTTTGTTGAACTATTTGGGCTGCCAGTAGATCTGATGTTTCTTCAGTTGCTCCTTCAATTTTTGAGCTGGGTGGAGCCGTGCTGCTTCCTCCTGGTTTGGCCGATATAACCGATGAGCCTTTACCTGTTAGGTCTTCTGGATGTAGGGGGGAAGGGAGATCCAGTTGTTTGGTATTGTTAAGATTTAACACTGACCCTGCATCTTTCACAAATGAAAATTTGGAATATAGTTTAGGTTGAAAATACTTTTTTCCAAATTTGCTGGCAGCTGCGCAGGTCTAGAAAAACCAAAGGTGGTGATGGACGGAGCGTTGACAATACAAACACTCACCCCCAGTCAACTGATCTGGGTTTAATCCATCACCGTTCTTTAGCTCATTCCACCACCCCAGTTCAGACATGGCCATATGCAAATCAGTCTGACCCTGTGCCTCATGGGAACAGTCCAGCCCGAACTGCCAAGCCATGTCTTCCCTGGACCGGAATCAAGCTTCCCAGGACCGGTTTCTGGCATTACAGCCGTCTTCAGCTGGGCTTGCTGGACTCCAGTGGCAAAGTGAGCAAGGGACTCACGTCTGAGCATACCCTGCCAACTTAGGGCGAACAAAGAAAAACCAAAGGTGGTGATGGACGGAGCATTGACAATACAAACACTCACCCCCAGTCAACTGATCTGGGTTTAATCCATCACCGTTCTTTAGCTCACTCTGCCACCCCAGCTCAGACATGGCCATATGCAAATCAGTCTGACCCTGTGCCTCATGGCAACAGTCCAGCCCGAACTGCCAAGCCATGTCTTCCCTGGACCGGAATCAAGCTTACCAGGACCGGTTTCTGGCATTACAGCCGTCTTCAGCTGGGATTGCTTGACTCCAGTGGCAAAGTGAGCAAGGGACTCACGTCTGAACATACCCTGCCAACTTAGGGCGAACAAAGAAAAAGCAAAGGTGGTGATGGACGGAGCGTTGTCAATACAAACACTCACCCCCAGTCAACTGATCTGGGTTTAATCCATCACCGTACTTTAGCTCACTCCCCCACCCTAGTTCAGACATGGCCACATGCAAATCAGTCTGACCCTGTGCCTCATGGGAACAGTCCAGCCCGAACTGCCAAGCCATGTCTTCCCTGGACCGGAATCAAGCTTCCCAGGACCGGTTTCTGGCATTACAGCCATCTTCAGCTGGGCTTGCTTGACTCCAGTGGCAAAGTGAGCAAGGGACTCACGTCTGAGCATACCCTGCCAACTTAGGGAGAACAATGAAAAACCAAAGGTGGTGATGGACGGAGCGTTGACAATACAAATACTCACCCCCAGTCAAGTGATCTGGGTCTAATCCATCACCGTTCTTTAGCTCACTTCGCCACCCCAGTTCAGACATGGCCATATGCAAATCAGTCTGACCCTGTGCCTCCTGGGCACAGTCCAGCCCGAACTGCCAAGCCATGTCTTCCCTGGACCGGAATCAAGCTTCCCAGGACCGGTTTCTGGCATTACAGCCGTCTTCAGCTGGGCTTGCTTGACTCCAGTGGCAAAGTGAGCAAGGGACTCACGTCTGAGCATACCCTGCCAACTTAGGGCGAACAAAGAAAAACCAAAGGTGGTGATGGACGGAGCATTGACAATACAAACACTCACCCCCAGTCAACTGATCTGGGTTTAATCCATCACCGTACTTTAGCTCACTCCCCCACCCTAGTTCAGACATGGCCACATGCAAATCAGTCTGACCCTGTGCCTCATGGGAACAGTCCAGCCCGAACTGCCAAGCCATGTCTTCCCTGGACCGGAATCAAGCTTCCCAGGACCGGTTTCAGGCATTACAGCCGTCTTCAGCTGGGCTTGCTTGACTCCAGTGGCAAAGTGAGCAAGGGACTCACGTCTGAGCATACCCTGCCAACTTAGGACGAACAAAGAAAAACCAAAGGTGGTGATGGACGGAGCGTTGACAATACAAACACTCACCCCCAGTCAAGTGATCTGGGTTTAATCCATCACCGTTCTTTAGCTCACTTCGCCACCCCAGTTCAGACATGGCCATATGCAAATCAGTCTGACCCTGTGCCTCCTGGGAACAGTCCAGCCCGAACTGCCAAGCCATGTCTTCCCTGGACCGGAATCAAGCTTCCCAGGACCGGTTTCTGGCATTACAGCCGTCTTCAGCTGGGCTTGCTTGACTCCAGTGGCAAAGTGAGCAAAGGACTCACGTCTGAGCATACCCTGCCAACTTAGGGCGAACAAAGAAAAACCAAAGGTGGTGATGGACGGAGCGTTGACAATACAAACACTCACCCCCAGTCAACTGATCTGGGTTTAATCCATTACCGTTCTTTAGCTCACTTCGCCACCTCAGTTCAGACATGGCCATATGCAAATCAGTCTGACCCTGTCCCTAATGGGAACAGTCCAGCCCGAACTGCCAAGCCATGTCTTCCCTGGACCGGAATCAAGCTTCCCAGGACCGGTTTCTGGCATTACACCCGTCTTCAGCTGGGCTTGCTTGACTCCAGTGGCAAAGTGAGCAAGGGACTCACGTCTGAGCATACCCTGCCAACTTAGGGCGAACAAAGAAAAACCAAAGGTGGTGATGGACGGAGCGTTGACAATACAAACACTCACCCCCAGTCAACTGATCTGAGTTTAATCCATCACCGTTCTTTAGCTCACTCCCCCACCCCAGTTCATAAATGGCCATATGCAAATCTGTCTGACCCTGTGCCTCATGGGAACAGTCCATCCCAAACTGCCAAGCCATGTCTTCCCTGGACCGGAATCAAGCTTCCCAGGACAGGTTTCTGGCATTACAGCCGTCTTCAGCTGGGCTTGCTTGACTCCAGTGGCAAAGTGAGCAAGGGACTCACGTCTGAGCATACCCTGCCAACTTAGGGTGAACAAAGAAAAACCAAAGGTGGTGATGGACGGAGTATTGACAATACAAACACTCACCCTCAGTCAACTGATCTGCGCAGGTCTGTCTGTTACTCCGTCACCATCTATATCTATCAGCGTCTTCATTAGGATACCAGAGTCCTTGTAGGCAATTCATTCTGCTGTTGCCTCTGCTAAGGCCAGCGGGGCGTTAATGTGGGAAAGTGATTTTCGATTGGATCTCTTAAGATCTTGTTTTTCTTTTTTCTGTTGTTAGTAACATTTGTTACAGACCGCCTCTCCTTGCCAGACCTCATGGTCACCTATATGGTATCAGTGTTGGTACGTTATTGTTGTTACTAATGTTATTATTGTTATTGTTGTTATTTTAATTGATTTTGTGATTATCAGTTATTGATGATGATTAGTTAGTAGGTATTATTATGGTTGCTGTTGCTATTGACTCTGTTTGGTGCTGTAAGTACTGTTATTATTTTCCAGGGCTATGAAGATGCAGTAGGTGCAGTCGGAGCTTTATTGCCATCAGGTCAGTCAATCAGTTGTCAGTTGCTACTCCACCCAGGCAGAGCGCCTTAGGCAGGTTGATTTGGCTAGTGTCCCCGCCAAGGGCCTTGCTGAGGGTCCCATGCCTAGAGGGGAGAGGTGAGCAGCAGGAGGGGGTCGAGGGGCAGCAGGCGTACTGACAGCGCTGCTACGCAGCTGACTACTGCCTTACCTGACTTTAGCCCGGATCCCCCTTGCCACCCTGTGTCCAACTGCATTGCTGGAGATTCAACAGCCGAGGCGAGGGGGGCTCACAGGGGAACCGCAAGCCGCACCCGACCTGGTCTGGACACCTCTGTGGTCTCCTCCATGGGCTCTTCCTCCGCAGCCGCCTCCCATTGGCGGCTGAACTTGCACACTACTTACTGTCCTCACGTTCTCGCTGCAACTATGAAGTGCTGAGTCTGGGTCTGCCGGTACCCGGTTAAGCTCCCACTCCAGATTTCAGTGCACTTGGCGGCGCCCTGCCGGTGGTGGAGACCCGGATCGCCAGCTGCTAGCTGCTACCTGCTTGCACATTGCTCATCACACTCCTCACACTCACACCTCCAGTGTGCGTATCTGGGGCAGGGACAGTGGACACTCCAAAAGCCAAAGGTTTTGATCTTATTCAACTTGAGGCCCGTTAAAGCTGCATAATTGTCTAAGAGCCACACAGCTTTTGTCGCACCTCTCTTCCCCTGTCCAAGATATAACAAAATGTTGTCAGCATAAAGTGATATTATATGCTCCTGATCCCCCAGCAACATTCCATGGGACCCACCTATTTATTGAAATAGCTCTGCCAGAGGTTCAATTGCGAGAGCGAACACAAGGGGAGACAGTGGGCAACCCTGCTTGTGCCCATAAAGACATTGTGTGGCCCTGAGATCATCCCACCAGTTTTAGCTTATGCTGTGGAATGTGAGTAATATATATTGGCCCATATCACCCATTCTTCTCCCAGCCCATTTTGAGCATTGTGGCACATAAGAAAGGCACATAAGAAATCCCATCTCACAGAATCGAAGGCCTTCTCCAGGTCTACCAAGATTATCATAGTCCCAGGGTGATGTAGAATATGGAAAAGTCGTCTGATGTTAGCCAATGTAACCCCCTACCCCTGAAGGGTATGAACCCATTCTGGTCATTAGCGATGACATATGCGGTAATATCCGCCTTGCTAATACTTTACTCAATATTTTAAAATCTATGTTCAACTTTCAGAGGGGCCTAAACTCAGACCCTTTTGCTCCCACCGTTTTTGATTTTGGGAGGAATATCACCAACGCATCTCTGGCGGAGGCCAGCAATATGCTGTTCTGCCATGCTTCCGCATACAATGCCTCTAATTTGGGGATTTACATCTGTGCCATTTGCTCATAGAATTCCGCCGGTAATCCATCAGGTCCAGGCGTCTTTCCAGCAGCCAATTCTCGGATTGCCTCTCGTATTTCATGGGCTGTCACTGGCTCTCCCAACTCCCTCTTTAATCCCAGGTCTTGCACTTTAGTACCGATCAGCAGTATTACTGTGGGCAGAAACACTAAACCAGCAAAAACAAGATACAGAGTACCAAAAAAACCTGGAGGTCAGAAGCAAAAAGACAGGGGAAACATGCCAAAAGGTGCCAGATCTAACACCACGTTTGACAAGAAAATTTCACTCTAATTTCACCGTTTTACACATTTCATGGGGAAAGAATTGAAAAAATGCATGCTTTATGGTCCATTTTCTAAAATGTAAGAAGAATTGCATTTAGTGATAATTTATATAAGATTGGAATAGCCAACTAGCTTCATGAGTTCACTCAGTGGTAACTGTCCGGTTCATCACAGTCTGAAATGCCAGCATGTTTTTAAATAATTTTTCTG
Source organism: Lissotriton helveticus (assembly GCF_964261635.1). Lineage (NCBI taxonomy): Eukaryota > Metazoa > Chordata > Amphibia > Caudata > Salamandridae > Lissotriton > Lissotriton helveticus. The sequence continues at coordinate 1,451,169,573 of NC_136061.1, read as the reverse complement.
AGGAGAATAAAACTATTTTCATTGGTAGGTTATTTTGCTGTTCATTAAGAACTTATTTAGAGCGTAAATAGATTGGGAGTGTTGCAATATTAGATGTTTCAAATTGCCTCTTCCTGAACCCGAAACGCTTGAAAAAATAGATTTGAACAATATACTGCTTTACATTATCACACTTACAAAAAAGTTACGAAAAAGTGGTGCAAGGGCACCGGCGTAGCTAGGGGGGGCGAGGGGGGACGGACCGCCCCTGGCGGCACTGTTTCGGGGGCGGCGCGCGCGCGGCGGCCTTTATAATTTATTTGGGTACACTCAGTGAGTGTCCCCAAATAAATTATAAAGGCCGCAGTGAGTGTCCCCAAATAAATCATAAAGTCCGCCGCAACGCCCCCATTTGAAGTGAAAGCAAGCTTAGCCCACCTGCTTGCAATTGCTGCACGCACGCACCACCATAGTAGTGGTGGTGTGGTGCGTGCGCGAGTCGCGACCGGGTCACCCTACAGCTACGCCTGACGTCACCGGGCCGAAGTGCGCAAGACCGTTACAGCCAACTGCAAACGTGAGGTGCGTGCGTGCCCTCTGCAGAACACCGATGTACTGCAGAAAAGTTCAGAATCCGGTGAGCCAGCCTGTCATGTTTTCTTTTACCAGTCAGATGTAATCAGATGTTTTTTTAACTATTTGAAAGAGCCAGGGCTGACACTGACTCCGTGACACACACATCTCTAGGCGGGCCAGCCCTGCTGCCCGTGGTATAGTTTAAGTGGTTTTTGGGAGCGCGCTGCCCGACGCGCATTGGTGACCCATGGCCAGTCCGGACCAAGCTACTGCAGTAGAGTGGTGGTGCGGCCTCAGCAGGCGGCTTGGCTGCGCTGCCCTGTTTAGAATCGTTGCAGTGAACCCAGAATCCTCCTTCAGGATTGTAGCAAAGAGCAGTGTAATGTCCAGACCCAAATCCTTTCCCATGGTGCATCACAACTGCAGAGAGATCATAAATAAAGCATTCTGGTATGAGAGTGTTTGCTGATTCCCTGCAACAGTAGGGCTCCACTACCACAATCAATCAATGCCACGAGAGTCACAAGGGGGTCCTGCACCGTGGCGCTGCCCGGACCATCGGACAGTGCGGGGCGGGGGTGGCGGGGAGACCGACCAGAGTGTCACACTGTTCCCCTGACCTGCCTACGAGGTTTGTTCAGTATGCAGCTAAAGTAGAACTGTGCCTCGTTGGCCCACTATATCTTCTTGAGCAGATCATATTAGCGCGAATTCGAGCCGAAGATATTTATTGTTTTTAAAGAAGGCTTTCTTTGTTATATCAGAAAGCTCTTTAAAGTAGCGCCAAACCTGTTTTCTGTAGATGTTCCCCGAGTACAGCCAGGTCCCACGTGGAAACACTTGGTTGGGGGAGGAGACGTGTCCGGTGGGCCCAGCCTGTGGCACGATGTTCAATTTACTGCACACCAGTCGGGCACACATGAATTCCTTGCTGTTCTGTGGCACATCTGCATGTCTGAGAGTTAAAGAGCGAGGCCAGTGTTCGAGAACTGATCACCTGCTCACCTCCTCCTGACCTCGCCATGTGTGTTGCTGTGCCCTGCCCTGCCCATGCAAAGCCGAACTTGTGCCCGGACTCACCACTACAGGATAAGTCTCATAGTGCAGCAGGCTCGCTCGTTGACTCTCAAGAAAAGACAGACTAACAATGCCACGCCATCAGCTCCTCCTAGTGGATAATTCTATCAAGGGTCTTGGTAAGTCACATTTTAATATGCTAATTTACTGTTGCTGACAGTTGAAATACTTTATTACGAGAATGAGGAGGGGGCTCCAGCACAGCATAGCGCCATGCTGCAAACGTGCACACTAGAGTTGTTTGTCTGTGCTGTAAATGCAGGGCCATCTAATGCAGTAGTTTTGATTCATTAAAATAATAGTTTTGCTGATTTATTAGTTCAAAGGATTTAATACTGCTTGACAGTACAAAGCATTTAACAACAAGGGGTGGTGATGGACAGAGTTTCTGAATTAAGCAGAATACTCTCACCCAGTCAAGAGATCAGGGCTCGATCCAACACCGTTTTTTAGCTCACTGCACCATCCCAGTTCAGAACCTGGCTATATGCAATTTAGTCTGTTCCTGTCCCAGTGCATGATGGGAACAGGGCAAACCAAACTACCAAGCCAATTCTTACACTGGGAAGGAAACAAGCTTCCGGGGACCGGTTTCTGGCATTTCAGCCTTCGTCGGCCCGGCTTGCTTGAATCCTGATGGTGCAATGAGCAAGGGACTCACATCTGAGTATACCCTTCCACGCTTAGGGTGGACAAAATATTTAACAACAAGGGGTGGTGATGGACAGAGTTTCTGAATTAAGCAGAATACTCTCACCCAGTCAAGAGATCAGGGCTAGATCCAACACCGTTTTTAGCTCACTGCACCATCCCAGTTCAGAACCTGGCTATATGCAAATTAGTCTGTTCCTGTCCCAGTGCATGATGGGAACAGGGCAAACCAAACTACCAAGCCAATTCTTACACTGGGAAGGAAACAAGCTTCCGGGGACCGGTTTATGGCATTTCAGCCTTCGTCGGCCCGGCTTGCTTGAATCCTGATGGTGCAATGAGCAAGGGACTCACATCTGAGTATACCCTTCCAAGCTTAGGGTGGACAAAATATTTAACAACAAGGGGTGGTGATGGACAGAGTTTCTGAATTAAGCAGAATACTCTCACCCAGTCAAGAGATCAGGGCTAGATCCAACACCGTTTTTTAGCTCACTGCACCATCCCAGTTCAGAACCTGGCTATATGCAAATTAGTCTGTTCCTGTCCCAGTGCATGATGGGAACAGGGCAAACCAAACTACCAAGCCAATTCTTACACTGGGAAGGAAAAAAGCTTCCGGGGACCGGTTTCTGGCATTTCAGCCTTCGTCGGCCCGGCTTGCTTGAATCCTGATGGTGCAATGAGCAAGGGACTCACATCTGAGTATACCCTTCCACGCTTAGGGTGGACAAAATATTTAACAACAAGGGGTGGTGATGGGCAGAGTTTCTGAATTAAGCAGAATACTCTCACCCAGTCAAGAGATCAGGGCTAGATCCAACACCGTTTTTTAGCTCACTGCACCATCCCAGTTCAGAACCTGGCTATATGCAAATTAGTCTGTTCCTGTCCCAGTGCATGATGGGAACAGGGCAAACCAAACTACCAAACCAATTCTTACACTGGGGAGGAAACAAGCTTCCGGGGACAGGTTTCTGGCATTTCAGCCTTCGTCGGCCCGGCTTGCTTGAATCCTGATGGTGCAATGAGCAAGGGACTCACATCTGAGTATACCCTTCCACGCTTAGGGTTGACAAAATATTTAACAACAAGGGGTGGTGATGGACAGAGTTTCTGAATTAAGCAGAATACTCTCACCCAGTCAAGAGATCAGGGCTAGATCCAACACCGTTTTTAGCTCACTGCACCATCCCAGTTCAGAACCTGGCTATATGCAAATTAGTCTGTTCCTGTCCCAGTGCATGATGGGAACAGGGCAAACCAAACTACCAAGCCAATTCTTACACTGGGAAGGAAACAAGCTTCCGGGGACCGGTTTCTGGCATTTCAGCCTTTGTCGGCCCGGCTTGCTTGAATCCTGATGGTGCAATGAGCAAGGGACTCACATCTGAGTATACCCTTCCACGCTTAGGGTGGACAAAATATTTAACAACAAGGGGTGGTGATGGACAGAGTTTCTGAATTAGGCAGAATACTCTCACCCAGTCAAGAGATCAGGGCTAGATCCAACACCGTTTTTTAGCTCACTGCACCATCCCTGATCTTTGGACTGGGTAAGAGTGGTCTGCTTAATTCAGACACTCTGTTCATCACCACCCCTTTTCTGAATCGTTTTTGGCCACTATAGGTGTGGCAGGGTATACTCAGACATGAGTCCCTTGCTCACTGCTCCATCAGGATTTAAGCAAGCCGGGCCGACGACGCCTGAAATGGCAGAAACCGGTCCCCGGAAGCTTGTCTCCTTTCTGGTGAAGAATTGGCTTGGTAGTTTGGTCTGCCCTGTTCCCATGATGCACTGGGCCAGGGACAGACTAATTTGCATATAGCCGGGTTCTGAGCTGGGATGGGGCAGTGAGCTAAATAACGGTGATGGATCAAGCCCTGATCTTTGGACTGGGTAAGAGTGGTCTGCTTAATTCAGACACTCTGTTCATCACCACCCCTTTCTGAATCGTTTTTGGCCACTATAGGTGTGGCAGGGTATACTCAGACATGAGTCCCTTGCTCACTGCTCCATCAGGATTCAAGCAAGCCGGGCTGACGACGCCTGAAATGTCAGAAACCGGTCCCCGGAAGCTTGTCTCCTTTCTGGTGAAGAATTGGCTTGGTAGTTTGGTCTGCCCTGTTCCCATGATGCACTGGGCCAGGGACAGACTAATTTGCATATAGCCGGGTTCTGAGCTGGGATGGGGAAGTGAGCTAAATAACGGTGATGGATCAAGCCCTGATCTTTGGACTGGGTAAGAGTGGTCTGCTTAATTCAGACACTCTGTTCATCACCACCCCTTTTCTGAATTGACAGTGCAAAGCAGCAGGCTTTAATTTTGCACCACTAAGAGACTTGCTAAGTGGAAGTCACTGATAAGTCCTGTTATTAATGCTCCCACTGGAGAGAGGTCACAGTTTTCTCTACTGGCAGTTTTCACTCTCACCATAACTATTGCCAATGGTTAATATGCCTGATATAAAGAAAGTCTGCCACCATTACAGAACTGTATTGTATGTGGATAGCTCAGTGGGTTTCTGCTTTTGTGACAGAGATCCCTTTCTTACTTGTGGTTCAGCCGCACCTGGAGCTTAGTTCGGGGTGGAGGGTGCTGATTATTTAAAAATTAAATAATAGCTTTAAAAGCATCTGCTGCAGAGTTTAACTTTCTTGTTGCACAAATGAGTGTGATTTCCGATTTTTGTCTGTTTCCATGGACGTCATTGCATAATTTTGGTTGCAAGAAAGAGTCACTTTAAGTGTCACACATTTATTCACTGAATATCTCTCATAAATCCACTGAATCTATAAAAATTTCACACACAAGCAATTTGAAACATTAGCAGCTGTGCTTAAATGGGTGTAATGTCTAATATTTATATGTTTCCCTTGTCTTCATTGCTTGATTTGCTTGCTATAAAAAAGTGTCACTCATATTTGTGGAAATGCCACTCATAATCACACTGAAATTATGAAAGTGTCACACATAGCATTTTGGAACCTTGGCAGCTATGGTGGTGAGGGGGGAGTATTTGTGGACTAGGCCTGAGCAAGCTGACTGATGGATGAGGTCGAGGATCGGTAGCATAAGAGAGACTAGTGGGCTCTTCATCCTGTGTGAGAGTACAGCAGAGAGAGAAGAGGGACAGATGGCAGATCAAGCAGTGAGGGGAACGGCTGTCATACCTGCTCTTTCCTTTCCTGCTGAGGGCAACGGCATATCCTAACGGGCCGAACAACAACTCCCAGCAGCCCCGGGTCTTGCGCAGCGGGAGCAATGTCACCAACGCACCCGGCGGCGCATTAAGAGAAGGCCGAGCCGAGCGCTCAGGGGCCTCACAGCAGGACACTGTAGCGCGCCGTGAGGGGAACGGCTGTCATACCTGCTCTTTCCTTTCCTGCCGTGAGGGCAACGGCGTATCCTAATGGGCCGAACAACAACTCCGAGCAGCCCCGGGTCTGGCGCAGAGGGAGCAACATCACCAACGCACCCGGCGGCGCATTAAGAGAAGGCCACGCCTCCCATCCCGCGGGACGCGCGCGGGCGATGCCAGACTGAGGGCGGGCCATCTGTGGCCATCAGGGGCCAGAAGAGGTCGGGACGGGCCACCCCCCTTGCCTACAGGATGGGGAAGCGCAAACTGATAACTAAAGAAGGGGAAGGTAAGGATCCCAAGGTGCCCTGCAAATCGGAGACTATTATTTCCTATTTAACTTCAGCTGTGGGGGCACTTAATGATCAAATTGCCAATGTTGATAAGGAATTGGGACTTGATTTATCTGTGGACTCAGTACCCACCCTGGATGTTGTAACTCGACCGAGTCCGGCTCCTCCTATCCCCCTAGAAGCAGACATCATTGTCGCTAAACCGCAGCAGGGTGTCTTGGCTGAATCGGTTTCCGTAGACACCACACAGAGAGATAGCTCGGGGGGAAAAAGTCACACGATAATGCAAAACATAGCAGTAAAGACAATAAAAGGAAGAATTCCCTTATCCAGACTCATGGGAAAGTGGATATTATACCGAACCTTGGCCTCCCTGTTAATGTGAAGGAACTGATGGAAGAAATAATTGAATCCCGCTTGGAGCCTATACTCGTGAACATTGGCAAGGATATAGTGGACTCTTTGAACCTTTGTGTCGCTAACATTGTTAAGAAATGTGAAAACATTGATAAATTCCTGAAGGAATTTAGGGCTCATCTTACAGGTTGCAAAGAAGGCAGCGCCATAGGCGACATTCAAACTAGGGTGATTAGTCAGGAAATGGACATGGTCCTTGCCACGGGAGCAGACACGCAGATTCAACCTGAAAGACATATACACCAAGAAAAAAGAGCAAAGCTAACCCTGGGGGCTCAACAACAAGTTACACCCCCTGAGGTTGGACATATAAGGACTCTAGACCAGGATCGTCATACTTTCGATCCCTGTACCCCAAAATTACCCATATTGCATCTTCCCCCTCAAGCAGCTCCTTTAGTGTTAATCCTGACTGGGACTCCCTCGCTAAAAAATGGTGCCGTGGAAAATGAAAAAGATCTTTTGGACAGAACTAAAAGGTGGTGTTCACAGTTTAGCAGTGGGAGTATTGATATTGCTTCAAGTATGATTACGGCTAGAAGGGTTGAGTGGGTTGGGAAACGGAGAAAGACCATCCCAGGAGATTGTGTTGTTGTTATTTTCAATCGAGCAAATATTGTGGATACTTTGTTATGGGATGGTTCGGAGCTTGATGGTCAAGGCATCAGGCCACTACCTCTGGATACTTTTATCCCTCATTTTTTTACCCACAACCCAAATCACAACCACATTCCTACAGATTCAACGTACCACCTTGAATGATAACAACACTAAACGTAATTCATATCAATTTCAGCAGGCTTCATTGTGGGCAGCTAAAATGATCACGGCTGGCCAGGCTGATGTAGGATATTGCCCAGAAGTAACACTAGCAAATAGATTTTCTGCCCTCTCTAGCCTGGATACTAATGATTGACAACTATCCACTGACACGGCCGACATAGCCGTCATAGAGCAGATTAGGCAGATAACATCCCATTCCTCACACAAGATAATTAGTTGGAATGTGGCAGGGCTGAGAAAGAAGGTAAAGGATTAAAGATGGTTACATTTTGTGGTACAGTATGATATAATTGCTCTACAAGAGACCTGGGATACAAGTGACCTTTTTTGTGTAGATGGTTACTGTAGCTTTCCAGTAAAGGCTATCTTGGGACTGGGAGGGAGACCCAAAGGTGGTCTATGTATTCTAACTTCACTAAAACTCCCAGGCACTTTCAGCAAATTGGTGATTACCTCAGCTAATCTCCAGGGTTTAGAATGGTCTCGCACTAAACACCCAACGATTTTAATATTGAATTTCTACAATGCCCCAGAGAAGGATACACAGAATACACATCTGAGTACCCTGGCTACTTTTTTAGAAGAATACAAGTCAACACATACTGCTTTATTCGATGTAATTTTAATGGGTGATTTCAATATACACCCTTGTGGATGGGATTGTCTGGCAAAACAACATATAGGTCCTCCTGGCTCAATTTCCACTCATTTTGAACATTCTTTTCAGGGTGAGATGTTGGAAGATTTACTCGCCAATGTTAACTTATATGAAATTGAGGGAACTTGGGGGGAGGATAGGGCCCGACTATTATAGGCAGAGATGCTGAGACAGTAATTGATTACATCTTTGTCTCCCCGGGCATAGTACATGAGGGCTCCTCCCTTGAAGTTGCAGTTTCGGCCTTCAGCTATCATAACCCGTTCGTTTTGACATTACCCAAGGGGGGTGACATTTACAATCAGAAGGAAGGTGCGTAACGCAATTATGATAAACGTATTCCTAAGGACCAGGGCAGGAGGCTTAACAGGGCCATGGTGGTCCCAGACACTTTTATGCAGGACTTAGAGAGCAAAGTAAAAGAGGACATGGAAATATGTCTAGATAGCTTGGCTGATGGCAAACAGGTTGTTAACTCTTTTATTAATATCTGTGCACAAGTCAGACACGACCTGAAGTGTAACAAGAAGAGGGACTGTCCAGACTTACCAAGGTGGTTTGATGAGACATGCTCAAAAGCCCACAAAGAATTAATGTATGCACTAAAACAAAAGCCAAGAAATCGGGAGCTAGTGGCTCTACTTAGAAAAAATTATAAACTTGCCATGGCTAACTGTAAAAAATGCATTAAAAATGAGGCATGGGAAAATCTTATGTCAATAGACGTTCTTAAAGATAGTTCCAAATTTTGGGCTGTAATTAACCACCCCTATTTCGCTGGCACAAACAATTCAATCATGGATTCCGTGATCCCAGATGAGATTTGGGTTGCGCATTTTAGCACAATTTATAATAGTGAGGAGGATTACATACCAGTGACGGATCCAGCACATAACTATTTAGTCCCCCTTTCACCGTTTGAAGAAAATGAGGTTCAGAGGGCCATTGTGGAGATGACGAAAAATAAGGCGCCGTGCCCAGATGGTGTGCCCGCAGACCTTTATAGGACCCCCTTGGAGGTTTGGACTAAGACTCTTACAAATGTCTTTAACTCCACAATTACATCGGCGTTCCCCTTGTCTTGGGCCACTTCATCCATAATACCCGTGTTTAAAAGAGGTTCAAGATCTGACCCTGCCTGTTACAGGCCGATCTCTCTGATTGACTCTGCCGTTAAAATCTTGGGCAGAGTCATCTGCAGAGACTCAGAGGACACCTGGAAGAGAGAAAGGTCCTCTCTGAATTACAATATGGGTTCAGGGCCAAAAGGGGCACACTTGATCAATGCCTTAACCTCCACATGTTAATTAGCAAATACACCTTGGCTAAGAGGGTCAGTTATATATGGCCTTTATGGACCTCTCATCGGCCTTCGATTTGGTCAATCGTACCAAACTCTGGACTATTTTAATTAATATTGGGATAGACCCTCCCTTGGTAAAAATTTTAGCGGCCCTGCACCAAGACTTGCGAGCCTCGATTAGAACCAATAGAAAGGGAACATGCACCAGTTCTTTTAGATCGAAACGAGGTGTTAGGCAGGGGTGCATTTTGGCACCCATCCTATTCACCATCTACATAAACTCCCTTGAATCAACCCTGAAGGGGTCCACACAAGACGTCCCACGCGTGGGGGATTATGTAGTCCCTGTACTCCTCTACGCGGACGACGCGGACCGGGGTAGGGCTGCAGAAACTCTTAGTTGATTTTAGGGAATTTATGTCCTCTTTGGATTTACAGATAAATAACAAAAAATCGCACTTCATGGTAGCTGGGAAACGTCTAAAAACTGCAAAGATAAGAAAGTTTTATTGCAATGGGGAAGAGATCTCAAGGGTCCCGGTTTTTACGTACTTGGGCGTCATTTTTGACGAAAGGGGCTCCTGGAGGCCACAACTAAATGCTAAAGGCATAGCTGTCACCCGATTAACTTCAGCTTTATTGAGCTTCGCAAAATGACTGGGTATGCGCCCAATAGAAGCCCTGTTGACAGTTTATAAGTCAAAATGCCTTTCAATAGCTAAGTGTGGTGCCTCCATATGGGGATTTTTACCACAAAGCAAACTCCAGGTGGCGGAAAATAAATTCCTTAGATCTTTGTTAGTGGTGCCTCAATCTACCCCAGTACTCTCAGTGCACACAGAGCTGGGTCTTGGTTTTATTAGCGATCAGTTACAGCTGGCACCTTTGACCTGCTGGGCTAAGACCTGGCTGAATTCTGAAATCAGTCTAAACCACTCTATTCTGAAAGACTGCATGGCACTGGATAAAGTTAATAAAATCCCATGGTTGGTCTACATCAAGAATACTCTTTGTAAACTGGGGAGGCCTGATCTATACTTTGCCCTGAGCTCGATTAAGAAGGGCGATGTTTTATGGATCAAGGAAAACTCTTTTGGTCGAGTGGAGCTGCAACGGGAGGCAGCTGAGGTTCAGAAACCGGGAGTCAGAGCTAATTACATTTTGCAGACTACAACAAAAATGGAACACTATCTAAATATCGTTACCCGACCCTTCCATCGTAACCTCCTTGTGAGATTTAGACTTAACATCATCCAGTATTCCTTTGGGAACTATCCAGTTTGGGGAAAATTAGATCTATCCATCCCCTGTAGCTGTGATAATTTTTCAGATCAAACACTGTTGCACTTTAATATGTTCTGTGGACATTATGAGGACTGTAGGAAACAGTTTTTAGTTCCAATCCTGAGAGAAGCAGGCTTTACACAAGTTCGGCCTGCACTCCGCTACCTACAGCTCTTGAGCAGTACCAGAGTAATATTTGGGGTTGCAAGTTTCTTGGTCTCAGCTATGCGTACTAAGTCTAAAAAACTAACGCTAAATGTTCCTTAACATGTATTTTTAATTGATAGCTATTACCTCTTAAGATGAAATGCTCTAGCCTATGTAAATATATGAAACTGATTTTTTAAATGTAATAATTGTTTTTTCTTAATACATGAATTATCTTTTTTATATATATGATGGAAATTGCTTTTATGATTTTAATGAATGGAATAAAGTACGTTTTGACTTAACTTGAAAAAATTGTCCCTGTATACTTGAAGATTTACTTCGTTAACCATATTTCACCAGGCTGATCTGTAGCGAAAAACTGTTTAAAATAAAGAAAGGATTAATTCAACATCCTCGCACTGACAATTCATGATAATGAATATTAGAAATGTCACACTATAACTAGTGGCATAATGAAACATAAGAGGGGGAGGAGGGAGAAAGATTTCCGATGTCTTTATTTGTGAACAGGCCCCATTAGCTGACTTCTCACGTTTTCCAGGTCTGTATCTGAGTAGCTTAGCTGTACTAGGTTTTTCTTTTCATTCTGGGACTTGTAATCCAGACTTTGCAATGAGATAAAGAGGACTACAAATCACAGAATTCCATGGTAAACTGGCTCAAAAACTCAAGAATCAACCAGGAAAATGTGGCAGCCCTGCAGAGAAAAAAATACTCATCCCTCAAACTGTGGGACAGAAAGGTGCAGGGTTTTTTGGTATCCCCCAAGTGGATGGGACATGAGGGCACAAAAAATATAGATGTGGAAATTACACCAGTCTTCCCATTTTTTAATGCATCAAGTCTATCAAAGTGCCAAAAAGAAATGTGCAGTTGCGCTTTATGGGCTCCTGTCAGGTCCTTTCAGAGGTCCATGGGGAAAGCAGAGGTTACTGGCCCCAAAAGTGGTAAGACGGTGGTGGAGCAGTAGCGATGCAGCAGGATGGCTTTTGACCTTGATCTCGACTTCCTTTGCTAATTGCAACAACTTTTCTAACAGAGGAAATGGCCCTACCAGTCTTGGGGCCACCTCTGGGCATCCATGGACAGCATTCAAAAATAGAGGGACTGGCAGCTGAGTTATAAAGTCCTGCACACATGCTCCCGGAGGGACTGTGTATCAGAGGGGTGTGCAGTTCCTGACTAGGCATGAGGGTAAGGGAGGTCTTTCTTCATGATGCCCTCACACACTCCGAGGATGTCATGCTTCATTATTGGGCTTTTGCTCTTCGTCGGGCTGGCGCTGCAATGCCTGACGGGCTCCCGTACATGGGGCTCTTTAGCTGAGATCTTTTTTGAAGAAGCTGTTGGTTGCGTGCGGGTGGGAGTACTGGGTAGTGCAAAAGTAAGTGAGATAAAATAGGTCTGGAGCAATCCTAATTAGGACTAGTTTATTAGTTTAGATAGCTCAAGCCTAATTAAAAATGTGCCCTTATGTGGATATAATGTTTCTAAAGGGCTGCCATGGTGAAGTAGGTCAATATGTTTCATGCCTCGGTAGCCCCTAATGGGTCAGGTGGCACTTCATCAGGACCGAGAAAAGAACTAAAGTGTGAATGGTGCACTACCATCTGGTATTGTAACTATTTGACTAATTACCAGACACTGAAGGGAATACCCTATCAGGCTTGTACTGGGGTGTACTGTAGACCCCTAGTACCCAAGCCTAGGGCTGACGGGGGAGGCAGAGCACGTTGTTGCTCTTAGAGAACTGTAGGCAACCGACTTGCGATCATCCTACCCTTTGCTCCAGGCCCCGTCGACAGTCAGTGCCATGGGCGACGGCCCTAATAAAGGCAGTTGCAAAAGACAACTGTCCCAAGTAAAGTTGCAACAGATAGTGGCCCCAGTAGTCTCGCTGACCCCCTCCAGGAGTCACAGACTCCAGTGATGGCCTAGACAAAGTCAATTGCAATGGGCAATGGTCCAAAACTTTACTGCAGCTCTGCCGGGGGTTCCCAACTTCCACAAGCAGACAAACAGTTCTCCCGCAAAACCAGTCCTGACTAGACCAGGTGCCCCACACTCTGCTCACAGAAATCCACTCACCAGGATTGCCACTGGGCCTCACTCCCTCCAGGCTGTCTCCCCATCCTCACATGACACACTGGTTTCACAGCCAGGCAAAATGTTGGTGCTCCATATGCAGGGAAAGTGTCCTTGGCTTCCTTTAAGATGTCAATGGCTTCCTTTCAGATGGCCCCTCACCGAGCTGGGAGATTGGAAATCCTTAATCCCAAGTCTTGGTTTCAGCTACACAAAATTTTCACAATTTTCTTTCTTCTGATGAACAGTGCTATGAAACAAATTGTATAACATATGCCCCCACCTTTATAGTTGAGATCCAGGATCAACGTGATTTAGAGTGTGGTCCTTTGAAAATCTAGGTTGTGGGTCTCAGCTCGTTTGAAGGGATCTCTCTTCTGCCCTGTTTTTTCTTTTTAAAGGGACAGTCTGCCACAGCAGGAGTGGTTTCAATTCTGATTGATTCACACAACAGAGGACAGGGAGTGGAGATATGGGCCTCCGATGAAACATGCCTCACAAAGGTTTTCAAAGACCATCTCCTCTCTTTTATCTAGATTCCCTGGTCCACAGTGCTAGTAGCCATCTTAGTTCCACCATCTTGCTGACAATAAGTTGAGGCCCCACTGACTAGTAACTCTTCCTGGAATCAAAGATTCATTTGATGTGCCCAGGGGATGCTCTAGTCCCCTTCCTCCAGTGTGCTCCCAACTCAGCCCTCAGGAATGCCAGCAATTCACATCTCCTCTCTGTCTGGGGGCTACAGTCCTCAGTTTCACTAGCTTTCCCAAACCCTGGACTTTCAAAATGGAATCCATAGACCTTCGTAATATGTACCATAGACAGGCACACATAGGTACTCAAATATCATGCACAGTCTGGCACTACACTCAGTCCATGGGTCCCAAGGGTGAACTTGGAGCACAGCTGCAGATCTTTGCACGAGGGAGCAGGTAGACACCACCCCTGTTCACACCATGTTATGTTCCTGAGTTGGCCCATGCAGTGAAGCAGCTTATTTCATGCATTGTCCTATTTTTCATCAGGGACCTTTTGAACATATGTCCGTGTGCGACAATGTTGAATTAGTTTCCCTTAAATCAACTTGTTTACAAATCTACCTTCACAAAACATTATCACAATGCCCAGAACCTCATGCACAAGGTCTTTTCACGCAGTATGTACACATGTCATCTCTATCTTCATTCATGGGGCGACAAGGCTATCTACTTATCAAGAACATCACTAATCTATAAGCACATCACAAGGCTGCTTTCTATTATAAAAGATGAGTATCACAAAAGATTAGGAGAGGAGGCACTTGAGACGACAACAAGGGTCCTTGCATGCTGAGACTTCATCACGCAGTGGTCTGACCACTCTTGAGCGGGGTCCAGTTTGTGACCAAGACGGGGTCCTTCATTCTCTCCCACCAGGTAATGGGGTTGAATCTTCGCTTAGGGGGATTCTTGGCTCTACACCTACACACTTTAGGTACACTTAGAGTAGATCTGCATAGTAGGAGTATGTTCAATTACTACCTTGGGTTATATGCCTGCATATATACATTGTCTTAGCACCATGGTAGAATTATATCTACTATTCGTGCTTCTGTCTACTAATCATTGCAGTACATATATTTTATACATGAATAATGTTGATTCAATAAATATATTGAGAACGTCCCACTGTGTATTCTCTGTATACCTCTCTGAGAAAAGTGAGCACGGGTGACTGACCGAAAGGTCCTCTACTGTTTCCATGATCCCTGAGGGGTCAGGGTTGTCATGTCCAGTGTCTGCCAGAAACTATTTGCTCTAGGCCAACATGTCCGGTATCAGTGTAGGCACCAAGCCCCTTGTTTATGTTATCCAACAAAATGCGCAGATCCTACAGTTGGTAGGAACTACATGACAGCAACCGATGCCAACTAAACACAAAATATGTATGCCACCACCACCATGCTTGAGCCATTTAACTCCAGGGAAGAGCAGCAACCCTCTTCCACATGAGGGTAGCATTTGGGGCACCCTTCCTGGGCTAATAAGACCATATTACTATGACACAGACAGGATCCATGTTCGCCCATGACCAAAAATCAATCACAGTGATACAGATATCCATGCCTCTGGTGCATTAAGGTCAGAGTGATGACTTGCCATTCCATCAGCACCACATCACCTGTTTGAGAGGCATCTTTCCTAAATTCCCATACTTCCCAGCTCTTGGGTAGTATTGCTATTGTGGCTGTGGGAAGTCTTGAATTTAGCAGGCATATATCAATTGGACAGAATATCGTGACTAGAATTGTGAGGGACTAAACTGCAAAAGATAAGTTTGAATCAGTGGTTGTGATGTTTGTCCATACTTTATCAACTACACTTCTCTAGAACCCTAATGATAAGTCAATAGGGAAAAGAGGCATATAACTTGATATGAAATGTGGCTGCGGTACTAAATACAAAAACAAGAATTGATGGACAGAATGTAGAATAATGTCATACATTCACCCCAGTACAGAGATCTAGGCCAAAATTCATTGTTTATTTGATCCCAATGCCATTCCAGTTTGAACCTAGTCATATGCAAATCAGTCTTGACCCTGTGCCCAATGGGAACAGTCCAGCCCGAGCTGCCAGGCCAGGTCCTCCCTGGACTGGAACCAAGCATCCTAGGACCGGGTATTCCGGGTTTCACCCCTCTTCAGTCAGGATAGCTTGACTCCAGTGGCATGGAGAGCATGGGACCTACGTCTCGGCATACCTCTCCCACTCGGGGTGACAAATGCAAAAACAACAATTGATGGACAGAATGCAGAACAATGTCATACATTCACCCCAGTACGGAGATCTGGGCCAAAAACCATCGGTTTTTTGCTCCCCATGTTATTCCAGTTTGAACCCAGCCATATGCAAATCAATCTTGACCCTCTGCCCAATGGGAACAGTCTAGCCCGAACTGCCAGGCCAGGTCCTCCTGGGCTGGAACCAAGCATCCTAGGACCAGTTTCGGGGTTTCAACCCTCTTCAGTCAGGATAGCTTGACTCCAGTGGCATGGAGAGCACGGGACCCACGTCTGGGCATACCCATCCGACTCGGGGTGACAAATACATGAACTGAGGTGGCGAAGTGAGCTAAAGAATGATGATGGATTCAACCCAGATCTGTGACTGGGGGTGAGTGTCTGAAAAATTCCAGCACTCTGTCCATCATCTGCGTTTGCTTTGAGGTACTAAATAGCCAAACATATTTAGTGACTTAAAGTAAAAATACAGGGGCATATTATCAAGGACCGGTGTTAAAATTATCGCAGTTTTATCGGCAGGAAACTGCCGATAAAACGGTGATAATGGGCTTGATAATACGCCCTTGTTAATTCCCATAGAAGCCCATGTTTTGGTGTTAACATGGGCTTCTATGGGAATTACCAAGGGCGTATTTTCAAGCCCATTATCGCCGTTTTATCGGCAATTTTCTGCCGATAAAACGGCGATAATTGTAACACCGGTCCTTGATAATATGCCCCTCAGTTCTGTGAGGAACCCCAAACCTACCCTGCCTAGCTTGCTTTAACAAACAAGGCCAACAGAGAAAGACGTGTGAAACAGAGGACAGCAATACCAACATAAATACATTTTAGTTAAGAAAAGAATATAATAACATTCCCAAATCAGTTTTGTTAAAAAGATTTTAAAATGATACAACAAATTGTGCAGATTGGGACATGTGATATTAAATAACCAGCACGCCACTTAAAAGTACAATCACACCAATGTAATGGATGTGCATCTCAAAAACAGCTAGTAGAGGTAGCAGAGCATCTATTTTGACTGCAACACAAAACAAGGCCCCACCTAGTTTAAGGAAGGAATAGTCTTTGAAAAAACCATGCCCTTGAAACCATAGTTTATTATGAATACATCCAATAAAATACAAAACATAAAAAAACATAGTTTCATTTATTTGAAGCAAAGTTCTATGTTTAGAAAGTAGCTGTGACAAAAAGTTTAAACTTCCAAAACATATACAGGTAGTACAATTCCTTCTGATGTTTCAAATGTCACCCATTCTTTAGGTACTGCTCCTTGGAACCCAGCCACAGGTTCAAGTGTGAAAATAAGTTTCCCTTATCCAAATTAGAACCACCACCAAATGACCAGCTCAAACCAGTCGTCCTGGCTGTTCTTGAAAAGTTGTCCTTCCCTGCGACCTTTTTATGCGTTTGCAAGTGTCCATCCTTCCTGACACTAAAATAATATTTTAGATTCAAGATTAAATTGGAAGTCAGAATAGCAATACTCATTCTTTTCCCAGGCATGCACAACTTCTCCAGTCAGGCAGTCTTCTTGATTTTGCCTTATCCAGAACTACTGAGAGTTGGGGTTAAAGGGAGCAGTAGTATAATTTAATAACTCACCAGTAACTGTCTGAATTCATTAGAAGTGGAGAGTGAAATTCCTGCGCATTCTCAACATATATTTCTCTGCAATATGTCTCAGCTCCTGTAACATACATTCAATCTATTTCCTACATTGGTATTTTCCCAGCTTTCTAACATGGTCCAAGGAAACTCTGGTTCAGATGTTCTCCAGTACTTCCTAGCCCCAACTTTGAATCCCCTTTAAACTCTTCCTGATCAAAGTGAAATACACCAATTGTATGAACCTCTGTTTTCACCATGACATAAAGTTAGACCACGGTAGCATGTGAGTTTCAAAGAGATTCACAGAATGGGTTCACTTTTGATTCCCAGATGTTACAAAAGAAGGTAGAATGCTCATAGTGAGAGGTAGGTTCTGAAAAGAATCAAGCCCATTTGGCCATTTTTCTGAGTAGAACCTTCTTCATTAGCATTCTGTTTCTGGCAGATATATGGCAAACGGGAGAAGAGAAGCTAAACATTGTAGTTTAAAAGCAGAAATTAACAAGCTTAGAAAAAATAATTTTTGACATCTAAAATAAAAATTATTTTGGCAAATGATTAATACTTACTTATTTGTAACAAAAAAGGGGTTCCTAGCTTCATCCAAGCCAGCCACTGCAGAAATGAAACCTTAGACCCTATAGAATATTTCCGTCACTTGAAAATGTTCAGGGCTTTGTGTTGAAATATACAAGCGTTAAATAGTTTATACGTTTATATAGGAACACTATTATGGTGTACAGAAAGACTCCACTCCAGGTGTAAGGAGTAAGTGTTAGGTTTGAAAATCCCATTCCTGCAGTGCACTCGTTTCATGCTTCATTATGTTAGCAGTGTGTGGCTAAATAGACATAATTTGTATTCATGTTATGCAACCCACTGAGTTTTCCCAGTAATGCACAAAGCTTTAGTTAGAGAGTGTGACTCCATTTTGTATTTCGTAATCCCTATTAGGCTGCTTAGACTGTGCCTGAACTAGGCCACATTACTCATATTGCTTTCCTCAGAAGACGCCTGTATTTAATTATTATTTTCTCTTCTGTTCAAGGCTGTTTCTCAAATTACTAATGAATAGGCTATTCTGCCCTCGCATCCCTATCCGAGTGTGTAGTCCTGCTCCAATGTTAGGAGAGGCTGAGGCTCAGCATGGTAACCTTGAGTTGCAGATAGCATGTACCCATCTAGCAGGTGGTAGTTCATCTCTCTGTGCCCTCTTTGTTCATGTTTGGCCCAGGTCGGTAACTTTCCACTGTGGGTGTGGTAGGAGGCTAGTGGAAAGAATCATTACATGTTGTAGACTGTTGGGGAGGTCAGTCCCTCGGCAGACATCATACGGTGCAGGTTAGATTGGACTCCTCTGCAGAGTATTGCTAATAAAAGTTTGTTTGTATTCTCTACTGTCTAACAGACTCTTCATTACTTGGGAAGGCATAGCAGGTGGTTATAAGTAACCTGGTGGCCCCAAAGGGTCATTTCCTTCATAAGTACATGCTTTTTGCCCTGTTTGGCTACCATCATACATACCTCATAGCTAATTCTCTCCCTGGCTCTAACTGGACACCCTCGGAATTCCATTAGAACTATAACATTCCATAACAACATGATCAGAACTCCAGAACCCAGTGTCACACATGAGACAAAGCAGGTAATAACACAACACATTCCCTTTCCTTAACAAACAACTAAAAACAACATTAAACAACATTTAAAACAGCCCTCAACAAGACTGAGAAACATATATCAATAAAAAATCCAACCTCATTTAACCTCTTCCATACGTCGGACAGCCCCCGGCCGTCTGACATCACGGTGGGCATGTGCAGAGGACGGCCAGGGGCCGTCCGAACCTCTCTCGCATCAAATTCTTTAGCACCGCAGGGTAATTCTGGCCGGAGTGAAGCGGTTAAATAATCCCCAAATACCAAAGTCCAATCACGAAATATAATCCCAGCACACAGTTTTCTTGAGAAGACGGCAAGATTTACTTTGCACCAACCTTCTCAGGTCACACCCATGGGTCAGCCTCCTGACCACCATTGCAGTACATATCTTCCAATCCCCCACATTCTTTTCTTGCATGTTATTCTCACACCTTGTGTCATCCTCACTCTTCCTTCCCAACACGTTTGCAACTTGCCTTCCTGGTCCTATGCCACACCCGCCCATCACTTAACAAGGCAGAATTTACCTAAACTTCCTCCACCCTCAAAGGTTTGGAATATCTACTTTCTACCTTCCTAATTTTCGCTTTCTGTTTTACTCATACCATTTCACCCACTTAAACCTGCACCATATTAACACCTGATTTACTGTCTTTACACAATTTGTACTTATCCTGCACATTTTTGATATTCTCTTTAACCATCTTCATTGAACCTGCTTGGACTTCCTCCCCCACCTTTGAGAATACTTAGTGAATGGTACTTTCCACGAATGGTAGTAAAAGGACTGTATCCTGCAACATAACATAACATTACATAACATAACCCCTGGTGTAATACAATACATTCACATCATCAGTTATTTCACTTCCAACATCTACTTCTTCTTTTTGTTATTTGCCATCTGCAAATCACCCTTGATCACTCCGTTGAACCTCTCAACTTCACCATTCCCTTCTGGATCACAGAAGTACATGTATGCTCCTCACCATTACGTTAAACGATTCAACTTCTGACACCCTACACGACCTGCCATTATCAGTAATTACATTCTTGGGTGGACTTTCCTTCTGGAACAACTCATCCAAATATCTGAGCACATTTTCCACATTAGCAATCTTCATAAAGCCACTTCCGGCCATTTAGAAAAATAATGCATAGCAGTCAGAACATGGACATAATCAGTAATCTCATCCCACAGAGGTCCCATAATATCTACTCAGATAGTTTCTCAAGCTATACTAGACCTTTTCACTGTAACTAAAGGCAGCCTCGATTTAATTTTAATTTTTTCTGCACATTCATGCTCCGCACATTCTATTACTGCCTATTCCATATCATCATTCATCTGAGGCCACCAATACATTTCAGTAATCCTTTTCTTACTCTTCACATGGACTAAATGTCCTTTGTGACAAAACTCCACAACTTTATTTCTCAATTTTAAGGTGGTACCATTCTCTATTCTTCTCAACAAATTTCCATCCAACACTGGTAATTCCTCACAAGCATCCCAAACTTATGGGACTCTTCCTCAATACATTTATTTTCCATCCCACCTCCCATTACATACAATTTTAGTCATTCCAAATTAACGTATTTACTCAATACTTCAATCCATTCCTCCATAGTTATCAAACTACTTTCTTCTCCCTATGTCCAAGCCACCTTTAACTCCTTCCAATTATTCTCAGGTACATCAAATAACAGCGAAGTAGCTGACTAAGACAGTCTGCCACCCTGTGTTTTACACCAGGTACATACTGCACCTTGTAGTTATATTCCATAAGTCCTATGGATAACCTAACAATTCTGGCTGTAGCTGTCAACAACCCCTCAATAGATAACAAATTGACAAGCGGTTTATGATCACATCTAATTAATGCATCAAAACCCCACACAAAATTCCTAAAGTGTTCAAGCCTCCACACCACAACTAATGCCTTCCTTTCCACTAACAAGTAGCATTCCTATGCAGGAGACCGTGCTCTAGAATCGAAGGCATCTGTCAATTCATCACCACAATTATCTCTCTGTGACAATATCACCCCAATTCCTTTGTAGCTCACATCTGTAGAGATTAAGCTTTTCTTGCTAGGATCAGACACAAGCAGAGTATTCCCCATACTTATTTCCTCCTTGAAAGACTCAAATCTTTGTATTTTATCTGATCACTCAAATTTGACTTTGATTTTCTTCAATTAACTCATTCCAGAAGTTTTTTCTGAACATTTTGTGCATACTTAGAAGAATCTTTCACTGATCACAGGAAATACCTTACCTCGTCTTTGCTGGCAAGTACACATACACTCTTTGCTCATCTAATGACTCAAATCTTCAAATGTTTGCATCCCAAACTTGCATTTGGAAAACTCTGCTTACAACCCACTATCTTGCAAAGTGATTAACTCTTTTTGGCGGTGATCATGTTGACTCCTGTCTTTTCCCATCACTAATACGTTGTCCTGGAAAAATAATGCTCCTTAGTATCCTTTAAAAAGATTGTGCATGAGTGTGAAAATTTGGCCTGGTATATGCTGCCCACTAATTAGAGTGGGCAACTTGCACCAGTCCAAACAACCTTTATGGGGATGCAAGCGGTCATAGATAATCTTAGAAAGCTATCCAAGTGGTATCTGTGGAGGGCAGCCTTCAGGCTTAGTCTGGAAGGAATGTTAAGCAGCCTGTTTTACCAGAATGCAACCTTATAGTAATGGTTAAACGAAAAGGAGAACCACACAGTAGTTATAAAAATATGTATTTATTAATATAACACTATCTAATACGACACAGTATCTCCCACAAGGAAATAATCACAAAACACACAATACTTAAGCACAGAAATTATAGTAAATAGCATGAATACACATTGGGCCTAGGGGGGGGACCACACCATATACTAAGAAAGTGGTATAAGAACCACGACTTGAGTCAAGACAGTCAAGAGAATGTAGAATCGCTGGGACCCCAAGGAACAACCCAAGGTGAGTAAGTAGGCACCCCACGGAGGATGGGTGCAGTGCGGAAACACAACTGCGTGCTACGTACAATTCTATGGGAAAGTTGCGGTTGAAGTTTTAGAGTTTAAGGACTGTTGTAAATTACAAATGAAACATTTATAAAGAGATAACACTTCTTTATTTTGAATTTAAGCTGCACCCAGGACTGGATGCTCACCCATAACTGACTAACGTCGTTGGAATCCTGGCATGCTGTGTTCTGCACCAGATCGTGGAACCAAGAACAAAAGAAAAAAGAAACAAGAAGCATCCTCGTGCCGGGTGTCCAGAACGAGGATAAAAAAATGGTAGAAACACTAAAAAACTACAACATCTTCCCCCTTACAACAAAAGAAAGAAATAGCTTAGCAAAACAGAAAGAATGTAAAAACCTAACAACAAAAGAATAAAATAAAAGATAACAAAATTACTGCATTTCAAGACATCACAAAGTCATTACATTTTACGGGTAATTTCCTGCATCTGGGTCTCAAATCAGAAGAAGAGACTAATGAATCATTATTATTTTTAGAAGGTATAGTGTCAGAAATACTTTCATGACTAGAATGTAAATCACGAACAGAACAAGCATTTTCATAACCAGGAACAGTATCATGAACAAAATGAATCCAATCTGATTCATCTAAATCACGACTATAAAGCCTAATTAAAGAATCAGCTTGGGAATCAGAAAGCAAAACAAGCGATCTTTGATTCCACCAGCCCTTTTTACCCAAAAGGGCTGAAGCTCTACTGACACCAGTGACTTGAACAGGTGGCGAAAATTTTGAAGTACCTTTAACATTTTTTTTAGGACTCTTTATGAGAACCCAATTACCAACCTTGAGACATATGGAACTGAAGCGTTTCCCAGAGTCATGCACCAATTTCATGTGAGACTGTTTATTAGAAACTCTAGATGCCAATTCCTTGTTAACCTGAAAATCATTGGCATTTTTTTGTACTTAACCAACTTGGAAATAAATTGGTATGAGGAATTCTGCCTCTCAAAAGCGAAAACGGGGAAACACCTGTAGTACAATGGGGAGATATATTGTAAAACCAAAGTTTTGATTCCAGAAAATCATGGAAAACATGATGAGAGGACAAAGAAGTCTGAATGGCATCTTTCACAAGTATATTAGCTCTCTCCACCAGGCCATTAGAGGTAGGGGAATACAGGGCAACTTTAAAATGTTTCACAACGCAATCATTGAGAAATGAAGTGAATTTTTGAGAAATGAAATGAGTGCCATTATCTGAAACTAAAACAGAAGGAAATCCTTCCACTGAAAATACTTTCTTTCAAAACTTTATGGCATTAGCAGAAGTGGGGGCATCACAAAACACGTGATAAATCCATATTGAGTGGTAATCAATTAGCAAAATTATATACCTAATATCATGAGGTAAGAACTCATAGGGGCCAGAGAAATCCAAGCCAAGGATTAGCGGGAAAAGAAACTGGATGTAAAGGTCTATTGATAAGTCTCCATTTTTTGTCTGACACTGAACATTCGAGACAAGAATCAATGTGAAACTTCACCTGAGACTCCAAAGATAGCCACCAGTAGTAAGTCTTAATGAGTTAAGAGGTTTTTGAGATCCCTAAATGGCCTTGATGGGCGAATTTAATAATGTAATTCCTGATATCAAAAGGAGGAACAAACAAATCATGACTCATGACCATATCATTAACGAGGGACAATTCAGAAGCGACCATAGCAAAAGCTCTCAACTCATTAGGCAGTTGCTAATTTCTGGCCAACCTTTAATAATATAGCTTGAAACCAATTTGAAATTCTCTTCCTTTTCACGTGCCTTTTACCAGGATTCTCCAGTGATGCTAGAGAATGAACTAATAGCATCAAGAGTTGCAACAACACATTTCGTGTCTTCAGAACTTTCAATTGCCGAAGAATCATGCAGAGACATGTGAGAAAGACAATCGGCTCTGAAATTCTTTCCTCCAGAAATATGCTTTATCACAAAATGAAACTCTTGAAGTTTTGAAAGAAGTCTAACTAACCATGAAGAGATTTTACCTAAACCATTGCCAGTTAAGAGTTGGGTAAGAGGCTTATGATCAGTGAAGAATTCAAATTCGCGTCCCCAAATATAATTTCAGAATTTTTCAATGGCCCAAACACAAGCGAGAGCCTCACGCTCAAAGGTGCTGTAGTGAGTCTCAGAAGGTTTTAACATCCTTGACGAAAAATCTATTGTGTGTCTCTTGCCTGAGACCCATTGGCCAAGAACCGCACCCAAACCAGTGAGATTTGCGTCGACCATAATAAAACATTTTGAGGAATCATGAAAAGGGTGAAGAGCAGGGGCATCAACAATGAGGGTTAATACGCAAAACGGGCATAATACTCTGCCAACCCAAGAAAGGACCGGAGAGAATCTTTATCTTTAGGAGGAGTGGCATGGATAATGGCTTTAATAAGTGAAGTTTTTGGTTTAATACCCTCAGAGGAAAGTGTATGACCCAAATATTCAAGATGTTATGAACCAAATTTACATTTCTCAACCCTGCTAGTCATGCCTGCATCATTGAGCTTTCTGAGAACAGACTGTAATTGTTTAAATGTGACTCCCAGTTATCAGCATAAACCAAGATATCGTCTTGATAGGCCTGGACTCCTGGGATGTTTTTGAAAAGGTTGTCCATGATTTTCTGGAAGACACTGGCTGCAGAAGCCAAGCCAAAGGGTAACTTAAGATATTTAAAGACACCAAAAGGTGTGACAAATGTAGTTAACTCCTGAGAACTAACAGTCAGGGGAAACTGATGATAGGCCGAGCGTAGGTCAATGAGTGAAACATTTTTTGCCCCTCCCAAGTTGGCCAAAAGTTCGTGAATTTTGGGAAGAGGATGGCAATCAATAAGAATATTTTTATTTAACCCGCGCAAATCTGCAGATAATCTGACCTCACCATTCTTTTTACGGACGATCACAATGGGAGAAACTCTTTCAGAGGAGTCAGAAGGAGCTATTACACCTTCATCACATAAAGTTTGAAGGACGGAACTAAATTCATCTTTAGCACTAATAGGTACGGGACGAACCTTATGTACAACTGGCTGAGCATCAGATTTCAATCTAATTTGATGTTGGAAACCTTTAACAGTTCCCAATTTCTTTGAAAACAAATTTGGAAATGTATCTAAAACTTTTTTGACATCAGATGAATGATCTGTGAGAGATAAACAGTTTGTATCAGGGAATGAAACATCTCTAGAGTTTTTATAAGAGAATGAATCATCTCTGGATCCAGCAGGAACGTAACCTTGAGGAAGATCACCAAGAGAAATAGGATTGTCAGATCCTGGAATTAGGCGCAAGCCCATTTTTGCAAGATCTTGCCATCCTATGATGTTGCGTCCTTTGACTGCAACATAAATCTTGGTGAAAATTGACCTTCCCAAACATTCAAGTCTGTAATTAAAATACCCAAGCATGTCTATATCGAACTCGCCAAACGCCTTGGGGTTGATATCCGTTGGAAATAAAGAAATAGTTCTTTGCCATTTGTCATGAAACATAACGTCAGATAGGATGGTTAAAGGGGAACCCGAATCAGCCATGATTGGGATTTCAATATTCCCAAAGAATGCAACACCCAATGGAGCCTTGACGCCTTGAACAGTGGAAATAGAATTACATTCTATGGAAACCACAAGATCTTGAAAGTGATCAAAGCAGTCATCAACTGAGTCAGAGTAATTAACACAAACACTTGTGTTTTTTTTAGAAGACCTACATAAGCCTTGAAAGTGACCAACCTTCTTACAAAGAATACATTTTTTACCAATGGCCGGACATTAGGGTAATTACTCACTTGTGACTTGGAACCACATCTAAAACAATAAGTACTTTTTTTGTAAATTGTTTAGTGAACCTCTGAGTGGAAACAGAATTAACAGAGGTGACATCTTGTGAAGGAACCTTACAAGAATTCAAGAGATGTTTTTGTTGAAGGACTTTTGAAGTAGCAATTGACCTTTCAATACTCTTCGCAATATCAATCGTATCTTGAAGAGACGGTTTTCTGCAACTAAGCAGACGTTCCTGAATCTTTCTTGAAAAACAAGCAAAAACAAATTGATATCGAATATAAATTTCAGGATCATTTTCAAATTTGCAAGTTTAAGCTAGCACTCTCAATTCTGCAATATATTCTTCCACGGACTCATCTTCTCGCTGCTTCCTCTTAAAGAAATTGTGTCTCTCTAGCTTGATGTTCGTTTCTTGATCATAATGTCTCGCAAGACGTGCTAGAGCTTCTTTATATGGGTTCCAATGACCAGCATCACCAGCTTCACCAGGCGGAGTAGGAAACTTAGGTAAGTTTTCAAAAACATGTTGTGTGCTCACGCCGTATACCAGGATCGCCCACATTTGACTAACGTCATTGGAATCCTGGCATGCCGTGTTTTGCACCAGATCGTGGAAACAAGAACAAAAGATACAAGAAACAAGAAGCATCCTTGTGCCGGGTGTCCAGCACGAGGATAACAACATGGTAGAAACACTGAAATGCTACAAGGACCCTTCTGGGTGGTCTTCAAAGAAACCCCTTGGAAGACAGAAGGTTGGAGAGCTACCCCACCCATGGATACCAAGGTACCCAAGTGACTTATCTCAGAGAAGCCGGGTGCAGAGGTGTGAAGTGGTGTCGGAAACCGCAGCTGAACCAGTGTAGGACTTCGAAGAAGAGCCGCTGCTGGAAGGAAGAAAAGTGTCTGTTGCAATCGAAAGCTGGAAGAGTCTGCGTCACTCAAGAGTGACCAGGGACTCAGTAGATGAATGCCCACCAATGTCAGGTGCTTCTGGTGCGTTGATGGAGCCCTTGAGTCTGCAGCTATGGGGACCTGGAGATGTTGAGTCCAACCAGGAGCTGGATACAAGCTGTCTCACAAAGGATGTCGAGTGCTATGGGGTCGGTGTCTGGCGGGAGCAACAACAAGCCTTGGCAACAGCAATCTATGCAGATGGACAAGCATGTGGACCGTTCGGACCAGCAAGGTCCAGCAGACTCACCAATTACAGGAGAGTCAGGGAAAGCCTGGACCAACCAGGAGAGCCCACGAAAAGCAAAGTTGACCCTCAAATGGACCCACAGACCAGAGGCACAGGAGTCACAATGCCAACAAGCATATGCATTGCAAATGTACATTGTGCACAGTGCTTTGGGTATTGCAGCCCCACAAGGAATTCTGTACTCAAAATGGTGAGAGTGCAGCTCAGGCCTCAAGGCATGTAGAAACCCAGCTCCTGTGTTGCTGAAGCCTTCAGAGTCCATAGGAGCTCAGGGTCAGCAGACCAGTCAGCAATGTTGCGGTGTCTGCGAATGCAGGAGAGTGACTCCTTCACTCCAAGGGAGATATCTATGGTTGTCCTTGATGCTCCAGAGGTCCTGCACAAATCCTGTATGGTGCACAGGCACAAACAGTACTTCAGACTGAGAGGGAGATGAAGTCGGGCCCAAACGAAGTCCACCAAATTCCAGAGTGTCCAGACGGTCAAAAGTCAGTGATTTCTGTTTCCGAATCTTGTCCACATCAAATCTAAGGTCCTACAGCCAGGTAAGCCCACAGAAGAAGGTTGGCAATATTCTGAGGACCTTCACAGGGAAGGGTCTGGACAGAGGGGAGGTTACTCTCATGTCCTCAGTCCAGTTTTGTGCCAGAGCGGGAGCCAACGGCTACCAGGACTGATTTGAACTGACTATGCACAGGGACACAAAATGTGCCCCTCATGCTTACTTTCAGTCGCTTGAAAGCACTCCCACCCAGCCTTAATACACTAAATCCTGTCTGGTTGGTGGTCACACCTCCCTGTGACAGGATGCCTATTGTTCTGCCTACCCCTGCTCGAGCTTGGCTTAGCATCAGGAGGGCAGAAATGTGTCTGGTCGGCAGCAACCATTTTGTGCTGCCCGGGACTGGAAGTCTGGTACCGGGAACACAAGGGACCTCCTGAAGCTAGCTTCTGAGGGGTGGAATATTACCTCCTGCACCAGTTACTGATGTGGGGGTATGATTCCAACATCTTTGACACCATACACAATAGGGTTAGTTTCAGCCATTTTAGAGTTGGCCATCACACTGTCACATAATGCCACCCTATATGTCGTAAATGGCTGCCTCACTGACAACCCAGGAGAATGGACTCCGTAGGCTGCAGGGGTGTTCTTCTCATGCCATGGCACCCTCTCACTTAGAACCAAGCACCCTGCCCTCAGGATTGTAAAGGCCTTCTAGAGGGGTGACTTATAGTTTTTAAGTGCAGTGACCCTTATATATTGTAAAACTATATCTTAGGTACGTGGTTCATGCACCAACTTACACAGGCTGCAATGGCAGTCCTGTAGTTCCATTTTGCGTGGCCTCTCATGGGTGACAAAATACATGCTTCAGCCCATGTGAGGTCTGTGGGGTACCTAAGCCCTGGGTATTTGGGTACCATATACTAGGGACTGACAAGGGTATCCCAGTATCCAATCTGGAGTGTACCTAAGTACATACCATAACAGTTTAAGGAGAAAGCAGATAGACTGGGACCATGATTAGCAGGATCCCAGTCAGATTAGTCAACAACAGTATCACACTTAGCAAAAAGGTGGGGTAACCATAAGAAGCAGATCCTACTTTCCTCCAATGAGTTTATGAAAGACCACAGCCATCAAAGCTAAGCGGAACAGCATTCGTACAAAGCTATAATAAACTGTGGGTGCCATGAATGCAGTAAAATCCTTACTGTCCGGGTGTGAACAAATCTGATGATAAGCTGATAATAAAACAGCCTTTGAAAACCATTCCATACCCTTAGTTATGGCTACCATTTCGTTAATTTTCAGCCAAAAAAACCTTTCCACAATAATATTCTCATTAAGATACCTCAGGTCCACACCTAGATGAATCTTTCTATTAGAGTTTCTTGTTACGACTAAGGGAGCTATCTATTCTGATGCCTCCACAGTTTCGATAATGACAACTTTCAACAATCTTTCAGTTTCTACTTTCACGGCCTTTCTCATACTCCAAGTTAAATTATGCACTTCGGCTTGAGCATTTGTCCTAAGAATTATCCTATGCCCAAATCCTTTTAACATACCAACGTCCCCAGAAAATACTTCTAGAAAATCTTTCAAGAGAAATGTCCTAGTTTCCACATTGCCAACAACCACTAACACATACTCTGGGCCTTTGGGGTCCAGAATTATAATATGGCAACTTTGATTGATCCATCAAAGCACTGATCAGCCTTCCTGCACTAGGTATATTTTTCCCATAGTTCTTCTCTTTTTCAAACGAAGAACTGACTAAACTGCATCCTTCCATAGGTCTGTGCTTACCTGTGAAACTCCCTTGGGCAATATCAAATTGTAAGAGTTGAGCACCCAACACTCCTTCAAAAGTTTCCTTCCACACCCTCTTGTCTCTAATTGTGTAAGGGAAACCTGTATCTGCCAAGATCAAAATCTACACTCCCCATAGTTTAATTTCACACACAGGTTTATTCCTACAAGTTTGAGTCAGACTAGATGCAACCCTCAGGAAGTGTTTTCCCCTTCGTCTACACATCTCTTCTGTTATTCTCAGCATCATCATCAGCAGTGAGTGAATCTGATTTGGAACTAACATTGTCTTTAGAAAAGTGCCCACTAAAATCATTTGCTGCACATGTTTGATTCACGGCCTGGCAATTTTTACTGTACTGAACCACACTTCCACATCTATAACATCTGTTGGGAGAATTTCTCTTCCCTATTGGTTCTGACCACCAGCTTTGTTTTTGTAACCTTGTGTTTGACACCCACCCTTGTTTCTTTAATCTGACAATATTTTTCCAGATTTAATTGTTTACACTACCTCACATAACCTCCTCCCGCCGATATCTCCAATGCTGCTTTTGCACATCTATTAGACACTTCCTCTTTTTTTCACCACAGCAATTACCTCCCCAACAATGACTCTATTTTGTACACATTCCTTGTTAAAATGCATAATTATTTGATCCTTTATAAGTTTTTCATGCAGGGTATCAAACTCACAATTAAGAACTAATTTATTTAAAGCCAAAAGGTATTCTATTATGGATACTGTTTTTACCTGATTCCTGTGATAAAAAGGTAAATCTATCTATACCAACACACACAGGTGATGATTAATAATTGCCTAGATCTGCTAATGCTTTCATAAAATCATCTTCCTCCTCAGGGAGTCTTGGCTTCTTTTCCATTCTAGTATAGACCTTTTGGGGCAGATGAATGACTGTTTTTTGTGGCCGCAAATGGGTATTCAGCCCGTTTGCGACTGCAAAATTTGGTCAGCCCCATGTACAAACCATATTTTATGAGTCGCTAACCTTTAAGTGATTCGTAAAATATGTTTGCGAGTCGCTATTAGGAAGGGGCTTGTCAAGGGCATCCGTTCCTAATAGTGAGTGGAAATGGCATGTATTGTTTTGTGACCGCATTTGCGGTTGCAAAACACTTGCAGTTTACCACCGTTTTCAAAAGGCATTCCCAATGGGGTCGAAAATTGTGCTTGCCTCATGAATATTGATGAGGGATGTAATTTGCGACCCCATCGGGAATCGCAAACAGTAACTGAGACAGTGTTGTACATTGCATTTTGCAACTCGCAGATTGCGAGTCGCATAACTATGTAATTTACGACTCGCAAAATGCATGCTTCGTACAACTGGTCCTTTGCCTCTGAGGACCAAGGGAATGTAAAAGCATCTTCTTTCTCATTTCTTTGCTCAAATCTTCATCCTCCAAAAATGTCCCTTCCATTCCGGTGGATCTCCAAGCACTGCTAAGAATAGTTGCTGAGATGTCAACAAGAAAGTTTGAGGGGCACACATATTTAATCATATTATTCCTTTTCCTTTAATGTGGTAGATGCAGGAAACTATGAGGTGCCAATATTATGCTGATGCACTGAACCATGCCCATCATAAAGTCCACGAAACGCCAAATTGAATTTAGATGCCGGACAAGAATATGCCTCACTATAGGTATGAAGAATCAAAATGTAGGCTTACCAATTTTAGAAGGAAATAGATCAAATTACGAGCACTAACTGCAATATTGCAGCAAGAACGGTACAGCCACTTCACATTACCAGTCCATAGCAGCATACTAGTGTAAAGGTGGATGCCTGCATGTTTCACACCGCGCGACTTTAGTGCATGTGATGGTGCACATACTGCGGTAGCTTCTGTTGTCAGAAAACCTTAGCTCTCATCCAAGTCGCATGGTGTGACGTGCTGTAGGTGAGAATAAAGCAAACCCATTGCCTGCGGTAGGCTTCACCTCTAAACATAACTAAGGCACTTTTCTTGTCTCAGTACTGAGGGAATGATATACCCCCATGTTAAGTTTATATCATATAGGGCACACCAATGTGGCATTCACCCTCTTTGACAATGCCCCAAAACCGACCACTAGCACTTGATCTGCTGGATGAGTAGAAGGCCTTCAATTAATTTAGACATTTCTATGGACTATTCAAAAATTATATAGATTTCTATCACCCTTCGATGATTTTAAGACATGATATCAGAAGACAGTCCATATTTTATTTGACAATCTTACTCTATGGCATGCCTTCAGCATGGCGATGCATAATTCAGGCATTTCACGTGTGCCCGTAATTATTTGCTCTCTATCTGAACTCCTGATACAAACAATACTATCCGATCCATGTGCTTTTCCCTTTAGCACTCCGAGCCATGTGTCCAAATTATCCTATTAGTAGTTGACATAGCTATAGTGACATCAAACTTAGCACAATCACTACCAGCTATCAAGTGAATCACAAACGAGTTTTGGAGATATTCAGGTAATAGGCTCAATTCTTCAAAAGCTCATAATACTATGATTAATTGCTCTAACTATGATTCTCCCCATTTATGCTCATCTTCTTCATAACTGGGGTAAGAATGCGTTGGATCCTTGAAGGGCTAATTTTTAATCCCTGTGCGCCGCTGGAACATCACTTTTGTTTACATTCCGGGGGTGCACTGGGCTTACCCATGTCTATGAGGCCATGTAAAGTCACCCTGCGTGGCTTTTCATGGTCTTGATTCTCAATACCCCAGCCTCTAAGCTTTCTCCATGGACAGAACCCTGGTGCTTCAATCCTGTTCGTACTCCTAGTGCAGTCTGTGTTTTGCGAGGAGCTGTGGAGCGAGGAGCTGACTTCGGAGGGAGGTTGCAGTGGCTGTAGCGGCGGCGTGTGGCATGGTGGTGTGCTGCCACTGCCTGCACAAACCAACACCCTCATCCTCACCGAGCCGCCGAGTCCACCGAGCCTACCGCCATCCCTACCGCTATCCTGAAACGGACCACAGCCGCGAGCGCCGGTGAGTGGCGGTGAGGGGAGACTGGGACTGTTTCCCTCAGCAGACACCACTACTACTCTGTTGCTCCTGGCTCAGGGAAAGCGGCGGTAAGCAGCTGCAAGCTGTAAGCTCCCGGGACAGCGCCGGCTCTAGGCTCACGGAGGCCCTGAGCAGGGAGTGTAGGTCGGGGGCCCGAGGCCGCCAAATCCCTGCCAGGGGCCGCCACGCAAATATGTATCTAAGGATATATATTGGCGTGGCGGACCTTGGGGTTTGGCGGCCCTGTGCAGGTGCACAGCTTGCACATGCCTTAGGCCGGCCCTGCCCGGGACTTGCACACGAGAGTGGGAGATTGGGAGCTTCAGCTGCAGTGTCAGCCGCTTATCCACATGCCCTCCCTCCGCCCCCTAACTGCAGGAGCGGTACAGGGTACGGGAGAGGAGGGGGCGAGGGTTATGAGGGGCCAAGATCAGCCTTTAGCCAGCTTCCCCTGCCTACGGAAAGCTTCTTCCAAGTAGAAATAGGAGGAGGAGGAGGAACAAATCAAGGCTGAACGCTGTGAGTCAGCTTTTGCCCCTGCACTGCCCCCCCACTGACATCTGACACCTTGGGGGCCCCCACGGAGCTATCAACCCACCAGAGCCACCAGTGCCACAGCATTCCTAGCACTCAAAGAGGGTGTGGTTGGGTCTCTTTTACACCGTGTTGGTCCACGCCTAGATCCTAGACCCCAGTACCCCAGTACCTCACCCTCAAGGGGGTACAGGGAGACAAGGAGGCGCAAGTAAGCCCACAAGGAGGCGACAGCAGCACAGCACCAGCGGTGGTAGGAAACGGCAAGCAATGACAAAGAGACCCCACCGAAGTTCAGAGGGACTCAGGACCGCCATACTTATCCTGCCTGGGCCTGGCGCTGAGGCCCAGAACAGCTCACGAATCCCCACGGGGAAGTCAGGAAAGCAGTAAGGAGGCAGGAGGCAGGAGGCAGTGGCAGGGGGTCAGCGGAAGCAAGCCCAGTCAAAACAGTAACCCCTGCATTATTACGCCTACTCATCGATTGGTTTCTGCCTCGGCACCCAAGCTCCTAATTCCTCTTCCACGCAGTACTGTCATGAGGTCTGGAAGAGTAAGAAGACCCCTCACAAGGCCTTCTCTCAAATCAAAAAAGAAGGCAGTGGTACAGGCAAACCATTAGAGTAATGAAGCTCCAGAAAAAGATGATCCCAGTGAGAGTAACATCAAAGACAACGGTACCATTAGCAAGAAATAAAAGTCCGCCTAACGGTCTGCCCAAAAGACAACCGAACAAAGAATTTGTTACCTGGAACGGACTTAAGAGGTGGAAACTAGCTAAACGGAACCACCAACGGAGTTAAAGGAGCTAAAAGGAAAAAGCCGGACGAGATGGTGGACATAGATATAGACGGACAATCTTCAACAAAGCACACAAGTCTCTATCAGCCAAAAATCAATACAAAATTCACTTTTCTCAAAGATCCCGGCAACGTAATTTACTCAAACAACAACATCATAACGGGCCTACGATCCCCACTGCAACCGAACGTAGTGGAAAGTCAGCCAGTAGCAGAACGTCAGTCACTCCAAGCAACAGGAACAACAGTCGTTGAAATACACAACGCCCAAACTGAAACGGAGACATCAGCCCATTTGAAAACCAGAACGGGGACAGAGCACAAGGG
This sequence comes from Lissotriton helveticus, assembly GCF_964261635.1. Lineage (NCBI taxonomy): Eukaryota > Metazoa > Chordata > Amphibia > Caudata > Salamandridae > Lissotriton > Lissotriton helveticus. The sequence continues at coordinate 1,451,135,807 of NC_136061.1, read as the reverse complement.
GGACAAAATGGCAATTCTGTACTAGCAACTGATGTGGACAGTGGCCAGATCAGTCGCCAGATCAAACCCCCATCATATGCAGGGCACCCGGTACAGAGCTTTAAGGGGCTCACTCACATGAATGAGAAGGTCCTTGAGAACAAGTGGGCTATACTACCTAAAAACCCTCCTGGGCACCAGCAGGCCAACGACCTGAGAGAACACTCTCCCTCTTCTCCAATTTCTCAATCACATCAGAATCCTCAGCGCAAATACGAAGGAGCATTCACAACCCCCATGTAACAAACTGCTCCCCAAAAAAGCAACTAGCCACGCATCATGGCAACTCAATAGCCAAGGAACAACAAAGGAGCTCCGACCCACTAACTCACCCTTCAAACATGCCAACTGTGGACTTGAGCACTCCAGACAGTGACATGACCTTTCTGGCATCACAAGAATAGGAGGACCTAGTGGCCTCATACAACGTAAAACCTACCCACAACAGCTCGACAGAAGAGCTTGCCTTCCCACTTATCGAATGAAGTAACGGCCCCACCAATACATTTTGGGCAAACCTATTAAACACAATTCAATTGTCAGCCACAGCATTGCAGTATCAATCAGACAAACTGGATTTGCAGCTGACCGTCCTCCAAGCGCTGGCAGACGCCACTAGAGGGATAGAAAACAAACTAGCAGATCTGAACAGCCTTATAAAAAGATGGCAAGAAGCAGCAACACTATCACAAATAACAAGAACTGAATGCATCTGCTCCCCGATAATTGATAAGCTATCAACATTACCAACAATATTGGGGAACCTCCGGGTGGACCTAAAAGAAAATACAACAATGCACCTAATCACAGAGGCAAAGACTAGAAGCACAGGTCCCAGCCAAAAAGCACCAGGTGGCAACATCCACCACACAGCCAGGTGGCAATGGGTCTCTTCCCCAAAATCCCAAAACACCCGAGATGATTCCTTCCTGAACATTTCTACCAACAATAGGGACGGCGCAGAGACACCTACAAACGCATGTGCCCGACACAAACAAAAAAGGAAGGGCAGGAACAGAAAGACAATAGGAGCCTGTTGCATCAAAGAGATCAAGCCAATAACAACGCCAGGGGACAAAGAACAAAAACGAAAAAACTATATGTTCATGGAGGAAAAAAAGCCACCTACTATAGATATCGAATTAACTGACACAACGATTCTGAAAATAGGGGAGACCCCTTTACTGAAACAACCTAAAGGGGGAGCAGGTAAACAGACTGAGCAGGAAGTCACCGGCCCAGTCATTAACAAGCAACTTACCCCTGCAACAGATTCTGCACTCGACACACGGAGTCCTCTGTGTGCGTGCGTACTGCGTGGAGCGTGACCCCGTGACCCCACGTGACCGAGGGAGCAGAGACAAGAGACGCGAGAGACACGAGTCCCGAGACCCGACTCCCCATCCAGCCCCTCGGCCTCTGGCCCGTGAAACCCGACTGACAGAGAAAGTAAAAAGAAGCCAGAAGGCTAAAGATCCGCCACCCAGCCTGCGGCCTGCGGCCCCCGGACCCCCCGGCCGCGATAGCCGGCATCCGGCACCTGGCACCAGCATTAAATATATAGAGGAGAAAGACGGGAAAATTGACCCGCCACACGGCCCCCAGTCCCCCCCTGGCCTGTGACTCCCTGCAACAGGTATAAGCGGAGAGGCAGGGAGAGACGCCTCAAGCCAGAAGGGTGTGCGAGTGACAGGAGTGCTGCTAATTAACGTGTTGAATTGCAAAGTTTTCTGTAAAGAGGAATTTAGAAGGTTACTCTAAGTGCAAAATAGAGAAGAGCATGGGCACGGCGCAGGTACTTTTGTTTTTATTTTTAAATACCTTAACTGGCCACTCCTGTCCTGAGGACGGTGTTTGGAATTAAGGGGTTGGGCCAGTTGGGGTACAGAGAAGTTGTTAATTCCAAGTTTAAAGAGTGTAACTGATGGCTCCAAGGAAGAGCAAAAGTGCACTAGGACAGACAAAGATATTAAAAAGACCCCCCCCCCATGGACCAAAATGCATCGGGAGGAAGCCCAGTATGCCCAGGGACAAAAACAAAATCTAAACGTATACAGAAGAAAAAAGAGAAAATACCCAAGGAGCCACCGCAAGTGGGAGAAAAGGGGGGTATAGCATCAAACGCTCGGAAAGACTGTGTAGGAAAGCACTTCAAAAGGGTTTTCTCACCAGTCAAGCCCCCTGCACCTGACCCTGAAATAGCCGGGGAGGAACCATGGAAGGGAGGTTCCTCCCTTATTTTTGACGAACAAATGATGGACTCTGCAAACCTAATTAACCAATCCCTACAGTCTTTAATAGCTTCTAATGTACCTGCAATGACACCTCGACTATCCTCGTCACCAAGGCTGTCCTTACTTCAAGGCCCTAAGGAAATAAATAGTGAAGACCTATGGCAAGAGGAGGAAGAGGGTTCTGCCATGGACGAAAGTGTGAAGGGACATGAAGTGGATGATGAGCATAGTACAAGGTCCAAGGGCACTAATGACTGTAATCAATCGCTGCAGCCTCATTCAGAATCTTCCACAACTCCGGCCTCTTCGATGTTGGAATTAATGTTATTGTTGCAAAAAGAACTCCAGGGGATCCTGGAAGTTGCAAAGTTAAATCATGATATTTTAAAAACACAGAATTTGTACCTTTCTAAAATTCAGGGGGAACTACAAGGAATAAGGGGCCAAATGCCTGTAATGCTAAGACCTGTTCCTGACCCCGAGCATACAACCCCCAACTGTGGGAGGGGAGGGGATCGGGACCACAGAACCTCCATTGGCCAACCATAATGTATACATCTCAAAATGGCCAATGTTGCTTAAAAGAAGGGGCGGTAATATCAGATATGTTAGAAAAGGTGCGCAAAGAAAGAGAAAAAGTAGAGTTGTAGGTAAAGGGAGAGAGATGGAAGAATCGCCAGTGGAACAAGTGCCGAAATTAAAGGCCCTAAAAATTATGAGAGAGAATGTGAGTAGAATAAATATAGGAAGTACAGAGAAACAAGTAAAGTGCCAAGCTGAAAAAGTACTTGTAGTAATGAACAAAACTATAAGGAGAAATTGACTAGATGCACAAAATATGCTCCATGCAATACAATTAGAAAACCTGCTACAACTGTTGCCTTTAAAGAGCGGCATCATTTGGGCAATATATCAGAGGATGGGGCTAGATCTAAAACACAACAGTCACAAAGGGAGCCAAAATCAATAGAAATGGAGGCTAAAGGAAACCAGTGGCTGTACTTTGAACAAGTGAAAATGGGAAGGGGCGGGAAAAAAATGAAGAAGAGATCGTACCTAATAGATCACTTCTCCTTAATTCATTCGCTCATTGTCCCAACTTAAAAGGAATCGGTACAAAAGATCTCTGACTGGTGGGCTTTCAATCAACCTTTGATGGAAAAGAGCTTATCAGGGTAGAAGTTTACTCAGATCTGGTAAAAAGTGCCATAGAGAAAGCAGAGGGGGAGATACAAAAAGCAGGGATTCGGCTAGTACCCATTGAAGAAGTAAGGGTAGAATATAAAAATCAGCAAGAAAAGCCTTTCTAAAGCACCATGCAGGGCTTGGAAAACGGCAAGTGAGACTACTAGAAAGAGATGTAAGTCCAGGCCTGGGAAACCTTAACATAGTAATAAATAACTCAGCTCCTGAGGATTCTTGAAAGAATTGGAGCCTAAGTACCGGTTTCCCAGGGCCATCTCAGCGCTACCTTGAGGAATCCAATAGGTTTTTGCCCCTTAGCAATGTAGAATAGGTAACGGGGCAGCCACATGGCTTAAAAATGGTCTCCTGGAATATAAATGGAATAGGAAATCAAATAAAGCTTGAATAGATAAAAGAATTGGCGAAAAATAACGAGATCATTTGTATTCAGGAGACCTGGCTATGTGGGGAGACCCCAGTAGTGAATGGGTTTCATCAAGTTTATCGTCCGGCAGTAAAATCTAGGGCAGACCGCCCCGCAGGTGGCTTGCTGATATTATTATCTACAATTCTAGTGAAAAAGGTATCCCAGCTCATTGTAACATGCAAATGGCTGCTTTGTTGTAGACTAACCCTAATTGCTGCTGGCAATAAGATAGAAAATGTGTTGATCCTAAATGTTTATATGCAATGGGGCACTCAGGAGGAATATGGTGTAGAAATGTGATGTTTTAAGAATGATTTAGATTTATTGTGTGAAAAGTATGATTCTAATTTGATTCTGTTGGCAGGGGATTTTAACCATAAACTAAACCCAAAGCGTCAAGATCTTATGTTTTTTTAAATTTTAGAGTCCTATGATATAAACCAAGCAAAGTTTCCTGAAAGTCTTTGCTCAATGCATGATGTAAGTTTGGGAAATTTTCTAGCAACCAAAAGTATTTTCTGCTTGAACGGTAGGCTTCCCCAAGACTGCCCGGCAAAGAAAAAGTTTAAACAAGGGACACAAAACTTCCCCATAGATTATGTTTTCATGCCTGCATGGAATTTTAACTTAATAAAGGGCTTTAGAGTAAATCATACAGAAGGTAGTGACCATAATATTCTAGAGTTGGAGCTTATATACCTCCATCAGTCTGCCTGTGAGAAAGTAATCATACAACAGATGGATTACCCAAGGCGTATTTCAACACAGTTAACAGAAAAATATATAGAAAAGTTAACCAGGCTACAACAAAACATTATTCTAGGAACTGTAGATGGATTAAACCTGCCCTGGTATATTGAAAAAATAAATCAAGTGGTACAAAGTATCAAGGTTGAACTTAGAAAAGATGAAAAGGCCATCAAGAGTAAACAAATTACACAGGCCAAGCAAGGCAACTGGTTTAATATAGACTGTTTAAACAAGAAAAGAGAATTAAGGAGAGAACAGCGCAGCTTGCATAAAAAATTGATAAATCTAGGGCAGAAAATCTTGCCAAACTAAAGAAAGAATATACTACACTTCTCTATAGAACAAAAAGAGTCCATAAGTAAACCTGCTGGGGGAAATTGTTGGAGGCAATCGAAGCAAAGAACATTCGACTGTTCTGGAAGCTAGTACAATCAGCAACAGAGTCTCCTGTCGCTTCCATGAACTGTGTAGTGGAAGAGGGTGCCTTGGAGGATTACCTGAAGGAATTGTATACCCCGGGGAGAGAAACTGTAGAGGAAGTATTAGGGGACTGGAGTGGTCTGGTAGATGATCCAAAATCAGACTTTTCAGTAGAAAACGTTCTAATTACAATAAAAAACCTAAACTTAACAAGAGCTGCTGGCCCGGATAACTTGCCAGCTTTGATAATAAAGTTACGGACATCATGGTGGGCTGAATTTTTTTCTCTAATGTTCTCAGTAATCCTTGACACAGGAATAATCCCAATCAATTGGAAGGCTGTGATAATTAGGCCAATCCATGAAAAAGGAGACGTCTATGCACCCAGGAATTATAGACTAATTAACCTACTTGATATTGGTGAAAAGATATTTGCTAAAATAATATTATGTAGGTTAAAGACTTGGGCAGAAGAGGGATTGAGTATCCCAGTTGAACAAGGCGGATTTAAAGAAGACCATTCCACAATAGATCATTGTTTTTCTCTATGGGCCCTAGCTCGGAAATCGATAGAGCAAATGGGAAGTTACACTGATGCTTTGTCGATTTTCGGGCAGCATTTGACTCTGTGGACCGTAGTAGTCTCTGGGAAGATATGATAAAATATAGAATCCTGGATGGCCTATTGATGAACTTAAAAGAATTACATAGTGGGAATTGGGCCAAGATAATCAGAGACATCCAGGGCTCATTAACTCAAAAGATAACAGTCTGGAATGGATTAAGACAGGGGTGTGTATTGGCACCCCTGTTATTATCAATTTCTGGCTGATCTCCCTGCGACATTAGAAGTCGAAAGAAGTGCTAGCCCAAGAATGAGCGGTCACAAAGTGTCTTGTCTCCTATACGCAGATGATTTAGTGATTGTCGATCAAACAGAAATAGGACTCCAAAGGAAACTTGGGGCCCGATGTAGGTCGCCAATTACCAGTCGGTAACGGCCGATTTCGGCCGTTACCGACCGGTAATTGGGAATTGACATGTAGGTTGCAATTTATTTACAGAATCGGTAATTTTACCGATTCTGTGATTTTACCGATTCGGTAAAATACCGAATTGGTAAAATTACTGATTCTGTCATTTCAGATGTAAGTAGCACTGTTTTCAGTGCTACAAGGGTTTCAGAATTCGTTGTTTACCATAAAACTAGAAGTTGGTGGTAAATAATGAAAACCCTTTAAAAAGCATTTTTTTTGCTTATTAAACAGTGCCATGTTGAGTATGTCTGCAACATGTGCACCCATGCACAATTGAGGGGTGCAACAGGGTGTCAAAGTGACACCCTGCCACCCTTCAATGTTTCCCCCAATTACCGAATCGGTATTTACCGATTCTGTAATTGACATTCATTCCTAAAAGGAATGAATGGCAATTACCGAATCGTCAAATACCGATTCGGTAATTACCGAATTTTACCGATTCTGTAAAGAAATCGGAAAATTACCTAAATCCCTATTGCCAGTTCTTAAATACCGAATCGGTATGATTCGGTATTTAAGAATCGGTAGTCTGGGATTACCTACATCGGGCCCTAAATGTTTTCAAACACTACTGCAATAGGAAATTATTGAAAAAACTAAGGTTCTATGTTTTGGGAAGAGTACAAAGAATTTTCATTGGTTCCTGGGCCACAACAAACTGGAGGCAGTTAAAGAATATAAATACTTAGGCCTCTCGTTCGATAGCGCGCTAAAATGGCACACCCACTTGGAGGCACAAAAAGCTAAAGCCTTTTCGTCAATATGTGGGCTAAAAAAGTTTAACAAAGAATATGGCGATATGACACACAGGCCAATGCTAAAGGCATTTGAAGCAATGATCCCCCCACAAGTATTGTATGGGGCAGAGGTATTATACTTGAGTGGTAAGCAGGGGTGGGATCAGGAAGAAGGAAACATTTTAAAAATATTAATGTCTCTACCTAGCTGCACAATGGTTCAAGCAATCAGAATGGAACCAGGGATATTTTCCTGGAGTGTGCAGTCTCAAATGGCATTGCTAAGATTTTGGAAATGCCAGGACCCAGGAGTTGCACAGAAGGTCTCACAATGGTGTAGAGAGGAGATTCAAACAAGTAGCCTTGGTTGGGCAAAGGATGTGAGAAGAACCCTTCACAAAGTAGCACGGTGCCTTAACGTGAGACTCTCCCAGCACTCCCTGGTGGCCGACATCACAAAGAGAATGCTTACGGAACAAGGTCAGGCTTCCTCAAGAGCCCAGGACCTTGACTATATGTTATTGAAAAAATCGGTCCAGTGGTTAAAGAACTCATGGGAAAATGAAGCCTGGTTTCCGTATTTGGATATATTGCCCAACCAAGGGTTAAGATATGAAATCTTAAGGACCCGAGTTGGGATTAATCCTTGGAAGATAGATAAGATACATTCACGTGCCCAAGCGGCGTGTTTACTTACAGATATGCTCTTGTTGGAAATTGCAATAGGATTGGGAAAATTCCAGAAGGCTATAAAAGAATTTGTAAGGGAAAAACTGTAGAAGGGGCAATGATTTTAATTGTTTATAGGACTCCCATAAAATGTGAATTTTTCTTCTTTTAGAAACTTAGAGCTTTCTGTAAATTGCATTTAATGAACTGTAGGTCCTCAGGGTATTACCTTCTTTTAATATGTATTGTATTTTAAATATTTATCATGTAGTAAAAATTTGATTGTTTACACTATTTGATCTTGATTCCGTTTTGTACTGTTTAAAAGGCTGTGGTCTAAATAAACAAGGTTTCTCTCTCTCTCACACGGAGTACAGGAAGGAGAACGGAAGAAATAAATTTAACTGCATTATCACAACAAACGCAACGTGGAACACACGATAAAGAGCAGGCCCCAGCGGTTTCAATCCACCTCAGCATAGACGAAATAAACCCCAATCAGTCAAAAAACAGAGCCAAAATTCACAAGGATTCCGTCACCCGGGATCAACACGGAATTACCACCACATACAAGACACGTCATATAGTGCTGAACCCTTAAACACCGTTAATAAACACACGTCAACCACTTATCAGTGCACACTGTCCCCAGGAATAAACGAGACAGACATTATTCTGTTTATCCCCGAATTCAAATCTGGAGGAAGAGTGGACACCTTAAATAGGGGCAATATATTAAGACTCATCCACTCAATTGAAAGCCTATCACACATTAATACAGCAGACTTGCTAGGAATCTAATTTCAATCTTCGTCTGACCAACGAGACAGTGAAACAACAAAGTCGGTATGGAAAACAAAAGATATAGCAGGTCAAATCTTAGTGGAAACGCTCAGATTCTCCAAATGGGGTATACAACTGGAACCGGGAAAAAGACCTGCTTATCCCACCCCACTCCTAGAAGGAAGTAACAAAGTTCTCCCGCAAAAAGTCAATTCGATTCCAAAAGGAGCACGCAGTAACTCCCCAGGACCTAATAACAACCTAACATCTTTGACAACTGACCAACCTGACCCAAGCTGGGAAAACATACGGCGGACAATAACCACAGGTATCACAAAGTGACAAAGGACACTAAGCCAGTCTTCCATAAAAGCTGACATTCCAAATATAAAAATATGCATCTGGAACATAAACGGTCTGACCAGTAAACTAGACAACCCAGACACACTAAACTACCTAAAATCATTCGATCTGATTTTACTCCAAGAAACCGGGGAAGAAAAAGAGTTCTCTCTTCAAGGATACTCAACTCAAATCCATCCAGCCATTAGAAACTCCTCTTACGGTCGCAGCTCAGGAGGCCTGGCATCGCTTGCTTCAATACTTACCATAGGAAAAACGGAAGTAATAAAGGCAAAAATTACACCTCCAAGCGCCATACAGGCAATAGTAATAACAATTGAAAAAAAACAGGTTGCCCAACAACTGCACATAATAAACATATACTTACATCCCAAACATAGATCAAAAGGTGACAGAGATCTGGTCACCGAGGTGGCAAGACTGATGGAAGAAAGGGAAATAGAGAACTTACTCCTGGCAGGCGATTTTAACCTTCAACTATTCAAAGATAAATTAGAAAACAAAATAGTACAGAACCTTAACATCGCTTGGGGAATTCCTATTCAAGTCTCAGTCACCCCTAATAAGCAAACAAGATGCTCAAGTCAGCTATTAATAGACCTAGAGCAGTTAAATCTGAGGGTATTAAATGGTCGATTTGTAGAGGACACACCCCCAGCACTTACATACTTTTGCTCTACTACCTTGTCGCACCTCGATTTCACCCTCGTAACACTCCCTCTGTTCGACATTATCCGCTCATTCAAGATCGGTGTAAGCAGTCAAAGCGACCACCAACCAAAGGAAGTGGAACTACATGTCACCAGAGGGAATGACTTGGAAGAAAGAAAAACTGCTGGCACGGAGCACACCACCAACTTCAGACAGATAAGGTGCAAGACTAACAAAGTAGAAGAGTTTACAATCAACGCAAGAACGATTCTGCATCAGATCGCAAGCTCGTCAAGGAACCCACTAGAGGCTTGGGTAAATTTTGTAACGGAACTTGGAACAAAATTCGCCACAGAGCAAAAAATCAATACTAAGAGCTTATCAACCTACACAACAGCGAAAGTAAACTCACAGGAGATAAAAAACTTAAAGCGGGAAATAAACCAGATCCTTAGGAAGCTCCGCAAACAATCGAACAACGACGCCTTGCACGAGGAGCTGCGATCCCTAAAATTTTGGTACAACAAGTCGATCTCGGAAAAGAAAAGGCAAATTAACGAGGACCTCTGGGCGAAAATCGTATACGATTAAAGCAGAAGAACAGCGCCAGGTTCTGGAAAACAATGCAAAGCCTTCATCGTCCAAGCCATAAAGGAATAAATTCCCACATATCCGAACCCGAATGGGCTCACTATTTATCGACACTCTTCAATGACAAAAATCCTGAGGGGGGTTTACTTAGAGGAAAAAAACCTAACTACGAGGATCATAAAGAGTAATATGAAAATGACAATCAATCATCGAGCAAACGCAAACGTAAACAAATACACTATTCTGGTGGAGACTTCGTGCAACCCTGCAACGCTGGAGAAGGATGGAACAGCAAGCCTTAGACCACCTTCAGGCAGTGATGATAAAACACATACAATAACAGCAGCCAGGATTAAGCAACAAATATCTAAAGGGAAACTGGAAGGAGCTCCTGGGCCCAATGGAGTCCCGCCAATAAAGTACATGCACAAAGCCAACTTCTGGAGCGAGATACTGGTGCCACTCTTCCAGGAAGTCAGGAAAATGGCGACATGCCCTTTAACCTGGAAAGGTTCGATACTTAGTCCGATCCACAAACAGGGCGACAGGAGCAATCCAAGTAATTATCGCCTCATCGCCCTAATTGACACAGAGGCAAGGTACTATGCGGGCCTCCTCCTGGAGGAACTAACATCTTGGGCAACCCTAAAACACATCATCCCCGTCAACCAAACCGGATTCCGCGAGGACAGGGCACACTTACAAACATCATGGCGTTAACCCTACTGACAGACGCTGCCAAGATAACCAAGAGTTCACTATTTCTATGCTTTATAGATTACAGTGCAGCGTTTGATCATGTTGACCAAAGCAAACTCTGGCAGAAACTGGATAAGTGGGGGATACCGGGGCTGCTCCTGAAGCAGCTGATACTACTCCATACCAGCAGCTGGGTCAAGATCAAACTTGGTAGCGGGATACACCTTTCCAGGGAAATTAACACCACCAAAGGTCTAAAACAAGGATGCGTCCTTGCCCCCATGTTGTTTAACCTTTTCCTCGCAGACTTGCACGGAGAATTGGACAAAACCAACTCACACGCGCCACGGCTGGGAGACATCTCGCTATCAAACCTCCTTTACGCTAATGACTTGGTCTTAATAAGCCGGTCCCCAATTAGACTGCAACATCTCTTGGACACTACTAATCAATTTTCATTAAACAACGCTTTAAAAATTAACTTAAAACAAACTAAAGTTATGTAAGTGAATTACAACAAATTAAAAAAACTGGCATGGTCCCTGGATAGACAGAGGTTGGACCGAGTCACCAACTATAAATATCTTGGCCTATTATTGGACAGCAGAGGCTCGTTCAAACCACAGCTAGAGGCTATAGCACGGAAGGGTACTACTTTCCATTTCTCAATGAAGCCGTTGAAGAAAGGGCCCCCTGATTGATCATTTGACCCCCTCCTACAGGTGATTAGAGCAAGCCTACAGCCTATGCTTACATATGGAAGTGAACCCGTGCAAGGGAAATACACTAATGCTCTAGACAAAATAATCAGCAGAGTATATAGGGCAATCTTCTGTCTGCCAACCTATGTGTCTCCTGCCCAAATCCGTTCACTATTTCTATGCTTTATAGATTACAGTGCAGCGTTTGATCATGTTGACCGAAGCAAACTCTGGCAGAAACTGGATAAGTGGGGGATACCGGGGCTGCTCCTGAAGCAGCTGATACTACTCCATACCAGCAGCTGGGGCAAAATCAAACTTGGTAGCGGGATACACCTTTCCAGGCAAATTAACACCACCAAAGGTCTAAAACAAGGATGCGTCCTTGCCCCCATGTTGTTTAACCTTTTCCTCGCAGACTTGCATGGAGAATTGGACAAAACCAACTCACACGCGCCACGGCTGGGAGACATCTCGCTATCAAACCTCCTTTACGCTGATGATTTGGTCTTAATAAGCCGGTCCCCAATTGGACTGCAACATCTCTTGGACACTACTAATCAACTGTCAATAAACAACGCTTTGAAAATTAACTTAACACAAACTAAAGTTATGTAAGTGAATTACAACAAATTAAAAAAACTGGCATGGTCCCTGGATGGACAGAGGTTGGACCGAGTCACCAACTATAAATACCTTGGCCTATTATTGGACAGCAGAGGCTCGTTCAAACCACAGCTAGAGGCTATAGCATGGAAGGGTACTACTTTCCATTTCTCAATGAAGCCGTTAAAGAAAGGGCCCCCTGATCGATCATTTGACCCCCTCCTACAGGTGATTAGAGCAAGCCTACAGCCTATGCTTACTTATGGAAGTGAACCCATGCAAGGGCAATACACTAATGCTCTAGACAAAATAATCAGCAGAGCATATAGGGCAATCTTCTGTCTGCTAAACTATGTGTCTCCTGCCCAAATCCGTCTCGAATTCGGCATTCAAAAACAAACGGTGGAGAGAAGAGGCGCCTACATAAAATGCTGGTACAAAAGGGGGTGGTGATGGACGGAGCATCTGAACCAATCAAACACTCACACCCATTCAAGAGATCTGGGTTTAATCCATCACCGTTCTTTAGCCCACTCTGCCACCGCAGTTCAGACATGGCCATATGCAAATCAGTCTGACCCTGTGCCTCATGGGAACAGTCCAGCCCGAACTGCCAAGCCATGCCTTCCCTGGACCGTAAACAAGCTTCCGAGGACCGGTTTCTGGCATTTCAGCCGTCTTCAGCCCGGCTTGCTTGAATCCAGTGGCAAAGTGAGCAAGGGACTCACGTCTGAGCATACCCTGCCAACTTATGGCGAACAAAGTAGTACAAAAGGGGGTGGTGATGGATATAAAATTCTGGCTCAAAATCACAGGCGCGGAACAAGGAACCCTAAACGCTCATCTATGGACGGAACTTTCAATACGATCAAGCTCACCCGCTAAGAAATACCTTTTAAACTCATTGGAACATCTGGATTTAACTAGCCTTGGGAGTCAACTGACAATAATAGTTTCAAAAAGGTGGTAACAAAAGTCACTAAACTGATATCATATATTGAAGATAAATAAACCCTGGCCAAGAGGGCACATGGATGAGCCGTGCTAAAAGATTACAACACCTTGAAACCGCAGGAACATCTGAAAATGGGTCTCACACTGAAGACAAAAGAAAAATTTCTACACTGGCGTTTCAGAATTCTACCTATTCTACCTCATTTGGCACCATGGAAAAGGAGGCCAGACGATAATCTTTGCCGTCTTTGCAAATCAGGGAATGAGGATTTAATACATATAATCAGCATCTGCCCTAACCTGATAGACATAAGGTGCGCCCTACTTCGACCACTTTGGAATCAAAAAGGTATAATAAGCTGCAGGCAAGCTGTGATGATATGCTTCAAACCTGAAGAGGTCCAGCTAAACTGTAGACTGACAAAGTTTTTTGACATTGTGTCCACAAGACTTACGAACCAACCACATGGCGTAGTGACTAATAGCATGTAACAACTTCCTAAACAAGAAATAGTCTGCCAAGGTCCCGCCAAGTCAAAGCACGCACCAGCACATTGAGTCACACTTTTAATTTTATATGCAGATTACAGACATTGCAATCGAGAATGATGACTTAATATGGTTTTATACACCTTTTTCCTTTAACAACATATGTGTATTTAAGTTTATAACGCTTTTAACGATGTACGTTTTATATTGTGAGTTTTAATTAACTGTACCATAAAGTAATTCAACATGGTCTTGTAGATATGATGTAAGGCAACGCAACACAAGTAATTGCATTGCCTCACCCTGTGCTGGGGAGGCTTGCCATGGGTGTTCCCACTCAAAGTCCATGGTTTTAGACACATTTCCAGATTTACAACAAAGCGTAAATCTGGGAATGTGTAGTGTTAATCGATGTTGTTGAGGTTACCCTATGGAGATCTTTAGTAACCAATCAAGCACCGTGTTTTTGAGGCTCTTTCCAATTCGCTTGCCTCATAAACTGTTTGTCTGTAACTACTTCTGTGCTGCCAATGATGTATTCCTCTTGTCCATAATATATGACTTTGTTCCCATCTCGGCCTTTTATTATTTTTATGAGCTTTTTTGGGATCCTATGTGACCCGCGGTAACATTTATTTATAAATCTTCCATACAGAACCATTGCCCCATTTTCCTCAACCCCTGTCCTGATGAAGACCCTCTAGCAAGGTTTACACCACACCTGCATCAACTTGGGTCGAAACGTCAACACTCCCTCTTGTGTTCAGCCTCTTCCCTGATCTATCATTTGTGATTTTATTTGAGGCATGGTTGCTAAATTAATTGACGAGTTATTTGTTCCATTGTGTTAACTTATTATTATTTTTGGTGTATTTAGGTCTTAGTGACCCATGCTCTACTTTCTATACTTTCACTATCCCAGCACTACCCTTCCCTACTCCACTCTTTAGGGGCATTATATTTTTTGTATCTTTTATGAATGAATTTTTTACGATACACGTTGTGATTAAAAAAAAATGCTGTTATAATTACTTTTGCATCTATTTTATTGATGTTACATTTGAATTAATTGTGTGTCTAGCTGGGACCATTTTGTTTGTATCATCCCGCCTGTCCTCCAGCACCTCTGGGGACAAGATACTGCTGTCTTGCCTGGAATGAAATGAAATGAAATGAAATGAAATTTAATTTGTAAAGCGCATGGCTGCCTGAGAGTGTCCCAGCACTACAGAGCAAAGAGCAAGACTGAGGGTGATATCAAAAATTAGGGCTCATTAGGAAAAAGAAATGTTTTAAGAAGTTTCCGAAACTTAACATATATGGGTTCGGTTCGAATCATGAGAGGAAGGACATTCCAAAGCGTTGCCGCATTGACCGAGAAACGGCGTCCCCCAGTGCGAGCCTTCCTCACTCTAGGGACAATGGCCAAGTTTCCGAGGTCTGAGCGGAGATTTCGGGGTGACTTGTAAGGGCGAATCAGGTTCCTGAGAATGGGGGGACCCTTCCCCTGAAGTGACTTGTGGGATATGCAGAGGGATTTAAATTTTATTCGATCTCGGATCGGCAGCCAGTGCAGGGCTCTAAGTGCCTTGAGGGTTCCGTCCCTCCCAAAAGCTACTACCCAGGCCTTCAGCACCTTTTGTAGATCCTCCTTCCTGGTGAGGCCTCGCACCTGGAGTTTCAGGTTCTTGCAAATGGTTTTCAATTCCTTTACGTTGTAGGATTCCAACCTATCATCCTCAAAGGCAATTTTAATTGATGATGCTCTTGATTCAGGCATGTTGAAGTAGCAAGTTCAAAACTGGCAAGATCAAAAATAGGACAAAAAGAAAAAAAAACTGTATGTGGTACGTAATGGTCTGCGATATGGTAGTAGTGCACACCAATCACAGTGAGTCAAGTGCAAACACAAGCCCTATCTCACCACTGCCACCAAGGTTAGAAATGGGATTTCTGGCTAGCTGACACTTGCATCATAGCGAGGCAAAAACCTTACTCTAGTCAGGATAAGGGAGTTACACTCCTAAAATAACCCCTGCTCACCCCCTTGGTAGCTTGGCACATCTATCTTAGAGGCAGTGTGTAAAGCTTTTGCACATAACAAACAATAATTCAGTGTGTGCACTACAAAAGGACACCACACCAGTTTAGAAAAATATCCAATATTTTTATATACTTAAAACAAGGCAAAATACGATAACAAAATACACAATTCAGTACTTTAGAAATAGTTAATTCGCAAGATGTCTTTAAATTGCAAAAATACGTTGAAAACACAGTTCGTACGAGCCAGTAGCTCGGCCCGAGCCTACTGCGATGCTGGAAACAACAGAGTTTTGCAATTACAGCTGACCGCATTGGTACGGGCGAGCAACAGCATGAACAGACTTGTTAACAGTACCTTTCTTAGTGTGGCTCACACAGAGGTGCGAGGCGGTCTTGGCATCCGTCACGGTTGCAATGCAAAGTGGAAGCGGTGCACTGTGCGGTGTCCTCCTGATGCAGTGCGAGCAGTGGCTCAGTGATGATCGTCCAGGTGGCATCGGTGAGAACAAGGCTTGCGGTGCACGGCAAGACAGTGCTGGATGTGGTGCTGGCAGGTTGCGGTGCAGGAGACAGAGCCAGTCGTGGCATCTGTCGCTGTTACGGTGCAAAGTGGAAGAGGTGCAGGGCACGGTGTCCTCTCGATGCATTACAGGCAGCGGCCTGGTTACGATCGTTCAGACGGTGTTGGTGAGACCAAGGCGTGCAGTGCAGGGTGAAACGGTGCTGGATGCGGTGCTGGAGGATGTGATGCAAGCAACAGAGCCGGTTAGCGGGAATTCGGGCTGGCTGAGCCGTACAGCTGTGCGTAACAAGGTAGTCACAGGTGTCGAGCCAGCGACGTCTGTGTCAGTGAGACCAGGCCAGCGCAGTGAAGCTAGGTGGTGCGGAATGCGGTGCCTCTCAATGCAGTGCAGGCAGCGGCTCGGTGACGATCATGCAGACAGCATCTGTGAGACCAAGACTTCAGGTGCAGGGCGAGATGATGCGCTGCGGTGCTTTTTGGACACAAGGCTAGCGACGAAGACAGTGATGGAGTCAGTCGCGGTTCTCTCTTCTCTATGGCAACTAAAACAGCTGTTCCAGGAGCAATACCCAGAGGTGGGTGAAGTTTTTGCAGTCCCTGAGACTTCTTAACAGGAGACCAAGCCATACCTCAATGGACTTCCCTGCTTGGGGCGACAGAACATGGAACCTGGCCCGCAACAGCAGGGTTTCATTCCCGTTCTATGCCTTCCTGAACCTAGTTGGATCCCTCTATCCATACTCTCAGGGCCCACTAAGCTGAACCCTTCTCCTCACCTATGAACACCATCTGTTCAGCGCCTAAACTTACTTTGCTCATAGATGTGTCCCAACAGGCCAACAGTACCCACAGTGTCAACACAGTGGTGTGGCCCAGTCCACCCCAAGGGTGTGACTCCTGTCCCTTCCCAGGGGCAACCCTGTCCACCAGGACAGCAAGCCACAGTGACTACTGACAGCTGTCAATGGGAAGACCCAGGCCTTATACCTCTCAGGGCTCTCTAACCTCTGTGCCATCAGAGAGTGGCGGGCAGTAGCCCCAGGTGCCTGTCACATTTTCTCAACTCTCCCTCTTGTTAGGTCAGGGATGACATCCTGGCACTGACCCGCCAGTGCAGGGTCTGTACCCTGTGGCTGGACAGAAGACTGGGGTAGGCTCTCCCACACCCTGTCCTCCTCCCCGGGGCTCTGTACCCTCCCACCTGGAGTGGTACCCCTTCCAGAATTGTCAGGACACCTGTGGCAGATGTTCTGCAGAATTCGCCCACCAGTTCAAGGGTGCTGTCCTGCAACTGGTACACCAGCCCAGGGTCTGTACCCTGAGACTGAACAAAGGACTGGGGTGGGCTCTCCCACACCCTGTCCTCCTCCTTGGGGTACTGTACCCTCAGACCTGGAGCGGCACCCCCAGAAGACAAATTGGTAAGGGGACTGTTAGCAGTCACCCCTCCCTCTAGGTCAGGGGGGACACCCTGAACCTGACCCTCTATCCCAGTCTGTACCCCTAGGTTGGACCTCTGCCTGGCAACTCAGGACTTCTTGGGGAGTACACTAACCCCCCCAAGGGAAACATAGTCCTCATGAGTTTTGCCGGAGTCTGCAGGACTCCAGCCTCCTGTCCACCTGACAGAGTATGAAGGCCCCCAAGGCCAGACGTGGCCTCACCAGTGTCAGTCCTGGGGTGCTCTGACCTCAGAGCTGCAACCTCTGACCCACTGGTCCTTCCAGAATTGTCAGGTCACCTGTGGCAGGTGTCCTGCTCAATTCGCTGACCAGTTCAGGACATCTCTCCAGCAACTGGTCTACCAACCTAGGGTCTAAACCCTCAAGTTGAACCAGGGCCATTCAGGGTCAGAGGTGAGGACCCCCTCCCTCTGTACCCCCTTCCAGAGGTCTGTACCCCTAGAAGACAACCCGGTGAGGACACTGCATACAGTAGTCCTTCCAGCCTGGTCAGGCAGGACCTGAACCTGACTTCCCAACCCAGGGACTAAACCCTGCAGCTGAGCACCTGCCCGGCGCACCTGGACTTCCTTAAGAGCGCCAATGCCCACCTGAGGGTAACACATGACTGATGTGTTGTGTGATAGTCCGCACCGCGCAGATCTCCTGACCTCTGTCCATCTGACAATGCACGAAAATTCCCCAAAACAGAAGTGGTGTCACCATGGTCACTGCTAGGAGGCTCAGCCCTTCTGACTGGCCCCTGACCCACTGGTTCTCCAATTGGGAAACGCATCCCCTCTCACCCCTCCATCTGGACTTCTGCACCCTCCCTCCTTGAAGTAGGGCCCCAAATCTGTGTTTGCGTGTACCTAACCCTCAGTGCTGGACACTACGTTTTTGCTGCCACCATCTGGGCTGGATAATGCCCTCCTGGCTTCCCAATCCAGCTCTCTTATTTTAATGTCATGGTCCAACATCATCTTCCTTTCCTCCAAGGCTATTCTTTTGTCTTCCATTGCCCTCTCCATCATAAGTTTTTCCAACTCAAAATTCCTTGCTTCCCGCCTGTCCTCCAGCTCCTCTGGGGACAAGCTATTGCTGCCTTGCCTGGAGGATTCCCCGCTCCCAAAAGCACATCCACCCTAGGAACTGGCTCCTCTGCCTCTCCACTGAGATCACCAGATTGCCCACTAGCATGTCTGGCTGCTACCCAGGCCCTCAGCGCCTTTTGTAGCTCCTCCTTCCTGGTGAGGCATCTGACCTGGACTTTCAGATTCTTGCCAATGGTTTTCAATTCCTTTTAAGTTGTAAGATTCCAACCTATCCTCCTCAAAGGCAATTTTCATTGATGCAATTGATGATTCTCTACATTCAGGCATGTTGAAGTAGCAAGTTCAAAACTGACAAGATCAAAAATAGGCCAAAAAGAAAAAGAACCTCTATGTGGTACGTAATGGTCTGCGATATGGTAGTAGTGCACACCAATCACTGTAAGTCAAGTGCAAACACAAGTCCTATCCCACCGCTGCCACCAAGATTAGAAATGGGATTTCTGGCTAGCTGACACTTGGTCAAAGCGAGCCAAAAACCACCACTCTATTCAGGATAAGGGAGTTAAAATCCTAAAATAACCCCTGTTCACCCCCTTGGTGCCTTGGCACGAGCAGTCAGGCTTATCTTAGAGGCAGTGTGTAAAGCATGTGCACATAACAAACAGTAATACAGTGTGTGCACTACAAAAGTACACCACACCAGTTTAGAAAAATGTCCATTATTTTTATATACTTAAAACAAGAACAAATACGACAAAAAAATCCACAATACAGTACTTTAGAAATAGTTAATTCACAAGATGTCTTTAAATTGCAAAAATAAGTTGAAAACAGTTTGTAAGAGTCGGTAGCTCAATCCAAGCCTACTGCGATGCTGAAAACAACAGAGTCTTGCAGTTCGCGTAGGTTTGGGCCAGCAACAGCGTGAACAGACTCATTAACAGTACCTTTCTTAGTGCGGCTCACACAGAGGTGCGAGCGGTCTTGGCATCCGTCAAGGTTGTGATGCAAAGTGGAAGCGGTGCATGGTGCGGTGTCCTCTCGATGCAGTGCGAGCAGTGGCTCGGTGACGATCGTCCAGATGGCGTCAGTGAGACCAAGGCTTGCGGTGCAGGGCAAGACGATGCTCGATGCAGTGCTGGTAGGTTGCGGTGCAAGCGACAGAGCCGGTTGGCGGGAATTGGAGCTGGCCGAGCCGGACAGCTGTGCCTGATGAGGCAGTCACGGGTTTCGAGCCAGCGACGTCCGTGAGACCAGGCCAGCGAAGTGAAGCGAGGCGGTGCGGGCTGTGATGTCTCTCGATGTGGTGCAGGCAGCGGCTCAGTAACGATCGTGCAGACGACATCGGTGAGACCAAGGCTTGCGGTGCAGAGCGAAACGGTGCTGCCTGCGGTGCTTTCAGGACACAAGGCCAGTGACGGAGTCGGTGACGGAGTGGGTCGCGGTTCCCTCTTCTCTATGGAAACTGAACCAGTGTTTTCAGGAGCAGTACCCAGAGGTGGGTGAAGTCTTTTCAGTCCCTGAAACTTCCTAACAGGAGACCAGGTCGGTTTTAGGTCCTTGGATATACTCAGCACAAGTGGAGAAAGTTCAGTCCAGTCCTATCACTGCCCAAGGCAGAAGCAGCAGCTGCAGCCCAACCCAACAAAGCAACAACACAGCAAAGGGGCAGTCCTCCTCCTGGCAGCTCTTCCAGCTTTTCTTCTTGGCAGGTTCCTTGATTCCAGCAAGTTCTATAAAGTCTTTTCTATCACTGAGACTTCCAACAGGAGGCAAGCTCTACTTCATGCCCTTGGAGAAAACTTTAACAGCAGCATGATGAAAGCACAGTCCAGTCCTTTCCCTATCCAAGGCAGAAGTAACCAATGCAGGCCAAGCCCTCAACATGCAGCATAGGGGCAGTACTCCTCCTCCAACTTTCCCGGTTCTTCTTCCTGGCAGGTTCCTTAGTTCAGAAGTAATCTAAAGTTCTGGGGTTTGGGCCCCAATATTTATACCATAAAATCCTTTGTCCCCTGAAGGCAGAGGGTCCTGTACCTAGTTCAAACCAGTTCTGGATGCATTCTGCCAGTGTGCACCTTCTTCCTTTGTCAGTGTAGGCCAGGGTCATCAAACACACCGGAGGAGGTGGAGCCAGCATTGTAAAAGGCAGGCACAGCCCTATTCAGACCCAGGTGCGACTCCTCCCACCCATCTATGTGTAGATAGGTCTATTCAGCCCTGTGCTGACTCACCCTGTCTCCTGGAGTCTCCCACATCCCCTGTCACTCAGAAACCAGACAGACAATATGTAAGCTAGCAGAGGCAGTCTGGATGGATAGGTAAGTTAAATTCCTACTTTCCAAAAGTGGTATTTTCAAAAAACAGAATGTTAAAACCAACTTCACTAAAAGTTCTATTTTATGATTCTGAGTTCCGGCATACTAAACTCAAATTTCTACCATGTTCCCTTGGTCACTTAGGATTATAGGATGTTTAAATCAATTTGCCCACTCTGGCCTATGGGGAACAGGTAGCTTTGCAATAGTGAAAAACAAAGTTGGTTGTAATTTACTATCAGGACTTGCCACACACACCAGGGCATGTCCTACCTTTCATATACAATGCACCCTGGCCATGGGGGTACCTTGGGCCTACCTTAGGGGCGACTCACATGTAGAAAAGGGAAGGTTTAGGGACTTGCAAGTGTGTGCACTTGCCAAGTCGATATGGCAGCCACAGGCTGCACACAGGCTCTGCAATGGTAGGCCAGAGTTACACTTTACGGGCTGTTTATGTGGGTGGCACAATCCAGTGCTACAGCCCAACAACAGCATTTTATTTATGGGCCCTGGCACGCGCAGTGCACTTTACTAGGAACTGACACATAAATCAAATTGGTCAATCATGGGAACACCAATCCATTATGCAGTTTATACAGAGAGCATATGCACTTTAGCACTGAATAGCAGCGGTAAAGTGCCCAGAGTCCTAAAACCAACACAAACAGGTCAGGGAAAAATAGGAGGAAAAGGCGAAAAGTTTGCGATAACCCTGCAAAAATGGCCATTTCCAACAATCACCTACAACCCATGTAATTGTAACTCATTTTCTCCTTGACTAGCTACTAAAACAAAGACATTACTTTTCCTAAAGAGTGCTTCTCCACCTGCAATGGAAACATGAGAAAGAACACATTCTGCAGTGCACATAAAATTAAACCATCAATTCTGAAGCAAGAGCTTTCAGGGACTTGCATTTCATACCTATGATTTCAGCTAACAGAAGAACGTGTCACTTTCAGCAATATAATTTGTGTAATCATTGTAGCATTTCAACTAATGCATTCAACTACTGATTAGGAAGTCTTATTTATCAAATACATCTACAATGTGTTACATATTAACATTTTCTGCTATTAAATGTATTTCCTACTTTAATTCTCCTTGACACTTGTCCATAACTAAAACAGGTGACACCATTGTGTTAATGCGTTTCAAAATTCCAACACCTCGTGTTCACACAATTTGCAAGATTATATATGGATACCTTATACACATGATTATAATGCACCCCTACAAATGAAATGAAATGTCTGCTCCATCACCACTAGCCCTCCAAAGGGTAAACAATGATTTTAGGAATTATTAGATCTTCTGCTATAGAGATGGAAATGTTAAGAGGAATTATATTGAAGTGAAAAAAAGGCAATTTGCCAAGTATTAATTAGTTTATAATTGCTTAGTCCTGTTTAGAAACAATATAGCTGACAAAGTAAATGCAAAGTTGTCAACTTCCTCCTAACGTGTTTATTAACACTGGCATTTGTTCACATTTACATTAATTCTAATCTGTTCCTACTTTACTTCTATACTATGTAGGTTTGTTTTGTTTTGTTTGTCCTTTACTACTGGACATAACATTTGTTTACACCTCTTTTTTATATACCTTTCTACTATCTATGGGATTTATAAGGTAAAGAAAAAGGTTCCTATTTTACATTAAGGTCAGGCAAGGTGCTTAAGACTCCCTTTATCCTGCCACAACAAGGACCACACATGTGGTCAGTAGGAAAGAGACACATAATGTGGGCTCAGTCTAAGATGGAAGAAAACCACAACCTGTACCTCAGTCAGGAGGAACCAAAATCATCACAGCATTTTCTCAGTCAGAGAACTGAGCAATGATTTCTGAAAAAAGGGTCTTCAAGCTAGGCTTAACATCAGTTACTGTAGTGACTAGAGGACTGACCAGGTTTCAAGTCCTAAGCCATCTACCCATGTCAAACAGTTGAGGTATTTATCTGAAAGGCTAGTGTCTATTACACCCACCCATTGGCTTGTTAGCCCATATATGTCCCAAACAGTAACCCTGAGAAGCAGGAAGCCAATTCCCTACACCTCACAACTGTGAAAAAATGTTTTTCACTGAAGCTAATAGCCCCATATGAGGAATCTAAAACCTCCTGGTGATCTCAGGGTGTGGGACTGCAGCATCAAGCTCAAAGCATCATTATGCAAAGTCAGGACCCCTATCTTCAGAATGGGTCTTCAATACAAGGTCTGTGCCCTGAAAATGCAAACTTGTCTGATGTAAGAAATTATGTTGTAGATGGAGGTGGTGGGGGACCCGTTCTGAAGAAAAAACATTAATCCTTGTCTAGATGAACTACAAAGAGTCACAAAATTAACCTGTGCAGAACCAACTGGGAGCTTGGCACAAAAGCAGTTCACCTTAACAAAGAGGCAACGTGTAAAGTATTTATGCTGCACAGAAACAGTAATAAAGTGAAAACATCACAAAAAAAAACCCACACCAAGAAAAATATGGTCAAATTTAAAAATGATATCGGCACCAAAGTGACAAAAAATCCAATCAGTATAGCTGAAGATTTGCAATTTCAAAGATTGACGGTAAACATAGAGCCTAAAAGCACAAAGTAGCACTTGCGGTTGTCCAGTCTTGAGACACCTAGCAAAAGTTCAGGTCAACCACATTGGAGTGTGGGCCAGATACAGGGACCAAATTAGTCCAGCTGAAAAAGTTACCTTCTCAGAGTTCAGCGAGACAAGATCAGTTCCCAGTGGGGAGACTGCAAGAAGAAAGGAGAGCCTGTCGGGTGGGTGTCGCTGTAACAAGAAGAGAAGGCTGAGTGTCATGGACGGTCATTGTTGTAGCTTGAAGATCCTGTTGGGGGCTGACGATGCTGGAGATTTGCATTTGTGGTCACAGAGGGCTGTAGATATAGTAGTGTGAAGTGCAGATCTCGTATTTTCAGTTGGCGCTGGCAGTCACTGTAGCTCCTAGAGTCATGCTCAATGGAGCTTTGCATTGGCGCTCAGCACGGGCAGCAAGATTACAGTATACACCTGGCAAGCTTATGCATACGCCTTCTCACGGTAAGAGAGCGTTAAGCCAGTGCACTATTTTCAGAACGTATGCTTCACTTACAGGCGCATTAACACGCATGCGCATCCTCACACCAAGCCATAAGCATCGCAAGATCAGCGCACCAGTTGCACGAACAGGCGAGATGCGCAGGTCCGTCCACGTTATGAGACGACCACTTCCGCCTTTATCCTACTTCTAGCAGGTAGACCATCCACACACCGCGAACGGCGGGACCGGATCGTCAACGTAGGTCATAACGATTAATATCTCCAGACAAACGTGAGTACAAGGGCCCGCGGGCTAAGCACAGGAGCCGCAATGCAATTCAGCACTTTACTGCAACCACTGTCCTGGCCATTTTTACTCCTTTTTACTCCTTCTTTAGTGTCAGAATGGGGTGTAGAATTGATCGATCGGATCCATGAGGCAATTTTCATACAGAGTCAAAGTGAGGCCACATTTATGTTGTCAGTCATACATGTTGTCAGTCACAATGTCCTGTCAGTCTGTGTTAAAGGTATTCTCTTGATAAAATCATGCGCAACCACTAGATACTTAATTTTTATAAACTTCAACAAATGTGCCATAACATGAAACATTTGTAGACTAGACTTAGTTCACCATTGCTCCAAAGCACAATAGTCTTCGAGTGCCATTAATCTTTGGACTTGCAAATAAGTAGGCCCTAGCGGGGCACATTGTCTTCATGCATGGTTATTTTTCAGATAGCCAACATGCATGCCTTCACCCAGTTACGTGCATTATGCCATCATCTCAACAATCCTCTTATATAGGAGCGCTAATAAGTAAGACATGCATGAGAAAACAAACTTGTTGAATTTTACCTGCACCTATTACTTCTTTCCTTTACGGTACTCCCTACTGAGGATCTGTAAGTAAGAAGATCCCACCACACTCACAGCACACTTTAGGGTGTGTGCTGATATTTACACCACAGTGGCCCTTCATTTTGGCCACACACTTTAATGGTCCTAATGAAAGCCTCCTGAACACATCTGAAGGCTAAAACTAGTAGACCCAAAACTTTAAGGGATAAAGAGGTACATTTTTAAACCACACGCTGATCCCGACGATGTTTTTACCTATGTCCCAGGACCCTTCCATTACAACTTTCATAAGGGGTATTCTAAGAGGCATTTTATCACATAACTGCACTTCACAAAGCACTTCACTTTTCTCACACAAACAACCAGCTTCGCTGTATTTCAGGGGTTAAGGCACAGCTGGATTGCACTCTGTGATCCAGCTGGGCCCGGATGATGAAGCATGCCACCTACTAGGTAGGTGGGTGAAGGGTTTCCTAAAAACAACTATCAGTTGTTTGCCCTCCTTTTTCAAAGGTTCAGGTCAAGAACTATGACCAAAAACCTACTAAAGGACTTGTCCACTTTGTTTATTTATATACTACCCAGGGAAAAGGACAAGTAAACTTTTTTCCTTACTCTCTAGTTGTTCTTATGTAGGATAGGAAAATGTCAACTTTCTTGAAGTGGCATTTTGAGAATTGTGACTATCCCATTAAAGAGAGTTTTACATTACAATTACTCAGACACCAAACATGATATTCCTACCTGCTCCCACAGTAAAGTTATTACTTGTTAAATGTAAGAAGGTAACCCATTGTTAGCCTATATATATGAGATAATCCTTGCAGTCGTGAAAAACAAATTTAGGGGTTGTTCACAACTAGAACATGTTCAATTTAAAGGTACTGTACAACTTTTTTAATACAATGCACCCTGCCCCAAGGATTGTTTAGGGCTTACCCAAGCAATGACTTACATGTATTAAAAAGTAAGGTTTAGGCCAGAGAAAATGTGTATTTTGCCAGACCGCATTGACAGTTACAAACTGCACACACTCTACTTAAGTGTGTGGCACAGTCAGTGCTGCACACCCACTAGGGCCAAATTTTGCTTACCAGTGCCAATGGTCAGTCTATAGGATGTCCAGCTATGGCAATGGGCAAAACGAACCCCAGGCTTTTTTGCCAGGACACATTTCATTAGGTTTGAACTAGTGGATTTGTGCCAGGAGTCACCGAAGAATTAATGCACAAAGCAAAGCCATTTGCCGTGACAGTGTGGGGGCTCATTACACAGATTTGGGCAGAAAATCTTGCTTCTGCTAAAATCTGTATTAAGAGTCCACTTATGAAATTTGCGACAGAAAGAAACAAATGGGTAAATGTATCATATAAAATGATGATCTTCGTAATCTTCCAGCCTGACTCGTTTCCGTTATGCTCTATTGCTCTCTCCTGACACGTAGTTGGATAGATTTCAGTGGAGTTTGGAGTGGAGTGTGAAAAATTGGAATGGTGTGTGGAAAATAGACTGGTTGGATTGGAGAAGAGTGGGGTAGATTGGAGTGGAGAGGGTTGGATTGGAGTGTACTGGAGCAGAATGGGTTAGATTTCAATGGAGGGCAGTAGACTGAGGTGGAGTGGCTGAACAGAGCAATGTGGAACAGCTGTGGATCACAGATGCTACCCAACATCACCTCAAGGAGGTATATCATCTCCATATTAAATCACCACACAGAGTGAACTTCACGTGTATAGGAAACATAACCCGCATACCACTGGGATGCAATTGTATTGCACGTTTATTCCTGGAACCCGATTTGTTATTGGGAGCTTCCATCCGGAATGCTCTATGATGTATTTTCGAATATCACAGCATGGATGAATTTCGGTCCCGCTTTGTGCTGAGGAGGCCAGATTGAGAGACCGAGACGCATCAACTTTCACTACCTAGGACTTACACTGTTCATCATAAAGAAAAGATAAAATAAATGCGCACTAGTCCAAAGAATTGTTATTGTATCCAACTAACTTGTGAAATATGCTAATTTATCTACCTTGAATTGCTAGTTGTTTCCTATAGATGGTCTATTGCGTTTTAGCCCAAATAAAGGTTCATTATCGGTTGTTTGCGAATACCAATTTCACCTACATATTATTTTATTTTCCAGACTTTTTTTCTAAACATTTTTCTTTAATCTTTGCTACAATTTTTTGTTACATTTAATTGATTTTTTTTATATGAATGTACGTATTTTGACTCACTGTTTGACTATTAAAAATATGAATTGATCAAGTAAAACATTTTGAAGAATAATACCATTTTGTCATTCCCCTTGATTTTGAAGTGTAATACCTTTACAACTGTCTCTGATTGGTTCCATAGGCAGTTGTCTGTGTACCTTTTTATACCTGCACACCCGTAGTAGCATTTAATTTACTGGCCCTCCGTACCTGTAGTATCACTTTAATAGAGATGTTTAAGTAAATTAAATATGCTGATTATGTAAATATGCCAATTGAATGTAAGCCAATTTCCCCATGTTTTAAGGAAACAGCACAGGCTATCCACTGTTGTGCTCAGTCAGTGGCACACTACAGGGGTATGCCACATTTAGTACTACTTTTGCCTGCTGCTAAGATAGCACCCTGAATACTTTCAAATCAGATATTACCCCATGGAAATGAAAACACAAGCACACCAATGCTGTGTTACTATTCACAGCAGTGCAGGTCACAACTACCACCAGCCACGTACTCTGCTCTTGGGTCCCTGAACACTAACCTCAGTGTTTCTATCCTCAGTATTTCTGTCGAGGGCAACCAGTGTGCCCTCTCCCTCATGTTTCCCTTCTATCTGCAGCAATTTAATGAAAAGGATGCAGTGTATTCCATCAACGCTGCTGTTCTGACTCTCCAGCTGTTCCATCACCAGAATTATTATACATTGCTTATAGTGTACATATGTACATTTTTGTCTCTCACCTGCTCCATCAACTCCCCCCTTTGGTGATTTTATCACCACAAATCATCCCAACTAAATTTCTAAAAACATGTTTCAGGTTATTTTCTTTTGGTATGGCTTAAACTTTAGTATATTTCATACTTTGTCTTTTTGAGTTGTTATACACTTTCTCTTTATATTCTTCCAACTCTATTTCTCCCATTTCACGTTCTCTTTGCTTATTTTTCTCAATTTTCTCCTTTATCTGTTTTTCAGTTGTTCTTTTTCTAATGCACATGCACACTTATCTTAGTTTCAATGCTAATAATATGACTATTGTTACTGAGATTAATACTTTTCCTACTAATGAACTACCTATTTCTGCAAACCACTTTTTTACAGCAGAAAAATTCTTACCACGTTTCTTTAACACCATCAACCTCCAGTGGAGTAATTTCTTTATGGAGACCAGTAATATTATTAATATTATCTTTGAATGTTCTGACTTTTGTCAGGAATGTATGTACAACAGTGTTGCACTTTCAATACTCCACAAACTCCTCCTTCTTTTCCTAACAGAATATCAAGAGCAAGTCAATTTTGCTTCACCATAGCTCTCTTGGCAACCATTTCGGTATTTACCATTAAAAATCCTCTGGCAGTACTTGTTGATAAACGATCTACTATCGTTGGTAATTTTCGAATTTTATTTGCATTAAACGATATACCCACTGCTGGTATCAATGCTCCAAAAATGTCACCATTTATCTCTAGAAAACCTTACCTTCTCCTACGTGTTAAAAGTTTACCTATATCATGAATTCCTTTATTTTCTCTATCTACATGAAATATTTTTGTAAAGACCAGACCCATATAACATGTCCCATACCAGTGATCTGGCAACCTATAATAAGCTTTGTTCCCACATATAAAATAAATCCCTGGAAAAACAGAATCATTTTCACCTTTAAATACCCATCCCCCTTTTGATTATGTATGTGTCTTTACATGCACCCACACAATAATTGTCATACATAGTGTTATCTCTACAAATACACAATTTCCCTTGTTTCAGCAAATCTAAGCCTATTGCTACATTAATATTATTATTCTCAAGGTTTTTATCTTCAAAATTCCACATTGGTAACAATATCTAAAATACTTTTTCCTCCTTGCGCATTCTGCATGTTAAATTATTTCTAAAAGCATATACTAAAGTTATCTCTTTTGTTTCCAGAAAATCTTCACCAAAAACTTTACCAGCTTACACTTTGTTCAATCCATCTGTTATTGAAAGTTTAGCAAAAATATCAACTATATCTGAATAAAAATATTCGAATTTGCCTGTTTTATAAAATAAACTGGCTAATACACTTTAAGTTATTCCATAAGTCAAAGGAAGGTGATGATATGTTACTCCCTCTGATACAGACGCAGGTAACTGCATGCAGATGGAGCAGTCTTGAATGCCCATTGGTTCAACATATTCATATAACAATCTAGTAAAAACATTCTTTGAGAAATCATTAATTGATCTACCTCTATGAAGCTCAGTGTTATCTACAAATTCCACATCACTCTTTAAATCAAGTATCTTTTCACTCTTGTTGTTGTTTTGTTCTTCATGTGAATGTTCAGAATTCTCTTTAAATGGAATAATTATTGCTAAAATGAGCCATATAAGCATTAATAAACCTCTAAAAATATACCACATTCTACACCATTTACAAAAAATAGCACATTTAGATCTTCGATTATCATTTTCACACAAAAAATGTGTCCTTTAAAGTCCTTCTCTTTTGTAATGTCTCTTTCACTTTTTGAAAATATTTCTTTAAATTCTTTTCTCTCTATATTGTCGACCTTCTTTAGTTTGTCATCCTTTGGTTTCCAGTATAAATGCAGTTTATTTCTAGTCACCTGTCACTCACCAAAGTCACCTTGGTTCTCTTGACTGGTTTCCACTTCCTCTATATCAGGCAGTGCAACATAAGTCCATTTAGGTGATTTATATTTCAGGTTTGGTCTCCTCACTCTTTTTGGCCTTTGCAAAATGTCTTTATTTCTTTTTATTTGATCCTCTTGATTGGTTATTTCATTCACTTGTTCCTCTTCATTTTTATTCACATTTATCAATTTGAACTTCAGTCCTTTGATTTCTTTTGGCCAATGATCTCCTTTTCTTGTCTTTTTAATTTCAGGCTCTATTATCCCAAGTTTAATTTTCCAAGCTCTTTTTCTGGGACTTTTTCTTTGAGCTGTTTCTCCTTCACTTTCATCAGACTCCGTTACGGACCTTATATCATTTCCTCTTATTTTAAACTTTATGATTTCATTTTCCACAACTGAATCTTGCTTTTCTTTAGTTAATTCATTTCTTTTACTTATTTTTATATTTCTTTATTGGTATTTATGTCAGCAGACAGCCAAAAACAACAAAAATAAACAGTCCATCACGTTAGAATCAGGTTATGTCCCGGTTACCCAATCTCTTATTACAACATTATACCATTTAAACCAAATAAATCATAAGTTCATAAATTCAAATCCATTTTGACAGAGGAGACCACAGTTTCTGGCCCATAAGTTTTCTTCTCTTTCCTTTTGATTTATATACCGCAGTCTCCAGATGATATGTAGACATTAATCTAGCTTGCCAGTTGCTAAAAACTGGTGGATCTAGATCAAGCCACTGGGTTATTATACATAATCGGAAGATAGACCTGCAAATAAATATAAACCCTTCCTCTGCTGCGGTCCTAGATCTGACTAAATTGTCTTGTAAACCCAGAATAACCAATTCCGCCGACAGTTGCGCCGGATACCTACACTGACATTCCAAAAATATTCAACATCCTTAATAAATTGACTCAATTTAGGACACTGGAAAAACATATGAGCAGCATCCGCAGTGATTAACCCACACCGATTGCATTTATTCCCTCTTGTGGATTTCCACTTGGCTAATTTCGCGGGGGTATAATATAAATCAAATATGGACATAAAGTGTTGACTCTTTAGCGAGCCACTCATTAAGACTTTTGCGGATAATTCAATTATTCTCTCCATGTGTATTTTGTCCAACCCCAATTTGCTTTGCCATTTGTCCTTCCAGGTCGACAAATCATCCCCTGAGATTTCAACCATTAATTGGTAGATAGGACCTATTCTCAATCTTAATCGAATTGCTTCTAGGACCTTAACCTTAGTAAATGAGATTTGATCTTGAGTTATTTTCTGCTCTAAGAAGCTACGTAACTGAAGATATTAAAATAATTCTGTTCAAGCTAAATCATATTTCTGTTGCAAAAACATAAAAGAGGCTAACTGATTCCCTTGAAACAAATCTCCCAATTGGTATATACCTGCTCGATGCCATATGACCATCACTTGATCTCTAAACACATCGGGTAATAGAATACATTTATTTAATGGAGTATAATAATTTAAGTTTGAATGCAGGCCAATTCTCTTTCCCTATTTTCCTCCAAATTTCAAAAACAGTCAGAATAATTTTAAATTTAGTCTTTCTATAATAGCTAGGCTCAATTATACACACTAAACATTGTCGGGCCTCCTCACCCAATTCCATCTCGTATATTGAGGAACTAACTGGCACCTCCGTTCCTATGTCCTGGAAAAGGAAGACACCCATGTGCTGCAAGAGAGCTGTCCAATAGTATAGACGAAAATTAGGTATCCCCCACCCTCCTCTGGCCCTAGGTAATATACACCATTTCATGGCTCTCCTAGACCTATGGTAACTCCAAAGAAACCTAGAGCATAATCTATCAATTCGAACAAAAAAAGTTCCAGGAAAGAGGAGAGGAATTTTACGAAATAAATACAAGAACTTTGGAGAAAAAAAATTTTAAACATTACTGCGCCCATATAAAGATAAATGAAGATTGTTCAACCTCTCTAACGTCTTATTTACAGAAGCAATAATTGGATCGAGATTCAGCCGAACAATATCATCTATTTTCGCTGAAATTTTAATGCCCAAATATATAGCTTCCGATTCAAAATTCATATCATTTGGGCGCCCTGCTTCGGAATGGAGCAACTGAGTCTTAATGACATTTAATTTATACCCCGAGTGCCCCCCAAATTTATCGGCTGCTTCCACTATTTTGGGTAAGGCCGTTTTAATGTTTGACGTTGCAATTGCAATATCATCTGCGTATGCAACCACCTTATACGCTTTATTATGTATCCAAACTGGATCAATTCCGACGTTGTTTTCTAGACTATTTAAAAAGGGCTCAATGTATAAAGCAAATAGCAAAGGGGAACAGGGACACCCTTGTCTCGTCCCACTTGTTATTGCTATGTTTCCAGAAAGTTTACCCGATATGCGGATTGATGCTTTTGGCTGAATATACAGAGCTTGTATAGCTTTAGTAAATCCCATGGGGAATCCCTTCCAGGCTAAGACTGACCACAGTAAGCTCCAGGAAACCCTGTCAAATGCTTTTTCCGCATCTAACAGGGCTACCGCAACAGGGGAATTAGTGGCTTGTGACCAGTCCAGTATGGAAATGATTATTTTGACATGATCAGTTATATCTCGTTTCATAATAAACCCATGCTGTCTTTTGAATACTAAGCTAGGCATGAGATTATTCAACCTATTAGCTATTATCTTTGAATAGATCTTACTATCAGCATTTAGCAGAGAAATCGGTCTATATGACCCCATATCAGTATCCTTGTTACCTTTTTTCTTAAAATTTACTATAATTGCTTCAGACCATGAGTCTGGGGGGTTACCCGAGAAAGATTGTTGGCACACTTCTATTAGCTCTTTTTAAAGTACCTTTCTAAAAGTGCGATAAAACTCAAGTGGGATACTATCAGAACCCATGGCCTTACCGGGAGGTAGGTCTAATAAGGCAGCTTCTAGTTCTTCCCAGGCTATAGGTGCGGACAGCAGTGTTTTTTGCATGTCTGTGAGTTCAGTAGTCTCTAAATCTCTCAACTATTCCCCCTTTCCATAGCCTAATGCCTCATCCGCCAGTTCACTATATAGGACTTGATTAAACCTTTGAAAGGCTTCTAAGACGCCCTCTTTGGTTTCTTGCAGCACACCATTTATATAAAAAATCTTGGGAATATCATTGAAGACTGCTTTCTGCCTTAATCTTTTAGCTAGAATTCTGCCGTTTTTTTCACTAAATTCATATGATTCCTCTTTATGTTGAATATATTTTAACGCGATTTGATCAGCAATATTAGCATACACTGTGGCTCTTTTGATAGTAAGATCTCTTTGGGCCAGAGTTGCATCCTGACCATGTCTAATCATCTCGGCTAACATATGCTCAGCCATTTTAGAATCGTCCCTATGTTTAAGCAGTCTTTTTTTGCGTCGTGCGTTCAAGAAGCTAAGGGTTTCTCCCCTAATTGTAGCTTTAAAAGTGTCCCACACTATCTTATTTGAAGCAGTTCCTTTATTGAATTTAAAAAACTCCTGTATCACCTTAGCCATAAATTGACAATAGTCTTCATCCAATAAGTTATTTCTTTCAAAGGACCATGCCTGGTTTACCCCTCCTATCTGTGGGCCCAGCATGAGATCAAGTATTAAGGGGTTATGGTCAGAAATGAGTTTGGGCAGAATCTCTAAATTAACCTTTCCTATAAATTGCGAAGAAATAAAAAAATAATCTAGACGAACAAATTTACTATGCGGGGCCGAAAAAAAGGTGAAACCTGGCTAATCTGCGTGTATTGAATTCCAAACATCATAGAGCCCATGATCTAAAATTAACTCTCGTAAGGCAGTAAATATTTGTTGCTTTCTACCAGTATACAACGTATTCTTTCTTATATCCGAATTAGCCTCCATATGAATATTCAAATCGCCACACATAACCAGTGGTTGGGGCCATTGGGCCAATTCGATGTTTAAGAATTTCATGAGCTCAGAGTCGTCCAGATTCGGACCATATACAGTACACAGAGTAATTCTGTGCTGACCAATCTTAAGTTCACTAATTGCCATCTACCCCATTTATCTTCCAGATGCTTAATACATAAACCAAGGCCCCATTTCATAGGAATATCTACCCCTCTCTTAACCCCTGTTTGTTTAGAACAAGCAACCAGTTCCAATCCTAGATTTTTTAGACATCCCCTTTTAGCCCATGTGATATGAGTTTCCTGCAAACATAATATATCGATACATGATAATTGAACAATTTTAGCTAATACATCCCTTTTCCTTACATCATTGAGCCCACTGATATTGAGCGTGCAGATCATTAATTTCCTATCCATATTTCAAAAGTAAAAATACCCGGCAAATAGAAGTAGAATAGATAGCATATCCTTTAGCATTTTTGTATAACCAATCATTACATGGTGCTTTTTTTTAAAAAGAGCCATCCTGCAAAAACATCATGGCTACTGCTGACTTTTCGCCCCCCCCTCTACCCACACCTCTCCACCTTCACCCATCTCTCCCCCACCCCCCTCCCAATGTACCCTGTCCTGAACTGAAGTCATTATATACTTAAACCACCGGTAGTTATAAGGAAAACAAAAATTCTTTGGCCTCAATCTCAGAAAAGAAGAACCTAGTCTGACCCTTAGCTATAACCTTTAGCTTGGCCGGATTTTGAAGATACACTATTACCCCTTTTTCTTGAAACCCTGGTACAAGCTGACGAAGATGCCAACGTTTAGTTACCGTTGCTTGACAAAAATCAGGTCTAACAAAAAAATTACAATCTTTCGCCAGTCTCTTTTTGTCAGGCCTAGCTAATCCAAAAACAGCTTCTCTAGCAAGAAAATCATTAAATCGTACAAGAATAGCTCTTGGAAGGTCTTATTCTCCTTGCCTAGCTCTTCTCACAGTAAATGGAAACCCGTGCGCTCTTTGTATTTCCATTGTCCAGTCCCAGAGAGTCAGTTCTGGGAAAGCCTCAGCAAAAAGTTTGCAGACAAATTTCCGGACATCCGATTCTTCCTTTTTCTCTGGGATACCTAAAATGCGCAGGTTGTTTCTTCGAGCTTGGTTCTCCAACTCGGAAAGTTTAGAGCTAGCATCATCCCGATGAGCCCTGCTAGAGTTCATTTCCTTTTTCTGAGCGGCCAAGTCGTCTTCTAATGTTGAGATTCTAGACTCTGCTTTGGTTACTCTAAGAGCTGTATCAGAGCAAATTTTAATCACACGACGAACAGCGTTCTGCACCTTGCGACATGTTGCTTGAGTACGGGAGTTCTCTGACTTTATTTCTGCTATGTGCTCCATCATAGTATTATAAATCGTAGACAAAGTTATCTCATGAACCGGGGTCTCTTCCACCGGTCTCAACCCGGCTTCAAGCCTTGGAATTTTTTCCGATTCTGGTCCCGCCATCGTAATCTCTAGAGAAATTGCATCTGCTCCTGAAGGTTGATTCTTAGAGTTTATTTGTCGGGTTCCTCTAGTTTTGCATTTTTTTAACAGTGGTTACGGCTGTGAGACCGTATTTAGCCTTAATTCATCGTCCGTACTGCTGCCCTCTTCATGATAATCAGCCCAATCTTTACTTAAATTAGTGCTTTCATCAGAAGAGTGATCTGACATAGAATAGAAATGATCAGCTATTTCTTGAGACCCTGTCAAGTCCTGTAAGGAGGCACCCTTGTTTAAAACCAATGAGTCTATCTCCGACACAAGATTATCCAGACTCCCAGTCATTCCATCCAAAAGAGCGCTCTCAGGAACCACATATCCCAGAATGCTCCTCTCTGTGCTCATAATGTTCTGGACTTCTTTGCCTTGCTCTTTTGCTTGCTCTAAACTAATAATTGGTGTCTTTGTATTCACACCTGTAGAGTCCAATGATACAATGTCTCGAGGAGGGGAGGTGCTGCCAGTCACTTTGTTAACAATGTCAATTACATCCAAAACTGTCTCCTCCCCATTCACAGACTGTAACAGAGCATTCTTCGATGTCTGCCTTTCAAACAGGGCTGGAAGAGTTTGTGCCCCCTGTGTTTCCAAACGTGTAGCAGCATTTAATTTTACAGCTCGTTCACCCTTCTTTTGGTTTGCAATAGGGAGATTCTGAGCAACATAATTTCCACATTCCCCCTTCTCACCCGTCTCTCCTGCTTCACCGCTTTCAATGTCCTCCGCCGGAGCTGTCTGCATTTTCAT
The DNA here is from genome assembly GCF_964261635.1 of Lissotriton helveticus. Taxonomy (NCBI): domain Eukaryota; kingdom Metazoa; phylum Chordata; class Amphibia; order Caudata; family Salamandridae; genus Lissotriton; species Lissotriton helveticus. The sequence continues at coordinate 1,451,100,111 of NC_136061.1, read as the reverse complement.
TTTACCGCTGCGTGTAATTCCTTTCGGCGGCATTCTTTTGCGTGCAACGCCCTGTGCACCTCCGTGAACCCGCACCACTTTCTGATGGAACCCTAAGAGGAACGCAGGGAGCCGCCAAACTGGGGCTCTAATCAATCGAAGAAGCAGCAATCCAGACACCATCCGAGCACTGCAGACGCGACCAAAGCAGGGCAGCGCGGTACACCAGAAACAAGAAACTCCTCCCCAAAGAGCCGCGAAAAAGCCGGGGATATCCTCCATCGGATTTATAAAACAAATTGGGTGCCTCCAAATTTTCTAACACTCTAGAATCACATCGCTACACCGGAGCAAATCCTCTCGAAACTGCGTGAGGAAACTATCGGTAGTGCTTCTCTTTACGAAACCCAGAGCGGGGGACCGAGCTGCTCACACAGCCCACGCCACAGCCGCCATCTTGCCTCTAGTCCCTCACCAATTTCAATTAACTTCTTTTACAATTAATTTTTCGATGACTGGTACTTGGAGTCTCACCCTCATCGTGAGATAGTTCCTTTTCACCAGTTTCAAGATTAATATTCAGTCTCTAAGAATTTTCTGTTTGATTTGAAGAGTTCTTGCTTTCACCAGTTTTACTTTGTTCTTTCTCAATGTCCAAACTGGTATTTGACATTTCCAGATGTCGACTTACAGGTCAATCGTCAAGATCTGGAATCTCAACTATCTCAGTCTCTGCTTCCGATGCTGAACTTGCATCTGATATCACCAGATGTCGCCTCGAGCTTCCGGATCTGGAGTTTTGTCTGTTTCACTTTCTGTGTCAGAGTCTGAACTAGTATTTGTCTCTTTCAGATGTTGACTCACATGTCGATCTTCAGGTTCTCGAACTCTGATTGTGTGGCTGGCGCACTTCACTGCTGTGGTGCTGACAAGGATCACTTGAAGTGGTTTGTCCCAATGCGGAACTAGGCAGTTTCTTTGTCTGTGCACCTTTATTCGAAGCCCGTCTCCAGGGCTTAGGTCATGAGCTGGATGTTTTTCCTGCATACTTGCATCAGTTCCAACCTGGTGAAACACAGAAGTCACTACATCAGCCAGTCCCTTGCAATATTCCAATATGATCTCATCATTTATAGTCAGCAGTTTGTTGACAGGTACAAATGCTTGTCTCATTACTCGGCCCATCAGTATTTCATGAGGACTCAAACCTGTTCTTCTGTCTGGTATGCTTCTTAAGGTCATTAGAACAAGTGGCAAAACATCAGGCTATTTGAGTCCTGTGGTCAAACACATGTTTCCCAGTCTGTTTTTTTTTATTGTTCCATTTTCTTGTTCGACTACCCAAGAAGCCTCTGGTCTGTAAGCACAATGCAGTTTCTGTCGAATGTCCAATGCTTCACATATCAACTGTGTGATCTCATTTTGACTTCCTCTGTCTGTTTCAATGGAGACTGGAAATCCAAACCTTGGAATGACTTCTCTTGAAAGGAGTTTTGCTTCATGAACTCCATCATTGCTCCTAGTTGGGTATGCCTTCACCCGTCTGGAAAACAAGCAATTGATCACAAGAACATATTGTAATTGATTGCATGGTGGCATGTCAATGAACTCTAATTGCATTCTGGTAAAATGACCTCCCTCCCGTACTATGGTTTCCAGACTTACAACAGTTTTTCTTCCTTGATTCAATTGCTGACATATTAGACATCTCTGACACAAGCTCGCTGCTATTAGGCGAAACTTTGATTATACCAAGTCTGTATGAAAAGTCTAATCATTGCATTCCTGCCAATGTGTGCCTGTCCATGGTACATCCAGGCCATGTTAGAGATCATGTTAGAGATCATGCTATCGGGCATGACTGGTCTTTCATCTCCGTAAACACAAATTTTATTTTCCTCTCTTTGTCTACAACCTGCTTTTATCCATTTATCTTTTTCCTCATCACTTGCCCCTTCTTGTATTTGTCTCACTTCCTGACAATTCTCAACTATGTTAGTAAGCATTAAAGGACTTGAAACATGTTCCTTTTATCTTTCCCAATTTATAGATGTCATGTGCCTAGCACAATATTGGGCTATAGCATCCTCAAACCTATTACCTTCAGTGACGTAATCATCTCCATTTTTGTGAGCACATTTTACAACCGCAATCATGTTTGGCAGCTGTATCGCCTCTTGCAACATTTTTACAAACTCATCATTTCTGATGGGATATCCCGCAGAAGTCATGTATCCTCTTTGGGACTATAGTTTTCCATAATCATGAACAACTCCGAATCCATACTGACTATCAGTCCCAATTTGCATGCTCGAATCAAAGCAATCAGCTCAGCCACTTGGGCAGAACATATTCCTTCCAAACAAGATGCTTCCGTGATAGCTACCACTGTGCATACAGCATATGCAGCACTCCAAGCTCCTTCATCGGTTCTCAAGCATCAACAAACAACACATAGTCTGATTCTTCCAATGGTTCATCCCTAATGTCAGGTCTAGGTTTTGTACAATACTCAAGCACATCCAAACATTTATGATCAATGTCATTTTTTACTTCAGCATCCAATGTATCAGGCAATAAGTCGAATGATTCACATTTGCACATCTTGCAACCATCACATTGTCTGCACTCAGAATCACTTTCTCATATCTGGTCAAACAGCTATTTGTCATGAATTGCATCTTCGTTCTAGTGAGGAGTATTTCAACTGAATGTGGCACATAGACTTTCACTGGATATCCCATCACAATGCCTTCACCCTGTTCCCCACTCACACTCATAGCAGCTATAGCTTTCAGACAATCAGGCAATGCTCTGGCTACTGGATCCAAAACAGCTGAGAAATATGCAATTGGTCTTCTCATTCTTCCATGCCTTTGAATTAGAACTGATAATGCACACCCATCTCTTTCACTGCAATACAATTCAAATTCTTTCTCATAATCAGGCATGCCTAAAGCTGGTGCTTCACACAAACAATTTTTCAATTGTTCAAATGCTTCCATTTCTTTTTCATTCAGCACTATAGGGTCTTTCACATCCCCTTTAGTTAATTGTTGTAAAGGATTTTCAATTAATGAAAATCCACTTATCCACTGTCGGCAATAGCCAACCATTCCCAGAAACATTCTCACCTGCTTCTGTGTCTTTGGGGGGCTCATTCCTCTGATAATCTTGATCCTTTCAGTGGTCACTTTTCTCATCCCTTTTCCAATCTTATGACCTAAATACTGTACTTCTTGTTGACAAAACTGTAATTTTGATGGAGACACCTTATGTCCTCCTTCTGCCAAATGGTTCAGCAATGCAATAGTGTCAGAAATGCAAGCCTCTTTGGTCTTTGATGCCACTAATAGGTCATCAATATATTGAACCCAAACAGATTTTTCAGGCATATTTAAACTTTCTAATGATTTCTTCAGTATCTGATTAAAACTGGAAGGACTTTCAGTATACCCTGGAGGAATTCGGCACCATGCCAAAATACGCTCGCCAAACCTAAAGGCAAATATTGGCTGGCTATCAGGATGTAATGGAACTGTTAAGAATGCATTACACAAATCAATGACTGTGTACCATTCTGCATTATTCGGAATTTGATATAATATCACAGCCGGTTTGGCACAATTGGGCAACATGGAACAACAATTTTTTTACCTTTCTTAAAGCCTGCACTACTCTCAAAGATCCATTTGGCTTTTTCAGTCCCATTATTGGTGAATTACATAGACTGCTCATTATTTCTTTCATGATTCCTTGCTCAATTATTTTGTTAATTACTGGAGTTACTCCTTCAAATATTTCTGGTGTCAATTCATACTATGGGGTATTTGGATAAATAGCATCTTCTTTTACAGTAATTTTTACAGGGTTTACTCCTTTCATTAGACTTATCTCTTTTCCTGTAAAATCCCATACCTCAATTTTCACTGTTGCTTTAAATTCAATGGGAATTTTCTCGTTGTCGAACACAGGGAACGTTTCACTCTTCTCTGAATCTATGAACAACATTGTCATTTTATACAAAATATTGTCATCTGCTGTCTGGAAACCAATGCCATCTGGTGAACAGTAAATGGCCCATTCATTCTATAGATTATGTTGCGTCCAAGCAAATTTACAGGACTGCTATCACATACTAAAAAGCGATGCATTTCTTTAAAATAACTAATTTCCACTTCCACGGGTTGTGTGAGAGGGGTTTTACTTTGTCTGTTTGTTACACTTACAACTTGGATGAATTCTCCCGAGAGAGGAAGGTTTTGAATTTCTACTGATATAACTGTAGAACGGGTAGCACCTGTGTTCACTTGGAAAGTAACATTTACACCATTCACCTTTCCATTCACAAAAGGACCAGACTGATCTACCTCTGGAGTTGCGCCAAGCACGCACTCCACTTTCTCTCCTAGGCACCGTCAATAACTCTCATCGGATTCATTTCTATCTGGTCTGAACCAATACTTCGAAACAGCAGCTGCACGCAACAATCTTTTTACCTGCTCTCCTCCATAGAATCCTGTCTCTGCACTGTATTTCTGAAGATTAACACTCTGTGGGAGAGGTGATAGTGGCACCTGACGCTGTTGGGTAACTACCTGTTGCTGTGGCGGTAAATGTTGATTCACCTCATTCTGCACCTGTGGATTAAATTATTTATTTTCAGGATAAACCTCGGGAATTAACTTACATTCGTTCTTCCAATGCCCTATCTTTCCGCAATTTTGACATGGCCATTTCTTTTTAGCCTCATCTATATCCATTTGCCCCTTTCCTTTACTATCATTATCTTTCATTTTAGCTTGACCCTCTTCATTAGTTTGTTTAGTCACTTGTGCTTCTTGTTGTTCTGCAACTTTTACTTGTGCCCACATAGCTTTTTCTTTAAGCTTACGTTGCCTAGCTTCTATATCATCACTACAATAGTTTGCATACCTCAATATCTCATCAACTGAACTGGATTGCCAACACATCATGTGATGTTTTATCATGTCACCTATTTCAGGTCTCAAACCAAATACAAATCGATATAGAAAGTGACTCATATCCTTCTCACTCAAACTCTCATATCCACTATATTGTTTAAAAACTAGAAGCAATCTTTCATGATAGGCATGTACAGATTATATAGGCTCTTGAGTAGTTCTATCAATTTTTACCCAATCCGTTTCCTTTGGAGGAATTTTATTTTTAAAAAATGTTATGACTTGGTCATATTTCCTCATTAGAGATGGACCTAGAGAGCCTGTTTTTGCATCTCTTGGATATTCTTCATTTGGCCAATCAATTGTAATTTTACATTCTGTTCACAAATCTGCAGGTACAACAATGTCAAACAATCCATCTAAGTTTCCCACAACAACTTTGAAACTTTCACAAACCTATCTAATTGTCTATACCATTCTACAGGTTTTTCTCGTAATCTTGGAAAATCATTTGTAAATAATAATATATCTAGTCTAGTCCACTGTACGTGTACAGAACCTCCTCCTGGTATTTCTCTCATTGGATATTCTGCTACTACTGGTTCCGTTTCCTTAACAGGAAAAGCTAAGGATGTTTTATCGTTGGCCTCTTCCTTTTTCTTTATCCACCTGCTTCTCCATCAATCTACATCTCCCAATTTTCTCAGTAATACAATTAATTCCTTTATCTGTGTCAGTCTTCCTGTTGTGTTCAAATTATCTATATCCTTTTTAGTGAAATCCACCCTGTAAGGTTTCTGTAATAATTTTATTTTTGCAAATTCTACCCTTAATTAATTTGCTGTTTTATACTTTTACACATGAACATTAGCTCATCATCCTTATATTTTTTTAGTCTTCCTGTCCCAATGGTTCCGATAATCAGTTCTTCCATGTCTATTTTTAATCTAACAAAATCTAAAAGTTTAGGTTCTGAATATTTTTTTTGTAAAGTTTTAACCCAATCATTTAATTCTTCTACTGTTGGTCCTACTAGAGTTTCAGTCAAGTCTATTCTATCTACCCTTCTTTCCGGAGTTTCAGTTGCTGATTCTGTTCCCATATGAATTCTATATATTGGACTTTGATTCCTAGTTAAATACGATGGTGTCGTTCTAATTGTGCCCTTTGTTTCATTCAGGTCAGCATACAATGTTTCTCTTACTTTTTTGCATACTGGAATATAAAGGAATCGTTAAAGAATGCTCATCTATTTTCTGATTCTCAAAGACAGGTATCACAGGACCTGTAGATACTGGAACAGTTACAGCTTCTACATTTTTCGTTAATTCTTTTATTTTTTCAGCTAATTCTTTTGTCGATCTTTCTAATTCTGAAGTACTAGGTTTTTCAATTTGTATTATTTCCTGCTTTTCAGATGGACTTTTTATTTCTGAATATCGTTTTTGGGTTTCTGTTCTTCCAATCTCCGTTGGTGACGCATTCGTTGTCACCACTGCAGAAGTTGGTTGATATGGAGGGGGTCTTCTATTAAGAATATCCTCCAACACCTCGTCTTCTGTGTCACTAATTCATCAACCACCCTTTTCTGATATTTGATGTCTTCTTTTCTCTGTACATTTTCTCCCTACTGTCTCATCAACTGTTCGCATAGGATACATTCCATCCCACATATCAGCACATCTCCATCTTTTCATCCTACTCTTCTGATTTTCTTTTGCGACTCAAAATCCCTCTCTTTCCTTTTCATACATCTCATCTTCCCATTCCATCAAAGCTTCAAATTGTGTTGGTCTAGGTCTCGACTCAAGTGTAATCATTTTGGGCTAGATGTACGTAATTCTAATTTACCGATTCATAAATACCGAATTTTACAGATTCAGTATTTATGAATCGGTAAATTAGAAGGTTGCAGATGTAGGTAATTTTTAAATAACAATTAACGAATCTGTAAGATTCGGTATTTACCGAATCGGTAAATACCGAATCGGTATTGCCCATTGATTCCTATGGGCCTTAAAGCCCATAGGAATCAATGGGCAATACCGATTTGGTATTTACCGAATCGGTAAATACCGAATCCTGCAAGGGTGCAGGTGGTGTGACTTTGACACCCTCTAGCACCCCAAGTATAGGCTTTTGTGACATGTGGCACACATGCATGCCCTAAGGGCATGTCTGTGTCACATGGCACAGGTGTGCATGCACGGATGTGCATGCACACCTGAATTCAGTATTTTACCACACAATAGGATTGTGTGGTAAAATACCGACTCTTAAGCGCCTGTGGCACTCTTCGAAGTGCTAGCTACATCTAGAATTACAGAATCGGTAAATATACCGATTCTGTCATTTTAAGCCCCCTACATTGCAAAACTCAAATACCGGTCGGTAACGGCCGAAATCGGCCGTTACCGACTGGTAGTTGGGCTCCTACATCTGGCCCTTTCTCTCTTACATTTCCTAACACCGCTGAGTTAAAAGAACCTACTTCTGGAAATGCCAATACTCCATCATCTTTAGTATACTTTGCCAAATTTTCTAACCAAATACAAGTATGATAGCCATATTTCGTCATCATGTATGATGCAGGCGTTTTTGGTAGAGGAAGTACTTTTCCCCCTCTAGTGACTATTTCTTTATCTTTCTTAGAAAGATTCTTAATTTTCTTGAACCATGGAGGTTTCTCCCTGCCTTGCTCATAATAATAATCAATTTTCACGGATTTTCTCTTCAAATCAATCGTACGCTCCCTTTCAAACTTATTCTGAGATTCTGAACTATCCCAGCTTGACTCACACTAATGTAGTAATCAAGTCAGTACATGTCACAGTCTGACGGACCTATTCCAGTGCAGTTCTTGCTAACGCACCAATCAGAACGGTATACGCCACGGGGACCTATCCTAGCACGACTCTTGCTAATGTCGGCCCTACTCCTGCTTCGACTGACCCTTCCTTTACAAAAAATGTTGCCACAATATTTATATATTTTATACACCTAAATCAGTTAACTACAACACAAAACACATTTCCCTTGTCTATTTCACTAAAACCAAAAAGATAGTTTGTCCAAGCATACAAGTTTTTTGTATTTCCAGTAGGCAGCGCTTACCTCTACCCTACCACAGAATTTTGTTTCGCAGATAAAGTAGCACTTCCCTCTACCTTACCCTTCTGTTAAACCCATTTCTCTGGGGAGAAAACACATGTAGAGACTATTGCTCCTGAGTATTACGGCCAGAGTTTCACAAGAATACCTAATGCTATCGATTCAACGTGACTCCCACAAGAATTCCCTAACATAACACCTTTCTATGTTATCAAACTTTGAAACTAGACAATGCACAATTCAATGAAACTACCTTGTTACATATATCCACTCTCTACTTCCTGGAAGCTTCAACATTCCAACTACATATAATGTAATATAAATTCACCACATAGGGGCTGATTCAGATCCGGGTCAGAAGGTCACCGAATGTGATCCGGACGGAAAAACTATGAGCCGTACGCGTGTTTTCCGCCCGACTCATGCAGCTATACGAGAGAGCAAGTCCGATGCGAGCTACGTGAAATTCAAAGACCGAGTCGTTTCCGGGTCCAAACCGTTCCTGATGTCTCTGCCGTAAGCTAACCGTGGCGTGCGATAGATGCAATTTACGACCGAGTCAGTACGATGCATGCGTCGGACAGCCGGTGTGAGCCGGAGTGTCCGGCTTGCAAAACGTCTGGGAAGTTGCCTTTGGGGGTCCGTAACGGACCACCTGTCACCTGCAGCCCTACGACTACGACACAGGGGGAGACCCAAGGGACCCTAACACAGGCATGTACGGTGCGGATGGCACCAATGGGTAACCACTGTAGGGGGCGCCCTTGTGCGAGACGTACCCATTCAGTCAATGGGAGCCCATGTACGTGTTGTACGACTGGCTCCCATTGACTTCTACGGGAGTCCGACCGAACCGAGTCCGGCAGCATACGGGGGCATCGTACTCGCTCGGTCGGACTGCAGGAATCCGGCACGGTCGGAAAACACTCCGGATCCGGCTCGGTCGGAGAGCTTTCCGACCAAGATCGGAATCGGACCCTAAGTGTTAAACATAAAACATCAATAATCAATAATCTCCAAACTGACCTATAGTAACCAGACCTCTGCTGCCAAGAAATCTGACGCAGCACGGCTTCCAAACAACCCTCAAAACTCATTTCACTAACCCAGGAACAATTTACTTTACTCAACGGTGGGGCCCATAGCACCGTGAGTCACACATTCACACATGAGAACACACTGCCCCTTAATCTGCAAAAAGAAGAGGAGCTGCTGGATAAGCGGGGTACCTCATAAACCTATATTCTATATTTTATACATTATATACATTTCAAAAAATATTCAACAGTCATAAGGAATAAAACATCAAGGTACTCCGCTATTTGGTCAATGGATCAACTAGTAGGAATCAGTTGATGGCAATTAAGTCCAGCTCAATCACACTATTCCCATAACTTCCTAACATTTAATCATCATGACTTTTTATTCTAATAAAAGCAGACTTGAGTTTATATTTTGCAGAATTTTATCTAGATTCATTAGGAAAGGAATTTTTTTTATAATAGCTAAATCTTTTAGACAAGCACAATTTAAGCATTTATTTAATACATTTAAGAAATTAAAATTTAGAAAGCATATTACCAATCTGCCGTAGGAAGGTGACAGAACTGCATTGGACAGGTTCCCAAGCTGACTGTCTTTCTAACCTCCTTGATGTCTCCCTCCCGACATAAAATCTCTGTGACCAATTTAGTTTCTTTTCCCCATCAAAATTTAAAGTCCAAAATTTCCAAAGTCTCTTGTACCATAAAATTGTTCAACCGACAGCATGTCGTGGTGTGAAATAAAGTCCACAGACCCACATTTTTTACCTCATTAGCACAAGCTCTTTTATACCCTTTTCATCTAAACCCAAAATTGAAACTTTAAGGGTCTGCACTAATTTCTCATTTGTACTTTGTACTTGTCGTTCACTTCTTGTTTCTTTTATGCATAATAAAGTTTCAGCTCCTTCCTTTCCCAGCCTTTTAAATGAAGACATCCTTTGGCACAACTCCCGTTCATAGGCCGCGCAGGCCTTGATATTTCTTCCTCCGAGCATAGCCTGGCCTATGAACGGGAGTTGTGCCAAAGGATTTCTGCATTTAAAAGGCTGGGAAAGGAAGGAGCTGAAACTTTATTATGCATAAAAGAAACAAGAAGTGAACGACAAGTGCAAATGTGAACATTAAGTCATGAGAAAGCCTTGGGAATGACAGTGCAGAATCACAAACTGGTTTGAACAAGGAGGACATGAGGTGTTCATCACCACCCCTCTATTGGACCAATGAGAAATTAGTGCAAACCCTTACAGTTTCAATTTTGGGTTTAGATGAAAAGGGTATAAAAGAGCTTGTGCTAATGCCTTTTTATGCTGAAATACTTTCAGTTCAAGAGCTTTATTTGAATGGTATCTTTTTTGGAGATTCAAAACGACTTAATGGGATACATTCAACTCTCAGAGGCAGTCATTATCGAGCAATTGTCTTTGTTGATAAACATTAAATGAGCAGTTGACTTTTCACTATGATCCCTTAACGAAGGGACATGGTTCATTATCTCAAGTTAATGTAAGCTCAACTAATTCGAATCCATTATTAAGAACCTCTTGTGTCAGTAAATTAGCAAAGTTTCCTAACTGAAAGATAATTTTAAATGTCAGTTTAAAGACTTTAATTTACCATTAGGTTAGTGTTCAAATTTCAGATCAAATTGACACGAAATTGTGACAATGGAATGAGCCTGAAAGCATGAAAACCCCACCTTATAAAAAATCAAATAGCTACCATGAATCTTTCACACCCAGATAGATTGGTTTAACCATGGCAGATCCAACGTTTTTTCATTGATTGTAACGCTACTATAAAACATTTAGATGCATTACATTTTATGTATCCATTTATAAACAACTCATATTTATTTATTTAGACATTTCTACAAGCGAAAGCCCTTCAAAAACACTGATCTGTAGCAGGCAGTCGCATAGCGTGATGTTTCTGTAACACCAACAACCACGGCAGGTTGGATGAGTAAACTCTGCAATTAACTGTTTACCTACAATGTACCGTGCAGATGAAGTAACTGTATCTAATAACAAAACTGTGTGGCGAATGCTTACGATACACAAGAGGTTCAACATTGGTTTATTATTCCCACCTCAGGAATGGTAATGGTTAGTATACTACCCAAGGCTGACCTGCATTCATTTATTAAGTAATAATGAATGATTTTCATAAGCCATATAAACTACACCTCAGGTAAAACCGAGAAGAGTGCATTTTTACATTCCCCTAATTTACGAAACTTTCAGGATCCAGTGTTTCACTAAGACTTTGCCGTTTGTTTTGGCCTTATCTAAACTATTCCGGGAACCCTGTGTAAACTCTGGGGCGTATTCACAAGCTCCTATCGCCACCACCACATCACTTTCAGTGACGTTGTGTTGGCGATAGGGACCTCACCTTATTCACAAGCCAGCATTAAGCCACTTAATGTGGCTTAACGCTGCTTTGTGAATAGGCCCCCTTTCACGCTATGTTTCGCGTGAAAGGGGCGTGCAGTGGTTGTTGTGGTGGGCGTTCCACCACAACACCCATTGATATTTACGCTGCCCCCTATTCACAAGAGCAGCGTAAATAGGAGCTAACCTCATACTTAAGACCATAATAATAATAAATTTCTTTATTCGGCATTTCATATTAGAAATCCATAAAAGCATTTTTGTACACATTATACCATGAAAATCAGAAATACAGCAATATTTACAATGAAACATTTTTCAATTACAAGTTTAAGAAAGGTTGCTTGAGAAAAAAAATCGATCTTCTTCCATTAAAATCAATTCATTATGATTAAAGCAATTTTTCTCACAGATTATTCCTATGTCTAAAAATGCATTTTAAAAAGTTAACCATGTGGTAACAGGTAATTTCAGAGTCCAGAAATTGAAGGCGCAGCATTGCAGGGCGACACTGTCTTAAGTCCCATGATTTCAGCAGTGGTACCAGCCAGATTTTGCGATGAGCATGATAGTATTTGCTAAATAATACTGTATGTATGGTGGTCTGTACAGATATATCATCGCAAGGACAGCGGCCTAACGTTTGTTCCCAGGTATTTCTCGTGGGGAAAGCTACTAACCGGTGGAAAAGGTTTAATCTAAATCTGGTTAGTAGAAAGCGATCGAAAATGCCGATTTCGAGCGTTAGGTAAGGCTGAATTGTGGGGACAAGATGGACCATAATTGCGTGGTGAACAGAGGGTTTCCCTATTTCACTTGCAAGTCGTAATCCATCTAAGTGGCCCAGGGCCATTTCTTTTAAATCCTTCTTGGATATGTCAATGATCTTTTCCGGTGTTATATAATAATCCTCTAGGCCTAAATCTGTAAGAAAATTTCAAATGTAGGCAAGCCATTTTATGCCTCCCGAATGATCGAGTGCCATAGAGTCCGCCATAATTCCTCTAGTTAACAAGTTTTTTTCTGAGGTCCAGATGCGCCTCCATAGTAGGAGAGGTTGAATTTTAGCTAGGTCCTCAATGTGGGGTATGCCTAATTCAATGTGAGATGCGTATATGGAAATACGCCTCGGTGCAACCAGAAGAAATCTTAGAAAAGAGTTTTCTGCCACCTGTAAAGCGCTGACATCGACATGCCCCCAGACCCCAGCCCCATACAAAGCTACTGCTCGGAATTTTGCATTATATATGTTCAGCATTTCCACAGGTGATCGTTTGCCTAATTTTTGTGAAAATGCCATCAATGCAGCTATTGCCCGCTTAAGGGAATGTTTTCTGGCCTCAACTGCCGCTTTCCAATTTAGTTTGTCGTCTATTGTGATCCCTAAGTAGGGGTACTGGGCCGTCAGTTCGATATTTTGATTGTTAAGGGATATGTTTTTTGAACCTTTTTTTTCCTTTAACTGCCACCATTACAAAGGTCTTCTTGACGTAGAGGTGGAGGTCAAGGCTGCCCATGAAATCCGCATACCTAGTTAACGCTTTTTGCAGCTCACGTGGGGTACGGGCCAAGATGACAGCGTCGTCCGCGTAGAGCAGAGCAGGAATAGGGCGTGTCTTTACTTGGGGGAGGTCTTGGGCCCCCCTCAAAAGTTCCATCTCCAGACTGTTTGTGTATAAGGAGAATAGGAAGGGGGCCAAGACACAACCCTGCCTTACTCCACGCTCTACTCCAAAAGACTCTGTCAACTCGCCCCTGACACCATAACGTACTCTTGCTGAGGCCTTGGAGTATAGTTCCCTTAAGAAGTCTAAAAGTGGGGGATCCACACCCATTTGTGATAAGACTAGCCATAGCTTGGTATGGGACACGCAGTCAAAGGCTGCGGAGAGGTCGACATACATCATGTAGAGTTTATCTTTTTTTGCATGGATGTATTTCCCTACAATTATTGACAGATTTAAAGCCTGCTCCACTGTACCAAACCCCTCCCGAAAGCCAAATTGTAGGTCTGACAGTACCCCCCTATCCTCTGCCCATTGTTGGAGGCGCTCAAGTATGACCCTGCCTACTACCTTACCCACTGAGTCCAACAGTGAGATTGGACGGTAGCAGGCAGGGTCCTGGCGGTCTCCTTTTTTGAAGATCGGGACCATGACAGACCTAGTCCAGGATTCCAGGAGCCCTTTTTTTGCAGCTGCCGTACACACCCTGGTCAATATAGGTGCCCATAGGTCTGTATTATATTTAAAAATGTCCACCGGGACTCCGTCAGGGCCTGGAGCTTTTCCATTTTTACTTAAATTTATGGCCGTAAGGACTTCTAAAATGTCAAATTCTATTTGAATAGGGTAATCAGCAACTGGTTGAGTTATTTCTTCACTCTCAGAAAGCGTCTGTTTCTTGAAGATTTTTGACAAGTGAGAAATCCAGACTCCTTCTTCTATGGCTACTTCTATTTTTGGGAGGTTATCGTCAGCTAAGAAGGGGGGTTTTACTACTCGCCAAAAAGCCTCACTGTTTTTCTGTAGGGCGCTTTTATGTAGTTCATCCCACAGGGTCTGCTTTAATTCGGCTTTTCTCTGCTTTCGAGCAGAGAGATATTCCTTTCTGAGTCCGGCGATTGTCCTTGGATCTCTATTTGCGTTGTTCAGGGCCAGTTTAAGCTTAGTATGTGCCGAGGTACAGCTGTGATTAAACCAACCTCTTTTGTTTAAGGTTTCTACCTTTGATGTTTTTGTCAACAGGCCCTTGATGACAGTTAGAATTTTACAGAAGTTTATTATAACTTCCTCCTCTGTCACAGTTAGATCAAGGCCTTTTATAATGTGAGGGTATGCTACTTTGATCACTTCTTCGGTGATTTGCCCAGGGTCTATTGTCCCCCATTTTAGGCTATACCCATTTACCTGTGCCAATTGTAAATTGTTCTGATTCAAGACTTGGGCTATCGTTGTCTCCAAGGATTGTTGGTATAATAAGTTGAGTTCTATCCTTATGGCAAGATGGTCACTTAATGTATTTGATAGAGTCTCAACATGTTTAATCTTGTTTGACAGCCCATCCGATATGAGAACATAATCGACAGTGGACTGGTAGCCTCTCCCTACATATGTCGACTCTGGCTTTCTTGTTTTTGGGTTTAAGTTGTTGGCTATTATAAGTCCCAAGTCAGACATAAGGTCATTCATAGCTATGCCTGATTTAGTATGGCAGAAATGAATAAGGGGAATGTCCAGGTCCCTAATCATTTCACTGCAATTTTTGTTAAGGCAGGGGTGCAGTTAAAGTCCCCTCCCCTTCGGAAGAAGACAGCACCTTTCCCTCCTTTTGTCTGTCTAAGATATGAGAGTTTTTCATTTAGGTTTACTATTACTCTCATAAATTCTCCTTCCTCCAAATTATTATAGAAGTTAATGAGTATAATAGTCAAATTTTTTGGTAGGGAAAGGGAAAGAAGCTGGAAATTTGTGTCTAATTCAAGGGTGGTTATTTTTATTTGGACAGTGTTCGCTATATAAATAGTTAATCCCCCCTTTGCTCTGCCCATGTTCCCAACCAGAGCTGGAGAGAAGAACGTCCTAAAACCCAGAAGGTGCAATTCCATTGATGACCAAGTCTCCTGGAGACATACAATTTGGTGTCTGTCTAGGAAACTTATGGCGGTACCGTCCTCAATCTTGGGGCGGAGACCGGCAATGTTCCAAGACACGACACTTAGAGTTTGGGGGTCTCTAGTTAGGGTCTTAGGTATTTGTGGTCCACTATGAGCCTCTAATTCCCTTTTTATGCAGCTGAGATGTTTTTTATCCTGTGGTGGTCAGTCAACTAGCTCAAGGCCGCTATATCTATTAGACGTTGGAATACCGTTCCAACCCTCCCAGGATGGTGGTTCTCTATAGGGATCCCTGTGGTAAGGTCCTCCCCAGTCATCCCGTTCTCTACCCCGATGTCGAGGGCCTACTGTATGCCAAGATCCATCGTAATGATAACCATTTCGATTTCTCAAGGGGTAGAAGAAGGAAAGGCGCTTTGTTCCTATAGCCCCAATTGGGGTCTGATAGTCCCATGAGCAGATGTGATCAACTAATCTGGGATCATCGAAGGTAGTGATGACAAGATCACCTTGTATCGGTTTTTTTCCGTGTCCTACCCAAGGAGCTCTTCTTACCATTAGGATCTTGGGTGAACAGTAGGGAGGAGGTGGGCGATTTACATTTAACCAATGTTGGACCTTGTTCTTTAGCGACCAGGTTGCTTCATTAGTTTGATCTCCCAGTTCTGGTACG
Organism: Lissotriton helveticus; assembly: GCF_964261635.1. Lineage (NCBI taxonomy): Eukaryota > Metazoa > Chordata > Amphibia > Caudata > Salamandridae > Lissotriton > Lissotriton helveticus. Next base: position 1,451,084,368 of record NC_136061.1, on the reverse strand, counting down.
CCAGTCATTACAACTGTAAAAGGACTGGCTTCCGGTGGGAGATTGACTGAGAATCTTCCGTCGTGGGGTCCTCTATCCCATCCTTTATTCGACTGTGTTGCTGGTATTTTTGAATCTATGTTATTATGTGCCGAGTTAGTATTAGTGATATTAATCGGAGTATTACTTAGGGTGTTGTCTAATGTCTTTTTTTTGGTCACTAGCGGTTGGACTGATTTAGCTACTGGTGGAATAGGTTGTTTGTTTGGGACATTAGAGATTGCAGAAGACTGCTTCACCCCCCCTGTTTTTTGTCCCAGTTGGTTCATTTTTGTTTTTGCAGGAGTTGTCAGGCCAGCTAATGCTTTTTCTATTTGCCCCAATCTCAGTTCTAATGGTTTAAGTAATTGTTTGAAAAGGTCTCCAATTTTAGTTAGTAGGTGGTCATTGGGATCAGTATTAACGTCTGCCTCCTTACCTAATGGGAGGCCAATCGTAATTTCGCCGGTAATAAGAGCCGGGGTATCGGGTAGTGCCTGATTAACAATCACATTGGGAAATTCCTGATCTCTTCTCTGTGGTATGGTGGTTCGAGTATCTCCTGTCTTATTAGAAATCTTGTATGTTTTATTTGACTTTTGATTGTTCGGGTCTAAAGATTTTTTCTTACTTATTGCACCCTCCCTCCTCCCTCTTGACTGTCTTAATTCCTCTGGGGTAGTTTCAATCACCAGATCTGGAGTCTTTTCTAAGTCCAATGATAGTTGTAAGTCGGAGAGCTGTGAAACTGATAGATCCACCGTGGTTGGAAGGCTAAGCCTTTGGCCACAGGCTTCACTCGGTCCAGGGTCACTACGTTGCTCCGGCGTTCGTGCATCCGCCAAAATGGCCCATAGAGGACCTTTTTGCGTTAGCTAGATCTTGGGACACTCTGCGTTCTATCAAGGAAATACTTTGATCTATAAAGGTGTTTGCTCTGGTGATGAAATTATCTATAGGACCTGTTATTTGTCCCTCCTTAGCGGCAGTTTTGCTTCTACTACCTCGTGTAGACATAATAAACGTTTTATAATACAGTCTTACATACAAACAGGGGAATTTAAGGTATATGTATCCCAGCAGAACCCCAAATTTGATATAACCCAATATTGAGGATAATGGGGTATGAATGTGTAAAACAACAAGTTAGCGGGGTGGCCCAGTCCAGTCTATAACGGTCTCTAACGGGCACAAACGGGCCCGCCCTTGGCCCGGGCCTCGCCCAGCGCTGCCCGCGCGCGTCCCGCGGTTGCGGGATTAATGCGCCTAAAATAGAGGGGGGGAGGGGCGGGAAGAGGCACCAGGTGAGCGCGATGTCAGGAGCGCTCAGAACCCTGGTCCTCGCAGTCCCGCTTCCCCACAGTCAGCAGCAATTCAACCAAGGCGACACAGGGACCCGCTCTTCAGGTCAGCAGATTCCCCAGCAAAGAGTGAAGAAAATGATCCGTGGAGCACAGGGACCCAGCAAGCATTTCAATGCCCAAACGACTTCGAGCGGCTCCCGCGGAGCGGGGGCCGCGAGTCGCATTTCAAGCTCCAGGTGGGCAGGGGGGAGGGGCGGGAAGAGGCACCAGGTGAGCGCGATGTCAGGAGCGCTGAGAACCCTGGTCCTCGCAGTCCCGCTTCCCCACAGTCAGCAGCAATTCAACCAAGGCGACACAGGGACCCGCTCTTCAGGTCAGCAGATTCCCCAGCAAAGAGTGCAGAAAATGATCCGTGGAGCACAGGGACCCAGCAAGCGTTTCAATGCCCAAACGACTTCGAGCGGCTCCCGGGGAGCGGGGGCCGCGAGTCGTATTTCAAGCTCCAGGTGGGCGGGGGGGAGGAGCGGGAAGAGGCACCAGGTGAGCGCGATGTCAGGAGCGCTGAGAACCCTGGTCCTCGCAGTCCCGCTTCCCCACAGTCAGCAGCAATTCAACCAAGGCGACATAGGGACCCGCTCTTCAGGTCAGCAGATTCCCCAGCAAAGAGTGCAGAAAATGATCCGTGGAGCACAGGGACCCAGCAAGCGTTTCAATGCCCAAACGACTTCGAGCGGCTCCCGCGGAGCGGGGCCGCAAGTCATATTTCAAGCTCCAGGTGGGCGGGGGGGAGGGGCCGGAAGAGGCACCAGGTGAGCGCGATGTCAGGAGCGCTGAGAACCCTCGTCCTCGCAGTCCCGCTTCCCCACAGTCAGCAGCAATTCAACCAAGGCGACACAGGGACCCGCTCTTCAGGTCAGCAGATTCCCCAGCAAAGAGTGCAGAAAATGATCCGTGGAGCACAGGGACCCAGCAAGCGTTTCAATGCCCAAACGACTTCGAGCGGAAAACCCTGGTCTTAAGTTGGCGATATGCGGGGAAATGCTTTATTTCTCCTCGTTTTTGCATTTTCCATGTGTGCTGCCTTGTGCAGCACACATGGAAAATGCAAAATGCCATAGTTTGTTTATGCACAGGAAGGTGTCCCTTCCTGTGCATAAACAAACCTTTTTTAAAAATGCCATTTTTTAACTTACATGTGTGATGAATGAAGCAGCTCACATGTAAGCTACAAACTGGCATTTTATGTTTGTTTATGTGCAGGAAGGGACACCTTCCTGTACATAAACAAACCTCCCTGCTTGCAGACACCCTTGCACTCTGGTGCTAATGCCTCTCTCCGCCACTTTTTGGGAATATCCCTCCCTGTTGTGGGATTCCAGACATGATATGCAGCTGATCTTCCTGCTTGATGATAGAAATGACTCCAAGGGCTCATTTCAACATACTATAGTTTTCATCAAGTAAAGGATGACTCATAATCATCTCAAGTTAAATTCTGATAAAACAGAGATAAATATTTCAAACAACAGAATAGAACACTGGACACCAAGCACACTGGCCAGCTGCATTGGGCATCCCCCCCCCATACCAAAAAACTCAGTGAAAAACCTGGGATTTAAGATAAATGCCAATCTTTCCATGCAGGAACATATTAGCCTGGGCTCATCTACTTGCATGTATGAATTGAGGACATTCAAGAGAATCAGGAAGTTTTTCTCCAAGGAGGCAAGTATAGCTATTTTGCTCGCACTAATAATGTCCCGGTTGGATTATGCCAATTCCATACATTTAGGACTCCCTGCCAGCCAAATTCATAGGTTACAGCTCATTCAAAATCAAGCAGCTAGGCTGGTCTTTCAGCAACTGAGACATTGCCATACCAAACCATTAATGAAGCAGGTTCAATGGCTTCCTGTGATATGTTTAAGACCGGTTGTATGATTTTTAATGCTCTTCACTTATTAGGACCTACGTTCATATTCACCAAGATCTCAAGATACTTGCCTACATGGAATCGTAGATCAGCGACAATAAACATGTTGACTTTTTCAAGATTTAAACGAAAGAGAATGGGTGGCTCGCGCTCCTCGGTATTAGGCCCCACATTGTGGAATTCCCTTCCAATTGAAATCAGACTAACCTCAGACTATCCAAGCTTTAGAAAAAACTCAAGGCATGGTTATTCACCCAGGTTTACTGTTAGAGCCTGAAAGATAGCTCTCCTCTCCTTTTAGCGCCATGAGACCGCCAGTGCAGCAAAAGTGAAACATAAAATGGTAATAAAATGAATTACTATTTTATGTTTTACTACTTCCAGTGCTACCAGTGTTTGGGGCCGGGCTGCTGGTGATTGGCGACAGGGAAGTGGTGCTCACTCCACTAGTTTACACTGCGCATGTCTCTCGGAGGCTCCAGAAGGATTCTAGGTGTTGAGGAATCACAGGTTACCAAGTTTAAATTTTATATTATGGTCCACTGACAGGCACTGTGAGAAATTTGCATTACCTTCAGCCTTAATTCCAGAGCTCTTTGTCATGGCCCGTTATAAAAACCGTTAAGGAGCAATAATTGAGAGCTAAAGGCTTTGTGATTTATCACAGTGCCTGCCTTTGGGTTTGGCACTAACTTAACAACACAACATTTTTGAGGATCACTGACTGCCACTGCTATAGGTCAAAACACAAAATAAATTCACTTGTTATACCTTTGGTGCACATATCTCATTATTATAATTGCCCCACATGAGTACATAAGGAAAAAAGTAAATATATATATATACATATATATATATATATATATATATATATATATATATATATATGTATATATATACACATACATACATACATACATACATACATATATATATATGCAAATAAAACAACGGTTTTGCTGCACTTTGACGGTGTCCGTGGAATCTTCCAAAATGGGGAGAAATTTGCATTTGATGTTACAGGGTTCCGGTACCCTGCACACGGACCGCCCTGCTGATGGCCCCTGCCTTTAACCAGATTCTGTATAAAAAGCTATTTGGTAGAAGGGGCTGACCGCACTGATATATCCGAGATCCACGCTACGAAGAATTATTCAAGTAGCGAATTTGAAGCACTCCGGCAGCTGACCATCGCGAGAACGGAGTACGAAGGACTCGGTATTAACTTTGAAATACGGGAACGGGACGGAGGACTAAAAAGGTAGGACGGTTGCCTTCAGCTGTGGTGCCGGTTCTGCTGCCGCTTGTCGTGTGAGGAATTGGCGTAGGAGCTGCTGTCTCTGTCTTGCTTGGTGTCCCCCGTATGCTGCTGTATTGAGCAGGGTATCAGCGTGAAGGGAGCTGCCCAGATAAATAAGACGACTAGGTCTTGAGGGTAGCAGCCAAAGTTATAACTAAACGCTGTAAAAAATATGGCTATGGCTTCAGCAATGGAATTAAAAAGAAAAACAACAGCAAACAAGTTATTTTTTGCACCGACTGATACGAATGGGGAGGTGAATGCCTCCAGTGTCACAATCACGGATGAGATCAAATCGCAGGAATTATTTAATAAGCTTGAAAAGCTACATAAAAAAGAACTGGCAAAGTGATGGGAGGCAGAATCCCTACAACGATATATTGAAGTGGAGAGAGTGCCAAGAGGATTGCGGATCTTCACCATTCAAACATATGAGGATCCGGACCCGGAAATGTTAGAAGAATGGCTGATTAATTCTAATGCAAGTTCTCTGACAATGATGAGAATTTTGGTGAAGTATGCCTTGAAAGATCGATCAAAACTATTGGCTGAAATTGATAGTGTGGTGGCAGAATTGGAGAAGGCAATATCCAAAGAGACTATAGATGAATTTATGAAAAATCTATCTAACCGGATGGATAAATTGGAGGAAGAAATCACTGCCAAAAAGCAGAGGAAATTTTTGAGGGACTACAGGGATTATCAAAGTGGTCGCACCCTAACCTTTCATAAAAAATATGATCATCTTTTCGATCAGGATGAAAATATACTATCAACTGGTAAGAAGGCGACGGTGAGAATGGAAGTATCTGAAAGTGATATTTCTGATGGAAATCTATCTGATGCATCAATCCCTGCCATACCCACAATTCAAAAGAAGTCAAATAATTTTTTAGCCCAGTTTCAGATGATGCACCAAGGGCGGACAGACCAAGCCCAAATGCCAGGCCCTCCGAGAGGGCGAAGAAACAGAGGCAGAGGCGCAGGAACCAACAAGCAAAAGCAAGGAGTCAAAAAAGACGAAACAAACCTCGTGGGAATGATGACGAGGCAAAAGAAGGCACAAACATGACTGTCGTCAACCTGCCTAAAAGAATTCTGACAGAGGAAGAAATTAATCTACTAACACTAGGTTTGTCATTTTGTCCTACCAGTAATTTTAATTTTGCCCAAAGTAGAATTGATTTATTTTATTTTGGCCGTAAACTGAAACTCAAAAAGTGGTTTGCAACTAAATGTACACAGAATATAAATATTAGAACTGAGCAAACTGACAATATTTTATCAATTGATGATTGTGAATTACTAAATGTTCTAACTTCTCAACCAGATAGCGTGAACATAGACAATATTGAGTTGCAGGAATATGGTATTGAGGCAAACAGTAATCCTGGTAGTGGCTTCAGACCAAAATCAGTGTTTTTGCCGCATATTGATTGTGACGCCATTGATGTGTTTGAAAGAGGGGTGGTGAGTGATTTTAAGAAAATGAGATATATGAAAACACCACAACAGGATAGGAACCTAACTTATGATCAAGTAAAGGCCTTGGATAACCTGAAAAAATATCCCACAATTGTAATACGACATTCAGATAAGGGTGGGAATGTTGTTATATTGGAAAAAGAGGATTATCTGAATGAAGGAAAAAGACAATTATCTGATAAATCATGTTACGGTGTATCAGATAAGAAACAGGTATCCCTTGCTATTAAAGAATATGGGGATCTACTATTCCAGTGGAGAGAACAAAGATTAATTGAACGGGAGGAGTATAATTTTCTAATATGCAAATGCCCGAAACTTCCCATTCTCTACTTACTGCCAAAATTGCATGAGAACCCCACTAATCCACCAGGGAGGCCGATTGTGTCTTCAATTGGGTCTTTACTTGAAAACACCTCACACTTCATAGACCACTATCTAAGACCATATGTGGTAGACTTACCTTCATATTTGAGAGACACCACCCATTTCTTAACCATTATAGATGGCATACATTGGGAGCCTAGATATCTTTTGATAACAATGGATGTATGTAGCCTCTATACATGTATTGAACATCAATTTGGCTTGCAAGCCATCAAACATTTTCTACGGTCAAGATCCATCTCACTATGAGATCATTCAAATATGATTTTAACTATGATTGAATTTTGCCTCAGAAACAATTTTTTTTTTGTTCAGTGATGTCATCTATCGCCAGTCACAGGGCACAGCCATGGTCACCTGCTTCGCCCCCAGCTATGCCAATTTGGTCATGGGCTGGTGTGAGGAGCAGGTGGTATCCCAGATGGCAGAGTTCGATCATTGTGTCCTGTGGCTGCGATTTATAGATGACATCTTTTTTACTTGGGATGGTGATATGATTTCTACCAAAACCTTTGTAGCCATTCTGAACAACAATACTTTCAATTTAGCCTTTACGGCTAATATGAGCAGTATTGAAACGGAATTCCTTGATTTCTTAGTTCAAATCAAGGAACAAACTGTTGTCACAAAACTGTTTCGTAAACCTACAGCTGGAAACAGTATTTTATGTGCGTCCAGCTCTCGTCTAAAAAAACTAATACAGAGCATCCCGTTTGGCGAGCTACTTCGAGCGAAACAAAATTGTAGCTCGGAGGCAGGATATAATGAGGAAAAAACAATAATGATAAAGAGATTCAGTGAACGGGCTATTCTAAAAAGATCCTTAGAGAGGCAGTTAAAAAGGTGGAATTAACATCACGTACGCAACTATTACATCCAGTAGCAAAAACCAAGAATGATGACAGTCTGAGATTTATTACAACTTACTCAGGACAAGCACAATATGTTAGGAGAATTCTAACAAAACATTGGCACACTTTGATGACTGACTGCCATATAAAGAAATACATTGGCTGTAATCCACAGATCACGTTCCAAAAAAAATCGCTCATTGAGGGATGAGCTATGTCCTAATTATGTAACAGAGAGACAACACTCAGGTGCTACAGGAAGGAGTGGTTTAAAATGTTGTAGAAACTGCAAAGCCTGCAAATACATTAGTGATTGCGAAAGCTTTAAGATCCTGGGGGGAAGGAAGGAATTTGTAATCAAGAAACGTTTGACTTGTAACACCATGTACTGTATTTATGCACTAACTTGCCCATGCTCTAAAATGTATATTGGGAGTACTATACATCGGGCAAAGAAACGTGTATTGGAACATATTAGGGCTATCCGCCACCACAATAAGCAGTATCCTGTAGCAAGACACTTTTTTGAGTATCACATGCAAAATGAACAATTGTTGAAAATGATTGTGATTGATTCAGTTGCGGAGAATATTCATGGAGGAAACAGACTCTTGACTCTACGCAAATTAGAGTCAAGATATATAATTGATTTTGAGACACTGGTTCCTTTAGGCACGAATTTGAATGAGGAACTGTCAGTACACTTGCATAATTAAGTGACGTATGACTATTTGCTGTTGTTTGGAATATATTAATGAATAGGTTTTAATTGTAAAATTTGTTTTTACTTTTTTAGGGTATTCATCTTGCACTTTATTGTCACTGGCCATCGCACAATTGCCTCTGGGACACAGTTGGCTTTAATTACAGGTGTAATATGACTGAAAAACGCATAAAAGATTAGAATCAACAAAAATGTGCCCACTGGGGCGAGATGCAATGAATTGTATGAATATATGAAAAATACAATTATGTCCGGGAATAGGTTTAATTGCCTTTCATATTTATGAGTTATAAATATATGGATAATTTGCATTGATATGAATTCATAAAAGTCATCCCGGACTCTATACCCACTGGGGCAATATGTAACGAGTTCAGGTGGTTTTTTTTAATTGAAAATCGCATAACGTTATTGAAAATCCGGCAATTAAGAAATAATGCCCGGGGCAGTGGTTTATTTGGAAATCGAGTTAGCATGGAATTTAATAAAGATTGTAAATGAATATATATGAATGTATTCAAATTATTGCAGTATTTGCGTAAGCATTTTAATATGCGATTGAAACTTGGGCAAAAACATATTATTTTATTGTTTTTGCAACTACTAAATTATGCAATTTATATTTCATGAAAAAGCAGGAGAACTAAGGTGCAACTCACTGTATGCAATATAAAACCACTTAAATTGTGTGTAAAAATAACCATGCTAAGATGGCCGCCACATTGTGTTCACTTTTCCACTGGGGTGGTATGGTCTGTCATTTATGTTCACCTTTGTTTATTATTTAACGTGTGCATTTGAACGCCTGTCACTAAGCGTGACCAAGGTGAGAGCTGAAACGCATTGCTTTTTCTTTGCTGCAAATAAAACAACGGTTTTGCTGCACTTTGACGGTGTCCGTGGATTCTTTCCAAAACGGGGAGAAATTTGCATTTGATGTTACAGGGTTCCGGTACCCTGCACATGGACTGCCCTGCTGACGGCCCCTGCCTTGAACCGGATTCTGTGTAAAATATATATATATATATATAGGCAGAGGCAGGGGAGGCAGAGGACGGGGCAAAGGAGAAAAACCAGACGGGGCAACAGGGGACAACGTGAATCAAAGGGAGGAGGGATGGTCAAGGAATCGTGTAAGACAGTCACGGAAGTAATGGAAACAGAATAAACGGCATCAGAACTAAACATTATCAATCTTTCAAAAAGACAATTAACAAAAACAGAAACAAACATCCTCACGAAAGGCCTAAACTTTTGCCCAACATCGCATATAAACACCACAGAAGTGAGAATATATATCTATAAATATACTAGAAAGCTAAAACTGGCCAAAATCTATGCCGATAAGACGAAGAGAGGAGCAATACCGAAAAATATTGACCTCTCAAACCAACTCCAGGTAGAGGATTTACAAGGACTCAACACCTTAATGACAATGGGAGCCACTACCTCATCACGAGAGGCAGAAGCACTAGCCACATTGGAAGAGATTTCACTAAACCAAGGAGCCAGTGAAAGTGGTTTGAAGCTCAAATCAAAATTCAACCCACAACTGCCCCCTGGCAATAAAATTGATCTCTTCCAGGAACAGGTAGTGGAAGACTTGTACAAAATGAGACCCAGTAAGATCAAACATAATGTGACGAAACAAGAAGCAGAAATACAAAAGAAATTAGAAAGTGACTTGACAATAGAAATTAAACCGGCCGATAAAGGCGGAAATATTGTCATCATGGATAAAACAGACTATGCAGCCGAGGCAAAGCGTCAACTATTGGATAAAGAGTGTTACAGGGAATTGGAGACCGATCCCACGAAAGCTCTGCAACAAACAATTCAGAAAAAACTCCAAAAGTGGCACGAGCAAGGACTCATAGATGATCAAGAAATGCAATATCTAGATAACAAAAATCCCACACTGGCCACATTCTATCACCTGCCTAAGGTGCATAAGAACAAACAGAAACTACCTGGCAGGCCTATAGTATCTGCAAAGAATTCACTAATGGAGCCGATGTCAAACTACATTGACCAGTTCCTGGTCCCGTTAGTAAAAGATTTACCATCCTATTTAAAGGATACGACAGATCTTTTGAAAAAACTAGAAACTGTCGCATGGTCACCAAATTACAAATTGATAACAATGGACGTGGTGTCTTTGAACACAAACATAGAACATCATGTGGGCATGCAAGCTTGTAACTACCTGGCAAAACGAAATATGAAATATAGAGATCACAATGAGATGCTAAATGAGATGATCTCTCTATGCTTGAATCAAAATATCTTTCTGTTCGACATAAAAATCTACCAAACTATGCGAACTTAACCATGGGCTGGTTTGAACATCATCTGGCGTGGCACACTACCAACTATCAATGGCGGGAGAAAGTTGTTCTATGGTTAAGGTTCATAGATGATCTGTTTTTAATCTGGGATGGCACCACTGAGGAATTTTCCAGGTACTTTAAAAAATTGAATAACACCACCATGAACTTGAAATTCACATAGGAAATAAGTTCTGAGAGGGTGAACTTCTTGGACACAGAAATCTACATTTCAAATGGAATGCTACAGACGACATTACATCGTAAGAAAACGGCCACTAATTCGATCTTACATGGTGCTAGCTTCCATAATAACAAATTGAAATGGAGCATCCCATATGGGGAATTTCTCCGACTAAGGCGGAATTGCTCAGCTGAGGAAGAATTCCAACGGCACAGCAATAATGCAAGCAAAAGGTTCCTGACAAGAGGATACCCTAAAAAAGTAGTGGAACAAAGTCTAAACAGAGTACTATCACAGGATCGGAAGGAAATTCTCCACAAAGTAAAACAAGAAAAAGAGGAAACAGAAACAATAAGACTGATTACAACTCACAGTGTTGAAAATAATAAGCTATCGAAAATCATACAAAAACACTGGCCCATCCTTAAGTCAGATCCAACGTTGGCACTAATCATAGGTGACCACCCGAACATCACGTACAGAAGAACAAGGAATTTGGGAGATCAATTGGTCAATAGTCACTACAATGAAATAACAGGGAATAACTGGCTACAACGAGAAGGCTTTTTTCCTTGTAGACACTGCAAAGTGTGCAAAATTGCAATGACAACCAAAGAGATTCAAATTAGAAAAGGCACAAAATGGAAAATACACCAGCACTTGACTTGCAAGAGCACACATGTAGTGTATTTAATAGAATGTCCGTGCCAGAACAGCTATATTGGCAGTACAACCTTTGAAGCCAAAAAACTAATCCTTGAGCACACAAGAGCAACGACCAATAAAGATCGCTCCAATGCTGTGGCCAAACATATGGAACAATTCCATAACAGCAACTGGGAACTACTCAGATACTGCGCCATTCAACAGATACCCACCACAGAAAGGGGAGGTGATTGTCTCAAAAAACTGAGGAGAAAAGAGTCGAAACACATTATACATTTCAGGACTCTCGAACCAAGAGGTCTGAACCTCACAGAAGAACTGTATGTACATCTTTAATAAAACAGACTCAAGATGTCAAGAATCGAATGCACTAAGACCCTAAAACTCTATAATTTTTGGCCCACTAGAGGGGAATGAACTAAGTTTAGAGTCTGAACGAATAAATAGCCGGACTAACGCAATGAGACTAATCTAATTAAATCTCACCAGAGAGATTTAATTATTATATTATATATTCTCACCAAAGAGGAAACCATAGTCACATCTGCAATTCACAAAGTGCACTCTCTTTTATTAATAAATCACAGGACACATACTTCGAACATCCTGGTGAGGAAAGCGTAGTGGACACTACACTAACCAGAATGCATCTGTAGGGAATGCAGGAAGTGACCTGCACCAAAGTGTTAAAAGAAGGACTTGTAAATTAGCTCAACATCCCGTGAGCAATCTTCGTGTGAAGCAAAACGCATTGGGTTAAGGGGGAAAATAAACCCCTGTAATTAATCATCAAGACGAGTGTGTGCGTTTTCATTTCCCTTGTGGAACAGTAAAAAAAAAAAAAATATATATATATATATATATATATATATATATATATATATCACAAAAACCAAGGTTGCCCTCACGGAGTTGTCACCCACAAGGATGTTACTGCACACGCACCACCGGCAGCCGCCGTCACCAGCCTGCCCTCATGCCTCGTCTGTTTTGGCCATACGCGTTTCGAGCGCTGGTATGCTCTTGATCACTGGCAACAGAAAAGCAAGGATTAGCGGATTTCAGGTGAAACTTTTCAATTTTATTCATGATACAGTCCCGCCCTAATGGGCGTCAACCACTGAGGCATGATGGATATAGTAGTCCATTAAATTAGTACCGGACTGTAGTTTCTTCCAAGCCCAAATGGGTACCACTGAGACCTGCAAAGTTCGTATAGTTTCCAATCTGAGAATTTAAGCAAATACCACCACAGTGGGTCAAGGTTCATTGGGGCAAGCAGTTAGGCGCACCAATGTAATCTGATAGCGAGGCCCCCCTCGTTCTTTTACGGTGCTCGTGTTGTCCAAGCACCAAGATCCGCCATTACAGCAGCGGGACTCCTCCACGGCTGGACTAGCCGTATATATCACAAAAACCAAGGTTGCCCTCACGGAGTTGTCACACACAAGGAGGTTACTGCACACGCACCACCGGCAGCCGCCGTCACCAGCCTGCCCTCATGCCTCGTCTGTTTTGGCCATACGCGTTTCGAGCGCTGGTATGCTCTTGATCACTGGCAACAGAAAAGCAAGGATTAGCGGATTTCAGGTGAAACTTTTCAATTTTATTCATAATACAGTCCCGCCCTAAATGGCGTCAACCACTGAGGCATGATGGATATAGTAGTCCATTAAATTAGTACCGGACTGTAGTTTCTTCCAAGCCCAAATGGGTACCACTGAGACCTGCAAAGTTCGTATAGTTTCCAATCTGAGAATTTAAGCAAATACCACCACAGTGGGTCAAGGTTCATCGGGGCAAGCAGTTAGGCGCACCAATGTAATCCGATGGCGAGGCCCCCCTTGTTCTTTTACGGTGCTCGTGTTGTCCAAGCACAAAGATCCGCCATTACAGCAGCGGGACTCCTCCACGGCTGGACTAGCCGTATATATCACAAAAACCAAGGTTGCCCTCACGGAGTTGTCACACACAAGGAGGTTACTGCACACGCACCACCGGCAGCCGCCGTCTGGGGTAGACATTTAACATTGGGAGCATCAAGACACCCACTGCGGTTTGGCACCTTGCAATGTTTGTGGGCAGGCACTTCAACTACCAGCATGCCTTGCCACAGCCCACATGGGCGGGACTTGTTAACTTGCAATAAAAACAAGTGCGAGTAATGAAGCCTTGTCCTCCTTTTGTGCAGCCAGTGAACAAGGGCGAATCCACGCCCGAAACGCATATGGCAAGTCAGAGGGTCTGGTGTGGGCCACGCTGTCACACTACCACCGGCAGCAAGTGTGTGTTAACCCTCTCGAGTGTGGCTTCTCTACTTGGGCAACCTTCTTTTGAACATATTTTGCGGCTGGTCCGGTCGCTGGGAAGCCCCGCCGCTGCTTCTGGCGGATCAACACTGCTCAGTAACTGGAGCGGTGATAAGAGCGAGAGGGGCCTGAGCTGCTGGTACATATTGGACGTGCGACGGCGTTGTGATTATACCATCCCACCCACTGGGGTAGACATTTAACATTGGGAGCATCAAGACACCCACTGCGGTTTGGCACCTTGCAATGTTTGTGGGGAGGCACTTCAACTACCAGCATGCCTTGCCACAGCCCACATGGGCGGGACTTGTTAACTTGCAATAAAAACAGGTGCGAGTAATGAAGCCTTGTCCTCCTTTTGTGCAGCCAGTGAACAAGGGCGAATCCACGCCCGAAACGCGTATGGCAAGTGAGAGGGTCTGGTGTGGGCCACGCTGTCACACTACCACCGGCAGCAAGTGTGTGTTAACCCTCTCGAGTGTGGCTTCTCTAATTGGGCAACCTTCTTTTGAACATATTTTGCGGCTGGTCCGGTCTCTGGGAAGCCCCGCCGCTGCTTCTGGCGGATCGACACTGCTCAGTAACTGGAGCGGTGATAAGAGCGATAGGGGCCTGAGCTGCTGGTACATATTGGACGTGTGACGGCATTGTGATTATACCATCCCACCCACTGGGGTAGACATTTAACATTGGGAGCATCAAGACACCCACTGCGGTTTGGCACCTTGCAATGTTTGTGGGCAGGCACTTCAACTACCAGCATGCCTTGCCACAGCCCACAGGGGCGGGACTTGTTAACTTGCAATAAAAACAGGTGCGAGTAATGAAGCCTTGTCCTCCTTTTGTGCAGCCAGTGAACAAGGGCGAATCCATGCCCGAAACGCGTATGGCAAGTCAGAGGGTCTGGTGTGGGCCATGCTGTCACACTACCACCGGCAGCAAGTGTGTGTTAACCCTCTCGAGTGTGGCTTCTCTACTTGGGCAACCTTCTTTTGAACATATTTTGCGGCTGGTCCGGTCGCTGGGAAGCCCCGCCGCTGCTTCTGGCGGATCGACACTGCTCAGTAACTGGAGCGGTGATAAGAGCGAGAGGGGCCTGAGCTGCTGGTACATATTGGACGTGCGACGGCGTTGTGATTATACCATCCCACCCACTGGGGTAGACATTTAACATTGGGAGCATCAAGACACCCACTGCGGTTTGGCACCTTGCAATGTTTTTGGGCAGGCACTTCAACTACCAGCATGCCTTGCCACAGCCCACATGGGCGGGACTTGTTAACTTGCAATAAAAACAGGTGCGAGTAATGAAGCCTTGTCCTCCTTTTGTGCAGCCAGTGAACAAGGGCGAATCCACGCCCGAAACGCGTATGGCAAGTGAGAGGGTCTGGTGTGGGCCACGCTGTCACATTACCACCGGCAGCAAGTGTGTGTTAACCCTCTCGAGTCTGGCTTCTCTACTTGGGCAACCTTCTTTTGAACATATTTTGCGGCTGGTCCGGTCGCTGGGAAGCCCCGCCGCTGCTTCTGGCGGATCGACACTGCTCAGTAACTGGAGCGGTGATAAGAGCGAGAGGGGCCTGAGCTGCTGGTACATATTGGACGTGCAACGGCGTTGTGATTATACCATCCCACCCACTGGGGTAGACATTTAACATTGGGAGCATCAAGACACCCACTGCGGTTTGGCACCTTGCAATGTTTGTGGGCAGGCACTTCAACTACCAGCATGCCTTGCCACAGCCCACAGTGGCGGGACTTGTTAACTTGCAATAAAAACAGGTGCGAGTAATGAAGCCTTGTCCTCCTTTTGTGCAGCCAGTGAACAAGGGCGAATCCACGCCCGAAACGCGTATGGCAAGTCAGAGGGTCTGGTGTGGGCCACGCTGTCACACTACCACCGGCAGCAAGTGTGTGTTAACCCTCTCGAGTGTGGCTTCTCTACTTGGGCAACCTTCTTTTGAACATATTTTGCGGCTGGTCCGGTCGCTGGGAAGCCCCGCCGCTGCTTCTGGCGGATCGACACTGCTCAGTAACTGGAGCGGTGATAAGAGCGAGAGGGGCCTGAGCTGCTGGTACATATTGGACGTGCGACGGCGTTGTGATTATACCATCCCACCCACTGGGGTAGACATTTAACATTGGGAGCATCAAGACACCCACTGCGGTTTGGCACCTTGCAATGTTTGTGGGCAGGCACTTCAACTACCAGCATGCCTTGCCACAGCCCACATGGGCGGGACTTGTTAACTTGCAATAAAAACAGGTGCGAGTAATGAAGCCTTGTCCTCCTTTTGTGCAGCCAGTGAACAAGGGCGAATCCACGCCCGAAACGCGTATGGCAAGTGAGAGGGTCTGGTGTGGGCCACGCTGTCACATTACCACCGGCAGCAAGTGTGTGTTAACCCTCTCGAGTCTGGCTTCTCTACTTGGGCAATCTTCTTTTGAACATATTTTGCGGCTGGTCCGGTCGCTGGGAAGCCCCGCCGCTGCTTCTGGCGGATCGACACTGCTCAGTAACTGGAGCGGTGATAAGAGCGAGAGGGGCCTGAGCTGCTGGTACATATTGGACGTGCAACGGCGTTGTGATTATACCATCCCACCCACTGGGGTAGACATTTAACATTGGGAGCATCAAGACACCCACTGCGGTTTGGCACCTTGCAATGTTTGTGGGCAGGCACTTCAACTACCAGCATGCCTTGCCACAGCCCACAGGGGCGGGACTTGTTAACTTGCAATAAAAACAGGTGCGAGTAATGAAGCCTTGTCCTCCTTTTGTGCAGCCAGTGAACAAGGGCGAATCCACGCCCGAAACGCGTATGGCAAGTCAGAGGGTCTGGTGTGGGCCACGCTGTCACACTACCACCGGCAGCAAGTGTGTGTTAACCCTCTCGAGTGTGGCTTCTCTACTTGGGCAACCTTCTTTTGAACATATTTTGCGGCTGGTCCGGTCGCTGGGAAGCCCCGCCGCTGCTTCTGGCGGATCGACACTGCTCAGTAACTGGAGCGGTGATAAGAGCGAGAGGGGCCTGAGCTGCTGGTACATATTGGACGTGCGACGGCGTTGTGATTATACCATCCCACCCACTGGGGTAGACATTTAACATTGGGAGCATCAAGACACCCACTGCGGTTTGGCACCTTGCAATGTTTGTGGGCAGGCACTTCAACTACCAGCATGCCTTACCACAGCCCACATGGGCGGGACTTGTTAACTTGCAATAAAAACAGGTGCGAGTAATGAAGCCTTGTCCTCCTTTTGTGCAGCCAGTGAACAAGGGCGAATCCACGCCCAAAACGCGTATGGCAAGTGAGAGGGTCTGGTGTGGGCCACGCTGTCACATTACCACCGGCAGCAAGTGTGTGTTAACCCTCTCGAGTCTGGCTTCTCTACTTGGGCAAACTTCTTTTGAACATATTTTGCGGCTGGTCCGGTCGCTGGGAAGCCCCGCCGCTGCTTCTGGCGGATCGACACTGCTCAGTAACTGGAGCGGTGATAAGAGCGAGAGGGGCCTGAGCTGCTGGTACATATTGGACGTGCAACGGCGTTGTGATTATACCATCCCACCCACTGGGGTAGACATTTAACATTGGGAGCATCAAGACACCCACTGCGGTTTGGCACCTTGCAATGTTTGTGGGCAGGCACTTCAACTACCAGCATGCCTTGCCACAGCCCACAGGGGCGGGACTTGTTAACTTGCAATAAAAACAGGTGCGAGTAATGAAGCCTTGTCCTCCTTTTGTGCAGCCAGTGAACAAGGGCGAATCCACGCCCGAAACGCGTATGGCAAGTCAGAGGGTCTGGTGTGGGCCACGCTGTCACACTAACACCGGCAACAAGTGTGTGTTAACCCTCTCGAGTGTGGCTTCTCTACTTGGGCAACATTCTTTTGAACATATTTTGCGGCTGGTCCGGTCGCTGGGAAGCCCCGCCGCTGCTTCTGGCGGATCGACACTGCTCAGTAACTGGAGCGGTGATAAGAGCGAGAGGGGCCTGAGCTGCTGGTACATATTGGACGTGCGACGGCGTTGTGATTATACCATTCCACCCACTGGGGTAGACATTTAACATTGGGAGCATCAAGACACCCACTGCGGTTTGGCACCTTGCAATGTTTGTGGGCAGGCACTTCAACTACCAGCATGCCTTGCCACAGCCCACATGGGCGGGACTTGTTAACTTGCAATAAAAACAGGTGCGAGTAATGAAGCCTTGTCCTCCTTTTGTGCAGCCAGTGAACAAGGGCGAATCCATGCCCGAAACGCGTATGGCAAGTCAGAGGGTCTGGTGTGGGCCACGCTGTCACACTACCACCGGCAGCAAGTGTGTGTTAACCCTCTCGAGTGTGGCTTCTCTACTTGGGCAACCTTCTTTTGAACATATTTTGCGGCTGGTCCGGTCGCTGGGAAGCCCCGCTGCTGCTTCTGGCGGATCGACACTGCTCAGTAACTGGAGCGGTGATAAGAGCGAGAGGGGCCTGAGCTGCTGGTACATATTGGACGTGCGACGGCGTTGTGATTATACCATCCCACCCACTGGGGTAGACATTTAACATTGGGAGCATCAAGACACCCACTGCGGTTTGGCACCTTGCAATGTTTGTGGGCAGGCACTTCAACTACCAGCATGCCTTGCCACAGCCCACATGGGCGGGACTTGTTAGCTTGCAATAAAAACAGGTGCGAGTAATGAAGCCTTGTCCTCCTTTTGTGCAGCCAGTGAACAAGGGCGAATCCACGCCCGAAACGCTTATGGCAAGTCAGAGGGTCTGGTGTGGGCCTTGCTGTCACACTACCACCGGCAGCAAGTGTGTGTTAACCCTCTCGAGTGTGGCTTCTCTACTTGGGCAACCTTCTTTTGAACATATTTTGCGGCTGGTCCGGTCGCTGGGAAGCCCCGCCGCTGCTTCTGGCGGATCGACACTGCTCAGTAACTGGAGCGGTGATAAGAGCGAGAGGGGCCTGAGCTGCTGGTACATATTGGACTTGCGACGGCGTTGTGATTATACCATCCCACCCACTGGGGTAGACATTTAACATTGGGGGCATCAAGACACCCACTGCGGTTTGGCACCTTGCAATGTTTGTGGGCAGGCACTTCAACTACCAGCATGCCTTGCCACAGCCCACATGGGCGGGACTTGTTAACTTGCAATAAAAACAGGTGCGAGTAATGAAGCCTTGTCCTCCTTTTGTGCAGCCAGTGAATAAGGGCGAATGCACGCCCGAAACGCGTATGGCAAGTCAGAGGGTCTTGTGTGGGTCACGCTGTCACACTACCACCGGCAGCAAGTGTGTGTTAACCCTCTCGAGTGTGGCTTCTCTACTTGGCAACCTTCTTTTGAACATATTTTGCGGCTGGTCCGGTCGCTGGGAAGCCCCGCCGCTGCTTCTGGCGGATCGACACTGCTCAGTAACTGGAGCGGTGATAAGAGCGAGAGGGGCCTGAGCTGCTGGTACATATTGGACGCGCAACGGCGTTGTGATTATACCATCCCACCCACTGGGGTAGACATTTAACATTGGGAGCATCAAGACACCCACTGCGGTTTGGCACCTTGCAATGTTTGTGGGCAGGCACTTCAACTCCCAGCATGCCTTGCCACAGCCCACATGGGCGGGACTTGTTAACTTGCAATAAAAACAGGTGCGAGTAATGAAGCCTTGTCCTCCTTTTGTGCAGCCAGTGAACAAGGGCGAATCCACGCCCGAAACGCGTATGGCAAGTCAGAGGGTCTGGTGTGGGCCATTCTGTCACACTACCACCGGCAGCAAGTGTGTGTTAACCCTCTCGAGTGTGGCTTCTCTACTTGGGCAACCTTCTTTTGAACATATTTTGCGGCTGGTCCGGTCGCTGGGAAGCCCCGCCGCTGCTTCTGGCGGATCGATACTGCTCAGTAACTGGAGCGGTGATAAGAGCGAGAGGGGCCTGAGCTGCTGGTACATATTGGACGTGCGACGGCGTTGTGATTATACCATCCCACCCACTGGGGTAGACATTTAACATTGGGAGCATCAAGACACCCACTGCGGTTTGGCACCTTGCAATGTTTGTGGGCAGGCACTTCAACTACCAGCATGCCTTGCCACAGCCCACATGGGCGGGACTTGTTAACTTGCAATAAAAACAGGTGCGAGTAATGAAGCCTTGTCCTCCTTTTGTGCAGCCAGTGAACAAGGGCGAATCCACGCCCGAAACGCGTATGGCAAGTCAGAGGGTCTGGTGTGGGCACGCTGTCACACTACCACCGGCAGCAAGTGTGTGTTAACCCTCTCGAGTGTGGCTTCTCTACTTGGGCAACCTTCTTTTGAACATATTTTGCGGCTGGTCCGGTCGCTGGGAAGCCCCGCCGCTGCTTCTGGCGGATCGACACTGCTCAGTAACTGGAGCGGTGATAAGAGCGAGAGGGGCCTGAGCTGCTGGTACATATTGGACGTGCGACGGCATTGTGATTATACCATCCCACCCACTGGGGTAGACATTTAACATTGGGAGCATCAAGACACCCACTGCGGTTTGGCACCTTGCAATGTTTGTGGGCAGGCACTTCAACTACCAGCATGCCTTGCCACAGCCCACATGGGCGGGACTTGTTAAATTGCAATAAAAACAGGTGCGAGTAATGAAGCCTTGTCCTCCTTTTGTGCAGCCAGTGAACAAGGGCGAATCCACGCCCGAAACACGTACGGCAAGTCAGAGGGTCTGGTGTGGGCCAAGCTGTCACACTACCACTGGCAGCAAGTGTGTGTTAACCCTCTCGAGTGTGGCTTCTCTACTTGGGCAACCTTCTTTTGAACATATATATATATATATATATATATATATATATATATATATATATATATTTATTTATTTTTTTTTATTTTTTTTTTTTCACTGAGAAAACCATAAGTTTCACACCAGTTATAGTTAGGAATTAGCATTTAAAAAACCTATTAAATTCACTGAAAAAACCATAGGTTTCACACCAGTTATAGTTAGCTGGAAATTTTACTCGCATAAAACCATTGAAATTCCCACCTTATAGTTAGTTGGACTAACTATAACTTGCGTGCCTGCAATGCACTGCTGATGACATCACATATTACATCACTCATGACATGGTCAGTGACATCACTCATGACATCACTGATGACACCATCCAGTGAATGTGTCTTTCTGAAAAATAAATATTAGTGAGGAATGTTTAAATATTTAAATATATGTATTATTGTTTCACTTTCTGTATAAGTGGCTGCATGGGTTGGTAAGTAGGTACATGTGTTATTAGATGTTTTTCTTAGTATCAGTATGAGTGTTTGTATGGTTTGGTGGGGGTATTACTTAGCACATAGATGCATGAATGACTGACTCTCTCTTTGTATGTGTTTTGAAGACAGCATATGTGCAGGACTGTATGGGTCGATGAGTGTGTATATGGGTGTGGTAGTGAGTGAATGACTATCACACTAGTGTCTTTATCAGTAACTATATATGGTTTAATCTAGTATATGTGAATATTGATGTATATAAGTGAGTATATGTGAGAGTGAGGGATTTTAGGAGTTCCTGTTTAAATTAGTATGTGCTTCTATAAGTGATTGTTTGAGAGAGTAAGTACGTGTAAGTTTCCTTAGAAGTAAAGTGGTAGTGTGTGTATAGCTGTATATGCAAATAAATGGATGTTCAATAGTTTATTTGCATGTGTGAGTATGTGTCAGAGTATCTTTTAGATGACTGTCGGTGTGTATCAGGATGTATAGGTGTATCACTACATATGATGAGTGAGTATATGTATGAGTGACTATATAGAACTGTTGGTGAATAAGTGGATGTGTATATAGATGGTGGAATTATTGAATTGGTTGTTGTTACTGGTATGGGTATCTCCATTTTTTTGAAAATGTTAGTTTCTAATATTGAATATGTGCTACAAGGGTTACATTACAGTGAAAGGAGGTCTGTCACTCTGTCACAAGGATGGTGTCATCAGTGATGTCATGAGTGATGTCACTGACCATGTCATGAGTGATGTAATATGTGATGTCATCAGCAGTGCATTGCAGGCGCGCAAGTTATAGTGAGTCCAACTAACTATAATGTGGGAATTTCAATGGCTTTATGCGAGTAAAATCTCCAGCTAACTATAACTGGTGTGAAACCTATGGTTTTTTCTGTGAATTTAATAGGTTTTTTAAATGCTAATTCCTAACTATAACTGGTGTGAAACCTATGGTTTTTTCAGTGAATTTCAATGGTTTTTTAATAGCAAATCTCTATCGGTATAAAAAGTAAAAACATTTATAACGAATTTTATATTGTATAATTATGTTGGGTTTTTTTGCCCTGGGGCGCTCCCGGGGTGCGTACCAGTGAACGCACGGGTAAGCGCAATATAACGGCGCGCCCCGGGGCGCGTACAGGGAAGCGTCCCGTTAGCGTTATTCTCACGAATGAAAACAACATCGTGACGTTTCGCGTAACCGCGTGATGCGTCATATGACGCACTGCGTAAGCGCACCCGGAAGCACGCGAGCGCATACGATCGCAAAACGTCCTGACTCGCATACGCTACGCACCCCCGGGCGCACCCCGGGGCGCGACTACAGGCGCGCCCTGGGGCGCGTAGCGTAAGCGTGTCGGGTCATGTGATCTGAAAATAACACTTTTCATTGGTGCAGATCAGTTTTGGTTTCCAAATGATTAAAGCCCGGATCATGTGACCTGAAAATAACACTTCTCATTGGTTCAGGACAGTTTTTTTTTCCAAATGATGAAAGACCCCACCTTTTTTCCTTATTCTGACTTTGTCCTTTGACTGAGGAAGACCTGTTTCAACAATAAAGAGAATTATTTTGTACTTTCAAATGGCTACTGTAGCAGCAACAGCTGGAGCATCTGCACCACCACCACCACCACCAAGAGGACCACCACAACAGTACATTGGTGGTCAAGAAGAGGAGGAGGAGGAAGAGGAAGAGGAGGAGGGGAGAAGATGGCTGCCTGAAGACAATACCCCATACAAGCCAAGGCCACACTTTGTATGGGAGTTTTTTTCAATCCCAGAGGGCAAGAAAAAAGTAAATGCGGCCAAGGTAACTTGCCTAATCTGTGGCTCAGAACTCCCAAGGGGCAACCCAAACAAAAAATATTCCTTTGGTAATAATACCATGATTAGACATATGACCCGCAAGCATCCAAACAACTATTCTCGTGCATAGATGAGGGAACTGGCCAGTAACCTCCCCCAGTCTTCAAGGACCACCTCCAAAAGAAAGCAACCCACTCCATCGGGACCAGAAACAATGGAGACGATGCCTTGCATTCAACAACGATTTGAAGATTTTAGAGTAACATGTATTTATTATGGCAAACTCATCTCCTATGGTGAAAAGAGCGTAAAGCTCATTGTCCTTGCTGGTGACAATCACAATTGCCCCAATAAACCCTAATTTTTTCCGTTTTTTGCTCCAGTTGAGCCATTTTCAATTCCCTTTTTTTTGTTTCTCCCCATAAAAAATACAAAAAAAATATAAAACTGTTTTGAAAAAACAAAAAAAGTACAAAATGTTCAAAAAACATAAAACAAATATAAAACAACAAAAAGAAGAAAAAACTGTTCTTTTTAGAACTACCTTTAATTTATAAAAAGAAACCTATATTTTTAAAGAATCTCTGTTAATTTTTTTTCCTTAGGGTACGCGTACCGGGGCGCGCACCCAAAAAAGAAAAAAAAAATTAATGAAGGAGTTAGCATGAGGGAAGAACACAAAGAGAGTAATGTTCAGAGAAAGAGAGCTACAGGGAGAAACACAGAGGGATTGTTTATTACATAGTAAAAAACAGAGAAGGTGTAATAGGGTGAAAGTGAGAAAAATAAAATGACTAAAGGAGCAAAAGAATAGAAGAAGACTAAAGTAGAGATAGTAGGAGAATGTGAGTGGGTGTTGAAAGAAAAAGAAAGGACAGTAAAAAATGTCGAATGAAGGGTAGTGGCGGAACCGGGATAAATGAAGAACGGTGAAGGAGGGTGGGAAAAGACCAGTTAGTGTAAGTAACCAGTAGGTAATATATATTTGCTCCCCCAATCTCCCATCTGATGGCGATCAAGACATCACATATTAGAATAAGATAATTTTCAGATTAGACCAATCAAAACCTAGTGGCCTTGAGCATCTTACTTGTACTCTGATCTTTTTCTAACTTAACATCTGCTCTCTTTCTCTTCACTCCCTGCTCTCCCTGTCTGGTTTGTCCATGCTGGTATCCCTTTAAGATCAGGAATACGCATATTGCACAAAGGGCGATTATCAAAAGAGGTTTTAAAATGGCACCCATGATTCCACTTCCCAAACTTCCAAACCATCGACCTACTGAAGCAAATCCATTTTCAATGGCTTCCTAAGCACCTGTTGCTTCTAATTCTTTCAAATCATTTGTCAAACCGTATATATTCTTAATATTTCTCTCCAGATCCTTATGTTTGTCTTGAATGTAAGTACATCAGTGCTGAACTTTCAACATGTGATAGACTCTGCCCTCTTTTGTGAGCAAAAGGTCCAACCAAGTCAGTTCTGCAAGATCGTAGACCTTATCGCAACTATATCCGTTTATTATAAGTAATAAGGAATTTGTAGTTCTAGTGGCCAATTTCTCTACTATTGTAGGCAGTTGTTTTAATTTTCAAACCATTAAAAATTACTCCTACAGACAGGATTGCGGCACCAAAAAAACTTCTGTAAAATCAGAAAGTGTTCCTTTTGGCATCCAACTTCACCACAGGTCACATTAACTATAGTTTCAAATAACATACAATCTCAAGCTCAGTCACAACTCATCCAGACAACCCCCACAATCAAATGTTGTGTCAAAAAGTAGCTAACTGTATCAAATATTTAATATAAATATGTGATAATCGTGGTAAGAAATAGGCAGGACTCCTGATAAGTAGAGATGTACTTTTGTAGTTTATTCTCATCCACAGCCCAGCAGCGTCCTGTACAAACTTTCAGTATTCCATCCCCAAACATTCCAAACGCATTGTTGACATAGCAAGGTTCTAGTGTCCCCATTCCATTAGGTCAGTCGCACTGGAAAATGGGAGAGAACCAGATACCACAACATATATTGTTGCAAAGGATCAAAATACATCCAATATAATCTTATTATTCATAGGAGTAACAAACAATTCATAGGAAAGATAAAAACAAATTCCTTAAAACATTACCAACCTGTTTCACCATAATAAAAATGCACACCACAAATAAAGAAGAGAGAACATATAAGACAGTACACTTTGTCATTAATTAATATTTTAGTTTGTGCAAATAATACATTTAGGCACTTGATTGATACAAAATTCTCATCTAGTGTACTGGAATGCTCCCCAAATGTAGCCTCATATATGCATCGACATGGTTAGATAGTATTCAACAGATTCAAACCACCTTCTACAAGACAGCAAATATTTCTCTCTTTTATCAAAAGTTATCATTGGCCAAGGTGGCCTCTTAATTCACCTCTGTTGTATATAATGTTTTATATTACTTCCTCTTTTCAAGGCTTGATAGGGTTCTCAACAACAGAACCAAGCGATCTGCAGGAAAGACTGTAATGCAGGGAATCTCCCCTCATGTGGCGACAGTCCTGTCCTACAATTGGGGGTGCGACGCAGATTCATCAACTCCAACGGCAAAGCAGTTGGCCTTTTCAAAGATGTAGAAGCACACACTTTGTCAAGTCTTGATTTCAGCATACCATTGATTTGATCCACTAAACCTGAAGCCTCAGGTCAGTAACTACAATGCAGTTTCTGTTCAACCTGTACGGCAGCACACAGCATACTAAGCACTTCGTTATTGAAGTGCATGCCTCTGTCCGATTCCATAGAGTCGGGAAGGTGAACCTTTGTATGAACTCTCTCAACAAAAACGTTGTTACTGTGAGGCTATCATTCATTCTTCTGCGATATGACTCAACCCATTGTAAAAATATGCACACAGTAACCATTCTCAGCCGCCGGTATGATTTGCTCATACTGGGTCAGGTGACTGCTCGTGGGGTGCTATGTCCTTCTTCTAATTAAAGCAAACACAAGGAGATGATGGACGGAGTGCTTAAACTTTTCAGACACTCACCCCCAGTCACAGATCTTGATTGAGTGGGAGTCCAGGATCAGCTCAGGTCAGCTGACCGGTCAGCTTGGTTGCGGTGCCTGCAGATGCAGGAAAGTGAGTCCTTCACTTCAAGGGAGATTCCTTGTGGTGTCTTGGACGGCCACGGGCCTTGGAAGGTCTCCTGTATGGAGCACAGGTATGAATGTTGCAGTAGACAAGCAGGGTGAAGAGATTAAGAGCAGCAGGAGTCTTCCTGTTGCTGCCTTGACGCCTGGAGAGAAATTCCAGGAAAGTCCAGAGTGCCCAGATGGTCAAAGTTGAAGTGGAGTCTGAATTGAATCATGTCCCACGATGATTTTGGGGACTCACCCTCAGGTAAGCCCTTAAGTACCCTAAGGAAAGGGTTGGGACAATTCACGGTTCCCTTCCAGGGGAGGGGTTGGACAGTGAGGAGGATACTCCCATGGCCTTTGTCCAGTTTTGCGCCAGAGTGGGAACCAATGGCTCCCTGAGCTCGGTTGAACTGAACTATGCAATGAGGGCACCAAATTTGCCCTTCAAGCAGACTGAGTTGTGCTGGCAAGCGGTCCCACCCCGCCCCAATACACTAAACCCTGTCTGGGAGGTGGTGATACCTCGCTGTGACAGGATTCCTATTGCTCTGCCTTCCACTGCTCACGCTTGGCTCAGCAGCAGAAGGACAGAATCATGTTTCTGATCGGCATCAACCATGTTGTGCTGTCCAGGTCTAAAAGACTATTACTGGGAGCACTGAGGACCTAACGGAGGGCCTTTACAGTGCTTGGAATCTTAATTCCCACACCGTGGTGTGGGACTATGATTCCAACATGTTTGATAGCAAACACAATAGGGTTCGTTACAGTCAGTTTTGAGATGGTAATCTCATAATGACGCGGTGCCCCTCTATATGTTATATGGCTGTCTCACTTACAACCCTAGAGAAGGGACTCTGAAGGCTGTAGGGGGGTTCTGCTCATGCAGGGACACCCTCACACTTAGAACTGAGCACCCTGCCTTCAGGATTGGAAATGCCTGCTGTAGGGGTGACTTATAGGTTTTAAGTGCAGACCTTAGATATAGGGAAACCTATATCTTTCATAAGTGGTGCTAGCACCAGCTTCCACAGGCTGCAATGGCAGGCCTGTAGATACAAATTGAGTGGTCTCCCATGGGTAGCATAATACATGCTTCAGCCCATGGGGGGGCCCCTGGTATACACATGCCCTCGGTACCTTAGCACCATATACTAGGGACTGATAAGTGTACACCAGTGTCCAATCTGGGATGAACCTGAGAACTTACGATAACAATTTAGGGGAGAAAGCAGAGAGACTGGGGTCATGATTAGCAGGATCCCAGTCAGACTACTCAGAAACAGCATATCACCAGGCAAAAACTGGAAGTAACCATAAAAGCAGATCCTACTTTCCTACAGTGGGAAATTGATTGTAAGTATTATTATTTTGGAAAGCATTCCAATTCAAATTTGAGGCCTAGTTTGAAGACAATCTGGGAAGATTAGCAGCTTGCTGTGGCATCAGGGGTTGGGGATCCTGCATTACTGGGGCTTGTGGCATGGTGAAATTCTGAGATCTAGGTTTAGGGTCATTCCTTTGCTGCATGGAATTACTGTTCTGAGGTGGTACAAACCTTAGAATCTGACCCTGATTTACAGGGTTAAGACAAAATGTGTTCTTCAGATTCCCCAACCTATTGCAGTTGTGACTTCTTCAATGTAGCTACATCAATTCCAGTACTCGTATCAATAGGGACGCCCTGTACTCTACCTTGTGACTGAAATCCACCTTGAATCTGGCTCGCTGGAGCCACCTTTGATATACTGTCTGCATTGGAGGGGCATTTCCTACAAACAATGAATTTTGAATTCCTCTTTGAGAAGCCTTCCTTTGCCCAACCATCAATTTTTTCTTTCATGCCTCTTGCCTCATTTTAATTTCATCCTTGCAGTATTTACATATCACAAAATGTTACCAACTGACTTAGTGTCCCAACAAATCACATGCTATTGAAACAGCATACTAATCTCGGGTCTCAATCCTGTCACAAACCAAGACACAAAATATCCCATTTCTTTAGGCACCAGTGTGCCCATTGCACTATACTGTTTAATTCCTATAACAATCTCTCATAGTATGTCTTGCTCTCCTAGTAACATCCGTACTCATGAGCAACAGTTATCTTCTGAGTTTTTATTCGATCCAATGCCAGACAACTAATTTTCATTTAATCCAATTCCAACTTCAATTTTCCCACATCCAACACGTTTGATTTCAATGTGGACTGAAGAGTTCCCTGACTCACTTCTGTATTCACACTCTCATCCAATGTATTTTATTAATTAATTAATTAAATTCATTAATTAATTTATAAAGTGCCTGACTCACCCCCAAAGGGGTATCTCACCGCAACTGGGGAATAGACACAGACCAGAGGGAATTAGTTGCAGAAGAGCTCAGTTGTAAGTAGTTTCCTAAAAAGAAGATGATCCAAACACTTCCAGAGGTGGGGAGGTAATTGATTCCAGTGGTGGGGAGCCAGTACGGAGAATGCTTTACCCCAGTACGTGTTTCACTACAACGGGGAGTAATAAGGAGGGATTTCTTTCCAGATCGTAAAGATCTGCTTGGCTGGTATGGGGTACATTTTTCTATTAAATAACTGGGTCATCTTCCATTCAGAGCTTTATGTACACTACATCAGGCCTTGACCTTATGTATGTGAAGCTAGTATAGAAGTTGTAAAAGGGGGAGAGAACCCATTCTGGCTGTCATGTTGGGCTGCTGTGTTCTGCACCCCTTGGAGTCTATTCAATGAAGGATTGTTTGCCACAGCCAGGAGAGCATTACAATAGGTCAGCAATTGATCACCTGCACCAGAATGGGAGGAGAAGAAATATTCTACACAAAAGAAAAATCATATGAAAACAGGTGCCAATATTAGCTGCCACCTGATTTTTCATAGTGAGAGTCTGATCCAATCGGACACCCAGATTTTTAACCACTGTCTTAGGAACAGGTGGTGTAACCAATTCAAGAGGCCATCACCCTGGAGACCAGAGTGTTTGGGCATTGCCAAAGAGCATAATTTCCATCTTACCAGCATTCAGCTTGGGAAAGTTCTCTGACATCTATGATGAGTTTGCTTTCAGGCCTTCCGAGAAGTGGGGTTGAGTGGTCGTAGTACTCTTATCAAACAATAAGGGAAGCTGGGTAATATCTGCGTATGGAATGGGGATAAATCCAAACTCTCTTATAATTTCTGCAAAGGGTGCCACATAAACATTGAACAATGTGGGGCTAAGACAAGAACCCTGCAGCACTCCTTTGTTAACCATAAAGGTACGAGAGCAGAAAGGTCAGAGATTAACAGTCTGCGGGCGTTGAGATGAAAATCTCAAAAACCATAGTAAAGCTCGACCACAGACACTATCTCCTCCAATCTTTGGAGCACTATATAATGGGATACTGCGTTGCAAGCTGCTGATAATGTAGCATTAAGAACTTTCAAAAAGTCTTCTAATTCCTGGATATTAAGACCAGGATGTACATTAAGAGCTTTGGATACTGCCTTTACTTCCTATGTTGGTGAACTCAAATCTGGTAAACTTGGATATGACCTCAAAGGTCCAAATCCAGACTGATGTACAGATGAGTCTGACCTTGCACCAAAAGGATTGCATTAATCACTCTTAAAGAAATGTATTTTCCTACCCTCCGATTCATGGGTGTAATTTTTGATGCTTGCTGTTGGGTGGGGACAACTGAGGTTTGAATCCCATTTCCTCTGGAACCAGGTTTCTATATAGAAAACACTGGCCCAATGGTAACAGGAACTGTAAGTGCATCTGGGACTGTACAAATAGTGGAGGACCCAGAAACGCAGGTCCCTGAATTTCCTCCTATCATATTTTGATTCACTGTAATAGTCCCTATCTCGCTCTGATCCTTCTGCACAGGAGAAATCCCTATTATGCCAGGGTTCGTACTTACTGGTGCAGTAGGCAATCCAATATTCCCACTGCAGCTCATAACATCTGAAATAGTCGCTTAGACATTAATACATCTAAAAGACTGCCACTAGAGTCACTATTTTCATCTTTCACTCCAGATCCTCTTGCTTTATCCTTCTTTCTTTTGTCGTCCCTTTTTTCACTTCTCTGCTTTAGAATAATGGGTATATTTTCACTCCTTCCATAATGTCACTTCTCCACCTTTTCTGCTCTGCATCCGACCTCGCATCTGCATAAGTACGCCCTCCCTTTTTCAATCGTCCCTGATATCTCTCTTTTTCTTTGGCATCAGTCACATGCTCCTAAGCATTAAGGGCTTGAAATTGCATGGGTCTAGGTTGTGGTTTAATCTCAATTAGAATTCTCCTCAAATTTTCAATAATTCCTAGATTAAATGTACCATGACATGGGAAGGCAAGTTCAACCTTTTTTCACAGTGCTCTTGTGCCATTGTTCTAGCCAAATACATGGTATGTAACACTTTGTCTAACGCCATATAATGACCTGCATTGTCGTTGGTGGGGCTTCTTACCCCTTCTAAGAGGATTCAATTCAGGACATCTCCTCTATACAAATCCTGTACCACTTTAAAACATTTCATTTTCAATTAGAATTTATTTATTTGAACACAAAAAAATACTTTTTTTCTTAAAAATCTTGTTCCTAATCAGCAACCAAAAAACAGCACGGCATCTCCTGACATACAAAGCCAATATCAGTGCAGCTTCACACCAACCGACCTAGCCCAGTGCGGCACGCTGTGATGACAGTCTCATTCCTCAGAGCAGCACACCTTCCTGTACAATTTTTACGAATGTACTCTTTCCAGCAGCACGCTTACAACTAAGTACAATGGATAGCAACAAATAACAATTGTCTGCTTTACTAAAGAATCAACAGAAATCAATCATACAAAAGTAATCCAAACAAACATTCAATTGAAACCTCGCCCTGTGGGGAATCACTCTGATCAGTGCAGCTTTCCTCTGCGCAAAGGTTCTGCCACACTAATCATACCTCTCTTTCAGACAAAAGATAATCTGGAATCTTAGGTCACATCGAAAGAAATAAAAACTTCTCCACAATAAACGCTACACTCACACCATCAGCTTACCACATCATATCACGCAATCTCCGCAAGACGCCACGTAATTGACATGAATCCTGTAAGATAAGCATAAACTGTTTACATACAATTCTTTTTAAACTCACTCCTCCGCTTTGCAACTCACTCTCGAACTACTGAAACATCACCAACACTGTTTTTTCAAGTCAAAATAAGGGCACTAGGGACTAGGTTTAGATCTGGACTAATTCTAAAGTAACAGTTTCCTAACCCCTTACCTTCAGGTACTAGCCATCCTATCTGAGAACACTCTGGGCCCTTCCTTCCAATTTGATTCTGGGCAATAACCCTTTTAAGTAGCCTCAGGGGAAAACGGGTAAACCACAAGTTATATCTCAAAGTGCAGTGTGATCATTAGGATGGCCCAATAAAGGTCCGAGTTAGTTACTTAAAGGTAAAAGAGTTATTGTAATTCAGATCCAGAATAATATAAATCAATCTCTAAAACATACTGTAAAAATACAGGATTATTAAAAGAAGACCAAAGTGCATACCATATTAGTCCTTGACAGAAAAGATCATATGTGGATCTCTGCTGCACTACACAAAATATAACAAAAATGATTTGATGATTAGATGCATGGTTTTGATGCTTCTCCCCACACATGGAAAAGATTCACAACATCTATGAATCCCTACCCTAAACTAAGGATAGGAAAATCCCAATTGAATTAATGAAGCAATAAAGGTGTCAACATCAGAACCTCTCTAGAAGTTCTATAGGTGTGGAGTCATGTGTAGCATGAAGCTGTACAATCTGAGATGAGAAGAGAGGTCTGTGGATTTTCAAGACTAGAGGGAACCTAAATAAACCCAAGGTGGGTACACTAATTAAAATGCACATAGAACATTCGAGAAATATGACCTCATACATATCACAGTATGTTTCCAGGTCCCAGAAAATAACTTTTCATCTTGAAGACTTCTCCCATAATCCAGTTTCTGCGTCTAAAGCATCCTTGGTCCCTCCCTTTGTCTGATAGTACCAACTAGTAAGACTCCCTTTGTTCTTCGTTAAAATTATTTGACCATGCCAGCTCTTCCTCACCTCACTATCTCTGAAATACAATGGGCCTTTCACTAACTAATGAATGCCTTTGGTCGTTCTGCACCTGAAGAGGAGAAACATGCAGAAAAACAACTTTTACATTAGTATTAAGTGTCTCAGCTGTAATCTTAAGCCCCACAATCATGCTAACTTAACATTTCTCTTTAAATGCATTTTAAATCTACAATGTGCATATAATCCAATAAAGAAATCTTTAATAAAGGAATAGAGCTCTTAATTTCATGTACTCTTATATGTGGCACAATAAATGTATACATGTATTATTAATCAAAACAACAACTGGTCACAATATATAAAGAAATCATTGAACACACAAATGATTCATTCTCACTATTCCCTGGTGAATGCACTGCACTAAATGCATTTTCGCGCACCACTTTACAATCTAATCCTCTAGAAGATTAATATAAACAATCCAGATGTTTCTGAAAAAGAAAACGTTAATATTCACACACCTTTATGTCAAAACACATAATAAATCCACATTCTATACCTTTGGTGCATCATATCTTATTAGTATTATTCTGTCACATGAGTACAGAGGCCAAATGTAAATATATATATGGCCTAGCCAAACTTAGAAGGATGGAGCCAAAATGATGCTACTCCAACTTACAACAGGATGCTGAGCACAAAAGGTTAGATCCATGCAGTGGGACAAAATCTCATTAAATAGGGTATACATATGGATTTTGGCACTGGCATTGTTCTTATAAATATATCAATGCATTTTATATTGGCCCTCTTGTTTCAAATGACATGTTTCAATGGAGTACCATTGTCTTACTGGAGAATCAAATATGTTAATAATAATATGTATATTGCTTTAGGCCATGAATGTGTAGCACTAATCATTCAAGTGCAAACTATGCACTCAAAGTTTATGATTCTTTATGTAAAGAATTTAAAAAATAAAATGTTAACATTTTGATGAAGAGCTAATTCTAAACGAATGCACTATGAGTAAATATGCATAACGGCAATCAAGAAAGAGAATGGACATGTTCACAATGACAAATAAAATGTGTAATGATTTTAAAGACAACTTAGATTTATTTATTTATTTATGTAAAGTGATGCCAAATATATAAGTTCCAGTCTGTTCAGTAAGAGCATACATATAGATGGGCAAAATTGTTCACTAGATTAGGGAAATGTTTTCCTCTAACAGTTGTTATATCTTTGTCACACAGTCACCAATGCTGACACTCCGAGCAACTGGCAGAGAAGCAGAGTTTTTCATAAAGTCCTGGAATAATCTGTTGGCTGCAATGTGAAAAATGGACATAGGTAGGATTTGCTTGCCATAAAACCTCATGGGAAAAGTCCAAATACGTGGTCTTGAAAAATGGCCTCAGATAGGATGTTCCCATAATAATTAGTGAACTAGGCAAATCTGGCTTTTATTGGCACACTCTTTTTTTCTGTGTATCTTGAAGCTTTGATATTTTGGATCAGAGACCCAAGGGAAAGTAGGATTTCATAACATACTTAACATGTTTTTCTACTAAAAGCATTTGATCTTTAGCTGAATCTCTTTTCAGTTAACTCAAGTTTTGTTCAAATATTCTATTAGTATTTCAAAACACAGAAAAGCAAAATTAACACAATTCACAGAGGTCTGGAATGGCAATATCCAAAAATATTAGTTATTCTATAAAATTACAACTACAAATTTACCTTTACATGTAGCTCACAAGTGTAGAGTTCAAATCTTTTTAGAATGTAATTATACCCCTTTGATAATTGCTGGTAACTACATGTATTCTCAGATGAAGTTTGGACCTTGCAAGCAAAGAAATTAAAGGGTAAGTGAGATAGTACTAAATTAGTGAGAGCAAGATGGAAATAAGAGGGCAGATGTATTGGTGGTAAATGTAAGATATCATAGATGATGCAAAGTGAGGATTAATGTCTAAGCTCAAGGAATGTATGCCAAGTTACTTGCACAAAGGGTTGGACAGTTAGCAGATATTCATCTAGGAAATCCCTCATTAAATAACTGATAATTTTGGCTAATGAGCATTTAGAGATATGCTGGTTACACTCAAATTAACTGTAATTTAAAGCCCTCTTCAACGGTAAAGCCGGATTTTAAGTTACGTTTTTTTAAAATCCCACTTTTAAAAACTTGGGATTTTCTTGTTTTAACCATCTGTGCCTTCAGCCAGTGTTCCGGGTTGCAATACCTGCTGTTGTGGTTTGTGTTTTCCTTCTGGACAGTGACCCAAAGGGGGCATATGTGTGGACAGAATGAGCCATCCTGGAAGGATGATTGGGAGGGGATGTACCTAGCACCATTTGCATTTCAAATGGTTGTGCCTCCTGCATACACAAGGAATCTGACATCATGCCTGTCTTGTCTTTTGTCACCTCAGACATTTTGGAGCCTTGATAGTGGAAGAACTTCACAGAGCCATATGTGGGGATAGGAGAGGCAATCCCCTACACAATAGGCTGGCACCGGATATACATATTGGACCTCCAGAGCCACTCTTTAGAATACTCCTGGAACTGTGGGAGTTACAGAAGAAGGACTGCCCTGCTGCCAAAGAACCACCCTGCTGCTTGAAGACTGCCTGGCTGACTATGAATGAAATTTGGACCTGCTTGCTTTCATCCTAGATTACCAAGAATGAATCCAAGGGTCAGTTGGCTGACCTTCTGCGTGAACTAGAGGGACACAATAAGCTTTTGAGGCCTCACTGCAACTACCCAGCAGACCACCTGCTCCATTATTTAGTTCAAGGCAAAGTTCCAAAACCTTCTGTTTACCAGGTTTTTTCACTTTATGGTGTCAAAAGACAATTTAGACTATGCTGTGAACCATATAAATAAAATAAAACCAAGTTTATTATTGCGGTCAAAGACACTAAAACGTGTTTTACAAATTACAAATATGCAAAATAGACAGTCGCATCTTCTATGCCTCGTCAGGAGTAGTACAAAAACAACAATTGATTGACGGAATGTTGCACAATGTCAAAACATTCAACCCCAGATCCATCGTTATTTTGCTCTCCACACCATCCCAGTTCAGACATGGCCATATGCAAATCAGTCTTGACACTGAGCCTCATGGGAACAGTCCAGCCTGAACTGCCAAGCCAGGATAGCTTGACTCCAGTGGTGTAGTGAGCACGGGACCCACGTCTGGGCATACTCTTCCCACATAGGATGAACAGCAAAACACACAAGATGATGGACTGAATGTTGCATAATGGCAAAACATTCACCCCCAGTCCCTTGCTCACTCTACCACTGGATTCAAGATAGCCTGGCTGATGAGGATTATGAATGACATGGCTTGGCAGTTCGGGCTGGACTGTACCCATGAGGCACAGGGTCAAGTCTGATTTGCATATGGCCATGTCTGAACTGGGGTGGTGTGGAGAACAAAATAACGATGGATTAAACCCATATCTGTGACTGGGGGTGAATGTTTTGCCATTGTGCAGCATTCCGTCCATCAATTGTTGTTTTTGAATTTGTCACCCCTAGTGGGACGGGTATGCTCAGACGTGAGTGCCGTGCTCTCGATGCCACTGGATTCAAGCTATCCTGGCTGATGACGGTTGATAGCCAGAAACCGGTCCTAGGATGCTTGATTCCGGTCCAGGGAAGACATGGCTTGTCAGTTCGGGCTGGACCATTCCCAAGAGGCACAGGGCCAAGACTGATTTGCATATAGCCATGTCTGAACAGGGGTGGCTTGGTGAGCAAAATAACGATGGATTAAACCCAGATCTGTGACTGGGGGTTATTGTTTTGCCATTGTGCAACATTCCGTCCATCATCTTCTGTGTTTTGCTCTTCACCCTATGTGGGAAGGGTATGCCCAGACGTGGGTCCCGTGCTCACTACGCCACTGGAGTCAAGCTATCCTGGCTGAAGACGGCTGATAGCCAGAAACCGGTCCTAGGATGCTTGATGCCAGTCCAGGGAAGACATGGCTTGGCAGTTCGGGCGGCACTGTTCCCATGAGGCACAGGGCCAAGACTGATTTGCATATGGCCATGTCTGAACTGGGGTGACTTGGTGAGCAAAATAACGATGGATTAAACCCAGATCTGTGACTGGGGTGAATGTTTTGCCATTGTGCAACATTCTGTCCATCAGCTTGTGTGTTTTGCTGTTCACCCTATGTGGGAAGGGTATGCCCAGACGTGGGGCCCGTGCTCACTACGCCACTGGAGTCAAGCTATCTTGGCTGAAGACGGCTGATAGCCAGAAACCGGTTCTAGGATGCTTGATTGCGGTCCAGGGAAGACATGGCTTGGCAGTTCGGGCTGGACTGTTCCCATGAGGCATAGGGCCAAGACTGATTTGCATATGGCCATGTCTGAACTGGGGTGGCTTGATGAGCAAAATATCAATGAATTAAACCCGGATCTGTGACTGGGTGTGAATGTTTTGCCATTGTGCAACATTCTGCCCATCATCTTGTGTGTTTTGCTGTTCACCCTATGTGGAAAGGGTATGCCCAGACGGGGTCCCGTGCTCACTACGCCACTGGAGTCAAGCTATCCTGGCTGAAGACGGCTGATAGCCAGAAACAAGTTCTAGGATGCTTGATTGCGGTCCAGGGAAGACATGGCTTGGCAGTTCGGGCTGGACTGTACCCATGAGGCATAGGGCCAAGACTGATTTGCATATGGCCATGTCTGAACTGGGGTGGCTTGATGAGCAAAATATCAATGAATTAAACCCGGATCTGTGAC
This sequence comes from Lissotriton helveticus, assembly GCF_964261635.1. Lineage (NCBI taxonomy): Eukaryota > Metazoa > Chordata > Amphibia > Caudata > Salamandridae > Lissotriton > Lissotriton helveticus. The sequence continues at coordinate 1,451,047,811 of NC_136061.1, read as the reverse complement.
TGGGGGTGAATGTTTTGCCATTGTGCAACATTCTGCCCATCATCTTGTGTGTTTTGCTGTTCACCCTATGTGGGAAGGGTATGCCCAGACGAGGTCCCGTGCTCACTACGCCACTGGAGTCAAGCTATCCTGGCTGAAGACGGCTGATAGCCAGAAACCGGTCCTAGGATGCTTGATTCCGGTCCAGGGAAGACATGGCTTGGCAGTTCAGGCTGGACTGTTCCAATGAGGCACAGGGCCAAGACTGTTTTGCATATGGCCATGTCTGAACTGGGGTGGCTTGGTGAGCAAAATAACGATGGATTAAACCCAGATCTGTGACTGGGGGTGAATGTTTTGCCATTGTGCAACATTCCGTCCATCATCTTGTGTGTTTTGCTCGTCAGGAGTAGTAAGCGCCCCCCATATAAATACAATAGATGCCTAACTCAATGCGCCCTTGATTAGCAAAGAGCATCTTATTAATTAGTTTCAAGAGAATCAATACCCTAAAAATACCTGATTTTACCCAAGACATACACTGGAAGGTAATAGAAATAATTCCTAATGAATGCTAATCTAGGCTTGATTAAGATGGGAAATTGCAGTCCCTCGCTTAATGTATTTAAGCCTTTGCGGCTGCTTTTAACATCATTTCAAGGCCAAAAGCTCAAGTTTCACTTGCAGAATGATGGTGCTTTTCAGTACAAATAATAGCTGAAATTAATGAAAATTCATAAATCTGAGTACATTGAAAACCCAGATGTTCTATTGAAGGGCGTCATATAGTATGTCAAATGTGGGATTTGGACATTTTATCAATAAAAAGCTTTGCTCTTCAATTTATTTAAGGTAATTCACAATAAGTAAGTACATGTTAATTATCATGGGGAATGTATAATATCTGCAAACAACTTCTGCTGAATATTCTCTATTGAAAATAATTACATTTACATTTGTAAATCTATTTATTAGTGAATGGATTGAACTAATAAGATTTTTGCAGGATAATTTATTTTCTGTCATTTCAACCTTCCGAAGTCAACCATTGAAGTAAGGACTGAACTAGAAGTTTGAAAACATTTAGAATTTGCAGGACTTAAAGTGGAAATGCATTCCTTTAATCCACTTTTAAAGTGACACAAAAAAGGCTACCAAGATGCCGGCATCAGAGAGAAATTCAACTTTTACGTCTTGATCACAGAAATATTTATCTTGAATGAGAAAACATTTGCAGCTCTTAATTGGCAAGAGTTGATTAACTTGTGTTATAGTATTTGAAATAGGATTATGTCCGTTATTAAACTGCTCTAATATACAGTAATATACAGTGATGTGCCTGCCAACATCCCAGATCATTAGCAACAACAAATAATGGGCAAGGGTTGAAAACAGGAAAGATTAGAAACTCCTGATATTCTCATTAATGTCTACTTAAAATTAGAAACCCGACTATAAGTCAATAAATATTCGGCTACATTTACCTTCCGTCAGGGAGTTAGTGTTAAGATGAACATGCCTGGCACATGCTACTCTTTTATCATCTCTAAATTAGAGAATTAACTGTAGATGCCTTTTTCCATTTTGTCTGTTTGCCCTTCAGCATGATCTTTGATGGAACATATGTAGGGCACCATTCATTGAATCACATACGATGAGCCTCCTTTAACACTCTCTGGAGCATTCCAACAAGGTAGGGCAGTGGTCGTGAAACTTTGTAATGTCAAACCCCTTAAATACATATAGACATTTCAAAAATCTATTTTTAATTTCACATTATACCATTTTACTACAATATGTTGTAAATAATAATTTAATTAATAATCATGTTTCTAATTAAATCCCAAATACAATAATACAGAATTTGTGTTCACGAATGTAACACAGTGAACAGAAAAGGCACTATATCAACCTTTGAAATAATTGTATCTATTTTAAACAATGCAGTTAGCAAATTAAAAATACAAACATTTAAAACGCATTTATAAATTACTTTTTACTGCAAGTATGTTGTCCCTTTTTAATATAGTAGTTCTTTTTATTAAAAAAAATAATTTTCATTATTTAAAAATAATTTTCTAGATTGAGGCATGTGCGACGCAACCTGAGTTGGCCGCCTAGATACGGGGCTCCTCACTGCATCTGGGATTGGCAATGGAATTTCTGCGGTTCTGGTGGGTTTGCAGCCATTATCCCGCATTTTTTATCCCGCGGACTTTCAGTCCGCATACCATTTTCCCGCAGGGTCATTGACCTCGCACACCATCATCCTGCATTTTTTCAAAACGCATGTGCATTTATCACGCATGCCTTTACAACAAATTACGTTGTAAAGGCATGTATGGTAAATGCATTTGCGTTGTGAAAACCACGATGACGAGAGAGGTAAGTGGGTTTGGGTTAATTTTTCCGTCGTGCTGGGTTAGTGATTGTGTAGTGTAGTGTTGTGTTAGTGTAGTGTAGAGTTGTGGTGGTTGTTTAGTGTAGGGTCGTGCTGGGGGAAGTGTTATAGGGTTTAGGGTAGTGTTGTAGTGTTTGTGTAGTGTAGGGTCATGCTGGGGGTAGTGTGTTAGGGTTTAGGGTAGTGTTGTAGTGTTTGCGTAGTGTAGGGTCATGCTGGGGGTAGTGTTTTAGGGTTTAGGGTAGTGTTGTAGTGTTTGTGTAGTGTAGGGTCATGCTGGGGGTAGTGTGTTAGGGTTTAGGGTAGTGTTGTAGTGTTTGCGTAGTGTAGGGTCATGCTGGGGGTAGTGTTTTAGGGTTTAGGGTAGTGTTGTAGTGTTTGTGTAGTGTAGGGTCATGCTGGGGGTAGTGTTTAGGGTAGTGTTGTAGTGTTTGCGTAGTGTAGGGTCATGCTGGGAGTAGTGTTTTAGGGTTTAGGGTAGTGTTGTAGTGTTTGTGTAGTGTAGGGTCATGCTGGGGGTAGTGTTTTAGGGTTTAGGGTAGTGTTGTAGTGTTTGTGTAGTGTAGGGTCATGCTGGGGGTAGTGTTTTAGGGTTTAGGGTAGTGTTGTAGTGTTTGTGTAGTGTAGGGTCATGCTGGGGGTAGTGTTTTAGGGTTTAGGGTAGTGTTGTAGTGTTTGTGTAGTGTAGGGTCATGCTGGGGGTAGTGTTTTAGGGTTTAGGGTAGTGTTTGTGTAGTGTAGGGTCATGCTGGCGGTAGTGTTTTAGGGTTTAGGGCAGTGTTGTAGTGTTTGCGTAGTGTAGGGTCATGCTGGGGGTAGTGTTTTAGGGTTTAGGGTAGTGTTGTAGTGTTTGCGTAGTGTAGGGTCATGCTGGGGGTAGTGTTTTAGGGTTTAGGGTAGTGTTGTAGTGTTTGTGTAGTTTAGGATCATGCTGGGGGTAGTGATTTAGGGTTAAGGGTAGTGTTGTAGTGTAGGGTCATGCTGGGGGAAGTGTTATAGGGTTTAGGGTAGTGTTGTAGTGTAGGGTCATGCAGGGGTAGTGTTTTAGGGTTTAGGGTAGTGTTGTAGTGTTTGTGTGGTGTAGGGTCATGCTGGGGGTAGTGTTTTAGGGTTTAGGGTAGTGTTGTAGTGTTTGTGTAGTGAAGGGTCATGCTGGGATGTAGTGTTTTAGGGTTTAGGGTTGTGTTGTAGTGTTTGTGTAGTGCAGGGTCATGCTGGGGTATAGTGGTTTAGGGTAGTATTGTAGTGTTTGTGTAGGGTCATGCTGGGGGTAGTGTATTAAGTTACTGTTGTAGTGTTTGTTTAGGGAAGTAAAGTGCTTTATGGGAGTGTTGGGGGGTCGTGCTGGGTAGTGTAAATGTTGGAAGAGGACTGTGTGTCAAGGGTGGGTGGTGCAGGGGTACTACATTAGAGTGTAGTGTAGGGTAGGGTAGGGTAGGGTTGGGTACTCTTACTTACCTTTAGAACTTTTACAACGACTATATCTTTAACATGCATGCCTTTTCGTTGTAATGGCATGTGTGCTAAAGGCATATTCGTTTTAAAAGTTTTCGTTCTCCTATTTTGCGGACTAATAGTACTTGCGGTATTATATTTGCGGGATGATGGTATGCGGGATGTTTGTCTGCGGTCTGACATCATATATTCGTTCTGGTGCTGTTTTCAATATTCTACGGGTGTTTCCCTGCCTCTGAACACCTTCTCCAGTGGAGAATGTCATTTTTGAACGCCATGCTCATAGATAGACCCCAAAGATTCCAGGTGACTTTGCAAGCTGCTTTGCAGCTGCCATTTCAGACTCTAGCCTGCCCTGCACTATTTCTTCACAGAATCCAATCTGTTGTGCTCTGGAATGCTGTTTGCCACACTTTGAATTAACCTTTTCTACATTTCCACTATTGAACTGTATTCCTGCTTTGGGAGGAGTGTTTATTTAAAGGATTTTTTAAATCTGTGAAATTCTTAATCCCAATCATTGTGCTGTGACACATTAGCCTACTTGGTCCATGTGTGTGTTGGTTCATAGGTAGGAGCAAAAAATTACTCCACTCCACCAAAAGACAATTTTAACGAGCCAGTGCCTTGCTCTACCCATTCTTCTTCTTTCAATAATTTCTTACAGCCTTGTGGGGAAATGGCGCAATCAGCATCTTCTCACTCTGCAGTTTCACCTACTTTAGTGCCTAAAGCAAAATCTTCTTCATCTACCAACAAAAAAATTAAACAAGATCCCCCTTCTCCACCCAAATCTATTTTGCCGGTGCTCTAAGACCATTTGTTGAGGAAAGAAATACTCATCTACAGACTCTGGATAACAAATGGGCATCTATGGATTCCCGGTTAGCCTTGGTGGAACATCAAATTAGCGATGTACAGGATTCACCTTCCAGAATTACACTTTTTGAGAAAGAGGTGTTGCAGCTAAAAAGATTGTCTGAAGACCTTGAAATCAGAAATTATTGCAACAATCTTCGATTACATGGCCTTCATTAAGGCCTCCAAGGTGAGGGCCCTGTTACGTATTTCACCTCTTTCTTCCCACAGCTTTTGGATCTCCCCACGATGACCAAATTAAATATTCAATGGACGCATAGATTGGGTCTGCGTTTGTCATCCTCATCTGCACCATCCAAGTCCTGTGGAGTAATTCTCTTATTTCTGTAATGTACTGATCTTTTAAAAGTTCTAAGATCTAAGAAAATGTATTCACTCTCATTCTCCTTCCTCAATGGAGATTGCTGGTCCTCCTTCTGATACTTGACTTTCATAGTGTTTCTGCAATGCTATTATCTTTCTTTATTTTTTACTTGTATTATATTGAAACATGTTACTTTGTTTGATCACTTTTTCGTTCACATGACTTCCTGAGTCCTATTACACACCCCTTGGAATGCGTTATATACCAGCCTAATGTTGCCACTCCTAATTATGTTGAATTGGAGTCCTGCTGTAGTGCCTTGCCCCTTGTTGGGTCTGCTGTCTTCGTATGTCTGTTGCCACTCTCTCCCCAGTGAAGGTATGTATTTCCAGTCGTCAGGTTCTGTCATGTAATGTCTCTTCTTGCTCTTTCTTTTCTTTCCTTTTCCTCATAAGGGTTGTTCTCCCTCTCCTACTCCTGAAGTTATTGCATTTTCTTCCCTCTGTACCTTAATTTTTGTCTATGAATCTATCTTCTTTCTCCAATGTGGTTCTTTTCTATTTACATGTTTTTCTGGTATCTTTCACTTCACCATCCGTTCCCTTTCAATGACTCCATTCAGTTATTTTTTTCTCTCCCTCTCCCTTTCCTCCTTATCTACATTATTACTTTACTGTTGAATATGTTTCTCTTTACATATTTTTGATATTCTACATTCAGGGTTGTTTCTTGGAATGTAAAAGGATGTATTAATCCTATCAAAAGACAGAGAATCTAGATAATCCTGATTTGGTTTTTCTACAAGAGACACATCTTACAAAAGCAGAGGCATTGAAATGGAGGAGGAGTTGAGTTGGTTCTGTTTTAGTCTCCCCCACTTCCTGCAAAAAAAATCGGTGTTATTATTTTGTGTCACAGAAAATTTAAATGTAAAGTCTTATCACAAGAAATTGATACGGAGGGGAGATGGATGTTAGTTAAATTGCTTATTAACAGCATCTCTTTGACAGTGTTTAATGTTTATGGCCCAACTCAAACAGATTATGCATTTTGGCCTACTCTCGCACAAAAATGTATTTGGTTTACAGATGATTTCTTTAGTTTAGGAGGCGATTGCAATCAGATTGTTGACCCCTTTATTGACTGGCAATCCCAGGAACTTCAGAAAATGGGCGCCGAGCTGGAGCTCTCCACCGAAGCTCCGTGGCTTGGGATCACAATTTTGTGAAAATCCCTGTCCATGCCCCACATTCCATCATCTTGCTCGACAGCCCTACTTAGATGAAGCCCTCCTCTACGCAACGCAACAACCCTTTTTAGTTAACTGCATCATCAAAGAATAATCTTAAGGCAAAACACTACCTGAATCCTGCTGCCGATTCCAACGCCTTTTCACGGACTGGGGTTGACTTGTGATGAAGCGTAGCCGCCGGGCTGTTCCGGTGCGTATGCAATGCATTGTCGCCATGACTTCTAGTTTGGCTGCCCCCTTGCTGTTCCTCGTTCATCGGGTCCGGAGTCTGCACCTGGCCTGAGGAGGCGGCGGAGATGTGTTTTGGTCCTGGGGAGGTGATGAACTCCTCCCGCTGCAGCGGACCTGAGCTCGGCTCGGTCCCCGGTGCTCCTCTCATAACCTTTGCGCAGTGCTCCCGGGGCTTTGAGACTGGGCTCTGGTCTGCACATTTGCTGAGCCTCCCTTTGTCGGACGTGCTCGTGCCTCAGTGACCCTGGTGCCTCGAGCTCCCCCTTGGACGGGGACGTGCTCCGTCGCACCGCCATTCCCGCAGACTGGGTGGACCCTCGGAGTGAGGTCCGAGTGTGCCGGTGTTGTGTTGTCCCCATTTGCACGCCTCGGACGTTGAACATTTCGGCAGCGCTTTGGCACTGGCAGTGCTGCTGGGGTGAACACCTCGATTTCGCAGTGATGAGCCTTTTTCACCGAATCCCCGAGGCTGGAGCTGTGGCCGCACTTGGCTCAGTCATCTCTCTCTTCCTCCCCTTTCTATGAGCTCTGCTCCTTGCTCATCGCCCTTCCTGACTTCCTCCTTGCCGTTCCTGGATGGGTTCTATCGCAGCTCCGCCATTGCCTTCTGGATCTGTCTCTTGAGATGACCGCTGAAGAAACCGGATTGATGCTCCCCCGCTGCTTTTCCCACTGCCACCCCGCCCGGCTTGCCTCCCACAAGACAGCTGGGACTACTTGGAGGTTCCGGGCAGAGGTAAGAATCTACTACTTTGGACTTTGGAACTTCGTTGCTCCTGCACCTCATCTTTTTGTGACCATCTCTGATGGTCAATCCTGTCCCGCTTTGCCATCTTGTGACCTGGTCTGTACCTCCGGCCCCACCGGGACTACATGTTGATCTTCTTTCCTCTCTACTGAACTACGCATCACCTAATGAATATTGCTGATACCTACGCTGCCCCCACTTTTCTTATGTCATATCATGTATGCTCCCCCCACTCTTCTTATGTCATGTCCAATCCCCCCAATTATCCGCATGTTTAATACTATGATGCACACTGCATCTTTCTTTTGTGTACTCTGTTTAATTTTTGTTTCTTACCAATACCCTTGTTAGCCCACTGACTCCCCGGGCCGCATCTTCCCTTTCCCTCCGCAATCGTTTGTTTCCAATGCTTCTGCGATCTCCTTATTCTGCCTACACTCTTTCACCCTTTTTACTTGCTTTTTACTGCTAGACCTCCCATTTTAGAACTTGAAGGTAAATGATTTTAATTCAGCTACATTCTGGTAGCCAGACTACACATATTATTTTCTTGGCTTTTTAGCACTTCCTCTTCGTTAGCTGCCCTAGGACAGTAGGAGTCAGTACCAGCGTACCTACTCTGATTTCCCCCTTTCTGCTCGATAGGTCCTCCCCCTCCGCCCTACAGTCCCTAAATGGCCTCCATGAATGTGCCCTTTGCCAAAGCACTCCTCTCCCCTTGCTGGGGAGGGATCCAACATTCCTGCCCTGGAGTCTCAGATTCCCCTCTGAGAGAGTTCACAGTGTTTAGGGATTCACACATAGCGGAATAGGCCTTAATCGGCCTCCCTTGAATGTGCCAAATGCCAAAGCACTCCTCTCCCCTTGCTGGGGAGGTATCCAGCAATCCTGCCCTGAAGTCTCAGATTCCCCTCTGAGAGAGTCCACAGTGTTAAGGGATTCCCACATAGTGGAGGTTTTAGAAACGTTTCCCTATATTGTTGGGAATCCAGCACCTCACTCCTTGATAGGCTCTCTCTGAAACCTTTTGATGATCTCCTCTAAGCTGATACCTTAACCCTCTGATGTACTTCGGCGCCCGAATTAACCTTTGGCCGATGACCTGTGTAGTTGCCCTACGCAGCTACTGAGGAGTTTGGCTCTGGTTCCCCCTTTGGCCGTCACCTACTCATCCGTTCATCAGACACTCTCGTTTCTCGTTGCTCCTTTGTGTTTCCTACCTCCTCCCTCTCCTCTTTCCTCCTTCACTCTTTTTCCTCCTCTTCTACTCTCTTCCTCGAACCTCCCTCCCGTGCCTGCTTTTCCTTCCACTTACCTGAGCCATGCCGTTGTAACTCCTGTTTCTCTAGTTATTATGTACCTGAAAGTGTTCTAACTATGTAACTATGTTTTGGAATCAATGGTACCTCCTCATGTAAAGCGCTCTGATACCTCTGGGTTTAGCCAGCGCTATATAAAACTTTTCAAATTAAAAATTAAAAATAAATAAATAAATAAATCCCATAAACTATTTCTTAATTCCATTTCCCAATCACACTTTGTGGATTCATGGAGGTTATCTATTCCAGACAGTATTCACTTTCCATTTTTCTCTCCTCCACATAACTCTTTTTCTCGATTAGACTATTTCTTTCCCAATCCTTAACTCAAAATCTTATCTCTACGTCAATCAAACCTATTGTCATTTCCGATCATGCTCCGGTTGTTGTTGATCAATGATTTTGACTTGCTCCCTCCGCATTGCGGATCTTCTCACTAGCGCTTTAACTTTTCCATCCTGCAGAACCCATTTTTCTCTTCTTCATTTACTTCCTTTGTTAAAGAATTATTTGTACTGAACAAAGACCCCAATCTTCCCCTTCATGTAATGTGGGATTCTTTTAAAGCGTCAGCTCGGGGTTTCATCATAGATTATGTCCCCCCCCCAAAAAAAATGTCAACAACATAAAGCTATATTAACAAACATTAAAGCCCTGGAACATAAATTTTACACCTCCCCCTCGGATTCTAATTCTAAGGGTTCTTGCTAAACTACATTTTACTATATTACTTTGTAGCAGCGCTCGTTACTATGATGGACGTAATAGAGCAGGTAAACTTCTGGGACTAATACATTTCTGACAGATAAGGCCCAATTTTATTACCCACCAAGTCTCTTCACGCTGCATTAGTGTAATTCCATAAATGAACCAAATTTACCAATCACCAATTTATAATTTCACTCTAGTATACCAATGATGCCGATGCAATCTTTTTATAGTAGACAGGGTTTGACAAACTAATACTTAGTCCGAAAAAATCTTATAATCTAAATGTATACACTTCTAAATAAAGACAGACTCATATGTGACTTTTTTACTTTGAAATGGACATCACAGTCTGCAGATGCATTTTTATCTATTTTATGGAATTTTCTCTTTTGAAATTTTCTCTTTTTTTTGTAAAGGTTTTAACTAACCATACACAATAACATTTTACTTACTTACATATGTGTATTCTAATTGTTTTGAAAAAGCGGAGGGTTCCTTTCAAGACGCCACAATCTGTATGATATATAACACAATGAGCAACCCAGTATACCCATAAGCGTTTGGGCAAAGGGATGAAAGGGTAAAGATACCTTCAAGGGATTTTGATTGTTGAATATAAATAATTTAGCGATTTAATCTGAGACCCACATAGATAATAGTCATAAAATTAATTCAACAGTTTTTCGTTAGTGAATCAATTTTGATTTAGCCACACTAAGTGATCAAAATGTAGAAAACAGAAGAAAACGGGTGTATGTCAAAAATATATTTTATATGTATTCTTAGTCATATATAGGGTACTGAAAGTATATCAACAAAAATACAAGAAGTGCATATATCAGAAATTAAAAAACTTCATTGTAAACGTTGTAAACGCTATCCTTCTATATACAGAATTAATGGTTGGATTCAAAGAAGGAAGAGCGTAGGTCGAAGTTTCGGTCTCTATAAATAAATTGCCGAGACCATCTTCAGGACAGAGAAGATATACAAGATGACCCCTGTATAGTATGTGACAGATAATTGTCCAATCAACGAAACACCACCTCTCTCCTCTCTGCGGTACTGTCGTGTCTGATACTGCCTCGCACGTACTCGGGCCACTCCCCTGTCCTTGTTAAGATTCGTGCTCAGACGAACCACCCCCTCCCTTTTAGCTGGCGCCTGCCTCCGTATGAGCTACTAGATGCAGCCTTTCACGAAGATTTGGCATCTGCGGCTGAAGAATTCTTTGACAACAACGGAGGTTCGGTGGACTCCTTCCTCACGGTATGGGAGGCCTTCAAAGCCTATATGCGCAGGTTGGCTATAGCTAACCATGCAGGGGTCTTAAGGTCGATAAGGGCCCGTACGCTCACGAACCCCCAGATCCTTACAACATACTCTGTGGTGGGAGTTCCCACTCTAGGCCCATAAGGGGACACATTTCGCATATACAAGAATGTCCCTTCATGTCTTTGACTCATGAAATCATTCCTGATCTTCCACGGAGCCGTCCGCAGGATCGTCAGCCCCTCCGCCGTCTGTCGGTCCTCCCATGCTCCTGCTCCAGTCTTTCATTGCCTTCTGAAGTGCACGCGGATCTGTAAAAATAGTGGACCTCCCTTGCCTGTTGACTCTGAGTTTGTCCGGGTACAACATGGCATAATCTATCTCTAAGTCTCGGAGTTTACGCTTCATGGGTACACATTGTCGCCATGCTTCCTGTACCCGCGCAGTGAATTCTGGCAACAAGGAAAGCGTGGATCCCTCATACTTCAGTGGTTGTTTTTCCCGTGCAAGTTTCAGTGCCGTGTCCCGGTCCCTATAATTCAGTAGCTTGGCGGCAATAGGGCGAGGCGGGGCGCCCGGTTTGGGTCTGTGATGCGCCCTCTCCACAATAAACATATCAGAGAAAGCCCCTTCGCCCAGCAGCTTCTTTAAGAGGGCCTCCACAAAGTGTTCCATATTGCCTGTGGAAGTACTCTCCAGCAGTCCCGTGATTCGGATGTTACATCTGCGAGACCGCGCCTCCAAATTCTCCGTGTTGTCTTGTGAGATTTGAAGAACTTTACCAAGCTGCTTGTGGTCAGCGTCCAGCGTAGTCTGCGCCTCTTCCACCTCACCAATGTGGCACTCCAACATGTCTATACGCTCAGCGTGCTTGTCGAGCCGCTCAGCCATCCGGTCCATTCGGTATGTAAGAGCATCCATCTTGGTTCCCAAAGATGTAAGTCCCCCCTGTAGGTTCTTCTCCATAGTTAACAAAATGGTGCGCAGATCCGGTTCAGTAGCAGGTTCCCCTCCCACAGCACCAGCTCCACCGCAGTCCAAAGTTGTCGGTGGCTCTGTCGACTTCGAGCCTCTGTTTGTAAAAGTCAGTTTAGGTTGGGACTTATCTGGTCGGCCCATTGTGGCGCAGTGTCCTGCAAGGTCACTCTCGAAGGCAAGTGAAATCCACTAGTTGTATATACACACCGTCCCCCCTGCGGCCAGGCACCAAGCACCTACGATCCACTTCTCACCTCGAAAGTCAGTTAACTGTTCACGTAGTGCTGCACTCCTCGTGAAGACCTCAGCAACTCTGCGGGCGCTAAATTCCGTTCCAGTGCCTCGCAATTCAATGGCTGCCCAGACCAGTATCCGAGTCTTCCCTTAGTATCGGAGTTGTTGCCACTCCCAGCGTGCAAAAAAGGAAAAGTAAGATTCCACTAGACAGCCAGATCAAAAGGCAAAGATGTAGTCCCACCTCAGGGCACCTGTTGTGTCTTTTTATGAGCACGCTCGCCCAGCGCTACTTTGCTGCCCACGTAGGTGCGAGTTCAAGTGATCAGCCTGTGGAAGAGTGTAGGCAATTGTTAAAGCCAAGTCCTCTGCTGCGCCCGGGCCGCGTCCCGCATGCACGCCCCGACTCAGGGCCCTCCAACGCAGGGAAGGGCGAAGTCCGTGGCCCAATTAGTATATCTCTCTCTCGGTTAGCCCAAATCGGGTCGCCCTCTTGACCAGAACTCAAGGGCAGTGCAAGGTCCAACAGCCGGCAGTGAGCCCCCAGCCGAAGCCGCTGCATTGGCGGCCCACGCTCCGGTGCTCTTCTGGGCCTAGTCGCTCGAGGGAAGCCGGGCGCTCAATTACCTCCGCCTCCCCGCAGCAAAGGAGTCCGCCGCGCTGCTTCTCCCGGGTCATCCACAGCCAGCTCGCACTCCGCCGCATCGGGGCACTCTAAAGCACTCCTCTGCTCACCAGTGCTCCCCCGATAGACTCTTGGTCCCGCCGATCTCCCCAGTCAGCTCCATGCAGCAGGGAGGGCTACGGAACACGCGAGCTCGGCCAGTCAGCTGGCCTCAGGACGTCTCTCCGGGCGACTGGGCCCGACTCACAGTAGGGTCGGTACTACACCTTTCTGAGGGGCGATACCGGCACAGTGTCCGCCGCAGGCATTCCGGAGCTCAAATCCACCAGAATCTTGCTTGGGGGACCAGTTTGCGTGAAGGATAATTAGCAGGATAGTGCGTGAAGCGAGGGAGCCCTCAGACTAGGCAGCCATCACCGTTGCTAGCTAGCTCCGCCCCCTAAATGTTTTAAACAGAATTCCGTCTCTTTTCTAGCTCCCTAGCTGCAATCTCTATTGATGCAGAAAAAGCATTTGACAGAGTTGATTGGTGCTTTTTTTTAAGACCCTCAATTGGCATGGCTTTGGTCCTAAAATTATTTCTCTCATTTCCCTGCTATATTCTGCTTCTAGAGTGTCAGTCCTAGTTAATTGTTATTCATCTTCCTATTTCCCTTTAAAGCGTGGAGTTCGCCAAGGCTGTCCTCTTTCCCCACTTCTCTTCATCCTAGCTCTTGGACCCTTTTTATCTTCTATCTGTAATAAAGACTCTATATCCGGATTTCCCTATGGTGATCAACATTTGAAACTCTCTGCTGATGCGGATGATATATTACTTTTTATTTACAACCCCAAAGTTTTTATACCTCCTTTATTGAAAGAGATGCCCTCATTCTCTGGCTATAGGATTTACCCGGATAAAATAAAAATTCTTCCCCTTACCAAATGTTGTACTCAGCACCCCTTCTCTTCTTAAGGGTTTTTGTGGGATAGATCGAAAATTAAGTATCTAGGTATATGGTTCACTAACTCCATAACTGCTTCTGTCAAACTTAATATGGTAGAGGTTTTTTCTCATATTGACAAAATCCTTTCCTCTTGGATCCCCCTTTTTTTCTGATAGTGGGGAAGACTTGATTCCATTAAAATAATGATTACTCATAGTTTACTTTTTATGCTCCCTGTTTTTATTCTGTCTAGTTAGTTTAAGAAGATAGACTCTCTTCTCTCCAAATTCCTCTGGAGAAATAAAAAATCTAGAATATCCTTATCACTTCTACAGAAGCCAAAAGCAATTTTCCTGATTTTTGAATTGATCATAAATCTTTTTGTCCCCTTCAAGCTTCTAAATGGCTCCTTTTAGAATACTCCCCGTTGATGCCTCTATGGCTTAGTATTGAACATTCTTTGCTTGTGCCGTTCTCCACAAAGGAGGTACTGGCCTTTTCAGTCAAAAAATGTCTAAACTCCCTCTACCCTAAGTCAAACACACTTGTTCCTTGTTGAAACCATTGACCCAACCAAAGATTATTTCGAGAGAATCCCTCTTAAGTTCTCCGATATGGCACAACCACCTCATTACCATTAATAATAGATCCCTCTTTTAGAGTTCTTGGAGATTAAGGGGAATAACTTGGGTCTCTGACCTATTCGATGGTATGACCCCTTGCTCATTCCTTCAATTTCAATCCACTTTAAGTGCCCCCATTCTTTTTTGCATACATTTTCAATTTTAATGGCAATCATTCTTGACATATTTAATTCTCTTCCTTCAATTCCTCTACATTCTGAAGAAAATTCCCTTCTTAAATTTTAACAGTTCTTCCTAAAGCTTCCTTAATTTATAAACATGCCTTATCTCCTGACCATGATCATTATAAGAGTAAAGTGGAATTGGCCTGGGAGGCAGATTTTGGCTGTGAATGGAGCATTAGCTTCTGGGACAAGTTTTGGACCCAATCACTCAAAATTTCGAGGTCTGCCTCTGTTACTCAATCTAAGTACTTTCTCTACCACAGATTATATTTCACACCTATGTCTATAGCTACCTTCTCTCACACAATTGATGTGAACTGTTGAACATGCGGATCTCCCGCAGCCGACCTAATGCATCTTCTCTTTCCTTGCCCTTATCTTATCTCTTTTTGGGAAAAAATGTGGTCCTATAGTTCGCTTATATTTAATATACAATTTCCCCTTTCCAATGTGTCCCTGTTTACAGGACACTCTGGACTTCCCTACACATACTCATGGTTTATTTGACCTAATGCTGGCTTTAGCCATCTAACAAATAACACTTAATAGGAAAAACTTAACAAAACTCTCTGTCCAGAACAGGTGGAATAATCTGTGTCATTATAATCGACTAGACATTGCTGTTGCCTCCTCCTGTAAGCCATTTATTAATAGAGATTATTCTGGTTGCCACTAACATTATATCTTGATAAGTTTGCTAAAACGAAAAGTTCTTGTATATGTCCTAAACATTTTAAACCTCCATGAATGTTTAAGTTTCTCTGTTCTTTTTTCTCTAGTTTCTTGTTATCAAGCTGATCTCTTTAATTGTTATGAGTTTGCTTTTATAGTTCATGCAATTTATATTGTTCTCCAGCTGTAAGAGTATTCCCCACCTCCACTCCTTCCGCCTCTTTCCCTACCCCTTGTTGCTCTTTTAAAACAGAAAAAACTTTCTCCTTTGCTTTTATTGCTAACCTTGCTTTGTACTTTCCGCTTATTAGCTCATTTTTTATCTGTTGTCTTTTTGTGCCTTTCTTCTTGTTATCTAATACAGCTTCCTAAAGTCTTAAAAGTCCCCATTAGTTTCTGTAGGAAGAGCTCAGCCTTGGTAGCAGAGATCTCCAAAAACAGGAGGAAAGGTACTTCAGTTGCAGAAGTCTCCACTCTCATCGGAGGTCATAGACACTAATTCTATATCTATCTGTAAATCTACAAATCGAAATTATGCATTCCATCCTAGGTATAGGTGTAGGTGTAGATATATACATAAAAATAACTGCACATGCAACCTTATCTTTGGGAATAGAGCCCATGGTGTGCATTTATATCATGTCAGACCTGTTAGTTTTCGACAGGTTGTCACCATGCAGTCAATAGTAAAACATTAGCCCTCAATTTCAATAAAATCTTTCATCCGGAGAAAAACAGATGGTACCAGCAATGTACACTCATTTTAACTATTACTATTATTATCTTAAAAAGCTTTATTCCTGCACTAATGCCATCAATGCAAAAGAATTACAGAAATCCACACAGTATGTTTAAAAAGAATGATAATAAACATGCCAGGCATGCCAGGGTAATCGTACATTCTGACATGAGAGCAGCATACAGATTTTTTGGGGGATTATACAAATACAATGACGTCATTTTATTGACACAATTTAAACTAAAGCCAAACATATTTGCAAGGTTCAAGCTAATATTGAGTCATAAACGCAGGTACTGCTGTAAAGGTGCAGTCTATTTAACAAAGTAGAAGGACATTTCTAACACAGAATACCAGTTCATTCTGATATGCCAGTCAGAACATCACAATGTACAAAGAGGACTGACTTTACAATGGTAAAAAAATCAGCAGGGGCCCGTGCAGGTAAGAGCGGTGGGGCTGAGTGGGTGGGGATTTGACAGATGACCATGAGGGAAAATTAAATAAGTAATTATTTTCCTTCGCCATCAGTCGAAATATCCCCTCACCAGCACCACCACTCTTACCTGCACAGGCTGCTGCTGAACAAAATACAAAGTGGTACAAAAGGTGGTGGTGATGGACGGAGCATCTGAACCAATCAAACACTCACACCCAGTCAACAGATCTGGGTTTAGTCCATCACCATTCTTTAGCCCACTCTGCCACCACAGTTCAGACATGGCCATATGCAAATCAGTCTGACCCTGTGCCTCATGGGAACAGTCCAGACCGAACTGCCAAGCCATGCCTTCCCTGGACCGGAAACAAGCTTCCGAGGACTGGTTTCTGTACAAAATACAACATCTCTATGTAATGAGCTTATTCCAGACAATAATGTTGACTGAACAACCATTATCTCTACACAATTGTATGTAGCTACATGCAAAGAGAGAGTTAAACTGATGGAAACTTTAAGGGACGCTAATGTCATGGCAGTGGCGCCCCCTAGTTTACGTGCAATATGTAACGTACTTTGAGACCCAGATGGATTTATTAAGAGGTGCTAAGATGGATCTGGTTTTACTATAGAATACACATCCTAGATCTTCGGATCCACATTCAACCCAAGAACTTAGCTACAGAACATTCCTGCAATGAGCGAGAATCTAACCTTAAAATTCTAAGGGCAGTACAACAGCTTCTTGTCCCCAAATGCTTGCAGATCAGTTTGATCCATTTCTGGCGAAGGCCAGCATAGCCCAGTCACACAAACAGAAAATGCAGAACTTAGAAATAGTAAGTAAGTAAGTAACTTTATTGTACAGTTAATTAAAACTCACAATTATTAAAATTCCCAATTTAAAGGAAGTATATATCAAAAGATAAAAATGATGATCAAAGGTTAAAATTCATGAATCACGATATTGTTCGATAGTAAATAAAGCATACACTGCCTTAGGCCTGATGTATGAAAAATTAGAGAGTTGCAAATAAGTCACAGACTGGTTTGTGACTGCTAAATAGGGTGCTGTTGATGTACAGAGTAATGAGTAATTGTGTATACTGGCATACCATGCAAATAGTTTTTGATTGGTGGGGGGGCGATGGAAAATACTGTATCGCTGTTATTAACAAATAGTGAACCACTATTTAGATGTACTATGCATTCACAAATAGAAAATTCGTCAATGCACAGCAAATTGAACGTTCAAAACACCACCTGAGCTGCCCCCATTGTCTGCTTTGCCGATTCTTGTGACACAATTTTACAGCATTTGAAAAGCCAATAGTGGATGTAGAGATCATCTTGGGATGTTACTTTCCCGAATTCCTGTTAAATGGAGAACGTCTCCCAGGGAGAGAACTAAGATGCATACTTGCATGCACTAAAAATTCAGATTTTTGCATCAATTTGTCAATTTTTCATATTGTGGTTTAAGCTATATTTTTCAACAATATTTAAGTGTTGTGAATAGCAGTTGTTACTATTTTACAACTGAATGGTACTCAGGTATATTTACGAGCCCCGTTGTGTCGCTTGTGCAAGAATCACACAACTGAAACATGAGGTTTATCAAGCCACGAAAGCCTAACTTGTGCGGCCCTGAGTGACTTCATAAATCTCAAGTAAAGCGATGCAGCGCAAATCGCTGTGTTTCCTCACTCTGCACCAGGAAGGTTGTCCATGGGCTTTGCATGGGTGTTCACACCAGGCGCGCAACACCCATTGAACTCACCGGGCTTCAGCCCCCCCACGTGTGTGGCAGCCCGGAATGAGACAGATCCCGGGCACACACAGAGCCGCACCCGAACGTTTCACAGGTCTTTAAAAGACCATTTGAATGTTAATTAGGCCTTGCAGTTGTTTTACCCCTTCTAAGAGCCCCTGCAGCTCCACTCAGCCTACTGATTAAAGGTTCAGCCCCCCCCCCCGAAATGTTTTCTTAGCCCCCCCCCCCCCGAAATTTGGCTCTAGTTGCGCCTCTGGTTCACACGCAACTTACATGATTTTTTGAAGCATTCCCAGAGTTCCCAGAACTGGTAAACCTGGGAATGTGCCACAAATATAAGCCCTCCCAGGGGAGGCATAAGGAGGAGAAATATCTTTATTTCTCTTTGTTACTTCCTCTTCCTTTGTATGCTGATTTCCGCAGCACACATAAAAAGTGTCTTTCCTGCACAAAAACAATCCTGCATGCAACACAAGTACCCTTGCACCATGGTGCAAAAGGGCCTGCATTGGTGCTACGCAGCCAAAATGGACATAATATGCAAGGGAAATTAAATGTATAGATTAGTACACAAAAATATTCTGTACATTGTAATTGTCAGTTGACAACATACTATTCCGGATTTGGAAATAACTTTTTTATTTTAAATATATTAAAATATTTTTTTATACTTCAACAAATAACGAACATTATCTGCATTTTGTCATCCAGTAGTTGGTCAGTCGGTGGAACGCGGTGTGGCCCTTGCTTGTCTTCCCCACTCTGTATTCTAGGGAACCTTAATGCTGCTGACTCACAAACAGAAATACGGCTCACAATTGAGTCATTCACATTTTATTCGACCAATCTTGCTGCCCTAATTCCTGAATTAGCAGTTTGCATTTCCTGTGAATGTTTATTCTGTGAGCTAAGCTTCTTTCCACTTCATCGCTGTGGTAGACTAGCTCACCCTGCAAGTTTTCAGTTCTCCATCACATAGATACAGTGGCTGTAGCCAACTGATCAACAAAACCTGTAATTGTTTGGAGGCAATTGTTCATGTGTCTTTGTATATGAATATATACTGCTGTTTTGTCATACTTTTGTGCGCACATATCGTTCATAGCCAATGACGGTTTGTGAAAGCCATATTTAATGGTTGCATTTAATTTTGAGATATATTTAGGTAATTTTGCCACCTGGCTGCGAAACACCTATGTTGCTTTCTTTGAATTTTCAACACATCCAAGACAATAATTCATATCGAACCCAATGTGATAATGAACTATCATGTGCTTATAATCAATTTTTCCACACGTAACCTCTATTCGACATTCGCTTGATTGCCTTTGGTTCTAGGTGGTTTGGGCTGCCCCGGTCCTTGCCCTGAACAATGAGGCGGACTAAGAAGATAGCGTCAAACGATGAGACACCCTGACTGAAAAGGAGCAGCACTGGTGAAGACAAACACCAACGATCACAACCCTACATGCGGTGGGTGCGGGTCGCAACAGGAGACTTGTCATGCAGGACGGGCTGTTCGATGCGAAGATTATTAAAAAAAAAATAAAAAAAAATAACGGAGGATGGCGAGGAGACTAAAATGGCGGCTCGCACTGCGCTGACTGCTTGATGCACACCGCAGAATCACACGCATTCATCCCGGAGGTAAAATTGCCGTGCTGCCCCTGCCAGACTTTCACCCCTTAAATCTGCACATTTACTCTGCCTGCGGACGTTAAGCTGAGCACTGTGAAGTTGTAACCCCTGACGCCAAATGGTGGATGATTGCAAGGGACCGGTGCATGAGAGGTACGATGGGAAAATGCATAACATTTGCAAACAGTTAAAGAAAATTGCATGTCCCTGTTGTAAAAGCGGCGCAATACCGAAGACGGCTGCAACCATGTCACAGTGACCGGCGCGTGGCTGCTGAAGCCTACACCCCACATCAGCTCACCCCACCGGCGAAACAAATGGATACCAACCAGAGCCGATACTAGTGCACACAGAATACCGGCTGGTGGGATGATATGGTGGTAAATCACATCATGCCTCATATATGATCAGCAAGTCCTCTACAGTCCTGCACTGAGGCAGTCGTCTGGCGCCTCCTGCTCCTACCCGCATTCATTTCTTGTGGTGTGTGTCCTCAGCATATCATATCAAGTCAAACTGTTCTGGGAGGTTGGCACTCATAACTACGAAGTGAGAGATTGAGACTGGGAAAAACTACACCCAGACTCCCAGGCACATCGACGGACGCAGAACTGGAGACTGACCCAGAACCAAACGCCAAAATAGAGGCTGTCATACAGGCTATACAGCTCAGTCTCCAAGCCAGAGATGGCAACTCCCAATAGAAGATCTAGCTGCACCGGTCTCTGTTAATTCCCCTTGGACATTTAAGCTTGCCATAGTCTCTCCCACGCCAGGACCCTCTGTGCCGCATCCCCTCTTGGCGTGCCACCATCTTGTTGGCCTCGACCGATTCCTGCGTGTACTACTAGCCTTCTTTCATTAGTCTGTCCAAACCTGCCATTGTTTGCCATCAATGCTGCGGCAGTTCTGGAGAAATGTGTGTGCCGCCGTGCCTGTTTGAGGGGGTGTGTGCAGATGCACGTATGTGTGTGTGCGCATGTGCGTGTATAAAAGACTATGTTCACATTTGTGTGTGCTTGTTCATGTCTGTGCATGTGATGGTGTGACATGTATTTGGGTGTTTTTGTATTAGAGCATGTGATTCTATGTGTGCTTGTGTTTGTGCGAGCAGATGTTTCTGTATGTCTGCTTATGTTTGTGCGTGTGATGGTGTGTGCATGAATTTGAGTGCATATATTTGTGTGTACGTCCTTGCAGGGACGTAGCTAGAGCTTGTGGCGCCCGGGGCTATCCCTCAGATTGCCGCCCCTGGAAGGGGGGGGTACTGGGAGAAAAAGACGACGAGCACTTGAAAGAGGTCCGAGAGACACGTAGTATCACCGCTAATAGTTACCTCGATCATGCAAGTTACATGCACATACATGACACGGTACAAGGCTTCACAGTTGAATACACTG
This sequence comes from Lissotriton helveticus, assembly GCF_964261635.1. Classification (NCBI taxonomy): domain Eukaryota; kingdom Metazoa; phylum Chordata; class Amphibia; order Caudata; family Salamandridae; genus Lissotriton; species Lissotriton helveticus. Next base: position 1,451,027,027 of record NC_136061.1, on the reverse strand, counting down.
GTGACAGGCAGTACAAAAGAGAACACACAGACTGCATGATCTATCTGGCGACTCAGAAAAACCGCATGTGACATCCATCAGAGCTGCGTGAACAATTATTTGCTGAGAGGAACTGGCAGCTGGCTGGGAAACTCAGGACTTTATTTTCGAAGAGTAGCGGGTTACACTGTAATATCATAACCTGACTGATCACCATTAAGGTCCTCAGGTAACTGTTCGTTCTCATGCTCCTTAAACCACTAGAATAGAGTCAGCTGCCTGGAAAGTGGTTTGGAATGTGCCTGCTGATGAGCATTTCTGAAAATTAAAATAATTTTCTTTTCACAGGCACATTAAAGCATTGTGTCAGCTGAATTTATAATTCTGCTCTATAAGTTGCAGAGAGATGGAGGAAGGGAGACACTGGCATAGTAAAGAGTGGGCAGAAAGAAAGGTTTGGAAAGAGGAGAGAAAGGCAAGAGGAAGGAAAGGGAAGAGAAGAGGGAGAAAGGAAAGAGAAGGAAGTGGTGAAAGGAAACAGACTGAGGCAAGAAAAAGAAAGTAGAGAGAAAGAGGATGTGTGCCCCTAAAAAGACCAGATGTAAAAATTATTAGGGACAAGAGGATGAAAAAGATAAGAGAGAGAGAGAATGGAGAGGCTTGATGGAAACCAGTGTTTCATTCAAGTTTTCAACCTATGATGCCAGCTCTGTCCCAACCACCAGTGATAAATGAGCTGAGGATGGAACCGCCTTCCCCCCCACAGTGAAATTATCTTTTAATAATGTTATCATATCATAAATTGCTTTCTTCGAGCTGTTGCCTCTCTCTTAAAGGGGCATCATCTGAAGAAAAAGCAACAGGCCTCTCCTGCACCACTAATGGGCACCACCAGTAAGCATTCCAGAATGCTGTTTATTTGATGACTGCGACGTCTGCGTGGATATTGATACCTATTGCGACTTCATTCACTAGATGGCGCTTTAATGAACGGTATTGGGTAGCACACACAGTATGATTCAGACAGCCTTGTGGCACAAATGGGTGCAATGTCTGATATTTATATGTTTCCCTCCGCTTCGTTCCTTGATTTTGCTCGCCAGAAGCAGTGCAGAAAGCAATGGACAAGTTTGGGGAGGGGGTGATGGGATGGAGCAACAAGGAGTCAGTGTGAATGAAGCAGTGTTTAGGAGGGAAGCAGCACACATGGGAGTGAGCTAAAAAAATGTGCATTATAATGGAGTCCTGAAAAGAAAAGTTTGAAAAAAGTTCCCTGAATGGGAACATTGAAAGGATACGAGTGAGCCAATCAAAATGATGATAAAGACATATGCCCCCTGGGAGGGCCAAACACAAGAAGAAAAGCCATAGAGTAAGAAGCAAGCGACCGTGAGTAGTCTGGTGGCTCAGTGGACTAATGCGCCCACTGCAGGGGCCTGTGTTTGTCCTCATGGTCACAGGTTCAAATCCCAGCAGGTCCACTAAACCTTTTATCCATCTGAGGTCGATGAAATGAGTACCATTGAGTTGGGTAACAATAAACATCTGTTATTCAGCGCCAAGATGCCTCCGGGTGAATGTACGCTTTATGAATACACATGTTATGTTAGAGTGGCAAGAAAGGAAATAGCAAACCAATGGGTGGGCTCTAAACCCAGTCATTTCTTAGTACTTTTTAGGTATCACATACATAACGTGTATTTGTAAAGCACACGTTCATCCGTAGGCATCTTGGCACTGAATAACAGATGTTTATTGTTACCCAACTCAATGGTACTCATTTTATCAACCTCAGATGGATAAAAGGCTGAATGGACCTGCCAGTATTTGAACCTGTGACTATGAGGTTGAACACAGGCCCCTGCAGTGAACGCATTAGTCCACTGAGCCACCAGACCCAGCTGATGGCACATGCACTGTCTCTCTGAAACATTTTGTTTACAGTCAGTGGTCTTACTCGCCCTCCCCTTTAGCTTACCATTTGTTAGCTTCAGCCCTCATTTCCTTCGTCCCCATTTGTCAAGGCATCGGGGATTCATGTCCTTTTCTTGTGTTAGGCCCTTCCTTGGAGCATGGATGAAGAACTTGTGTCCATTCATTGCTCCGGTTTTTGGAGCTGCTTTTTCTTTGTGTTCAAGAACTCCATATGAGTGCTTGTGTTTTCAGGTCGTCTCCCATATCCTGTACATGTCGCCTTTTTTCCCCTCTCATTGCCGCTGTTTGATTCTGTGAAATGCCCACTCGCACTCATACTGCTATCTCTTACCCACTCCTTCTCCATATTCCTCCTTTTCTACTGTCTACCTTGTGTTAGTCTACCCCCCCCCCCCCCCGGGGCAGTGCTTACTGTCTGTGTGCTTATCCCCTGTTCTTTTTTTGCCTTAGAGCTCCCCCCCCCATGCTGTGCACTCTTTTGTTGGTTTCTTCTCCCATCGTTATTTTCTCTCTCCGGTAGGCCTCCTTTTTTCCGTACCCACTCCTCCCGTTACTTCCTCCCCTCGGTGTTGCCCCCTGATCCTTGCTTCTTCTTCCCCATGTATTGCTTCACCTACCAGCACTGGTTACTTACCCCTCCCCCTCACAGTGTTTCTTCACCCAACCAGCTTATCCCATAATGTAGCTGCCAAAGATCGATCAGTCAGTCAGTTACATAATAGGGTCAGGTCTTCATAGGGAAGCACAGTTTTCTCTCACACTCCCTCTGCCACCAGATACTAACTGCTTAACAGTGTTTAATTAAGATGCAAAAAGCATATTTGCAAATATATTGCCACTCAATCAGTGAAATAAATAAAATATACATGTTGACACTGAAGCAGCCATGGAGTTCACTACGCATGCCTTAAAAATCTGTTCCACCAGCAAGCCACTGGTTTGAATCCTGGGAGGGCCTCCCACTTCAACATGCCTGTGATGTCGATAAATATGTACATTTGGGGGTGTTAACAGGAACACAGTTGTCTGCATCTGTTGCAGTCTGTTAATATTGATAAATATATGTATGAATAATAACAAAACGTGCAATGTCTGACATTTATGTTTCCCTCAGCTTCAGTCCTTGATTTTGCTCGCCAGAAAGTGTCACTCATTGGCATAGAAATGTCACTCATAATTACACTGAAAAAAATGATTAAAATGTCATTCATTATAATCTGAAACCTTGGCAGTTATGCATGATGAGCCACTCAGCCGCCCACCCCTTTGAAAACGTTTAGGTAGCTGAGCTGCTGTTGCTCCCCTCTTACCTCACTTGCTGCAGGGTCTCTACGGCAGGCAGGGGTGGTTGATTGCAGCAGCCAAACTCCAGAGCCAGCAAATCGCCCAGCCACTTACTTCCCCAGGCCGCAATTGAAGTAAATCCTCACAACTCGAGCGCGTAGTGGTGATGCACGTGATGCGTCACTGGCTCACTGCTACGTTCTCGCGTTGCGAGGGCTGGCCAAAATCATGTCGCCCAGGGCCGTCATTGGTAGCGCTTGCGCGCTTCAAGATTGACGGCCCTGGAGGCTTGGACAGACCACCACCACCACCAGTCAAGGCAGCAGGAAAGCAAAAACGAATGCGGTTATGCGGGATGTCATCACGGCCGCGGCGGCAATTTTGGCAGCAGCATTGTACATACGCACGTGCAAATAAATTATGAATGCGGCCGCTGCCGCGACCGCAACGGGCCACCAGTGCCACCCCCAAAACAGTGCCGCCTGGGGCGGACCACCCCCCACGCCCCCCCCTAGCTACGTGACTGCGTCCTTGGGTATTTTTTGTTCTGGAGCATGTGATTGTATGTGTGCCTGTGTTTTTGATAGTTTCTGGATGTGTCCTTGTGTGTGTGTGTGTGCGTGTGTGTGTGTGTGTGTGTGTGCGTGTCTGCGTGTATGAGAGTGTGAGGGCATTTGTCTGTGCTTGTGCATGTCTGTGCATGTGATGTTTGTGTGTGCATGTATTTGGGTGTTTTTGGTGTAGAGCATGGGATTTTTTGTGTGCTTGTGTTCTTGGATGTTTTTTGTCTATGTGCTTATGTGTGTGCGTCGGTGCGCATATGAGAGTGTTTGCTCATAATTGGGTGTGCTTGTGCATGTCTGTGTGTGTGATGGTGTGTGCACGCTGGATTTGTTATTCTCTGGTGGCCGCTATCCTGGATATTGACTTTAACTGCTAGATGCCTGACCTTAAGATGGCCACCAGTATACCAGTGTACAGTTCAATCCCCTGCCTGACCCCAAGATGGCTTCCATAGTGGCCCCCTACACGCTGTTTTACTTCCCTGGGACAACAATTGGACATTGACCAGACATTGAGCCTATCCCCTAACCTGCCTACACATCAGGTCTTGAAACCTGCGGAACTTACCCCAGACTGTAGAGACAGAGCGATTTGGCTGATGCCCGGTGGAGCTACATATAGCTATAGAGGAGATGGGCTGTGGACTCCCCCCCCCCCTCGCCGTCACCTACCCAGCCAGACCATGGGCAGATTTTCCCCTCGTCTCTACATCCTATCTTCCTCCTACCCCTTTACCCTATCCCCTTACCCTTCCTTGCTACATTCACCTTGCCCCCTATGTTCTTCAAATGCCTTTCTTGATACTTATGTAACTTTTAACTGATGTAAATTGCAACATTATTGTTCCTCATGTAAAGCACTTCGATTCCTTCTGGTCTAGCCAGGGCTATATAATAACTCATTAATTACATTTGTTCTCATTTAGTACTCTTTCTCTCTTTGTCTACCACCTTAGCTCCTAGCTCCTAACCCCTCTCCCCTTAATCTCTCATTGTGCTTGCTAGTCTGCCTAACCCCCTGTCCTTTGTGCCCTTTGACTAAGCACTCCTTCTCCCTTTGTTGGGGAAAGATCCAATATTTATAATCTGGAGTCTCAGCGAACCCGCTGAGAGAGTCCACTGCGCCAAGAGAGCCACTCAGCAGATGTATGGTATGGCACCCCCTTGCCAAAGCACTCCCTCTCCCCTTTTTGGGGAAGGTTCCAGTTGGTAGGCCTTGGAGTCTCAGAGACCCCTCTGAGAGAGTCCACTGTGTGAAGGGAGCCTCCTGCAACTGAGATAGTGAAGTGATACCACTACCCCTGGGATCACAGTTTACTGGACTTTGGAAGTTGCTTTGACTCGACTACCAGTTTGCGTCCCCGTCGCCCTTCCCCTCCCCTTTCCATGCGGTGTCCTTCACCCTCCCCTCCTATTTCCCACCTTCTTTACCTGTCTACTTACCCAGCTTCTTCCCCCTCCCCTGAATCTTCCCCCCTGCCTGCTTTTCCCCTTACGTATGTGTGCTTATTGTTTATCTCGACCTTACAAGTAACTATGTTGACATGCTCTTATAATTGTGAAACCTTTGTAACGATGTAACCTGTAACTATGATCTGATGCTCATGTAAAGCGCTCTGATACCTCTGGGTCTAGCCAGCGCTATATAAAACCTTTTAAATAAATAAATACATAAATAAATAAATAACTTCTTTGAAATTTTGGTGAGGATTGTTACAGTGCATGGAATTTAAAAAGACAAATTTGAACTTCTCATGGCCTCACTTAATCTGAACCATGCAATAGTCCTTAAAGACCTTAAAAGCCTTCTTTATCTTTCATATAATTGATAGGACAGTGTAGGATGAGTTGTGGAACCTGTAGATGTAGACACAATTGTTGGTAGTTCTATTACATGAGATGGGCCCAGGCTGGATAGTGCTCACTATTATTCTCCCATAGTGTTGAGTGGTAGCTCTGTATTTGTTCCCCATCCTGTAGCTGCAGCCTCCTGTCTCCTTGATGCCATCCTTTCATTGTTACTGGAAAACAGATCATATCACCACTTCCACAGTCCTTTTTTTATACTCACTGGCTTTTCATGCTCTGAGACACACTCCTCCACAAGAATTTGCAAGCTGGTCACTAAATAATAATTTCCTCATCCTTTTTATGGTTCTTGGCTAGACATGGGAGCTACAATTCCTCCTGTGTTTTCAACGATGTTCTCTTTGCTCTGCACCTGCAACTAAAGTAACTTTCTGGAACAGGATAGGTCATTATTGGCTGCCAATTTGACAGTCACTATTTGTGACTATTACCAATTCATAATAATCAATTTGATATATCGGAATAGCTAATGATAATGAATCATTAAAGTACAGGTACATAAACCATGTTTTGTGATTTGTAATGAGCAATTGAGTATTGGTCAGAAATTATGAATGACAAAATACCAAACAATCACATTGAACCCGATAACAAAGGCCTATAAACCCAAGAGCATCAGCTCTAGAAGTGCAGGAAATCTGGAGAGATATCACCCGGGTCACTCTTTCAGAGTTTCAGGAGTCTTATGGTGACTGGATTTCAGAGCTGGTGTGAGGAGCACCTCTGGGTGTGTGCCATTCCTGGTGTTTACAAATACTCTTTTGAGGCCATCTCATCTGGGAATTAACAGGTTATTATATGGTGTGATTCTCCCACCGCAGGCTGTAGTGCTTGCTTGTACATTCTTGTATGTGGCAGCTTAACATTTTCTTTTTTCTTTTTCCCCTTGATTACAGAGCTTGCTTGAATGGTGGTTCATCTCCTGCATGTTTCGTGCCTCACTCTGGGGCAACTGCGCATTGCAAGTATGGGACTGCAAGGGAGCCACAGAGCCCACGCAAACCAGATCATATACAAATTTAGGAAAAGTGTTTTGTCAAAACCTTGATAATAAAGTTCATTACACACATTTAGACAATAAGCCCTTGGGCCACTCAGCAGTTTTAAATCAATTTTATAAAGCCTCATGAAAGAGATTTTAGATTAGATGATTATACTGCAAAAATCCCCATGACCCTAATATATGCTCTAGAATACACACCGATAAGGCAATAGTCTTTTCTGGATCACTATAAGGGAAGATTATCTGTAAAATCCCATCATTAAGCAAAGCGGTCCACAAAGTAGAGCCACAACTAGAATTTGTATCCAAAAAATAGGGGTTTACCCAAATTACCCTCCTATGCCTGGGTAAAAAGCAATACAACAGGAAAATTGAAAATGGCAAGGAGGAAAGAATATATACATTTCACTATTCGATAGGGTACTATGTATTCCTCTATTGTCAGTACATAGTCCTGTCCTTCATTATATTTAATTTAAAGATGAAAAACAATCACATACCAAAAACACGTGATTACAAAATGTAATTATCGTAATCTTATTCATTTCATCATCATTTTCTGACTTTTTTCAACAGACTATGTACATATATATATATATATACACACATACAACAAATATATACAAATCACAAAATATTCACAAAAAATCATAGGTTCCTTCCACCCGATTCATTGAAAAAGAAAAGTGTTTACCTATTCCATACAGGGAATATACTTCGAGGTAGTCTTATCTACACAATTGGTTCTAATTTCTCCAGAACTTTAATCTAACAATTGTTAAATGGTTTTACAGGCCGAAACGCACCGCATCAAAAGATGATGATAAGAGGACTCTGATGAAGTATTTTTTGATTTAGTTTGGAAATATTTGATGCACAATTGTTAGATTAAAGTTCTAGAGAAATTAGAACCAATTGTACAACAATTGCAGTCGCAAAGTGGCAGATTCTGTAAATCTGCCCGTTTGCGTTCGCAAAATGCAATGATGTATGTGCCCCTTAGTTTTTAGTGCTAGTAGTATAGGCAGAAGAAACCGCACTCTTTGTGCAGTGAAAAGTGTGCAGAAAAGCAAAAAGTGACAGCATGGGAGAGTAAAAAACCACGTGCCTTTTACTGGGAAATCAAGCAGAAACCTCGTCAGAAAAAACTTGGGGGGGTTTCTAACCCTCCCACTCTAATCTTTGCCCGGGATCATTGTATTTTTCTATTAAAAATTGCTTTAGTTTGAGTTAGGGGAATAGTTGACAAACTGTCCAGGTTAAGATGAAATTTTGGGGCACAATCGGGCACATGCATCAACGATAATTGCATTCGCAAACGGTGCAAATCGCAATTTTCGGCCGTTTGCGAATGCAATTATCAAAAGTTGAATGCATCATGTATTTCCCAATTTTAGGAATGGCAATCATGTTGCGATTTCTAAAATTGCGATTGCATTTCAGAAATTGCAATTTCAGATTTCTGAAATGCAATGCATGATCATTTTTAAAATGTGAATTAGTAATTTGGAAGGGGTAAATTAGCATGAGGTTGAATCTCGTGCTAATTTACCGAAAACCTTCAAAAATGCTCAAAAAAGCATTTTTGAAAGTTGCATGTTACACACACACATGTCCTTGGGACATGTGTGTGTGTAAATTGCACTTAGGTTTAATTTCAGGGGTGCAGGGAGGGGTTTTTTGGACCCCCCCTGCACCATTGAAATTGCATTTTCAATTTGCAATTCGCAAATTGAAAATCGCAAATTGTAAATGCCTTTCCATTGATTCCTACGGGCCTCTTGACCCATAGGAATCAATGGGAAGGGTTTTCCTTAATTGCGATTCGCAAATTGTGAATCGCAATTAAGGAAAATTACCTAATCGCTAAAAAAAAAGCGAATTATTCATGCATTGCCGTTTGCGAATCCTTAATTGCGATTCCTTAATTTTCGCAATTAAGGATTCGCAAACGGTAACATTGATGAATGTGGCCGCAAGTCTTTCGAAACTCGTTTTAATATTCTTGAGCCATGGAATAGCCAATCAATTGTCTAGTTTCAGACATTCTTGTAAGATTATTCTGCATAAAAGGGCTTCTGGGTTGTTCCAGATTCTGTGCCATAACAAATGTGGTTGTAGCTTGATATAATCTTCTATCTAATCAAGCCCAACCTCTTCATGGCAAAACGCTGGCGGTGTAGAATATGGAGCTGCCAGGAGTCTTCTTATAAACATATTCTCCACAATTTGTAAGGATTTACTACTAATATACTCCCATAAGCCTGAGCCAAAAGTGGCAACAGATACACATTTACTTTTAAAAGTCTTTTAGAGAATCTGTGTCTACTGCTCTTTGGAATTGCATGGCTCTTACGTCCAAGAGGAATTTCCAGTTAAAATCTACGTCGATCGGAATTCCCATAACATAAAATGTGGAATTTCTTCCCACCAAGTAAAAACCTTTTAGTCTTGATAAGTTTGGGACTGCATATCATTACACAGGATTTAGTTTGATTTGTTTTTTATCCTAAACTACTAATATAACTATTAAAAGTGTATTGTAACATCTGGAGACCATTCGCAACAATAAGAATGGTGCTGTCTGCATAAAGCAGCATAGGAATTTCTCTCTCGTTGATCTTTGGCAGGTCCTTCCTAGCCTTTATCAGGTGCTCACCCAGAGAGTTAACATAAATTAGAAAGAGAAAAGGTGGCATCGGTAATTGATGGAAAGTCTTCAGATAAATCTCTGTTCCTACTGTATCGTCCTCTGGATGTAGTATGTTCATGTAGCCTACCGTGTAGGGAGACTATTGCACAGTCAATGCCTAACTGGATCGTTATGGACCACAGCTTTGGGCGGTCTAGCATGTCAAAGGCACATGTTAGGTTCATGAATGCAAGATAGGCACATCCTTTCTGGTCATAGTAAACGTTTAGACAATCAGGGAGAGATTTAAAGATTGTTAAACAGTGCTTAGCCCTGGACGGAAGCCAAACTGTTGGTCTGAGAACCTGCAAGACTCTGTAGCCCAGCTTTTTAATTTTGCCAGTAGTACTCTTCTTAGGATCTGAACTGTGCTATCTAGAAGGAATATCGGGCAATAGCAGTGAGGCTGACTCTTATATCATTTTTTGAAAGTAGGGACGATGACAGCCTCATGCCTCTAATTGCACTTTTTTTTATAACACTTGTAATAAGGGGTCCCCCGAACTTTTTTAAAAAAAGGCTTGGAGGTATTCGGCTGGGGCCCAGGGCTTTCCCAGGGGGGCTGCACTTCTATAGCTAAGATTATATCTGGTACTTTTATGGAGTTGCTTAATTCCAGGGTGGCAGTTGGATCACAGATAACGATCATGTTAGGGCCTCTCTTCAGGGTCTGCTCTTTCGGGTCGAAGACGTTTAGAAAAATGGGCCACAGAGTCTTTACATGGGGTACCACAGTCCTTTGTTTGAAAGGTCTTGCCCACGTGGTTCAGGGAGTTTACAATCTGCCAAAATGCTCGGGAGTCCCAAGTTTTTTCCTTTATCTCTCTCTTTCTCTTTTGAGTTGCTTCATTGTAGATTTTCCTAGACTAGATTACTCCTGTCTAGTCTCATTGGTTTTCACTCAGCACAGTTTTAAGAGGCTATGGGCCTTAGAGCAGGTTCCATCAAACCACTTTAGATTCTAACTGGATTTTGCCCTGCACTTGGTAACCTATCTGCCATATAATTATACAGCCCGGTGTATGCAGTTATTACTTCTGTCGGGTTTGGAATGCTTCCTTATTGATTTTCTCCCATGTATTAAATAGTCTTTTTTTCCTGCTAAACTCTATCTGGGGTTGAGGGAGTTTCCATGTGGCCTTATCTAGGGGTATCTTAAGCTCCAATATGAGAGGGTTGTGGTGACTTATACACAAGGCCACAACTTTGCATTGCATAAGCACTGAAGTCAGTTCATTGAATAATAAAACATGATCTATTGTGGAGCTTGAGCAAGGGCCTGTATATGTCAGGATACATGCTGGCAGCTGGACCTGGGAGATTGCACAAATCCTCGTGTGCAGTGACCACATTGAACCGCTCCCCTATTGGGCTGTAGTGCCAATTGGTGAAAGAGGGTGGACGCAGCACATCTGTCTGGACCTGCTAATGAATAGACTTGCCGTCCTGTTTGATGTAGTCGACAACTACCTCATGTTGGAAATGTTAGCCTACGAAGCTGCAATCGCTTTCATGGACGAATAACTACGTACATGCAGCCACAACAGATTGGAACACATTGCACATGTTCGGACACCTTGTTGCATCGTGGAGATCTGGGGCCAGATGTAGGTAAATCATATTTACCGACTCTTAAATACCGAATTTTACCGATTCGGTATTTAAGAGTCGGTAAATATGAAGTACCGAGATGTAGGTAAATCCAGATGTGGATTTACCGATTCTTTAAAAGTCGGTATTTATAGGAATGAATGGGGCATTACCGGTCGGTATTTACCGATCGGTAGATACCGATTTTTGGCAAGGGTGCAGGGGGTGTCACTTTGACACCCTCTAGCACCCCCAAAAAAGGTTCGGGGGCCATATGGCAGGCATACCTGCCCTGAGGGCAGGTCTGCCTGTCATATGGCACAGGTGTGCATGCACACATGTGCATGCACACCTGAATCGGTATTTCACCATCAAATTGAATTTGATGGTAAAATACCGATTTCTTAGGCCTTGTGGGACTCATAAGAGTCCCACCTACATATCGATTTTACAGATTCTGTAAATATACCGGTCGGTAAATTTACCGACCGGTATATTTACAGATTCGGTAAAATTACCGATCGGTAAATTTACCGAACGGTAAATTTACCGATTCTGCCCCCTACATCTCAAATTCCTTTTACCGGTCGGTAACGGCCGAATTCGGCCGTTACCGACCGGTAAAACCCTACCTACATCTGGCCCCTGGTCACATATCCCACGATAACAGTGAGCATGGCTGTATTCGCCTGGACTCCGAATACATGAGCGGACAACAACACAGCTTAACTCACACCAGTGAAAGGTGAGACACTCCCCCGGAGCTTGGCAACGTTCCTCATTCTGACATACTGCTGCATTGGTCTGCATGTAGTGGCACTTATCTTGCCCATACTGACATACATATGCTAATTACATCTATGCACCTTCACTTGTATTCAACTGTGATGAGTGTTGATTTGAATGACAATGTGTGTCTCAATGCCTATTTGGGTCATGGCCATACGAACGTCCTTTGATGTGTCAGGTGCCTCAAATGCGGGTGGTGGTGTTTTGTCTGCATCACTGTGTGGAAGTGATACATCAGGGGACGGAGGTGGAAAATCTGAGATGTGGATGTAGTACTATCACCAGCATCCATCCGCGCCAGGCCCTTTGGTGGCAATGCCATGATGAGGACCTGCAGGGCATGGAAGATCACAGTTACATCTCACTGGTGTGCAGTCATGGCAAACATTCTTTCCGCCTGCATCCTCTCCAAGCTTTCGATCATTCTCCTTAAGTGTCCCAACTCATGGATGATATTGTTGGGGCCACTCTGACTAGACAGTTGTTCTTGGCTCAGATACATGACTACAGTGATGTCAGCCATGGCTTGTTGTAGAGCAAGGAGCGGACAGCGGGTGTCCATTAGGGACTGTGAGTGGTCCCTGATGGGACAAAGACACCCACGTATGGCATCTAGTTTGGCTGCCATGAGGTCGAACCCCACTCACAGCTGGTCAGACATCTCCTCCTGGCACCATAAAACACGATGTTGGAAGGCCATGTGTTGGTTGTGGGGGTCCTGGGAGACAGACCTAGTAGTGGGTGCTTCCTGCTATGTGGTCTGTGCAGGGGTAGGGTCTCATGGATGCATCTGGGCTGCCCTGCTCCTGGAGGTGGGGTGCCAGAGCTGTCCCTGAGCTGTTGGAGTGCTTCGGTGTGGATGTTGCGAGGGCCTCTTCATCATCAATGCTGAGTTGTTGGGTCTGCTCTGTAGGAGGTGTTGATTCTCCCTCTGCAATGTGAAGGGGAAATGCAGATTGACATTGTGTTCACATGTATGTTCAAGCATTGTACAATTTTACTGACAGACTGCATGGCAATGTACATTGTGACTGTTTATGAGGAGATGCCTATTTGAAGCCGGACACTTTCTGCACCATCAGGGATGTGAAGTTGTACTTGTACATTGTCATCTCACAGTTTCCTGCTGTGCCAAATGTGAATGGCCATTTTCTATACACCAGCTGCAGAAGATGTGTCCTCTGTTCTGTTGTGAAAGTGTTGCAGTTTGAACCACACTGTAGTCAATGTTGGGGTTCTCTGTATCTTACGTGTGTGTGCTGAACCTTAGGTAAGTAGCCCCTTCGACTCAGATTTGGCTGGCCCTTATTCCTTTCAGGCGGTGTGCCTTTCACGTCTGTGCTTATACAGTGCTGAGATGTTGCAGACTTGCGTAAATTGGGCTCTTGGTCAGAGTTGTGACTCTTGGGCATGGTTTGTCTGCAGTTGTGCTATACTTACTTGTTCATATGTGCCATTGCGCCCCTCTCCCCGAGCCCCCCCAGTCCCTGGTCACTGCTGTTGTCTCAGGTCATGTTGTTCAGTGTCCGGTCCCCCAACTCCTGCTACCGTCTCCCCAATTATGGTCCCAGGCTGGTCTTCCGTGGGGCTTGTGGGGTTCTGGTTGTCCCCTGTACTTGCTCTGGCTACCTCCATGGTACTTCACAGTTGTTTGGGTCTTGTTTGTGTTTTTGGTTGCCGCTTTTGTAGTGATGTTGGCCGCCTGACTTGTGGGACTTGCAGGCTGCCGCTGCTTCTCGCTGAATTTTTTATCGCAGTTGTGCCCATCGCAAGTCTTCTCACTTTGGGGTTTAGATTTGTATTGCCTTCCAGGGACTTTTATCGCGGACATTTGATGCGTTGTTGGGAAACTATTGCATGTTACCGCCGTGTTGAGAATACGACATTGACACAGAGTTATTTTCCTGCGATAGACGGTGATAGGAAAGAGTGCTTTAACCGATTTTGGTGATGATTATCGCACGTTCTTGAGAATATCCCCCCAAGTGTACAATCTTTCTACCCCCTCAGGCACCGTCAAAAGGACTGATCTGAGCCATACTCATTGATTGCATCAAATATAGGAACTGTTGGTACGGGCCATTATGATGGGACATATTCTGATTTCCATTCATGTCGACATTCTGATTAAATCAGACACTATTTACAGCTTGCTATGGCATTGGGTGCTGTGGTACTTAGAGCATCATAGGCCCTCTGGAACCAGCTACATTTTGGAATTTCGATCTGGGCACATTCTGGGGTTGCATAAAATTTCCCAGGGCTGATTAAACCCTCCATTATGTTCTTGATTTACAGGATTACAGCAAGATTCATGCTTCCAATGCCCAATCTTATTACAACGGTGACATGGGTATGATTTCTTTAAAGTGGCAACATCAACTTCAGTCTTGGGATCTATAGGAACCCCTCTTTCCCTTTCTTATCCCTAAAATCCTCCACCTTGTTGCATCAGAGCCTCAGACTGGTATACTCCTTGCATAGGGGCAGTATTCCCTGCATAAGGCTGTCCCTGACTCTTTGAGTATCCTTCATCAGCGCCACCATCTACATCTCCTTCGACTTCTTGTGCTTTATCTCAATTTCGTCACAGCAATACTTTGCCTAACGCCACATTTTATCTACATACTTATTCTGTCAAGAAATCAAATGTTGTTGTATCATCAAACTAATGTCAGGTGTCAGCCTAGTCACAAATTGGTGACACAAACTGTTAGATTTCCTTGGGTTCTAGGGTGTCCATCCCACTATGTTATTTGAAAGCATGCAACAATCTTTTGTAAAACACATGAATCATCTCCTTAAGTTCTTGCGTCGTCCTATCAATATTTACCCAATCAATATCCTGTGGTGGCACTTTAGCTTCCAACCAAGTAATCACCTTCTCATATTTCTTCATCACTACAAGTGACGGACCATGTGTCATTGGATCTCTCTCAGGCTCACCTTCATACCATTCTATAGCTATTTTGCATGCCGACCACAAATCATCAGACTACAATTTCAAACAACGTATTCAGATCGATCCACAATGAGCTTCATAACGTTGACAAATCGGTTAACCTGTTTGTACCACTCAACAGGGTTCTCTCTCAACCTCAGGAAATCATTGATAAAAGCTGCAAGGTCACCTCTACTCCAAGGTACATGCATGTAACCTACACACGGTACGTCCAGCAAGGGGAACTCCTTGACACCCATTCCTGTTTCCCCCAGATGAGGAGGCACTCCTGTTCTTCTTTTGGAGCCCTTTCTTTTTGCCCATCTACCTTCACATTTGCCAATATATAGAATTAATTGGGTCTTTAATCCTGGTAATCTCATATTCTTTCTGTCCTGATATCTAAATGCGAGTCTGTGACTTTTCTATAAAGCCTTTGTTCATTCTAAATCAACATCATATCTCTGAGCCGATTCTCATGAGCCTGTCTTGCTATCCTAGTGAAATCTTTACTCATGAATAAAAATTCATTCTGTTAGTAGAAATCCATTTGATTAAGCTCCAAGCTCCCAGTTATCATTTCATCAAATTAAGTTTTTAATTTAGGCCCATCTATCAAATCTACCTTTACAGACAATTTTGCAGTTCCTTGGCTCACCGCTGCACTCGGATTTTCATTTGAAATATTATTGTTATGCTCCTTCTACCATTGCTCTAAATCTTGGACATCAAATAGATGCTGACTCTCAGAAGTCCTTTTTGAGTAGGTCTGTCTTGGGGCATACTATTTAGTACATTTGGGAGGGTTTCCCATATGACTGAATCTTAACCTGCCAATTCAGGAAAATACCTTATAGGTCTGAATTCCTTTTGTACTACGAAAGTTTCTGCACTCGCTGCACACCATGAACTTGCATTCTTTGAACCTGCAGGACAATTTGCATTCTCAGGTTATCTGCTTATCCTTCTGGTACCTTCACTTCTATAGAGGCAGTCACTCTCTTACTTTCATTCCCAACAGTACTAGGATCATACATAGGGACTATAGGTCCAATAATAACCAGTACTGTAGGAGCCTCCAGACGTTTTGAAGCCAAATTAGTGCTACAATTTTCCATAGAGCCTGGGACACATGCTCCGAGATTTACTCCTGCTATAGACTGTGTCATGCTAGTTGATATAACCCCGACAAAACCAGTACTAAGAGGTAACCAGTGCTGAAGCATTTCAAGAACTACCAGTAACACTCGTAATTCCCCTACTTCCCATGTGTGTTTGATTACATGGGGGTGGACATTTAGCTAACAGTCTATTCAAAAAGCTGTCACTTGCATCACTGTCAGTGTCTGCATGACCCTCTTCCTCCTTTTTATTTCTTTTCTCCTTCTCTCATCATCATTTCCCTCACCTGGTATGGCAAAGGTTTAATCGCCTATCCTCAATCCTTTCTAGTCTCCATCTCTTTTGTTGGTCATCCCATCTTACTTCTGTGTATTCATGCATCCCTTTCTTCATCCTACTGTGATATTTGCCTTTTTGTTTAGCATGCACTGCATGCTCCCATGCATTATGCACTTCAAATTGTGTGGTATCGGTAATGGTTTCATTGCAAACAATATACCTCTCAAATGGTCAATTATTCTCAAATTGGAAGTACTGTGGCATGGAAACATTAATGCACCTTTTTTCTCTGTGGCGATGTGCAAATTCGTAAGCCAAATAATAGTATGGAGCCCTGTATTTGTCGCCATATAATGAGTTGGCATATCCTCCGGTGGCACTTCCTCACCAATTATAGTAGGCACTAATATATCCCCTTGTATCATATCTCTTATTGCTTTAAAACATCTAATTTTTCAATCTTTTATTTCAACAATTTCAATTCAAACCCAAATTTAACAAGTTTCAAGTTCTTCAGCAATACGATCATCAATAACAGCACAGTATCCAAGGGACAATTTCAACCAAGCCCAGCGGAGGGTTACACCAATCGAACTATCCCAGCGGGGCATACTCTGACATCACTTTCACTCTTCACAGCAGTTCACCTTCCTTCACAATCTTTCTTAGACTCTCTCCCTCACTCACTTCTGATCATACTAAAATAACAACTAACAATTGTCTGCTACACTAAAAGAATCAATAACATTCAATCAAACAAGGAACAGACATTCACAAATGAAGCTTCGACCAGTGGGTAACCTCTTAAACCAGTATAGTTTTCTTCTACACAAAAGGTTCACCACACTAATTACAACTGTATCTTGCACACAAAAGGTCCCCATCTCAATTGGGCCATTGATGACGTCTCACGACAAAGCCCACAAAACACTAACATACAATTACAGCATGGTGTCTTCTGTACCTTTATTATATATCCTGGGATCTCAGGTCAACCATCCACCAGACGCAACACCTGGCCCCCCGCCCCCCAGAGACACCAGCCAGCCCATCATCTCCAATTGGATGCCGATCACAACCAAAGACACTGCCTCGACCATGAAAGGCATCCATTCGGGGGCCTCCATTGACCCCTGCCCTCCTCACATCTACCACAGAGCCACGGCCACCATCACACCCGAACTACAATGCACCATCAACACCACCTTCAAAACAAGTACCTTCCCGGATGACTGGAAGAAGTCAGGCCCCTGTTCAAGAAGCCCACAGCTTACTCCACTGACCTCAAGAAATACCGGCCCAACTAGCTTCTCCCCTTCGCAGCCAACGATGCAGAGAAAACAGTCAACAGGGAGCTGAAACGATTAATTGAAGAGAACGCCCTCCTCTAACCATCCCAATCCGGATTCTGAAGCAACCACAGCACCAAGACTGCCCTACTCGCCACCACAGATGACATCCGCTCTCTCCTGGACCAAGGCCACTCCGCAGCCCTCATCCTACTCGACCTATCAGCGGCCTTTGACACAGTCTCCCACTGCACAATAGTCGCCAGACTACACAACACCGGCATACCAGAAACAGCCATGGACTGGATCCGATCATTCCTTACCGGAAGAAGGCAAAGGATCAGACTGCCTCCCTTCCTCTCTGATCCCACGAAAAGCACCTGCGGAGTCCCACAGGGGTCATCTCTGAGCCCGACCCCCTTCAACATCTACATGGCCCCCCTCCCGGCCATCGTCCGGCAACACGGCCTCAACATCGTATCCTAGGCCGACGACACCCAGCTCATCACCAAAGACCCCACCAATGCCAAACTCAGCTTCCAGAAAGGAATGGAAGACATCGCAGTCTGGATGACCAACAGCTGCTTGAAGCTCAACGCCGAGAAGACAGAAGTCCTCGTCCTTGGAAAAACCTCTTCAGCATGGGACAACGCCTGGTGTCCGACCACCCTCGGAAGCCCACCCACCCCCTCAGACCAGGCCAATAACATTGGCATCATACTCGACTCCTCACTTACCATAAACCGACAGGTCAACGCCGTCACCTCCAGCTGCTTCAACACCATCCCCATCCTCTGCAAGACCTTCAAATGGATCCCCCCGGAGTAAAGGAAGACAGTCACCCACGCACTCATCACCAGCAGACTGAACTATGGAAATGCATTCTAAGCCAGTATCAACGAGTCACTACTCTGCAAACTACAGACAATACAGAACAGCTCCGCCAGACTCGTCTTCGGCATCCTGTGGCACAAACACATCAGACAACACCTACGAAGACACCATGGGCTCCCTGTGGAGAAAAGAGTCACCTTCAAAATCCTCACTCATGCCTACAAATGCCTACACAACAATAGACCCAAATACCTCAATGACAGAATCAACTTCCACATACCCAAAAGAAACCTCCGATCTACCAACCTTGCACTGGCCGAAACCCAGTGCATCCACAGATCCAGAGCAGGCGGAAGATCCTTCTGTCACATTGCAGCCAAGACCTGGAATGAGCTACCGGCAGAAATCAAACGCGTCCCCTCCCTGAACACCTTCAGGAAGGCCCTCAAGACCTGGCTCTTTGGCTGAACGGATCGGCAGACACTCACCAACAGTGACCTGAGACCCTCATGGGTGAGTACCGCACTTACAATTCCCCTGATTGATTGATTGAGGTCACGTAGGACCAATACCACTTCAACAACTTCTTCAATTTTGACAACTTAACACCACATAGACACAACTCTCACAACATCCACCACTAGACATCACATAATTAATGTTGTACCACAAGCTAAGCATAATCCCCATACACGCAAGCCTACTGATTCTCACTCCACCACTGCCGCTATTTTTATTGCATGCCACTGGAACTCCGTCTATTCTCTGTGTCTTGATCCTGGATTCCACACGAGGGCCTAGGTTCTAGGTTAGGGTCTATCTCCCTTTACTGTAAAAACAAACTATCCGACACTGCTTCCAGCTGCTGTAGCTTGAGCTCACTCTAACATTTATCGCCAGACTGATAGTCTTAAAAGCAGCATGAGAGGTACAGGGAGAAAATAATCACTTGTTAAAATCTCAATTCAGTGTAACCAATGTGGTCACACAATGATCCACTTGACAACCTAATCTGAATTACGTAGGGTTTAATTATAAATTTAGAAACAAATTAATATAGACCAACTTCAACATTATTTATATTTGTATTTATTTATACTTATAAAGCGCCTATCACCCACGGTCTCTAAGCGATTTATCGTATAGAAATATGGAACAAACAAAATTAGTCCAAGTCTCGGGAAGAGCATTCTCCCTGTGTAATACAAAGCAGACAACTAACTCTATGATGCTAATATTCAGGAAAAAGAATTGAATATCAAAATGCATCAAATTGTTCTCCAAAGTATGAGCAAGCTATCTCTCCCTACACTACCTTAAAAGGGGGCAACCCTAAACTTAAAAGCCATTTAGTAAAGGTGAAATCAGAAAAGTGTCAGCTGCCGGAGTCTTCACTAGAAGGCACTCCAAACCATGGGTTAAGTATTGTAAAACCACACAGGCAGACGCATAGCTCTGCTCCCGGTAAAGTCCTAAGATGTCTCTCTTATCCCTCACTATGCTTCAATATAAAATATCAATTGCATTTAGGCTAGATAATCCCACATTACTCTTGCTAGTAATTTTCCAGGACTCCGGCACAACTGGATACTTGCATCACCTTTCCCACATCGATAAGTTGCAACTTCATTCGTTCTTGGTCATTCCTCTCCTCCTTCTTGAGAACTCACCTCTATGCTTGTTACTGCGCTTCTCTTTGCCAACTTAGTGTTCTCATACCCTGCTATCTAATGAAAACAAAACCCTTTCATACTAACTAATGAGGCTTTGTCAATACCGTCAGTGGAAAAAAAAAATACAAGCAAATGCATTCTATGTTGAAGGTTAAATAAAAATTCCATGTTAGACTTTAGGCGAGAGTTTGAACTGAACTGGTTTCTCAAGTCCCACTCTAGTCAACTTGAGCTTTGCACAGGGTTACAGAATACTTGCACATTTCTACAGACATAATAAATGCAGCTTCTTAATACTTATATAAATTGTGAAGAATTACTAAGATGTCATTCTAAATGCTCCTGCATGGAAATAATTCTTGCTACACATAAAAATGTTTAAACATGAGTTTAAAAGTACATATTCTATTTTATTAACCTCTCAATGGGGCACATTTTATATTAACTACTCCTGTCACACTGATATACAAATGTTACACAGACCTTTATCAGTCACGTTTTATTCAACAAAGTTCCTGTTGTGGAATATTTTAAATATGCAATACTCCATTTCCTTATTAATATTAACCACACAGAATTTATTTGAATGCTTACTATTCATGATTTGATGCACTCCCATAGTATCTCATATGGAATCAAAGATACACTTCTCCAGTAGTGAAGAAAACATGTATGAGAAGCTGTACATACTGTTTTATCAAGAGCACATGTTCAATCTTTGTTTTCCAGACCTGCGCCAACACCTGATAGACAGCAAGCTCACTAACCCTAGAGCGCTTTGAAGAGAGGTGGATGGCTTGCTCAGCACCAGAGTCCAAACAAATGTACCTGGGAGTAACCCCAAGAAGGTTGGGTCAGGTTACCCTAGAAAAGTGAGGGGGAACTCCCAGAAGACACATACAGGTCCCAGAGTAAGGTGGGGGGAAAGGTTCCCTTGCCCCTTCTGAGAAACAGGGAGGAGGTTCTAGTGGGTGGTGTTCAGGGTGCCCCCTTTCCAACGCTGTTGCTTTGA
Organism: Lissotriton helveticus; assembly: GCF_964261635.1. Lineage (NCBI taxonomy): Eukaryota > Metazoa > Chordata > Amphibia > Caudata > Salamandridae > Lissotriton > Lissotriton helveticus. The sequence continues at coordinate 1,451,006,173 of NC_136061.1, read as the reverse complement.
GTGTTTCCAGTATGGCACAAGCAGGAGGGACTCTGTCTGCCCGAGGGAAACCACCCACTGGTGGGAACTCTAATAGGGTTGCCAGTGTGGCTGTAGTGGTAGGCTGTTCCTGGGAGCAGAGGGTAGATCATGCCCTGGTGTCCCTTAGCTGAGAGGTGGATTTTAAGGTAATCTTGTGATCCATGAGGGTGGAAGTCATCCCTTTCATCAGGTAACAGTTAATGAGATATCATGCATTGCCTTAATTGATACCTGTGACAGCGGTGGAAAGACTGGTTTCCCCAGAGCAATATACCCAAAAGGTGTTTTGGTAAAACCGGCCCATAGGCAGGACTTCTTCCACTCTATGGCTTTAGTGTCCCTGAAAAGGGGTGGGGAAGTGGCCCAGAGGAGGGTCCTACTTAGCCCCCAGCTCCCCATTGACTGCATTCTTGTAAAAATACCTCGGATGTTAGAAGAGCTGGGAGGGGTGCCTGCCCTAATCACCTTGAAAGATGTTGGTTTCAGTGGGTACTACTCCAAATAGAGGAGGCCAGAGGCCCAGATGGTGGGGTAGGAGGTGGAGACAGTCTACAGTGGGAGAACTATTCAATCTGGGTTTGCAAGATATTGCTGTGTGGTCCCCCCAGGTGCGACTAGCTCCACTCAGGCATGCTGTGACAAAAGCTGATGGTCCAGGCCCTAGACCAGATCCCTAATGTAGGCAGGGTGCTGGAGAAGTGGAGATGGCTCCCTACCTTGACCTGATGGTGCTTGTGGGACTTCAGTACCACCTCTAATGACTGAGAAGGGTGGATTGGGAGTCTGCCTAGAGTGCTGGTCGACTAGGATTACTGTGGAGCAGACCCTCTGTGGCGAAGAGGGGCAAGGCCTGGTGGAACTGGCTGGGAGCCATCTAACTAGGGGGGTTGCCCTGAAGCCAGCGGCTACTGCTGGCGGAGCCCCTGACACTTGGTCTTGGACCCTTCCATGGCAGATGCAGAATATCATCCAGAAACTGTGTGACTGTTGCCCATGGCATTTACCTGTATTACCGGCTCTCCCTGGTGCAAGGGTGGGGAAGACCAGCCCAGGCAGAGTACCTTGCAGGTGGGGGAGGCCCTCCTACCCCCAAATGGGAGTGGAGAGAATATGGAGGAGGATGAGACATCAATAAATGCCCACATTCATAGGGTATTAGCTTCTATTGCAGACACCAAAACCATGCTCCAAAAGGACTTTGGGGCAGTGTCAGTGGGGCTGGGCCTGCTGATAGCAAAGCATCACAAACTATAAGACGGGTCAAGGAAACAGAACAGATGATGAAGCACCTCCTCCAAGAATAGAAAGTGACAGCCCACAGAGTTGAAGACCTCGCAGCTAGGATGCTCACTTAGGAAAAAAGTGTAGAGGATGTGGAAGGGTGAAACCTCTGCAACAATATCCACCTGGTGGGCCTACCTGAGGGTGTTGACTGGCGGACATGGTGGCTTTCCTAGAACACTGGCTCTCCTCAGAGGTGGCGGCGGATCAACTTGCAAATTCTTTACTCAAGGGAGAGAGCACATCGAGTGCCAGCATGACATTTGGCACAGGAGAGGACACCTACATCAGTTGTAGCTAAAATGCTATATTACAGAGACCAGGTCATTATTTTGCAGAGGGCCCGAACAGACGGCCCATATGAACTTGACAACAGCAGAGTGAAAATGTTCCCAGACTTCATGGTGAAAGTACAACAACAACGGGCTTCCTTCGGGAGGCCACTGAAGGCACTCTGAGCAGAGGGCATTCAACACTCTTTGATGTTCCCGGCGCAGCTTCACATAATGCTTGATGGCAAAACGTGTTTCTGTGACACTCCTGATGTAGCATGGGCATGGTTAGAAGCATACAAATTGGGGATGCCTCTGGCATGTCAACGGGTGAAACCTGTAAATGCCAGGCGTAAATCTGGGAGATGACTAAAAAGGCCCACTTTGGTCCTAGTTCAAAGGGTCCCTCCACATCGCAGATGGAGGACGGACGGAAAGCAGCATTACAGGCCATTGCTGATATAGTTACCTTGCAGAAATCTATGGACATAAGGGATAAATCCTTTGACGGTATTCCATGAGTTCTGACTCGGGCAATTCGGCCTTGGGAGGCAGGAACTTGCCGGTTATCACCCCAAAATCAATTGACAACATCATCTAACATGGACTCTCGCTGGCTGGGCTTCAGCTGCAGCAGCAGATTTTTACTCCTTCTATAGATGGGCTGGCACATACTAGAGTCCTTTATCTGGATTTGCCAGCTCCCCCTTGGATTGACACTCAGTAGGGCACTTTCCCTGCATGTTTTCTTCCTATACATGTTTGGATGGCCAGCCGATGCTGGACTGTCCTGGGGTGTGGGAGTTTATGGGTAGTAAATGTATTAATTTGGTTAGTTGCCCAGAGAAGAATTGGTTGGCACTGGGGATGCAGAGGAATCCGATGGGAGGAACTAAAGCTGGAATAGGGGAGAGGGGTACTGGGCACACACCATGGCGAATACATGCCCTGCAATAAAAATATTGACCTAGAATGTGTGGTCATGGGTTTAGCATCCAAGCAACACAGTATTCACTGTTACTTGTGCCGTCTGGGTACACAAGTGGTCATGCTACAAGAGACCCATCTCACTAAGGAGGAGTTTTTACGATTACGCTGCAGGTGGCGGGCCAAATATTTGCTAACTCATAATCTGCATATTCCTGGGGCTAAGTACTCTGGATAAGAGCTGGGACGCCCTTTAAGGTCATCAGTTTCACTATTGTACCAGAGGGCTGTTACGTGCTAGTCAAGGACAGGTTGTTATGATGGGAGGTCACTTTGGGCAGCATGTATTCTCCAAACCAGGATCAACTATGTTTTCTTTCGGCCCTAAGAGTACCTTTGTCCTCCCCGGTGGCGGATGATTTGCTTCTAGGAGGGGATTTCAATTGTGTGGCAGATATCAATCTAGAAAGGTCTACTCCCCCTTTACATGGGACAGCTGTGGAGACAACATCTAAGGATTTATGTGAACGGGCTGCGCACGTGGACATCACAGACATTTAGAAGGTACAACATGTTAATTACCGCAACAACTATTACTACTCACAGCTCCAAGATTTACACTCATGCCTTGAGATGTTTATGTATTTGGCTAGATTCTGCCCCGGGGTCACTCACAATGAATACCTGATTCGCACGCTGTCTGATCACAACCAATTACTACTCACTCTTTGTCCAACCACCGAACCCCCAGTGATGCCACTATGGCGCCTCTGCCCACAACTTTTAGAAGATGCATGCTTCAGAGACATACTCCAGACACCGGTTTCAGATTATTTCTGGATTAATCAGGGTAGGGCCAGGGACTCCCTAATTCGGATGATTTTAATGTTGTGGTATGGGGCCAATTCATGAGTCAGAGAACTGAACTTTATGGTCCTATATCAGCATCTACACGATTCAGGCAATAGACTGAACACGGCGATGCTATAGGACAAGAGTTCTTTGTGGTGAGAGACAAGTGTAACGATCTTTCAGAGCGACTTTGTCAAGTTGATGTATGAGAATACCATGAGCGGGTGCATGAAGAGGGAGAACGGTGGGGCAGGCTCTTGGCATGGTTGGTGCACCCGAAAATAAGAGGCTCACCAATAACGCAGATACTCAGCATCGAGGGAACACCATTTCATGCCCCAAGGGCCATTAATATAACTCTCCATAACTATTACAAAACTCTCTACAGCCAGCCGGAATATATCCCACAGAGAAGATGGAAGATTTCATTACCTCCATACTGCTGCGTGGCCTAGACCCGGAACTTCAGAGGGATCTTGGTGATGACTTGTTGCTCTACTTGAAAGCTGGGCATGTGAGTGTGACAAATGCTAATGAGTTGTTGAAGGAGTTCTCCACACTTTCAGGTTTGTGGGTCAACAGGACCAAGACGCACCTGTTCCCCATCAGAGCAGACATGACGTGGCCACTTGGCGTGCCGGCTGGAATGGAGTAGTAACCCCGGTCTTTTTGATATTTAGGTATATAAGTATTCCTGGATGATCTTAGGGACGATAACCTTGGTCCAGTGGTTCGATCTCTCAAAACTAACAAACCATTTTGACATTCCTTTAAACTTTCAGTGATGTCACGTATCTCTCTATCCAAAATGATCATGCTCCCAAGACTCTATATTACTTTGTGAACTTCCCAATCGTATCGGCACACTCCTGGAGAAGGATCTAGATTCTTTGCTCTGTGAACTGATCTGGGATGGAGGGTGGCACAGGGTCTCCCTGGTGGTCCTGCGGAGGGCTACAGAGAAGGGTGGGTTGGAGGCACTAGATTTTGGTATATTTGGAGGCACTGCTTCAATTGCTGGCTCCCTAGCTGGATGGCGGGCCCTCAAGTTAGTGGGCCCTATTGGACGGACTACACATCAGGGGCTACTAGTATATAAGATAATTACCACAAAAGTAAATACACCCCCACCAGTGGGGTGCTGTTACAAGTAGCACTATAATGCTGCAGGATATATGTGGGGTATACACAGTGTGGGGTGTACATGCAGGGCACCTCTCTATGCCCCGCACCTACCGATAGTGGGTCTGCCACATGGAGCCCCCCTCCCCATTTACGGATGCCCAATTGGCCGACTTATTGAAATGTATGGCCTGGGAGTCAGGGGGAACCGGTCACTCATGTGATTCTGCAGGCACTGGTGACGCTGGGCTCAGCGCGACATCTGGTGAAATGGCTCCACAGAGTGCAATTGGAGATGGTCACAGGACCGCTGTCAGGGATTAGAGACAAATGGGCATCATTGCTGGGCAGGGACTTGACAGATCTAGAGTGGCGTTGAATCATTGAAAGCCCTAAGTGTTTCTCTAGGAACACCAGTTTCAAGCATGCCCAATTCAATTAACTACAAATACATATTTGACCCCCTACCGACTCCAGATTATGTATGGAGGGGAACCCAGGGCCCGATTCACAGAATGAACTTAAGATTCAATCCTAAACTTACTACTATTTTGGTATTCACAGAATGCACTTACTACTTTTGGCATTCACAGAATGAATTTACTACTTTCGGTATTCAAAGAATGAACTTACTACTTTTGGTATTCACAGAATAGACTTATGACTACTAACTTTACGCCCCCTCCCGGGACGGAAATTCCGCTTCCGGGACAGAAGTGATGTAATAGCAGTGCATATCTTTTTCGAGGGGTTTCTAAACCTGCCACAAATTATCCAAGAAGTAAATCACCCTGTGCCAGCCTAAATTACAAAGCAGAAGGTGAAAGAATCATCAGATCTAAATATGTCATACACATATTCTGTTGTTCATTTCTCACTCTGCAACGCCATTACATCCCCAACACACCACTGCTCCTACGTGCCCCATCTGCGGCAGTACTTCACAACACTGTTAGAATGCAGAAGATATGGGGGTATCCCTGAAAAGTTCGACAAGCACATTTCCCATTTGGTTACTTTTCTCTCTTCTCACCCATTGACACACTCAGCCAGAGCACAGACAAGTGCAGTAGCAGAGGTCCCTTCATCTCCTGGGAGGAATTGACAACGTACAGAGAAAGGCAGTATAACCTCACTAACTGGTACGTCAAACTGTCCAGGAGATGGTCAAAATGCATACATTGTCAGGAGACGACAGAGGTACATATAGTGCCCACATATGAAAGTCAACCAGAGATGAAAAATGTGATTCATTACAATTGGAGTTGTGAATGAACTTTCACCTTCAGCATATGACATATGTGAGCTGCGAAAGACAACATATAACATATCTTGGGTCATCATACCTTTATAATTGTGGAACATAACATGTATTTCACCAACAGTCCCAGACCTGGGAATCCAATCCTGTAATTGAGTGCCACAACTAGTCAAAAGGGTGTCCCCACTATATTGTAATAGTGTATGTAGACCTAATCAAGAAATCCTATTTGCAAAAATATGGTAACGATGAACAAACAGTGAGATACCAATCTCAGTAGTATTGTCAATGCATCCACTGTTCAACTTTAAATCTTTCCAATACATATTAAATTGCAGGGTCTTGGGCTCAAATGTCCATGGACTCGATAATTCTCGCTTCGGTGCCTGACCTAATCATGGGTTCACACTCTGCAACTCTGGGCATTAAGCTTGCTTAATCTCCACAACGGCCCCCCTGCGGCGGGATGCCTGGCTTTCACCTTGGGGATGCCTTGTAGGGGTTATCTCACAGGGAAAAGCCAGGACGGGTTCCCAAGGCAAGCGCGGAGATACCCCTTCGGGGGTCGATTCAGGCGCTATATAAGAAACATAATAATAATAATAATAATTACAGTCCACACAGCTGGTCATGTACTTCTTACATTGGATGGATTATTTGTTGGGCATCAACAAAACACGATAGTGGACCTTACCTCTGGATTCGTAGGCATGTAATTGTGATATAGGTTGCATCTAGGTAGTGGGCACATTGTAAGTCATATGTGGGATCACTCATGACATTATATATAACACACTTCTGCAACGGTGGTGCCCACAACTGTTTGTGCTTGTCCTTTGTCCCAGAAATTGAGTGCATCACATGTGGCAGCAGAAATGTAAAGTTACAAAACACACTTAATATTGTAGGTACAATGCAGTCCTCCCAGAATCAAAGACATATACTGACGTCTGCTACAAGGTTGGACGTGACATCCGTTCAAGGACCACACACTGTTCCGGTGCCGGGACAACGTAAGTCAACCCTAGAATAATTCTGGCAGAATGCTCATTAAGTGGGCTTTTCACCTCTACCGTATGTTGTATGTTTTGTACAACACTGTTGTCCTCCATCACAATATGCTCGCATATGGCATTTGAAAACATGGCAGATCAGACCCTGGTGGCAAATGAGAGGCTGACACAAAATGTATGCCAAGCCAGTGCAGAATGGACATACAATAGAACAATGTGTCATATGAACTAACCAAAACACAACAGGCTTGCAATTCAATGATAGGATAAATCCCCAGCAAAATATACATGTTTAAATCAAAATGAAATTGGTATGGCTGAGGCACACACTGATGCCAGTTGTGTACCTTTGAGATGGGTGTAGGGGCTGCTAAGGTGAATCGTCATGCAGTTACACATGCAAAATAACTTGGCTGAACAGCAACACGATAATCCAGTGCAGGCGGGAAGCCTCAAAGCTTCTCAGCTTATCCGCAATGTGTGATCATAACCAAATGTTGTTTTCTGCTTGACTCCTCTTCTACCATACTCACATGTATATGTGAGTGTTTGACATATGAGGGTTCGATGTCTGCTGTACAAGACACCATCCGTTGTCAGCTAAGTAGTACCATGATGTTGGAAATAGAGTATGGGAACAGAGGACACTCAAAGGATGGACATTAGAAATTTGTGTTCACTCATTCAAAAATGAGCTGTGTGACCTCATGGGTACGGAAGCACAAATGAGCAACATCATGTCAATGACTACTGCACAAACTCACACATGAACTCCTTTCTGACTTGTCAAAAGACAACATTACACTCATGAAAAATGTTAGTCTCCATGGTAAAGGTTAAATCAGTGTAATGCGGATGAGTCCGGGTCATTTATCCCCTTCCTTGAAATATCAGTAACCTTCTCATACAAGTTTGTCAGTTAATGCTTCATCTTATTGATGTCAGTGCTGCATGGAGGTAACAGCTGGCAAATGCTGCATGTGAGCAGGTGCCCACATGTAAAATCCATGAGGTAATCATGCTGCACATTGTCCTGGATTATCCACAAATGGTTATTGAGAATGACATGTTGGCTCATAGCTACCATCTGTTGTACTAAAATATGGACATGTATGTCTCATCACAGCTGCTGACAGGATGATACCACTGCAGCAGACACCATCCCGGGGGATTCATGATATCCTAGCTGCAGCAGTGAAAACCTTGTACACCTGTCCTTCAGGTAATTCTGGCATGAGATGTGTCACTAGCTCAGATTACTAAGCCATGACAGAGATTGAGATCCCCTTCTGCATGGAATCAACAGTTGTTGTTTACAAAGTGAAATACAAATCAGGAGTGTCACATGTGCCTGTCTGTCAATTGGTGATGCAGATCATTGAGAATGTTGTCTCTACCCTCTACAGCTATGTCTACAACATCTATGAGGAGACAGGTTCAGCAGGTTACACCAGCGGGGAATGCGAATGGACAGAAAGTTGTGGCTGAAGCTGGTGAGTTTGCTAGTATTATGTACATCTCTGTGTAACACCTCAGTGCTATGGTGTGAGCGGTCATCTGTGGTGTTACCCTAACCAGATCACATGATCCTCATCTGCTGATGCAAAGTACAGTTAATACAACCCTGGTGTTGCACCACATGTAATACCAGGTCAATCGCTAATATGGGTGCAACCTCTGTGTTCCAGATAATGCTGAGGGAGAGGATGACAGACCTACGACCAGTGCTGGCCAACGGGGAATCAGAGGGGAGAATCCCATGATCCTCCAGGCAGTTATGTTGGCAGCAAGTCATGCTCAAGAGGAGGAGGAAGATCATGACGACGTTGACTTTGGGGATGATGATGATGATTATATATCCGTCCACTCCGTGGATGACGATTCTGATGTCACTGCATCCCATCCTCCGCCAAGCAATGTTCATCAGCCTTCTCCCAACACCCCAGCATAGAGAAAACCGACCACAGCTTGCAATCATCACAACAAAGACATCACTCCCTCACAGCCCTCACATCCAGGACTGGCATGATGGTTCCCCTACCCGCTCTTCTCTACACAGTGTATCCCTGCCACACTCTCCAACATCTGCGGGAAGTACCAGCCCTGTTGTGGTGCAGGTATTCCCTGGGCATCATTCTCCTGCCCACAGTCTTCCACCTGCCATCCCCTGGTGTTGTACCTGCTCATCCCATCCCTGGCAGACACCTGCAGAGGGTGTCTGCACCTGGCTATGGTGGCCAGTGGGAGCAGGACTTCTTCCAACAGCAGGCAGATGTGAGGAAGGACATTCGTGCCATGGGGCTACTCTGTCAGACATGTCTGGTCCAATTCCCTCAGGTGGTGGACAGGATGAGCCAAGCTTTGGATAGGATGGATAGGATTTGGTATGACATGTCCAGGAATATGAGAGAGCTGATATCCATCCAAAGGGAAGAGAGTGCAAGACACCATGCCTTGGCCATGAAGCTGATAAAGGGCATGCTGAGTGTGATCTGAAGTGTCCCTTCATGGCCAACGCAGGGAGTGGAGCCATCACATCTGCCTGCAGGACAGCACATCCTCACACCTGTACCACCAACTGCACAACACCACAGCAAAGATACACAAACACACCGGCATCTTGAACAGGCAGCCCCACCACCTGCACAACCACCACCAAGCCCTCTACTGTCACCCCCACCACCTGCACAACCACCACCAAACCCTGTATCATCACCCCCACCACCTGCACAACCACCACCAACCCCTGTACTGTCACTCCCACCACATGCACAACCACCACCAACCCCTGTACCATCACCCCCACCACCTGCACAACCACCACCAACCCCTGTACCATCACTCCCACCACCTGCACAACCAGCCCTTGTCCAGGCACAGGCACCAAATGTGCAGACGCCATCTGCTCCTGCACATGTATATCACCCTATACAACACCCACATACACATAGGCGACAAGCCCAACCTGACCCCTCACAGCGATCATCACATCCCAAATTGCGAAGTCACAAGCACGATCACCAGTGACAAGAACTGTTTATATGTGTATAGGAAAAATAAAGATCTACAAAAGAAATATTCTTTTGTGTATCACGTCCTATATAACGATGTAGGTATGTGTGTGTGTGTGTGTGTGTGTGTGAGAGACACAGTCACAAGTGTAACCCATCATTGCAACAAGCTATTATGTGCATAGCAGATGACTCACAAAATATGTGTCCATATTCGGAAACAGACATTCAAAATTAAGTCAAACAAGTTTAACTAAGTAGAAGATATTTATGTAGGAACAGAAAATAACCGTCCGTTTAGAAGGGAGAAAGGAAAACAAATGATGATCTTAATGCAGAAGGAGAAGGGAACTTGGATTGGGGTGGGGCAAAAAAAATATAATACGTCAGGGAGCATCAGGGAAACCAGTCTATTTACAAGAGGAAAATGAAATCATTGTCCACAACAACGTCTCAGTCAAAAAGTCAAGTGTCCTTCTGATCATCCTCCAGGACCGCAATGTCCAGATCCTCAGTGTCCGATGCAGGCACACGGCTGGCTGGTGCAGGAACAGGGACCACATGGGATTGTGACACATGAGGAGTGCAGAGGGAAACAGTGTGGGGCACCGGACAGGGGGAGACATTGACGGTGATATGGGAAGGAATTTGGGAGACAACAGATATGGGTGTGGCCAGGGAATTGACGTTGGTGGCGAGGTTGTCCAGAGATCGGAGAATATCCGCTCGCATCGTGCGTATCTCTAGACACACCTGTAGCATGATGGGAGCGGACATGTCTGTTTGACCCTCAACCATCCAACTCAAGTCTGCTGGCACAGCCATAGACGGAACAAGACCGGGAGGGGCCTGGGGGGACAGGAGGGATGTGGTGCCTCAGTTCCGGAGCAGATGTTACGTTCGGGTTGGTGGCTATGAGGAGGGAGAGAGGTTGCAGGGGATGGAGCTAGAGCCCCCAATGGCATGGGGGACTCTTGAGGTAGGGAGGGGCTGATGACAGGCCCAGATTGAATGTTGGCCTGACCCGGGGACTCCTCTTCAGGACCCACTTGTGAAGAGCGTGGGGGAGAGTAGCTCTCCACCACATCAGGGTCAGAGGTGTTGGGTCCTCCCCCCCCACCTTCAATGTCCACAGCCTCTGCCCGGAACGTAGCACCAGAGTGGTGTCTTCCTCATCCCCGGTGGGCACAATCCCCTTGCCTCCTGATTTCGAGGTTCCCTCCTCCTCCTCTTCTTCCTCGCTGGTGAAAATGTAAGCAAAATCCTGATCTGGTGGTTGCTTCATGCAGGACGACACACATACATAGATGAGCCATGGTCAGAATTTGTTTTCCTCTGATCACACTCTACAGTTAAGAGGGGCCAATTTACGACTGCTGGCACATCTCTGAAGAGTTGCGACGCACCTACCCACCCGTGCGCCCCCACTGATGCGCTGCATTTACAATGCGGCGCACCGTGGCGCTCATGTGGGCAGCTGCGTGATGCATTCCCGGGCAGAAATGTGGCGCATTGCTGGAGTTGCGACGCAGCTCCAGCAAGGCTCGGGGGTGCCCTATCTCTAACATGCTGCATCAATCCTTACGCCTGCTTCAAGCAGGCGCAGGGTTTTGACGCAGCATGGCCCTAAAAGTGACTGAGTGAAATCTTGCAGATTTCACTCAGCCACTTTTAGGAGGTGTTCCTGCGCCATAACGCCCCCCCCCCCTGCACCAGAATGCCTACATGTGGCGCAGGGCTTTACAACATGATGCAGCTCCCAGATGCGTCACATTGTAATTACCCCGCAGAATGGCGCTTGGTTTGCGCCGCCACTGCATCACAAAAGTGTTGCAACGGTGGTGTAAAAGAGGGGCAAGGGCCTTGTAAATCTGCCCCTCAGTGTTTATGAACTTACATTACATGTATGTTCACTGTCATTTACTGAATTGAGTCTGGCATGGACATCTCATGTGTATTATTGTGGCTTACGCAACTGTATTGGTCAACCGTCAACCTTGGCATTCTTGTGATCTGTGTATCCTGTCACTGCTACATGTGCCAGTTCCAAAACCAGTCCACCAAAGGAGAACATGAAGAGTCCATATTTTATTGAATTTGTCCATTTACATGGATTTGCAGCTATTTAACGTCTGGACAAGTGTCATCTGCTTTGTAGCATTGTATGGGACAAGACAAATGCTGAATGTGGGTCACACATCCACATAGGGTCTGGCCTACTTCTCTAGCTACATTGTGAGTCAAGTCTTTTGCCGTCCCCACACATCATCGGACAATCCAGTGCCACATATTGGCTTTGTTGACTTAAAAGGTAGTGCAGTACACCGGTGAACAGTGGTGGGTCAATGTGACAGCTACCTGTACATCCGGCCATCTTTATCGTTGCTAATCCAGATAGAGCATCTAGAAGGGATTTGTGGGAGACAAGGGCCAACTTTGATCACTATGTGCAGGCAGAGAGGGACATGTGGTCCGGGCCCCAGAACTGTACGCCAGACTTGGCCATGTTTTATCAGTATAACCGTTTCAGCACTTTGGATCTTGTTAACTGATGTTTGTGACAACACCAGCTGTTCCCGCGAGAAGGGATATTGGTGTGGCGCCGCGGCCAGGGCGACTGACTCCGGAAGCTGGGGATCACGGTTCGATCCCTGGCACCGGCGCCAGATTAGCCCAGCACCATGTGACTCTGGGCAATAGCTTGCTTAATCTTCCCGACGGCCCCCAGCGCCTAGAGACCCTGACGGGTGATTGTGCGCTTTACAAATGTGGATTATTATTATTATTATTATTATTATTGTTGTAAACCCCTTTCCCGGAGGAGCTGATCACCCTGAAGCACAGCTTGCGTTGCATAGTAGTGAGACTAAGGGGGTGACTTTCAGAAGAAGGAGTGGTAACAATATGAGTATTGGGAGGAACGATGAAATAAATCCAGTTGGGGTGATGTCGACAAATCGACAAGTTGAAATAGGAACCATTCATCTGAATGTGGAGGAGAGGAGTCCAAGCGACAAATCCCGATTAGATGAGGGGACTTTAGTGACAGCAGACCTAGAAGTGGAGAAAGTCCACGTGGATGGACCACAAGTGAAACAAGGGAGTATCCTTATCCTCTCATGGAACCTTGCAGGGATCAAAAACAAACTACTATGCCCTGCCTGGGATACGTTTATAGGCAAACATGATATCTGTCTACTACAGGAAACATGGGCTCTCGAAAGCAATAAACGAACTGGTTATGCTATATTTGACATAATGGCTACAAAAAAGACCAGGGGTAGACCTTCGGGAGGCCTTAGTATTTGGATAGGTACGCACCTCAGTGCAACAGCAGAGCACTTGCCTACAAACTCAATGGACATCCAATGTGTCCTCTTAACATTGTCAACCGGAAAAAGACTTGCCTTAATCAATGTCTACTCCAGGCCGACTCAGAATGGGTCAGAATCTATAACTGTAGAAAATGTTAGTAATTACTTGCCAACTTTAGACCCTGAGACCATTTTAATAGTAGGGGGGGGACTTCAACTCCCAGTTTGAACCCTTAGACAACCAGAGTAATGAGATTGATGAGGATAGTGAGAACCAACTTTGGAATATTATGGAACCATGCATTCCCCCTGTAAGAGCGTGGACTCCGTTGGTCCTCCAAATAAATTCCTTAACACTGTCCTTTTCACTGAGGGCCTGTACAGGAGATTTAAATCAGATAGTTTGGGGCGAAATACGTTTAATAGAGAAGGGCATGGCTCAATTATAGACTATATTATGGTTGAGTGTCGCTCCTGGGATAGGATATCCGATTTTGAGATAGTTAGAAGGAGTGACAGTGATCATAATGCTCTAGTTATGTCACTGAAGCCAGGAAGTTGGGGCCTGTTGAACAATCTTGAACCACTCCCACTAGTACACGAGCCACTCCTGCTACATAACAATAGGAGGAGGGTAAAATGGCCCTATATTCAGGATCGCCCAGACAAATTGGCAAGTATTTATCAGCGGGTCGTACCTTATCTTAAGGAAATGGCAGGGGTGGTGCAAATGGGCCCGCAAGCTGGCCAGGTGACCAGGCCGCTAGAAATCCATAGACTGCTAGTCTCCAGGATATGTTTTACCCAAAAGTTAGCATATAGGCAAAACCCCTGACGTCACATCCTTGGTATAACTCGTCTTGCCGAAGTATCAAGAAAGATTTATTGGAAGCAATTAAAGCGAAAGATAAGACAGGTATCAAGGAACACAGACATCTATATAAGCGGGCCATTATAAATGCCAAGAAAGATTAGGATGCTAACAAATGGGAGGAATTGAGAGTTACGCTCCAGAATAGAGATCCGAAATCGTTCTGGGCCATAGTGAGTGGTGGTGGGCAAGAGCCTAAAGTGGCAATTGAATCTAATATAGCCCCGACTATATGGGAGGTTCACTTTAGATCTTTGTACGCTTGCTCAAGTGTAGATGCATTAGCATCTTTTGCCCCCTCCCCGACCCATGAATACCTATTGGGTGGGGAACAGGAAATTACTCTTCTAGAAGTTCTATCTGGTATTAACAAACTAGTGCCAAATAAGGTACCCGGATTGGACAGACTTCCCGGGGACCTGTTTAGGTCCCAACCTGAAATATGGGCCCCTTATCTCTGTTTGCTCTACAACTCTATCCTGAGGGGAATGGATCCACCTGAAAGCTGGCGCGGGGCAGAAATAGTACCCATTTAGAAAAAAGGCTGCCCTCTCCTACCATCAAATTACAGGCCCATCAGCTTAATAGATAACACTCAGAAGCTGATGGGTCGAATTATCCTAGATAGGGTGCAAGCCTGGATTGGCGAAAATTAGATCTTGAGTCCTCTCCAGGCTGGCTTCAGGGCAGGCACGTCAACCACTGGTCAGTTATTCAGACTCCAGGTCCTGTATTGGAGAGCAGTGAGTGTAGAGGGTGGCAGCCTCTACCTAATTTTTGTGGACCTAAAGTCTGCATTCGATCTAGTGCCTAGGGGAAAACTGTGGAAAGTTCTCGCAGAACTAGGTCTACCCCCTTACCTTTTGGATGTCCTAATCAGGCTACACACAGAAACTTATGCTCAGGTCAGGTGTAAAGGACATTGATGCCCCGAGGCTGGTCTCAGGCCGTGTGCCCGCATTGATGTTCGCGGATGACACCCTGTTGTTATCCAGAACATCAATGGGGTTGCAACGTGTCCTGGACGGTTTTGCGAACTTCTGTGCACTGAGAGGACTAGAAATCAATTTGGCCTAAACCAAGTTTATGATTTTCAACCCCCCCAGTAAGACCCGCCAAAACCCAGTACTAGATGGTACTCCTCTAGAGAGGCTGAAAACCTTTGAGTATCTGGGAATTACGCTCAAAGAACATCTGAATTGGGGTACCCAGTTGTCAAAGGCGGCTCTCAAATTGGGACAAAAATTAGGAGGGCTAACCAAAATGTATAGACTCTCAGTCTCCAAGCCTGCTGCACCTCCCTTAGAAAGTTACAAAGTGCAGGTTAGAGCAGCATCAATGTATGGAGTTGAGCTATGGGGTCACAGTAATCTTACTAACCTCACGAAGATTGAAAATACATTTATGAGGAACCTGTTGGGAATGCCTGTCAGTACGCCCCTAATACCCCTTAGACTGGATCTAGGGCTCCTCCCCATTGAAGAGGAGGCAGCACTAAGACCATTAATATTCTGGAGAAGACTGTGGATTTTTCCTGAATTATCTGCCTACAAGAATGAGTTTAGCAATGGCTGGGCAGATATCAGAGATAAAAAGATTCCATGGTTAACTCACATCAAGAATTATACCACTAGGATTGATCTGCAAGAGATGTGGGAAACACCAGAAGTACCTTGCGCAACAATAACTAAGGATAACCTTGTGCACCAATTTAGGCAATTTAACCTTACTCTCTTGCACAGGAGTACTAGACTCGGCAAGATGACTTCCCAGTTCCTAGAGGTAAAAGTAGAGTACAAAATGGAGCAGTTTCTGGATGTGATCTTCCCGGCAATATCGAGGAAATTGTACATGCAGTTCAGAATGGGCAGTGTGCCAATTAAATCCTTTACTAGTAAATGGGTTACCAACAAAACCACGGAGTGCCCATCATGTAATTACCACCTAGAAAACAAAACTCATGTACTCTTTGTCTGTCCTAAATACCAGGCAGCACGCAGATGCTGGGTCAAAACAATCTGCAGGAACCTTGGATTCAGGGATTGTTCCCCGGCTCTGAGAGTCTTAAAATCTGACACAAACCTCCCAATAGTCTTTGCAGTGTCCCGCTTTTTAAAGGCAATGTGGCTTAAGGGACGTAACTCCCTTACTTAATGATTACCTGATGAACTTTTTGCCATTGTTTTTATTGACAATTATTGAATTCTCATGATAACTACTTTACATGGTTTAATAAGTTTTTATCTTGGTTGTTTTTATAAGATGTCTAATGTATTATTATCACTAAAATCACTGTAGTTTCTCAATGTTTAACATATTAATTCTAAATTGTATTATGTAACTGTCTTTTATTATGCGCTTTTATCGTCCTGGTGGCCGAAATAAAGTTATCAATGAAATGTCATACAGGCCACTGAGGGTGAGACGTCTGCCAGTGGACACACCTTGCAAATTTAGGAACACTTAAGAGTGATGCAAGGATCTCAAAGTCTGTCTTGACTCCATAGCACTTGATGATCTGTCTCAATTGGAACACAAACTCTACAATTGCAATGCAAGTCACAGCATCCAATACCCTTTGGCCTGCCATGCACACACTGGACAGTGTCTGTACCATTGCTCATCCAATGCACACATCAGTTATGATTTCCTTGGTTCAATGGTAGTGGGGCTGGCAGAGCAAACTTCAATAAGTTGTCATGAAGAAACGACAACTTCCAAAATGCACTCTGCCCTGTAGATTCCATATGCCACGGTGTGCCTTTTTAATCTTGGTGACTGCTGCATGGACACGGAATTGGTGAGTGGAGGCATGGGACACACAATTGTACAGCACTGTTTCACTCACATCATACTCCCAGACACATATTACTAATGATGCACTTACCAGGTCTCTGCTGCTCATGCTTCTCCAGCTGAGCATGGAGGGTCGGCCAAGCTGCTCGCAGGACCCTCCTGTACAGTGGGGAGAGGCGAGGACGATGCACATGGTGCTGGGAAGACAGGCCCACCAGCTCCGTAGCCTTGTGGCGGGCTCAGCGGTTTAGGTCCTCCCAGCACTCGTGGCATGGTGTACACTCCCACTGTACTGCAGCGCTCACCGATGTTAGCCCATAGCCTGACCCGGGCTGCAGTGCTCAGCTGGTACTCAGGGTCCCCATATAGCTGAGGAAATTTGTCCAGCACCCCCTCTACCAAGATGTCCAATTCCCTTTCTGTGAAAGGGGGTACCCTCTCTTCATACTCCTCAGACATTTTGGAGGAAATAAGTGTCTTGAGAGCAGCAGGATGTCTGAGGATCTGATCAGTGATAGAGGATGACTAAGAATGAACACATAATGGCTGCCAACTACTTCCTGTGATGTATGTCCTGTCTCCCACTTCCTGTATCACATTGCCTATAGGAAATTATGTGTTCCAGGTTATATTCGGAGGTTACGGCCCGAAAACGTAGTTTCCGGTTCCGGAGCGTCGGATCCGCACACGCGCTTTACGCTTGAAAACCGGAAATTACGTTTTTGTGCCGTAACCTCCGAAAATGACCCGGAACACATATTTTCATACAGGAAATTTTATACAGGAAGTGGGAGACAGGAATTATATCACAGGAAGTAGTTGGCAGCCATTTTGTTTTAATCCTGATCCATCCAAAATCAGTAATCAAATCCACTCCCATCCTGCTGTTCTGTTGTATAAAAAAGTGAAATTACAGTGCAGGTGAGAATTATGAATATGTAACAAAAGGGGGAACAGACCATTTAATGACATTTCTGCACGGACGGGGGGGGGGCTGACACAACATCAAAACCCAGTTTCATTTTCCCCTACTTTGCATTATGGTACATGTAGTCCATATTGAGTGCTCATTATAAGAGTTGTGTGATGTGTTAAGTAAAATTGGGGTGGAGCAGTGTGGATATATCACAGACACATGGGGCATGGGATTTTCAAGCCCCATACGCCACATTTGCACCACCTAAGCCTGTGCCATGCTGCGGGCTATTTACAACGTGACGCATCTGGGAGATGTGTCACGTTGTAAAGCCCTACGCCACATGTGGGCGTTCCAGCGAGGGGGGGGGCGTTCTGGCGCAGGAACGCCTCCTAAAAGTGGCTGAGTGAAATCTACAAGATTTCACTAAGTCACTTTTATGGCCATGCTGCATCAAAACCCTGCGCCTGCTTGAAGCAGGCGTAAGGATTGACGCATCATGTTAGGCAAAGGGTCACCCCGAGCCTTGCTGGAACTCCTGCAATGCCTCACCTTTACGGCAGCAGATGCGTCACGCATCTGTCTATTCTTGCGCCATGGTGCGCTGCATTGTAAATGCGCCACATCCTTGGTGGCGCATGAGGTGTCTGCAGTGACGCACAATAACTGGCGCATTCCTGATGATATGCAGGGATGCGCTAGGTATTGTAAATCTGCCCCATGGTGCCTGATTCACCCACGATATAATCACTCACGTTTTGGGCCCATCATTTGTGGGGGAGTCAAATCTGTTGAGGTCACTGGCCTGAGTATGCAAGGGTTATGGCCTTTTGTGATTAAGTGACACATTCTCATGAGGTTCAGGTAGGTCTCTCAGGACATGTATTGTTTGTCATCAGCATGAATAGTTGTTTTTAGGGACATCCACTACACTGATCGCTGACATGGGCACATGACCTGAGGCACGCTCCACCTTTTGACTACTGTCAGCAGCTGTAATTTACATGCAGTTAGTGTGGCTTGCAAAGTCATCTCAAGGTGGAATTTATTGACACAATTGTGTCTATCCAAGTTTCTTCATTGACAGCAGACAGCAAACCACATTTTGTCCATGACACCACAGGTTGCTAATGTGAAAAACTTGGCAACGAACTGATCACGTACTTGCATGCCCTGACGTCGGTTAAGTGCAATGGCCTGATTTCCCAGATTCAGAGCTAGCTGAGGTTCCAGAGGTATGTGTAAGCCATGTGTTAAAGCAATATTGTGCAATATACAACAGGCTAATATGATCTTGCACACCACTTCTTGGGAGTACAGCAGCACACCCCCTGTACGGTCGAGACATCTGAATTGCGACTTCAACAGACCAAAAGTGCGCTCTATGATGGCTCAAGTCTGTATGTGTGCCCTATTGTACCTACGCTGAGGTACAGTGTTTGCACGCCTGTAAGGGGTGAGGAGTTGTGGGGAGAGTGCATATCCAGCATCGGCTGAGGAGGGAAGAAAGGGTAGTTGGTTACATTTCCCTCTTTGACTTACACAGGACATGATCTATACATTAGTACATGCAGTGTCTGTTGGGACATGAATCTTATAGTACATTGGAGCATTCAGACAATTCAAAGACAAATATCACTCATTTTTAGTGCTTGGTACTTACCAAGTAGCCACATGTTGCCAAATTCTCCAGTAGCCATCCGCCGGGCAAGAGGTGACATGTGGAATATAAAGCTGTCATGGGTACTGCCTGGGAACACTGCATGCACATTGATGAACCTCCCACTGTCATCACAGACAGCTTGCATATTGATGGAATACCATCTGTGTCTGTTGCAGAAGATGTGTGCAATGTGGTGGGGTGGCTGAAGGGCCACATGGGTGCAATCAATTGCACCCAGCTCTCGTGGGAATTGTGCAAGGAGATATACATGTCTTGATGTCCATTGTCTCATGGCCAGTGTATGTGGCATTTGTATGTGGTTGTGGGCTCTAGCAGTGATGCATCTCAGTACCTGATGCAGGCACCGTGACTGGCTCGCCTGGAAAATGCCCACATGGTCACTGGTGACCCTTTGGAAAGACCCAGTGGCAAAGAAATGGAGACCAGAAAGGATCTTGAGATATGCTGGTATTGCATGTGAGCAGCAGGTCACAGAGTCAAGTTCCAGCTCCCACTCACATACCATATCCAAGATGACTTCTGGAGGGAAACAGTACCTGGTCCTTACATCTTAGCTGGACAATCCCAATAGGTTGATCCTCTGTCTGAAGATCCTCTCTGCTCTCCTCCTCCTCCTCAAGTAGTTTTTCCACATGGCAAGGGGCAGTGCAACAAACACATTCAGTGTCATGTTCAAATGGTTTTTGAGTGTCTGCTCTGCATTTATGCATTTTGCAGGGCTAGGATTGGCTGCAGTGTGTCAGCTGACCCATGGTGGGGGATGACATGATCAACTACCATAATTTGTATCTTATGGCCCAAAATCAGAAATTCTGACCTGGAATCGTAAGTTCCGACGCAGAGCCAGAAATTGCGGGCCGGAATCGCAAAATCCGCCGCAGTGCCATAAATTCCGTCCCCGAAGCAGAGTTTACCGCCCGGGAGTGGACGTAAAGTTAGTAGTCGTAAGTCTATTCTGTGAATACCAAAAGTAGTAAGTTCATTCTGTGAATACCAAAAGTAGTAAGTTCATTCTGTGAATGCCAAAAGTAGTAAGTGCATTCTGTGAATACCAAAATAGTAGTAAGTTTAGGATTGAGTCTTAAGTTCATTCTGTGAATCGGCCCCCAGGGCCTGCCTGAGATGTGGGGAACTTGATGTGGGATTCACTCACATGGCATGAGATTGTCCAGGATGGAGGGGTTACTGGGAGGAAGTCATTGCCATGAATATTGGGGTTATGGAACACCCCCTCTCATGTACAGCAGAGGTTTGTCTGCTCGGCCTGTTCCCTAAACACAAAGCACGCAAGATTGGTACCAGATTTGTATACCTAGCATTGATACTAGAGAAACGTTGCATAGCACTAAGGTGAATATCTAGGTTGAATCCCACAGTCTCTGCATGGGAGAAAGATGTGGAAGCTTGGCCCAGGGCAGAGGAGAGAGTATGAATGAGGGAGGCCACCCAGTGACGAAGCTATGGACGGAGGTGCTCCAGGCATGGGATGCACACCTCACTATAGTGGAAGACGAAACACCGACAAATTCATCATCTGCTGGGACCCCGGTGGAGTCCACCCCCTGAGTAACCAGTGCAAGTCAGAGTAGAGACTATAAGAGTTGACATGCTAGAATCTTTCCACTTAGATCGTCCTCTCCCCGGCTTGACACTCACACACCGTTGTCATTTATCCTGTTTGGCATTCCCCTGAACACCAGCCTATATGTACTCATTGGGTGACTTTATGGTTTCTTTAATGATTTATTTGTAATTTTGTTCTAGGGAAATAAAATTCAGATAATTGTTTTCTAATATATACACTTTTGGCACTATTAATATGACTGTCTCTGCAACCATGGCTCCTGGAGTACCAAGATATAATGAATGTTCAAAAACATGGATGTACGAGGTTGCACTGTTATGAGCTAAGTTGGATGCCAACATGATTCTTCTGTGCACACCAATACAGTTGGTAATGTTGTCACAGCCTCCACTACATAGGGGATAGTACTTATACATTTATGGCACTAACTCGATATTTGTCTAGCAAAATGATGATATTGGATTACTGCAGCAATGTTTGTTGTATAGATATTCACCGGTGATGTGCACCAAAGTGAACTACTGATATCACTTGTATATCCACCCTGTCTTAACTTAAATGACAACAACATTTGTTTGAAAAAAATTACTTTGCCTGGAAGGAGCATGAGCATCCTCACAAACACACTAAAAGTGCTGTATTCAGCAGCAGGGAAATTTGCCCATCCATCCCGTCAGGACATTTCATGCCCCCTAATAAAAAATCCCAAACAAACTGCGGCTTAGGGAGTATTGGAGTAAGAGACAGGGGGCCATATTCAGTGATCTTTAACCTCACAGGCAAGCTGACCACTAAGGGACACAGCTTCTAAGATCTGGGCGCGAGTGCACGGTAGTAGCTACTGACTGCTAAGAGTGAGTCTGGGCCTCTGTAGAAGTGGCCCAACTAGGACTGGGTGTGGCTTGCGAAATGCCTGGGGAGCTCCTCTCAGCCCTGGTGAATCTGCAAAATCCGAAGTGAATTTGCAAAACAAATAGGCGTAGACACACAGGCGGACAGGCGACACTAAGAAGAACAAGAAAGTGCAAAGAACAGATTGGACATACCAATATCAGCCAAATTGTTAAAAGTAATAATCAAACAAATAAAAAAATAAAAAATAGAGGGGCAAATCTGAAGAACAACCACTGGACTGTGACTCAAACAAATTGACTATTCAAAACAACAGCAGGAAAATGAGATAGGGGATGATAAGGAAACAACCAGCACCACCTCAACCCTCTGGTGAAACACTTATATCACCAATATACTGAATCTTTGGGCCAATGAATCCTAGTTGAAAATTCCCCTTTTTAAAGGATCCAATAGTGGTCATCTATTCAACATCAGATACAATCGTAGGCCTCCCCAAACCCTTGAAGCTTAATACCACAATGGATGAGGACCTAATTCTTAGTGCAGTGCAGATTCTAATAGCAACTGGAATGGACTTAAACAACACTACAAACCTGAATTTAATGGCAGTCGACATTCAGCAAGAAGCTGCAAAACCAAACCACACTGGCAATAAAAGGCTAGTCACCTATGCCCAAGTACACACGAGCAATGTAGCCCAAATCGACAGTCTGAAAACCAAGCCCTCTGCCTGCCTCAGTCAATAACCAGTGAGTCAATAAAAAAATCTAAATAATCAGATACTATCACCTCCACACTACGTATCACTAGGGCCACAGGATTATCTAAATAGAGGAAAGGTCCTGAATCTAATGGCAACCATTCCAACGTTTAACCATCTATCCCTGTCTGACTTGTTAGTAGTTGAGTTCATCAATCAGGAAGATAACAGTTGAAACGAAAAAAAAATGTACCTTGGAAGACCACAGAAATCGGCAAATCGCTTCATTAATTATAAATCCAGTTTCACAGTTTGAGGCCTGGGGGATTACATTGTCAAAGTCCATAAATCAACGCTACCCTTCCCTTTACCCCTGCTACACCTGAATAATACAAGGCTCGATAATTTCAGCGTAAATCCCACTACTCTTAGTATTACATAGTGCAAGAGGTAAACAGGGAGATAAGGAATACAAATCAAAGATGCAAGACACGGTCCGTTCAGAACACTGCAGACCAAGGACGGTCATACGGCGAGAATGACTTACAAACAAATGCAGTACATAGCTTCTGTCACTAAACCTCCAGTCATGGAATATATCACGTGCAAAGCATGAATTGCGAGACAATTCACTGCCGGATCACTGGAAAAACTATGAAATAGTAGCCCTTCAAGAAACGTAGTTGATTACCCCA
The DNA here is from genome assembly GCF_964261635.1 of Lissotriton helveticus. Classification (NCBI taxonomy): domain Eukaryota; kingdom Metazoa; phylum Chordata; class Amphibia; order Caudata; family Salamandridae; genus Lissotriton; species Lissotriton helveticus. The sequence goes on along the minus strand of NC_136061.1, from coordinate 1,450,982,997 downwards.
GTCCAGGTTGCAGGATACATTCTTTACCACGTGGAAGTAGCAAGATCTTAACAATACAGTAGACCAAAGGGTGGCCATGCCGTTTACATCTCAACAGCACTAAATATTATATCTGTTGAAATGTCCACCACAACAACGGACATGCAAATAATAAAATTGGACTTGGGACCCAACACAGTGGAATGCAGCATCATCTTTATCAATGTCTATGCACAGCCGAAACAAGAGAAACAAAAGTTTTATTTAATAAACTGATACCTGCTATAGCCGAAATAGGGTTTGAACATCCCGCATGGTGACTTTAATTCAAATGTAATACACAAACCAGAGAAAGATGACAACATAAAAGCAGCACATGCAATATGGGCAGGACAACCTCAAGTCCAATCCACCCTCAAATGATTTGACTCAATTGGACAGAAATTAGTGACAGCCCTTGAACATCTACGGATGAGAGTACTAAATGGGAGAATTGAACAGAACAGACCCCCGATATGCACTTATCATGGCCCTAGTGCCTGATCCATAATAGATTACACAATCCTCACTCTGCCGCTGCTTGCCCAAACAAAAGTATTTTCAATTACATACACCACAGAAAGCGACCACTCGTGCCAACATCTCTATTCGTTAATTTCCTTCCCAAGACACACAATAGCACCATCTGATGCCGGGTCAATAACAACTATTAACCTTAAACGCTTATGATGGACAATCAATTCACTCCTTAAAATAGCCTTAAGGGCAAAGGAACAGATAGCAATTCATGACCCACAGGAGGTCTTGGAGATAGAAGCGTGAGCCGCCTTCCTAACAAACCTACTTCAGGAAGCCCCGACAACAAACCCGCATAGAAGTGTGAAGGGTGGCCAGAACAGGCACCTGGGTAGAACAGCTAGGAACTTAGGAAAAGAGTTAAGATGTGCGATCAGATCCACAAGGGGCACCACTGTACCTAAAACGATATGGGATTAAATAAAAAAAAACAAATAATAGTAAGAAAACAAATCTGGGAGGACAGAAAAACCCAATTGGGCAACTTCTGGTCCAAACGTCTATACAATGCCATACAATGAAATGCAAGAGCCTTTTGGGAGCTATTAAAAGGCCTTGTAAGAACCCTTAAGGTAATAAGTGTTGCCTACATCAAATAGTCAGACTGGACACATCACTTAATCACCACCTTTTCTGCAGTAACTGATATAAGGGCTGAGGTTCAGGAAACATCTTACTACTTTCTTGCTAAAGGCCGCAATACAACAATACAGTTAATTTCAACAAACCCAGGTGCACGCACATCATTTACAGAATGAGTAGGTGTAACAGAGCAGACCAACCAAGTATATACGACAGTTATGAATTCCATAGAATTAGGAAATACCTCAAAGAGCACAATGGCAACAGAGCAACCATAAATACAATATACGGAAGAAAAAATATCTAAGGTTATAGCGATGGGCAGACTAGACGGGGGAACCGAGCAATAAATGGCATACTTCAAGCAATGCCATTTGGGCTTACCCGATTTCCTGCCTGCTCTGTGAGGTGGGCAGTACAAACAGACTTACGGAGAGCGGAGAGGTTCAATAATCAACACAGTGTACAAAGGAGGGGTCAAATAGATCCATCCAATTACCGACTGATCGCTCTACCATACACAGAAACAAAATCCCTGTTAATCAGTCTGGTTTCCACAGGGGCACTGGTACAACAAAAAGTATCCTTGCCCTGGGCCTAATGGGAGACAAGAGCTTACGGCAGAGAATAAATCTGGACCTTTGTTTTATAGATTTTAACAAATGCCTTTTATGGCACAAATTGAAGGAGTGGGGCCTCCCAGAAGCAATACGCAGAGCCATAATGCAATTATACACAAACATGTGGATGCAAGTTAAAATAGACGATGGAAAGAGGCTTACCAGTATAATTTACACAAATGCATAACTAAAACAAAGCTGCGTCTTATCGCCACACCTCTTCAATCTTTTTATGGCTGACCACTTGCCAAGACTATATGAGACTAACTCACACCCGCCAGGCATGGGCACCCAAGAATAGGCCTGCAAAGGTTGATTAAAAAGCTGGGAACTTCGCCATGGTTAACATGCTACAAATAAACACTACAAAAAAAAAAGCTATGCATATAACCTACCCTGCTCATAAACAATTACCATTCAAAATCAGTAATACACATCTCGAAGTGGTCAGCAGTTATAAATCTTTAGATGTACACTTGTGTAGGAAGGTGGATACCTGACTATGGTTACCCCAGATATTTTTTGCCTTGTGTTTAGCTGGTTTTCAACTTAGTTGGCCTGGGATCCTGCTAATCAGGGCCCCAGGCTATCTGCTCTCTCTTTAAATGGACTCCGTGTACTATAGGTACATCACCAATTTGGTACTGGACACCTTGTCAGCCCCTGTACCATGCACTATAGGTGCTCAGGGCATAGGTGCATCCAAGGCCTACCAGGGGCTGCAGCACATCTTTTGCCACCCCTGGCTGGTACCTAAATCGACACAACTGGCTGTTCCCTCAGCTGGGGCAAGGTGGTGTACTCACCCCTTGCTTAGATATAGTATACCTATATCTAAACCTATATCTGGACACATATATACCTATAAGTCACTCCTATGGCAGGCCTTTACAATCCTGGAGGCAGAGTGCTTGGTTTTATGTGAGATGGTGCTCTAGCATGAGCTGAGCCTGTCTGCAGTGTTCGGAACCATTTCCTTACTGCTGTTCCAGTGATACTGCTATACCATATACTCTTAAGTCCATTAAAATCCTCGCTGCTAATGCTAACTTTGGTTTGGCTTTATCAAAACATGTCGTGTTTGGTGTCATACACTTTGGAATACTACCCCCTCGCCAGTTCTGCGACGGGGGTAGCATTCAACCCTTCTACAGGGAGAAGACATGTTACTTTACTCAAAACGCGGTTAATCCTAACTAGAGCCCCAGCATCAAAAAATGGATGCTGCTGCCCCGACACAAGTCTGACCTCCTGCTGCTGACCGAAACTTGGCTGGGGAGGCCTGGACAAAGGGTTTCCTGTCACAGGGAGGTGCTACACCACCCCAGACAGGAGATAGTGGATTGGAGCAGGGAGGGTTAAAAGAAACAAGACACTGTCTGCGGCGCACAAGGTGTCCCAGGCAAAATCCAGTCAAACCGGTTCTGGGGCACTCCAGCCCCAGTCCTGGTGCGAAACTGGACAAAGGGAAAGGGGTGTAATCACCCCCTTCCTGGGTCCCACCCATAGGAGGGACCTAGCAGGTAATCCAGCCCCTTGATTTGGAATAAAGGTAGGAGCTGTGCAGATGCACATCAGATTATCCTGACTGAAACTTATGAAACAAAACTCTGGACCCTTCGACATTTCACTCAACATGGAAGACTGAAGAATCTCCCTTGTGGTCAAGGAGTGACCACCCTGTGCAAACAGGCACCATCCAGCACCTCGATGTTTGCTTTGTTGCAGTTCCCGCCTGAACTCGAGCGACAGAGATCAACAAGAGCCAGCGTTCCTGCCTTCCAACAGCCAGATCCACAGTCTATGCAGAGCTGAGACCCATGGAGGTGACCTGAATCGTGGGACCGGCCATCTTGGAAAAACCACAAAGCGCTGACCGTGCAGCATCCAAGGCTTCCTCGAAGCTGTGCATTGGAGTTTGAGAAGCTCCAGCCCTGAGCAGCTTTTGCACCAAAGCTCACCCCTCCACACTCATCGAGTGCTGCGTGGGGCCCTTTTGCATTTTTCTGCTCAATGCGTTGGTCTGGTCACTTGCCCGTTGGCTAGTGGCCCCAGTACCGATGAACCTTTAAATTTACTCTGTTAGTCTGGTTGCTCCAGACTGGCCCTCGCTCCCCTGAAAAGGAGCACCCGCTCAGACCTTGCTGGTCCGAGTAAGAAGCAATCTTTGAATCCTGCGTGGGTTGCATTTGCCAAGGCCTGTTGACTCCGATCTTGAAGCCAACACCGCCAACAGCGAGAGACTCTTTAAAACAGCTTATGATTCACTCCAGGACATCCTCGGTGCCCCAGAGACCATGTGGCACTAGAGTCATGTCTGGCACAGGTGAAGCTATAAGCTCTCTACCTTTGGTGGTTGACCCTCCACAGGCAACCTCCAACTATGACAAATTCAGCCATAGAGACTTGTGTGCCTTGTGCACAGCAAGGAAGCTGAAAAAGGGTCACAACCCTACCATTCCCATCCTGATAGCCATATTGGAAAAGGATTATCTTGAGAAAGCTAGAATAGTTCCCTGAGGGTAAGGAGAAGGAGTGAATCCCCCAGATACTGAGAACACCATCCCAGAAGTAGAAGATGAGGAGGTGGACCCTGAATCAGAAGAGGAAGAGTCAGATCAGGAGCAAAGGGATTCCCAGGTACCAGTTGTAAGGCTTTAGCCAAGCCAACTTGGTCCTACATGGGAATGGAGAAGGACACTTCTCAAGACCCAATAGCAGAATTCTCCCAGGCAATAGGAGAGAGAGAACCCCTTCCAGGGATTCTCACATTTCTAGTACCTCAAGACAATCTCAGAGGGGAATGACTTCTCCTCAGAGGAAAGAGCATAAGGCCTGGATGAGAGCTGTTAGACTCCAAATAGAGAGGGAGGAAGTAGCCCTGGCCCAAGCTACACTTGTTATGGCAAGAGAACAGAAATTATGTGGGGAGACTCCCACTGGTGGCAGCATTATCCCTAAGGATAAGGACAGGTCCTATGACCATAGAAACCTGAGTAAGATTGTGCCCCCCTACAGAGATGGGGATGATATCCACAAATGGATAACTGCTCTGGAGAGGGCCTGCATGGTACAGCAGGTCCCCCAAGATCAGTGGGCAGCAATCTTGTGGCTCTCCTTTTCTGAGAAAGGGAGAGATAAGCTCCTCATAGTTAGATCTGAGGATGCTAAAAACTATAAAGTCCTGAAGAGTGCTCTTATTGATGGGTTTGGCTCAACCACTGAGCAATACAGGTTGTTGTTCAGAGATACCCCAAAAGCTCAGACTCAGGACTGGACTGATTTTGTAGATTGTGCTACTAAGGCTCTGGAAGGTTGGCTACATGGCAGCAAAGTACATGACTATACAGGATTGTATAATTTGATTATGAGGGAGCAGATCCTAAGTAATTGTCAGAACCAGCTTTTGCACCAGCACCTGGTGGACTCAGATCTGACCTCTCCACAAGAATTGGGTAAGAGGGCAGACAAATGGGTCAGAACCAGGATTAGGCCTAAGAATCAGGGTAATGACCAAAAGAAGGATGCTTCCAAGGCTCAAGAGAAGGGTGGGGATAAATCTAAAGACAAGTCTCCCACAGGGCCCCAAAACCCCAAGAATGGGGGTGGGTCCCAAAACAACTCCTCGACCCAGAAGAAACCTTACAGCCATGACTGTAAACAGCCTGGCCACTGGAAAAGACAGCTGTTGTCCAAAGAATAGCAATAAAGAAAATATTCCTCCAAGTAAAGCTTCAACACCTCCTGTTACTGTCAGCAGTAATCCCCCAGGTGGTGGGAGCACCCCCAAGAATTTGGGTGGGTTTACTTTTGGAACTCAGGTGGACTCTGGCCTAACCAGGTCCCCTAATACAGATACTCTTGTCTGAAAATGGCATGGGGTTTGCCAACTTCACTGATTGCCCAAACACTTTGAGCAAGTATAGACAGGAGCCCATCATCAGTGGTCAAAAAGTTGAGGCCTACAGAGACACAGGGGCTAGTATCACTATGGTGACTGAGAATCTAGTCCCCTCAAGGCAACTTTTACCTGGTGCCACATATCAGGTGACTAATATTAATGGAGTGCAGAAAAATCATCCCACGGCAGTAGTAAATCTCAGCTGGGGATGTGTCACTGGCACAAAGAGAATGGCAGTGTCAGCAAAATTGCCTGTAGATTGCCTACTTGGGAATGATTTAGAAACCTCAGCCTGGGCTGAGGTTGAACAGGAAACCCATTCTAAAATGGTAAATGTCCATGGAAAGGTTAGTGGGGCTGTGCTGGCCACAGCCCCAATCCAAGATGTCCTTCCTGAAAAGGTTGGTAGGGTTGTGCAAGACTCAGCCCCATCTTCAGCAGAATCCCTTCCTAAACAGATTAGCAGGGCTGTGATGGTAACAGCCCATACCCAAACTGAGTCCCTTCCTGAAAAGGTTGGTGGGGCTGTGATGGCCACAGCCCAAACTCAAACTGATTCATGTGTTGTGAAGCCTGAAACTATGGATCACTCCACACAAACAGAGAGCATTAAGGAAGAAGAGAAATCTCCCTCCCACCAGACATTAGGAAAGGATCAGCCTCCTCAGGGAACTGATCTTGCCCCTTGTGAAGAAACTGCCCCAGAGGTAGTCAGGCCTAGCCTGGCAGAGCCCCTGATGTCAGTAGACCCTTCCAAGGTGCGACCCAGTCTGGAACAGGTAACCTGCTCCTCTCTACCCTGCCTCAGTCAGCCCAGGGCTGCAGAGGTCAAGGAGGTCAGTGAGCCCCAGAGGGCCCCTTGTCAAATAAAACACCCCATCAGCAGATTAGGGGCACCAAAGCTAGCAGCCCTAGCCAGGTGAAAACTTTAAAAATTCCTGAGGGATCCCCCTTACAACTAGTTAGGGACCTCCCCCAAATGGACACTGTTGGGCACAGCCAAACCTGGGACCCCAAGGCCCCAAACCTGATCTGTCCCTCCAGTAAGCCAACAGAAGGGACCCAGCCTCCAGCTGTAGGCATTATTTTAAATAAAAAGGGGTAACCCTGTGTCCCTCAGAACCTGGGTAGTTAATGGTTAATATAACAAACGGTTCTGTCGGGTGCAAAACTGAGTGATTCAAAGAATACTATTATTGTAGTTGAGGACCCCCCTCAAATGACAACACAATTCAGTTCAGAACCCCACAATTAATGACTCGGGGTCTTCTTCATTTCATTCTCATATTTATATGAATTAAAGTCATTCATTCATTTAATATTTCATGTAATACAGGTAGATGACTGTCCAAATGAATTTTTGTGCAAAAAACAGTGACAATAGTGAATAGTGATCAAGTGGTGAAATATGTGGGGATTACAAATCTATACATTCAATATATACAATATATACATATATACACAGTTATTTCTTTTTCAAAGGCCATTCCCCGATGGATGTCTTGAGATAATACATTTCTTTAAGTTTTGGAATTCTAGAAATCCATGTCCTGTTGTGAGATGTCGACGTTTCGACCCTTCTGCGCCTGTGTCTAAGGTCGCAGCGGGTCTTTTTCAAGACAGGGTGTGTTGCACGACAGTCTGTAAACAAAGTAACAGATTGTGTGTCAAGTGGGGGTGTGGGGGGGAAAGTTTTTGGGGTCGGGTAGGTCGACATGGCAGTGTGACTACTTACCCATGAAGGCAGGTCGTTTTGAATCGCCTGTGTAGATTGAGGCTCAATGGCCTTGAGATCTGTGGGCGAGAAGGAAGGAATAGGTCACCTTCTCACTTGGGGAAAGCTCGGGTGAATTACAATTGGGGGTTACTGATAATGGAGAGCTTGGCTTTGAACATCTACCCCCAGGGATGAATAGGTCACCTGCTCACTTGGGGAAAGCCCAGGTGAATTACAATTAGGGGTTACTGTTAATGGAAAGCTTGGGTTAAAACATCTACCCCCAGGGATTGGGGAAATGTTAATGTGGTCGATATAATCCCTGGTGACCGTTCCAGTGTCTTTACGATCAAGTGGTGAGCGAAACGGAACTGTTCTTTAAAATTGTCAAACTTAAAAATAGCGGTATCGTCCCATTGTCAAGGTGCACTAAAGTAGTGCTCTAGGTGGAATAGTTCCCTTGCTTAGTTAATGGTGGCGGCCGGCGGCTTTCTTTAACGATTGCACGCATGCCGATTGCAAAGGAGCGTGCACTCGACTCTGATCAAGTGGGGTGGACTTACCCTCTTCCAAACTGTGAAGGGGAGTTGACCGCTGGCTCGGAGGTCCACGGGTCTGCTGCGGTGTGTCAGCTTACCGGCTCCTCTTGTCATTCAGTAATTATACAGCGAGCCGCGAGGATTGGTCTCCGCTTGTGCACCTTTGGCAGAGTGTATATCGTCGGAATTCGAGGTTCTTTCTTTATTAAGAATTCTTTCTCTGGTATAGTTAGAAATCCTTCCTGGACTCCTTCTTCAGCCAGGATTTTGATGAGTGACCCAATCAGGGACGTGGGGTCTCTAGGTGTAGTTTGATAACTGTCGCGTACCCCGAGTTGTTGTTCAATCTCCTGGGTGTAATCCACGGTGTTCTGCAGGCGGCAGACAAAGGGGGTTCAATTGTGCTGCAGAACACCGTGGAAGGAAGAAGGATACCTCAATACCGCAGAACAAAGCCATCAAAGTCATCCGAGTCACACTGAACAAACGCCCTTCCCCACACTGGGTCCCAACCGACTTTCTAGTCAATTTACACTCTGCCAAAGGTGCACAAGCGGATGGATAAACCCCCAGGTAGACCAGTCATATCAGGCTGTGGGTCAGTGTTAGAACCGGTTAACCAGTACATAGACTATTTCCTGCAACCACTGGTACAGCACACCAAGTCATATGTCCGTGACTCAACCCACATCATACAACTACTGGAAAATCAGCCCTTTGATGGTAATACTCAATTCATGGTAACATTGGACGTCTGTTCTCTCTATACCTCAATACCGCAGAACAAAGCCATCGAAGTCATCCGAGTCACACTGAACAAACGCCCTTCCCCACACTGGGTCCTAACCGACTTTCTGGTCAATTTACTGGAGACTGCTATGAAAAGAAACTACTTCTTATTCAAGCAACAGTTCTACTTCCAGTGCAAAGGGGTAGCCATGGGAGCTACATATGCACCGAGCCTGGCTAACATCTATATGGACAGCTATGAGGAAGAACATCTATACTCACATGACAATCCGTATATTGATTCCATAGCTTCTGGAAGAGGTATATAGATGATGTCATCATGATCTGGTCGGGCTCCGAAGCACACCTAAAAGACTTTTTCACATGGCTCAATGGAAGGAGTGAAGACATACAATTCACAATAACATACAACAGTGATTCCATAGATTTCCTGGACCTAAATTTCAAAGTAGAGAACAACTTGATCTACTGCGATCTGTTCAGGAAGCCTGCAGAGAGGAACACCCTTTTGAAATACACCTCGCACCATCCTCGCAATCTGCGAGACAACCTCCCTTATGGCCAATACCTAAGGATAAGAAGAAAAAGCACCAGACGGGCAGACTTCTTTATTATAAGAGTTGTGTGATGTGTTAAGTAAAATTGGGGTGGAGCAGTGTGGATATATCACAGACACATGGGGCATGGGATTTTCAAGCCCCATACGCCACATTTGCACCACCTAAGCCTGTGCCATGCTGCGGGCTATTTACAACGTGACGCATCTGGGAGATGTGTCACGTTGTAAAGCCCTATGCCACATGTGGGCGTTCCAGCGAGGGGGGGGGCGTTCTGGCGCAGGAACGCCTCCTAAAAGTGGGTGAGTGAAATCTACAAGATTTCACTAAGTCACTTTTATGGCCATGCTGCATCAAAACCCTGCGCCTGCTTGAAGCAGGCGTAAGGATTGACGCATCATGTTAGGCAAAGGGTCACCCCGAGCCTTGCTGGAACTCCTGCAATGCCTCACCTTTACGGCAGCAGATGCGTCACGCATCTGTCTATTCTTGCGCCATGGTGCGCTGCATTGTAAATGCGCCACATCCTTGGTGGCGCATGAGGTGTCTGCAGTGACGCACAATAACTGGCGCATTCCTGATGATATGCAGGGATGCGCCAGGTATTGTAAATCTGCCGCATGGTGCCTGATTCACCCACGATATAATCACTCACGTTTTGGGCCCATCATTTGTGGGGGAGTCAAATCTGTTGAGGTCACTGGCCTGAGTATGCAAGGGTTATGGCCTTTTGTGATTAAGTGACATATTCTCATGAGGTCCAGGTAGGTCTCTCAGGACATGTATTGTTTGTCATCAGCATGAATAGTTGTTTTTAGGGACATCCACTACACTGATCGCTGACATGGGCACATGACCTGAGGCACGCTCCACCTTTTGACTACTGTCAGCAGCTGTGATTTACATGCAGTTAGTGTGGCTTGCAAAGTCATCTCAGGGTGGAATTTATTGACACAAGTGTGTCTATCCAAGTTTCTTCATTGACAACAGACAGCAAACCACATTTTGTCCATGATACCACAGGTTGCTAATGTGAAAAACTTGGCAACGAACTGATCACGTACTTGCATGCCCTGACGTCGGTTAAGTGCAATGGCCTGATTTCCCAGATTCAGAGCTAGCTGAGGTTCCAGAGGTATGTGTAAGCCATGTGTTAAAGCAATATTGTGCAATATACAACAGGCTAATATGATCTTGCACACAACTTCTTGGGAGTACAGCAGCACACCGCCTGTACGGTTGAGACATCTGAATTGCGACTTCAACAGACCAAAAGTGCGCTCTATGATGGCTCGAGTCTGTATGTGTGCCCTATTGTACCTACGCTGAGGTACAGTGTTTGCACGCCTGTAAGGGGTGAGGAGTTGTGGGGAGAGTGCATATCCAGCATCGGCTGAGGAGGGAAGAAAGGTTAGTTGGTTACATTTCCCTCTTTGACTTACACAGGACATGATCTATACATTAGTACATGCAGTGTCTGTTGGGACATGAATCTTATAGTACATTGGAGCATTCAGACAATTCAAAGACAAATATCACTCATTTTTAGTGCTTGGTACTTACCAAGTAGCCACATGTTGCCAAATTCTCCAGCAGCCATCCGCCGGGCAAGAGGTGACATGTGGAATATAAAGCTGTCATGGGTACTGCCTGGGAACACTGCATGCACATTGATGAACCTCCCACTGTCATCACAGACAGCTTGCATATTGATGGAATACCATCTGTGTCTGTTGCAGAAGATGTGTGCAATGTGGTGGGGTGGCTGAAGGGCCACATGGGTGCAATCAATTGCACCCAGCACTCGTGGGAATTGTGCAAGGAGATATACATGTCTTGATGTCCATTGTCTCATGGCCAGTGTATGTGGCATTTGTATGTGGTTGTGGGCTCTAGCAGTGATGCATCTCAGTACCTGATGCAGGCACCGTGACTGGCTCGCCTGGAAAATGCCCACATGGTCACTGGTGACCCTTTGGAAAGACCCAGTGGCAAAGAAATGGAGACCAGAAAGGATCTTGAGATATGCTGGTATTGCATGTGAGCAGCAGGTCACAGAGTCAAGTTCCAGCTCCCACTCACATACCATATCCAAGATGACTTCTGGAGGGAAACAGTACCTGGCCCTTACATCTTAGCTGGACAATCCCAATAGGTTGATCCTCTGTCTGAAGATCCTCTCTGCTCTCCTCCTCCTCCTCAAGTAGTTTTGCCACATGGCAAGGGGCAGTGCAACAAACACATTCAGTGTCATGTTCAAATGGTTTTTGAGTGTCTGCTCTGCATTTATGCATTCTGCAGGGCTAGGATTGGCTGCAGTGTGTCAGCTGACCCATGGTGGGGTATGGTAGGCACTTAGACAGGTGTTTACTAACATGATCAACTACCATAATTTGTATCTTATGGCCCAAAATCAGAAATTCTGACCTGGAATCGTAAGTTCCGACGCAGAGCCGGAAATTGCGGGCCGGAATCGCAAAATCCGCCGCAGTGCCATAAATTCCGTCCCCGAAGCAGAGTTTACCGCCCGGGAGTGGACGTAAAGTTAGTAGTCGTAAGTCTATTCTGTGAATACCCAAAGTAGTAAGTTCATTCTGTGAATACCAAAAGTAGTAAGTTCATTCTGTGAATGCCAAAAGTAGTAAGTGCATTCTGTGAATACCAAAAGGGTAGTAAGTTTAGGATTGAGTCTTAAGTTCATTCTGTGAATCGGCCCCCAGGGCCTGCCTGAGATGTGGGGAACTTGATGTGGGATTCACTCACATGGCATGAGATTGTCCAGGATGGAGGGGTTACTGGGAGGAAGTCATTGCCATGAATATTGAGGTTATGGAACACCCCCTCTCATGTACAGCAGAGGTTTGTCTGCTCGGCCTGTTCCCTAAACACAAAGCACGCAAGATTGGCACCAGATTTGTATACCTAGCATTGCTACTAGAGAAACGTTGCATAGCACTAAGGTGAATATCTAGGTTGAATCCCACAGTCTCTGCATGGGAGAAAGATGTGGAAGCTTGGCCCAGGGCAGAGGAGAGAGTATGAATGAGGGAGGCCACCCAGTAACGAAGCTATGGACGGAGGTGCTCCAGGCATGGGATGCACACCTCACTATAGTGGAAGACGAAACACCGACAAATTCATCATCTGCTGGGACCCCGGTGGAGTCCACCCCCTGAGTAACCAGTGCAAGTCAGAGTAGAGACTATAAGAGTTGACATGCTAGAATCTTTCCACTTAGATCGTCCTCTCCCCGGCTTGACACTCACACACCGTTGTCATTTATCCTGTTTGGCATTCCCCTGAACACCAGCCTATATGTACTCATTGGGTGACGTTATGGTTTCTTTAATGATTTATTTGTAATTTTGTTCTAGGGAAATAAAATTCAGATAATTTTTTTCTAATATATACACTGTTGGCACTATTAATATGACTGTCTCTGCAACCATGGCTCCTGGAGCACCAAGATATAATGAATGTTCAAAAACATGGATGTACGAGGTTGCACTGTTATGAGCTAAGTTGGATGCCAACATGATTCTTCTGTGCACACCAATACAGTTGGTAATGTTGTCACAGCCTCCACTACATAGGGGATAGTACTTATACATTTATGGCACTAACTCGATATTTGTCTAGCAAAATGATGATATTGGATTACTGCAGCAATGTTTGTTGTATAGATATTCACCGGTGATGTGCACCAAAGTGAACTACTGATATCACTTGTATATCCACCCTGACTTAACTTAAATGACAACAACATTTGTTTGAAAAAAATTACTCTGCCTGGAAGGAGCATGAGCATCCTCACAAACACACTAAAAGTGCCGTATTCAGCAGCAGGGAAATTTGCCCATCCATCCCATCAGGACATTTCACGCCCCCTAATAAAAAATCCCAAACAAACTGCGGCTTAGGGAGTATTAGAGTAAGAGACAGGGGGCCATATTCAGTGATCTTTAACCTCACAGGCAAGCTGACCACTAAGGGACACAGCTTCTAAGATCTGGGCGCGAGTGCACGGTAGTAGCTACTGACTGCTAAGAGTGAGTCTGGGCCTCTGTAGAAGTGGCCCAACTAGGACTGGGTGTGGCTTGCGAAATGCCTGGTGAGCTCCTCTCAGCCCTGGTGAATCTGCAAAATCCGAAGTGAATTTGCAAAACAAATAGGCGTAGACACACAGGCGGACAGGCGACACTAAGAAGAACAAGAAAGTGCAAGGAACAGATTGGACATACCAATATCAGCCAAATTGTTAAAAGTAATAATCAAACAAATAAAAAAATAAAAAATACAGGGGCAAATCTGAAGAACAACCACTGGACTGTGACTCAAACAAATTGACTATTCAAAACAACAGCAGGAAAATGAGATAGGGGATGATAAGGAAACAACCAGCACCACCTCAACCCTCTGGTGAAACACTAATATCACCAATATACTGAATCTTTGGGCCAATGAATCCTAGTTGAAAATTCCCCTTTTTAAAGGATCCAATAGTGGTCATCTATTCAACATCAGATACAATCGTAGGCCTCCCCAAACCCTTGAAGCTTAATACCACAATGGATGAGGACCTAATTCTTAGTGCAGTGCAGATTCTAATAGCAACTGGAATGGACTTAAACAACACTACAAACCTGAATTTAATGGCAGTCGACATTCAGCAAGAAGCTGCAAAACCAAACCACACTGGCAATAAAAGGCTAGTCACCTATGCCCAAGTACACACGAGCAATGTAGCCCAAATCGACAGCCTGAAAACCAAGCCCTCTGCCTGCCTCAGTCAATAACCAGTGAATCAATAAAAAAATCTAAATAATCAGATACTATCACCTCCACACTACATATCACAAGGGCCACAGGATTATCTAAATAGAGGAAAGGTCCTGAATCTAATGGCAACCATTCCAACGTTTAACCATCTATCCCCGTCTGACTTGTTAGTAGTTGAGTTCATCAATCAGGAAGATAACAGTTGAAACGAAAAAAACCGTAACTTGGAAGACCGCAGAAATCGGCAAATCGCTTCATTAATTATAAATCCAGTTTCACAGTTTGAGGCCTGGGGGATTACATTGTCAAAGCCCATAAAACAACGCTACCCTTCCCTTTACCCCTGCTACACCTGAATAATACAAGGCTCGATAATTTCTGCCTAAATCCCAGTACACTTAGTATTACATAGTGCAAGAGGTAAACAGGGAGATAAGGAATCAAAATCAAAGATGCAAGACACGGTCCGTTCAGAACACTGCAGACCAAGGACGGTCATACGGCGAGAATGACTTACAAACAAATGCAGTACATAGCTTCTGTCACTAAACCTCCAGTCATGGAATATATCACGTGCAAAGCATGAATTGCGAGACAATTCACTGCCGGATCACTGGAAAAACTATGAAATAGTAGCCCTTCAAGAAACGTAGTTGATTACCCCAGTCCAGGTTGCAGGATACATTCTTTACCACGTGGAAGCAGCAAGATCTTAACAATACAGTAGACCAAAGGGTGGCCATGCCGTTTACATCTCAACAGCACTAAATATTATATCTGTTGAAATGTCCACCACAACAACGGACATGCAAATAATAAAATTGGACTTGGGACCCAACACAGTGGAAAGCAGCATCATCTTTATCAATGTCTATGCATAGCCGAAACAAGAGAAACAAAAGTTTTATTTAATAAACTGATACCTGCTATAGCTGAAATAAGGTTTGAACATCCTGCATGGGAAATAACAGTAACTGGTGACCTCAATTCAAATGTAATACACAAACCCGAGAAAGATGACAACATAAAAGCAGCACATGCAATATGGGCAGTACAACCTCAAGTCCAATCCGCCCTCAAATGATTTGACTCAATTGGACAGAAATTAGTGACAGCCCTTGAACATCTACGGATGAGAGTACTAAATGGGAGAATTGAACAGAACAGACCCCCGATCTGCACTTATCATGGCCCTAGTGCCTGCTCCATAATAGATTACACAATCCTCACTCTGCCGCTGCTTGCCCAAACAAAAGTATTTTCAATTACATACACCACAGTGAGCGACCACTCGTGCCAACATCTCTATTTGTTAATTTCCTTCCCAAGACACACAATAGCAACCTCTGATGCAGGGTCAATAACAACTATTAACCTTAAACGCTTATGATGGACAATCAATTCACTCCTTAAAATTGCCTTAAGGGCAAAGGAACAGATAGCAATTTATGACCCACAGGAGGTCTTGGTGATGGAAGCGTGAGCCGCCTTCCTAACAAACCTACTTCAGGAAGCCCCGACAACAAACTCGCATAGAAGTGTGAAGGGTGGCCAAAACAGACACCTGGGTAGAACAGCTAGGAACTTAGGAAAAGAGCTAAGATGTGCGATCAGATCCACAAGGGGCACCACTGTACCTAAACCGATATGGGATTAAATAAAAAAAACAAGAAACAGTAAGAAAACAAATCTGGGAGGACAGAAAAACCCAATTGGGCAACTTCTGGTCCAAAATAAAATGTCTATTCAATGCCATACAATCAAATGCAAGAGCCTTCTGGGAGCAATTAAAAGGCCTTGTAAGAACCCCTAAGGTAATAAGTGTTGCCTACATCAAAGAGTCAGGCTGGACACATCACTTAATCACCACCTTTTCTGCAGTAACTGATATAAGGGCTGAGGTTCAGGAAACAACTACTACTTTCTTGTTAAAGGCCGCAATATAACAATACAGTTAATTTCAACAAGCCTAGGTGCACGCACATCATTTACAGAATGAGTAGGTCTAACAGAGCACACCAACCAAGTATATACGACAGTTATGAATTCCATAGAATTAGGAAATACCTCAAAGAGCACAATGGCAACAGAGCAACCATTAATACAATATACGGAAGAAAAAATATCTAAGGATATAGCGATGGGCAGACTAGACGGGGCACCAGGCAATAAATGGCATACTTCAAGCAATTTACAAATTGGATCCTAATTTTTGGTCTTACCTGATTTCCTGCCTGCTCTGTGAGGTGGGCAGTAAAAACAGACTTACGGAGAGCGGAGAAGTTCAATAATCAACACAGTGTACAAAGGAGGGGTCAAATAGATCCATCCAATTACCGACTGATCGCTCTACCAGACACAGAAACAAAATCCCCGTTAACCAGTCTGGTTTCCACAGGGGCACTGGTACGACTAAAAATATCCTTGCCCTGGGCCTAATGGGAGACAAGAGCTTACGGCAGCGAATAAATCTGTGTCTTTGTTTTTATAGATTTTAACAATGGCCTTTTATGGCACAAATTGAAGGAGTGGGGCCTCCCAGAAGCAATACTCAGAGCGATAATGCAATTATACACAAACATGTGGATGCAAGTTAAAATAGAAGATGGGAAGAGGCTTGCCAGTATAATTTACACAAATGTATTACTAAAACAGGGCTGCGTCTTATCGCCACACCTCTTCAATCTTTTTATGGCTGACCGCTTGCCAAGGCTATATGAGTCTAACTCACACCCGACAAGCGTGGACACACAAGAATAGGCCTGCAAAGATTGATTAACGAACTGGGAACTTTGCCATGGTTAACATGCTAGAAATAAACACTACAAAAACAAAAGCTATGCCTGTAACCCACCCTGCTCATAAACAATTAGAATTTAAAATCAGTAATACACATCTCGAAGTGGTCAGCAGTTATAAATCTTTAGGTGTAGACCTGGATAACCGATTAACCTTTCAAAAGCAGAATGAGAACCTACTGAAAAAAGGAAATGGGCTCATATTTGCCTTCTGTTCAATTGCAAAGAGTTTAAGAGGTCCATCGTGTGCTCCACCACTAGCAATTATTAAAGCGAAACTCTTGCCAACTTTGGCCTATGCAAGTGAAATTCAGCATGGGAATAACATGGTGATCCTGGATAGCCTTCAACTACAGGCATACAAAATAGTATTTTCTTTACCTCTCAACTTCTTACCGGCACAAGTTCCAGCTGGAATTTGGGCTGCAGCAGCAGTACCCACATAGAAGATATGTAACAATAAATACCTGGTACAAAATTTGGACCAAGTGACAAAATCCGATCAATAATGCACTCTGGAAGGCACTACATGATAACCCCCAGTCTGCCTAAACCAAGTAATTAGTATTTACAAACTCCATTAAAGCTCACAAATGCTGTAAGACTTTGGCAACAGAATCTACAATTTTCTTCCTTTCAACAAATACGGAAGAAAGTAGCAAAACAGCATTCACTAATGGAAGACAAAACCAGATTAAGCAAGCGAGCCCATGCATTGATGATCCTGCAATCATACACAAAACTGCAACATGCAACATACTTGGGGTTGACTTATTCCCCTAAGTGTAAGACAAAGTGGCAGATTTATAAGCTCCTTGTGCCACCGGTGCACCACTTTTTGTGACCCATGAGTGGTTTTTGTTTTACGCCATATTTACAAAGTGAGGCGCCTATGGAGATGCGTCAGGGAAGACAGACATGTCACAGAATAGAACTGCGCGAGAATCTGCTGCGTCCGCAGGGTAAACAGACATAATATCGACTACAAAATATCGAATGGACATAGTATCGAGTCCAAAATATAGGCTGGACAAAATATCGAATGGACAGAATATAGACATCAAAAATATCGTTTTGAAGGTAAGTAATGTAATATTGAAAGTTAAAAATATAGAAAGTTAAAATATCGAATTATATAATATAGTTTATTAAAATTATCGAATTTTTAATATCGAATTTTTTATAGTGTTTGTTATGTTATTATATGTGTGAAAAGTGTGTATTTATGTTATAATTAATTATAATTAATGACATTTTTTTTGCGTAATTTAATTCTGTAGCGGGTTGTGGGTTTATAGGGGAATAGGGTGGGAAGTAATTTAATTATAATTAAGTAATATATTGGTATTCATTTTTAATTAATTGTTAATTAATTTATATTTGGTAATTAATTAAATTTTAATTGGCAATTAATTTTAATTAATTGATTAATTGCTAAATATGGTAATTTTACTAATTTATTTTCTGTAGCGGGTTGTGGGTTTATAGGGGAATTGGGTGGGAAGTAATTTATTTATATTTAATTAAATATGTAAAAATATGTATTGGTATTTTTTTAGAATTAATTGTTAATACATTTTTTATGGGTAATTAATTAAATTTTAATTGCCAATTAATTTTATTTAATTGATTAATTGCTAATTATGTTAATTTTACTAAATTATTTTCTGTAGCGGGTTGTGAGTTTATAGGGGAATAGGGTGTGAAGTAATTTATTCATGATTAATTAAATAATTCAATTTATTTAATTGTATTTAATTTGAATTAATTGTTAATTAATTTTTAATTGTTAATTAATTAATTGTTAATTTGTAATTAATTTGAATAGGTAACTAATAGTCAAAATGTATTGTAATTTGTAATTTTAATTGAATAATTATTATATTATATTAAATTGGTAATTACTTTTAATGAATTTTTTATAGATATTAATTTATATTTTTTTAAATAATATAAGAAGAATTTACTTTCCCTACTGTTGCACTCTCTGGAGTGGGAATAGTAATTTTTACCCCTACGCTATCCCACGCTTTCCCTACTGTTGCACTCACTGGAGTGTGAATAGTAATTTTTACCCCTACGCTATCCAAAGCTTTCCCTACTGTTGCACTCTTTGGAGGGGGAATAGTAATTTTTACCTCTACGCTATCCAACGCTTTCCCTACTGTTGCACTCTTTGGAGTGGGAATAGTAATTTTTACCCCTATGCTATCCAACGCTTTCCCTACTGTTGCACTCTTTGGAGAGGGAATAGTAATTTTACCTCTACGCTAACCAACGCTTTCCCTACTGCTGCACCCACTGGAGTGGGAATAGTAATTTTTACCCCTACACTATCCAACGCTTTCCCTACTGTTGCACTCACTGGAGTGGGAATAGTAATTTTTACCCCTACGCTATCCAACGCTTTCCCTACTGTTGCACCCTTTAGAGTGGGAATAGTAACTTTTACACTTCCACTATCCTACGGTAATAATATTCGATATTATTTAATTATATTATGTTACTATATATATATGTTTTAACAAATATGATTGTAAAACATTTTTTTTATAACTTTCATTAATTATTTAATTATTATAAGGTAATTTAAGTATTTTTAAGTATATTTTAGTAAATAATTTTTAATATTAATTTAATTTAACATTGTTTTTAATAAAGTCGATACTTTTATAAACTATATTTTTGTAAACGATATTTTTTACTCGATATTTTTGTACTTACCTGTTTGTAGATACAAAGTCGATATTCTGTCTGTCGATATTTTGTCGCCGATATTTTTGATAGTCGGTATTATGTCCCTCGATATTATGTCAGTGATCCGTCACGCAGTATTAAAATATGCAAGGTAAGCATTCCGACGTTAAATCCATCACATTACTGACACAGGGATATTTACAAACAATCCCCACGGTGATGCATCTTTTGGCTGCAGCATGCATCTTTGAAATTGTGCTCAGAAGCCTACGCCTCATAAACCCACGCTCAGGAAATGACACAAGTACCATATAAATAGAAGAAAAGACCAGCAGAGCAGTCTTGCAGTAGATTAGACAGCATGGACCTCCTAATCCTGCAGCTGGGAGTCGGACCAAGAAGACGACAACCGCCATCAGACCAAATACCACAACTGCACCCTTCATTATCACCACAAAGGCAGTGCAGGAGAAGTGAGTGCATCTAATGGCAAAGGACCACCCTCATTGATCTCCGGGATGAACAAGTTATCAAAATGTATCGTCTCAAGAACGTGTCCATTTTGACCCTGCTGCGTCAGATCTCACCACGGCGACAGCCACCAAATGACAGGGTCTGCAACATTCCACCATAGACAAAGCTCCTGGTGGTGTTACACATTTTGGCCTCAGGATCGTTCCAAGCAGCACGAGTGGCAGGTGTCTCACAGGCACCTTTCTCCGCCTTCCTCCCTTCTGTCTTGGATGCTATTATTCAGCTGATACCACAGCACATCCAGTTCCCCAACACACAAACAGCAATAGATGGACATTAAACAGGGCTGCTATGCCATCACTGGCTTCTCACATGTACTTGGTGCAATGGACTGCACGCATGTCCAACTGCAGAAACTTCACACCTATACCGCAACAGGAAGCGAACACACTCCATCAATGCCCAGGCCATTGTGGACCATCGGAGACTATTCACGAAGGTACTGGCCAAATATCCTGCGAGTGTGCATGATTCATACATCTAAGGAAACAGCAGCATCAATGATCATTTCCAAAATGGACAATATGGCAATGGCCTACTTGTAGGCAAGCAGCAATCAATTAACACATACCAATACTCTGTAAGAGAACTTCTCCATCTGGCATATTATGTGCCCTTGTGTAAGAATGACACAATAAATGATCGTGAACAGTCTTTTTTTAATTCTTTATTGTCAAAAAGAAAGGCACATCAAGATATTCTATATCACAGTAGCAGAGGATGACAGCGAGCAGTGAAAATACCAACATAACAGTATTTAGACTCATTCCTAGCAACGTCCCCAGCGCTTTTCAAACAAGCATTCACTCTCTCCACAAAAAGAAAGAGGGCCCTATTCTAATACATAATCCCGGCTAGTCTAATACTCTATGTGTCCTCTAAACAGCCCAAAATAGAATCACATTTTTGCAGGGATCGAATTCCGCTGGCTCTGGCTAGGGCCTTCTCCCTTTCACAAGTTTCTCCCACGATTACCCACCATTCGGCAGCTGAGGGAGGCTTAGGTGAAATCCAAGCTCTGTCAATAGCAAGTCGAGCTGCTACCAGCATTATTTCAATGATAAGTTTGTAGCCACAACTATCCTCTTTATAGCCCAACATCAGCTCAGCTGTCGAAAAAGTATAATCTCCCCTTAATCGGAGCTTAATGGCAAATAATATCTTCTGCCAGAATGTTTCTAATCCAGGACAAGTAACAAACTTATGCATGATGCCAGCTGCATGCATCCCACATTTGGGGCATTTACAGTGTTACCCTCCTTGTGCCCCCACTTGTACACCCGCCTCAAGCTCATTTAGTAATCATCTCCAGGGTATAGTAGAGTGCACAGATCGTATGGAACTGCTGCAATCTAAGACTGACCGAATATACCGATCACTCTGTGACGTCAAATGTCATCCAGACAGCTTCAGGGGTGACATTTGACCCCAGATTCTCACTCCATCTTGCTGCTAATTTTTTACAGCCATCTTCTCTGAACTGATACAAGCATCGGTACATCATACTAATTGCTACCCTCCGGTTTTGCCCATGCAAACACTCCACTATCACCGAGCTCGATACATTTCGTAGTGCGAGAGGTCTTGTGAAGTATTCCCTAAGCTGAAGGTTTTTTAAATACATCTGTCGAGGTATAGCAATTGTGAGTTGCACATTTTTGAATAATCGACAGCCATTATTGTCGTATAGCTGACCCAGATAGTCCACACCATAGTTCACCCATCTCCTGCCCTCAGAGTCCTGAAATGCGGCGGGCAACATTGGGTTGCCCCAAAGCGGAAGCTTGTCATGTATGAGAGAAATAGATCATCTAGCCATAATGCCCTGCCATATATGAACACAGTCCCTGATGGACTAAAAGTGTACACGTTTAAAATATTTGGGGTCATTGATTCTACATAAACACATTTGACTCTAAGTACCGAGAATGATCTGGTGCCAAAAATCTAGTTTTTCTGGACTCAGAAGACTGCGAAGATGCCCCACAAATGCTGCGCAATAGCACATTTTAAAATCTGGGAGTTCTAATCCCCCCTGATTATACGGAAGTTTAATTAATCCTATAACCTGTCTTAATTTTTTGTGCCCACAAATAAACCTACTCAAGACACCTAATTTGTTAAAGAAAGAATTGGGAATACGCTGTGAGATTGAACAGAATAGGGTATACAACCTTTACAATGAAACTTTTACAACGAACTACCATTACAACGCAACTTTTACAACGCAAACTATTACAACGCATTGCGCTGGGGGGCGCTCTAGGATAGGGAATAGGTTAATTTACTATCCAATAACCTTCCCTAGTGTCCACGGGGACTGGAGTTGGAATAGTAAATTAAACTATTCACTATCCAACACCCCAAAGCGCTATGCGTTGTAATGGACTGCGATGTAAAAACTGTGTTGTAAAGGCAGGCGTTGTAACAGCCTGCGTTGTAACGTCATACATCCACAGAATAGATACAAACATTTTGACAGCACCTTCATCTTTATAATATTGCACCTCCCCAGAATGCTAATTGGAAGCTTGTGGCAGCATTCAGTTGCTTAATTATAGTTGCCAGCAATGGATCATAGTTTAATGCCGGTATGCATTTGATCTTGGGAGAAATACGTACCCCTAAGTAGGTAGCAGTTGGGCAGACCCCTCTAATAGGACGTTTAGACTGAAAGTTAAGAAGTACTTGTGTCTTGTTAACATTCAGCCTATAACCCGAGAAAAGCCCACATTTCTTAGTTTCTGTTTCGATAGCTTCTATTGCGGATGCTGGATCGATGGTAAAGATGGCTATGTCATCTGCATATGCAGTGATTTTCAGCTGGCACTGCCCTATGGTCAAAGGAAGTATCTGTGTATTATCCTGCAGTTCCTTGATGAATATATAGCATGCGCAAAAAGGAGAGGAAAGAGAGGGCAACCCTGTCTAGTACCATACCGGATTGGGAACGGAGCCATTTGCACACTAGCGTAAAGCAGTTTATCCTGTGGTCTACAATACAGAGCTGGTATCCACTTACAGTGTCTCCATTTTACTTCAAATACTGTAAGCGTTACCCATAGGTAATCTCAAGCCAGCTGGTCAACAGCTTTTTCGGCATCTAACAACACCATGCCCAGACTCAGTGCTAACTTCCCCACATAAAGACTATAATCACATAACATACACTAAAAAGGTGTATACATCCATGGCAGCATAACAGAAAGCGTCCTGGCGGTGCCATGGCACTATCTACCCCTAAGCATGTCCACAGGAAACATTGTGATTACAGATGTGGGCAAAGATGCATGTAACGCACCACATGAAACGATGAATACACATGTGCCCACAAGGCAAAGTTGCTGTCTGAAGGCAAATTAATCAACATTGCATGGAGTCTATGAACACATGCTGATGATGAACTCCCCTTGGCCCTATGCCTGCACAGTACCACAGTCATAAGAGCTGAGTACCAGAAGTGTACATCACGTGCAAAAACATTGCAGCACCATAGAGATGTGGCACTGTCAGTGCGCCTGCAAAGATGACCCAAAATGATGCTTGAAAGGGTGTTCCTTAGCTAACACAGACATCACCGTGCATGTATGTGCAACTAGTCACAGCACCTGTCTTTAATGGAACATGACACATCTGTCAAAAATCTATATTGTAAACCACATGAATCCTCACATAGGGACCTAATATTTTAAAGATGATATGCACATTAATTCAATGTTCTGCCCTCATGGCAGCATAAGTCATTGTCAGCCCTGTGTGCCAAACAGTCTATGTGACATGTCATAGCTTCTCTTCTTGGGGACCTGTGTTCTCAAGTCTAGTCTGATTCTGTTTGAGTTCCGTGCGCAGTTGTTACAAAACATTGTGTGATGCATGGTGGGCATAACCTGCTGGCCCACTATTACATGGACACATGAATTTGACATGTGTGGCTTATGTGTGGCAGCTAATACTGTCATTTTCATGCAGGGCTATGTGTGTAAGGTGTGTTACATAGTATTGCTGTGGGACCATTTAAAATCAACCACGCATCCTGACTCACATCAGAAAGTGCAAAAGGATTCAAACAGGCAATGCAACCGAATACTCTGCAAAATCATTTTATGTATAAGTCACACTGTTGATATAGGCACATATCTCATCTAATTCAATTTACCCTTTACAATGTGTAATGCATGGTAAAGCATGTATGGAAATAGGAATTCAGCTAAATGGAATGTGTCCGGTCATTAACGTGTCCCTTCATGTTCAAAAACAATGTACACATGATGCAGGCATTAGTGCACCATGGTACAAGGGTGCCGGTGCAGGGCCATGTCATCCACATGTAGGACAATGCAGGGGCAAACACATTGAATACAACGATCAATCGAAATATGTTGCATCACTGTGCCTTGAAACTGACTCACTTCTGCACAGACTTCCATAGTGAAATGGGCCTAGATGTGCCATGCACAATCTGGGAAAGTGTGCATCAAACATAATAAGTACACATGTATCACTTACACACTGCTAGACCTCACACCTTTCAGTCAACAAATCATAAGCTGCAAAGCACCATCCCCTGTAATGCCCATCAATTGATAGACAACAAGTGAAGTGACACTTGTCACAATCAATGGGAAACTCAATGTTAAACACAACATCTAATTATCCCAAACAGTAATCCCTCTTAAAATGTTAGCAAACATGACGTACACCACATGCCATGTATACTCAATTGTCACTAAAGTTAACACATTTATATTACTTTCCACTTACTGCTGATCCAGAATATTTTGCCTACAGAAGTGGTTGATGTCGCCATTTGGCAATCCCCAGACTGATCTGAAAAAGGCATACAACCATGCACATTGCCGAACAAGAAACATCATAGAAAGAAGTTTGGCAGGCTCAATTCCAGGTTTTACTGCCTGGATTTGTCAGGTGGAAGGCTACTGTATTCACCAGAAACGGTCTGCAAGATGATCATTGTATGTGTAATACTACATAATATATGTGTCAAAACAAATGTGCCCTGGGATGAAGATTAACAGCACCCTGAACAAATGGATAATGATGATGACGAATCAGAAGAAGAAGGACAAACAATACTCAACACTGCTGCAGGGATAAGATGTCGCACTCACACTGACACTCAATTTTCCACATGATGTCGCTATTCAACATTTGTACTAATATGCATAAATGTCGCAAACTCCCAAATACACATTAAAGATTTGCCATTGTGTCCATTTTGTATACAGGTCATACAATACAAATGCATCAAATGTGAAGTGTTCTTATGACATGTAACTTCTCATGTCATGAATCATCCAAATTATCTGTCTATGTAAATTGTGTGTACACATGGATTTGACTCACATATACAACAATGTTGGACTTGTCCCTTCTGGTAGGTTCACCCCTAAACGTTTTGCTTTTAGTTGTGACCTGGTGTTAGTTATTTTTGGCATCTGCGCACTTTAACACTGTGTCCCAGTGTAAAGTGCGTGCGTTCTGGTGAGATTGGCCTGCCCTCCCATAGGAATGCTTGGGGGATGTGAGTGTCCATGGTAGTTCCTGATGCGTGGGGAGTGCAGGGTCGAGTTTGGTATGTGCAAACTCGTGAGATTGAATGCTGCACGATGATGCATGCGGCGTTAGTGTGGAAATGCCACTTCTAGAAGCTGGCATGTCCGTGTAATAAATGTGAAGTGACTGTCTGGCTTGTGATTGGCTGGAGCTGACTGGTGTGCCTGGCTCCAGGAGTCAGGATGGGTCTGCCCCGGTGGTAAATAGGGAGATTTTCATCCAGATGGGTCTGAGGAGTGCAGTTGGGATCTGAATAGGGCTGGGCCTTCCCTACACAATACTCGCTCCACCCCCTGTGGTGCGACTGATGTCCCTAGCCTGTCCAGTGAATGGGGAGAGGGGCTGAGCACAAAAGAGTGCTCCAGAACCAGCTGTGTCTGGTTTTCCCCCACCCTGCAGCCAGAGACAAAGGAATATGTGTATAAAAGAGGGGCTGTGACCCCATGAAAATGTTCTTTTCCTGATTCTAACTTGAGGGGGGCCTGCTGCTGCTGCTGGGCGCCAGGAGGACCGCCACTGGGGACTGCCTCCCTGCCTGGAGGACCTTGTGAGCTGGCCCCTGGGCCCAGCCTTTTCCCCCCCACCTCCTACCAGACTTTTGCTGAACTTTGCCGTGACTTGGGACTTTGTTTGCTAAAGCGCCTGGGAAGCCCTATGTTTCTACTTTCAGGAGCGCTGTTTGGGCTGGCCGCCGCTTATTTTATATTGGCGGGTAGGGGCCCACCCTACCTTTTGACCACTTGCCCTTTTATTTTAGGGGGCAGGAGCCCACCCTGTATTGTGTGTGGTGCGGGTGCCCACCCTGCAGATCTGCCGCTTTTCAGTCTCCTGAGCGGGTGCCTACCCCGCCAGGGACTCCGTATTTTAATCGGGTGCCTACCCCGTATTGCAGCCACCACGTCTTGGGGGCCACCGCGCTGCCTGCAGCGACCCGGAAGCGGAACCCGGCAGGCCTTGACTGTGGGCGGGGCCGGAGGGTCCACGGAAGGCAGTGCCGGTTAGACCGGGGCTCCCATGAGGAAAGGGAGAACCCCTCGTGGCGCACCGTGACCAGGACAGCAGAAAAGACCCAGGCAGGAGCCTACCCTGCGCTGGGCCAAACCAGGAAGTAAGTGCCACCCCCTAGAACCAGGCGGGAGCCTACCCCGCACTGGACTCGGATCAAAGGAGCAGAAGATTCCCGGAGAGCCCCGGAGCTCCAGCCAGGTCAAAGCCATTGCCCGCCTTACGTTGGGGCTCCCGTGTGAACGAGGGTAGCCCTGCCCATCCAAACCGCCAGGAGCAGCGCCGGGGCAGAGAGGAGTCCCCTGCCTGAAGGATCCCGGTGAGTGGGGCTGGAGATTGTTTGGCGAAGCGGGAGGCCGGGTGCATTGAGGCTAGAGGGGGCGTCGGGGCACATTGCCGGTGCCCGCCCCCCCCCAGTTGTGCTAACTTCATTTTTGGGGCATTTCAGAGGGTAGAGCGGCCCGGTTGGCAGCAGGCCGCTCCCCCAGTGTGGCAGCATTTTTTTTTGCTTAATAGTCCAGAGCCCACGAGGCTCCAACATCTGGGGGCATTTTGTATCTAGACCCTGTAAGGCTCCCACGTTGTTTTGGGCACTGTTGTTTATTAAAGCCCAGAGGAGAGCCAGGAGGCACGCTGGTGCCAGGCTCAGTTCTCCAGCTGCCCAGCACTTAGTGGGCAGCTGCATCATTTAGGCCTGTTGCGCATTCTTCTGGACATTGGGCCTGTGAACCCCTGGGAGGCCAAGTTGGCCTGGGGTCAGTTATGTGATTACTTGCCTAATGTGATCTACACATAATATGCAATGCCTTTATGCCTATAACTCTACATGTGTTTTTCATGCCTAGGAGGTTGTTTTACCTAGTATAGTTATGCTAGTGAGTTCCTGGTTCCCTGCGTGATATATGCCTATGGTGGTTAGGATTGCATAGTGTGCACCTACCTTTTACCAGTGGGTACTGGTTGTGTTCTACACTTGTTCTTTGGTACTACAATTATCCTATGTTCTAAGTGCTATTTCTACAAAGTGCTAGTTCTACTAAGTGCTATTCCTGACAGTGGTCCACGTGGCCCTGTCCGGTGTATATAATCCCCTGTAAATACTGCACAGTGCCAGTTGGCACAGTGTAATTATGTGATTATGATCTAATGTGTTTATGGTAATACAAAGGCTATTTATATATATAACCTTGTGTGGAGTTTCTGTGTGGTGGGCCTTGGGTGTTGTTGCTGGGTGCGCGTGCAAACGCTTTACACATCGCCTTCGGGATAAGCCTGACTGCTCGTGCCAAGCTACTAAGGGGGTGAGCAGGGGTTATCTTTGGTGTGTAACTTCTGTGCCCTGACGTAGAGTGTTGGTTTCTGCCTGCCTTTGGCACAAGCCTTAGCCAACCAGAAATCCCCATTTCTAACAAACAACATGAAAAAGAAGGTGCTGCATCTTCTTGTTTGTGAACCCCATTGCTACAGATAGGACATGTGCATTCATCAGGCTATCAACATCTACAGATGTGGCACACAGATTGGCATATGTGCACCGCCACATGCAACTGGCAACAAACATCACTAGCATGTCCACCTGCCTCAAGCAGTGACTGTCAAAATTGTTCGGGAGAGGCATTCTCTCATTAAACTTAAACATGTAGTCACGCATTATGCCTATAGGCAAAGTCAAGCCCTGATCTTTGGACTGGGTAAGAGTGGTCTGCTTAATTCAGACACTCTGCTCATCACCACCCCCTTTTCTGAATCATTTTGTCCACCATAAGTGTGGAAGGGTATACTCAGACATGAGTCCCTTGCTCACTGCTCCATCAGGATTCAAGCAAGCCGGGCCGACGCGCCTAAAATGGCAGAAACTGGTCCCCGGAAGCTTGTCTCCTTTCTGGTGAAGAATTGGCTTGGTAGTTTGGTCTGCCCTGTTCCCATGATGCACTGGGCCAGGGACAGACTAATTTGCATATAGCCAGGTTCTGAGCTGGGATGGGGCAGTGAGCTAAATAACGGTGATGGATCAAGCCCTGATCTTTGGACGGGGTAAGAGTGGTCTGCTTAATTCAGACACTCTGTTCATCACCACCCCCTTTTCTGAATCTATAGGCAAAGTCATAACATCCGCAACAGTGCATGGTATGCAACAATGTGATGTGTCACATCACAAACATGAACATCACTCATGTGAAGTGTCAAAACTATGCACAACTGTGAATGATAAAGCAACACCGCATGTTTCTGCAAGGACATTTGCAGAGTTAAGCTGGGTCATCAATGAGGAACAGACATGCAACGTATTCGCTAACACATGTTGTTCTCTGTGCATGTGCACAAACTGCTGGCATGCATCAGTAGAAGCACACTTGCACCACGGTGCAAGGATAACTGGGTGGTGTGAATGACATGCATTGCTGCAGAAAGGGGCACCTTCATGTTGGAAATACATACATTGAAGCAGATCACCTCTTAAAATGTGTGCTGTCTGATGTAGCACACATTTAAAGAGTGAAAATGTATGTGTCCAAAAAACAAATGACACCTCATAGTGGCTTGTGACATTAACGCCGGGGTTGTGTACCAGTTGAATGGAAATATGCATGTATAATTGCCCATAAATGAGGAAATGCAATAGTGGTCATGTGTGTTGTATGGAAAAGCCACACCAACACCCATTTCCCCGCCAACATGCACAGTGTTGTGTGCGAAGTGGGAATTTACACAAGCATATGTGAAGCCACGCAGGGTGCCTGGCTGTGACACGGTAAGATTTGTCCTGCAGGTAGTGCTGATGATGCGTGATGCAACATTATCCACCTGTTGTGCAAGTGACTATAAAAGTAACACAAACATCCCTACAGCATGGACACATATCTCATGATGTACGTAAAGGTCTGACACATAAATGACCACCACACAGCAAGAAATATGCATTATTTTCAAAAGAAACCCTACACGTGTATTACGTGACGTATCACTTGCACAATACCACGCATCTCCACTTATTCTTTGATGAATCAGGGTTGACTCAGTCTGTCAGTCAGTCAGTCAAAATTACTTTATTTGGTTATTTAAAACCATAAAAGCATTCTACACAGTAAAAAAAAGTTTAAAACATAGTATGACGTTAGTTAATAACAGTTATATTGCACTGGTTACATACTCAAGGAAGACGGATAGTTTAAAAAACAACTTTAAAACCTGATTGTTAAAAATTAATTGTTATGAACTAGATCATGGGAATCACTCTCACTATTTTCCTCCTTTTTCTGACTGCTGCTCTGAGGAAACGCTCTATGTTAAAGATTTCCCAGACTTTAGACAGCATCTGTAAAAATATTAGCGCTGGTTTCGCCTTAAAAAATCCTTTACCCTTTAAAATTGGAAGAATAAAACGTTTCCGACTATGCAAAAAGTGCTCGCAGAATAAAATGACATACAATGTGTCCTGGGCGGAAATATTATCACATGTACAGACGCCTAGGTCTTCCACCCTTCTCCATCCTGGAGGTTCGGCAAGTAGAAAGTGTAACTGATTCAGCCTAAATCTTACTAATAGAAAGCGATGATTAGAATTGGTTACCACATTTAAGTATGGTTTAATTGCACAGGACGTTTTTAACAATCTATGTGCACATTCCGTTGGTTTTACCAACTCCCTTGCCTCTCTCTCCATAAGTGCCATAATATAAATAAGATTTCTTAACCCACTGCATGTCTCCCTTTACTAATTTTTCTGGAGAATTAAATAATTCTGGTCGTCCCAGTTGCTCTGCCAGCCTTTTCACATGACTCAAGCAAGGAATACTGCTAGCCCGGTCTAAAGCTAAACAATCTCCCAGGATTTCGTGATTCATTTCAAGTTCAGGGTTAAACCAAGTTGCTATACATTTCAGTAAAGGTGCCATTTAAATTAGTTTGGCCACAAAGCCTATCCCTGACTCTTGATGAATTATGTATGATGGCACAGAGAGCAAGTTTCTTAAGAAATTATTGTCAACTATTTGGATTTCCTTTGCTTCTCGATAACCCCATATATCCGAGCCATAGTTTTGCGATATATACCTTTGGTTAGGGTCCACAATAAGTTGTGGTCTACCCTAGAGAAAATGGGCATAGATGCCTTCTTGATTTTTTTTATTAGAGAGTTTTACCTAGGGGCCAGGGCACGGGTCCGATAAGGGAAAGGGGGCGATTGTACGAGTTACTTTGAAGTAAAACGAGGTGTCAGGCAAGGGTGCGTACTCGCATCCTTCCTTTTTACTTTGTATATAAATGATGTTGAAAAAGTACTTGTTGAAGATTGTAAAGACCTCTCTGAGGCTGGTAAGCGGCCCAATCCTGCTTTATTATACGTGGATGATGCTGTCTTAATGGCGTGCACTCCGCTGGATTTATAACGGTGGTTACCAGCTTCGCAAATTATATGTCACAGAGAGGCCTTATTATAAACCCCACAAAAACGTTTGTAATGAATTGTGGATCTGGATGTTTCAAGACTTTCTCTTATTTGGGTATATTGTTTGATGCCACAGGGTCATGGGTGCAGGCCGTTAAATCAAGGAGGCTTCTTTATATTAAAACTCTATCTGCACTTTCCAATTTTAGTAGGATTCTTGGTAGACGCCCTGCTGTGGAACTCTTAGAAATCTATAAGGCAAAATGTGTTAGCGTAGCCACATATGGAGCGGGCATATGGGGATATGCGGAAGTAGGCTTAATCCAGGCAGCAGAAAGCATGTTTTTAAAATTTTAATTGATGGTCCCCAAAAGAACCTCCTCTTTTGTGTGCCATACCGAATTTGGACTGACCTATATAGAAGAGTCTATAAAGATTCAACCAGTCCTATTATGGCAGAGGATATGGATTACTGAGGAGACACATTTAATAGGGGGATCTTAGTAGATAGCAAGGCCTTGGACGGGGTAAAATGATTGGGTGGTTATCTTATGTAAAAGTGTTCTTGTACAATGTAGGTCTTCCAGAATTTTATGATAAACCATCTACCATGGCTGAAATGAGCAGAAAATCTCTTAAGACCGTCTGTCTGAATTACCTAGCACAACGGAGACAGTGTAGCAAACTGAATAAAATCACAGTTCAGGCACACAATCTTACATTAACAACTCTTTGTCTTCAGCCATACTTACGCCTCCCAATGAAAGACTACGACCGATTTCTGCTAACGCGATTTCGTCTGGGCTCACTTCATAGATTATTAAGCTTCCCGGTAGCTAACGACTGGACACAACATCTATTTAAATGCCCCTGTGATGACACCTCCGAGCAAACCACTATACATGTTTTATTCTTTTGTAAATTTTATATACCCCAGAGGAAAAAATGGATTGTCCCTCTTTTAAAAGAATCAGGATTGAGGCTCTGTCGCCCTGCATTTGTAGTACTTTAGCAATTGGAGACAATCTTTGTGGTATTCTCAATTACTGTCTTTTAAAAAAATGTTTTTAGATGAAGAAAATCAATTATAATGAGATTCTGGTATGTATATCAAAGCAATAGAATAAAAGAGTAGAGAGGCGCACTCAATGAAGTCAGTAACACAAAGAGTCCATTAAATATGTAGGTCTTCTGTTCTTTTCTTAAATATATTCTTTATTTTCTTTCACATACAACGGCACAGCCAACGCGTTTCATTCCCATTCGTGCCTAGGGAATTTCATCAGGGCATATACTGAATAGTCAAGTTGATACGATAGTCCTAGATGAGGTTGCTCTTAGGAAGCTGGTGTGAAGAATGATCACAGTAGACCAGAGCGTGTTCCTGAGAAAGCTTGACACTCAGGTCCAAGTGGAATGGTTGTTCGAGTCCCCCAAGTTAGCTGAGATGTACAACTTTGAAGAGTCAAGGTGTATGTTGATCCTGGACCCCTTTAGAAAACCACTACACACGCCGGTTATCTCCCGGAGCGCGCTGACCCCCCCTCCACCTTGCAGTTCCCCTAAGGGGTCCAGGATCAACATACACCTTGACTCTTCAAAGTTGTACATCTCAGCTAACTTGGGGGACTCGAACAACCATTCCACTTGGACCTGAGTGTCAAGCTTTCTCAGGAACACGCTGTGGTCTACTGTGATCATTCTTCACACCAGCTTCCTAAGAGCAACCTCATCTAGGACTATCGTATCAACTTGACTATTCAGTATATGCCCTGATGAAATTCCCTAGGCACGAATGGGAATGAAACGCGTTGGCTGTGCCGTTGTATGTGAAAGAAAATAAAGAATATATTTAAGAAAAGAACAGAAGACCTACATATTTAATGGACTCTTTGTGTTACTGACTTCATTGAGTGCGCCTCTCTACTCTTTTATTCTATTGCTTTGATATACATCCTTGGCAGCGGATGGTGAGAGTAGCAGCACCACTAAATATCTTCGAAACAGACAAAGTTGATGTGCGAAACCTTGGTCAGCTGCTGCGTGCTTTGGTTTATTGTTTAGATTCTGGTATGTGAGGTTCCCTCTCTCCTTCTGTACTCATGTGATTTTAATAGATATATTCACTATTTAATGTACGATTATTTTTATATGTGCTTTTATGGTTATATTCTTTTGTAACCGAATAAAGTATTGTTGACTTGACTTGACTTGACTATGGCACAGAGAGCAAGTTTCTTAAGAATTTATTGTCAACTATTTGGATTTCCTTTGCTTCTCGATAACCCCATATATCCGAGCCATAGTTTGCGATAGAAATACATTTTGCTCTGTATACCTTTGACAGTGCTTGTATCGGTTTAGACCCTAACCTACGTGCAAAGCCTAGAACTGCAGATGTAGATCTAGCCAATACATTTCTTCTTGCATTCATTTTTCGGAACCCATGTACCTCTATCATCAAATATTACGCCTAGGTAAGGGAATGTAGTAACCCTAGTAATCACATTACCCTCACAATGGAGAGTTTTGACCCTTTTAGACCTAGAGCCGATTATTATTGAGTGTGATTTTGAGAAATTTACACTTAAATCCAAATATCTCATAAATACAGCAAAGGAAGTTAAAAGACACTGTAAACCAACCGCAGTTCTTGTTAATAGGGCGGCATCATCTGCGTATAGGAGAGCTGGAATCAGCCGTTCCGCCACACGCGGGATGTCTTTGCTGGCTTCCCCTAAAATTAAATCCAAGTTGTTAATATAAAGGGTAAAAAGTAGGGGTGCCAAGATGCATCCCTGCCCGACACCATTTACGATTTGTATTCCCTGGGTCAATTCCCCCTTTGGTCGTACCTCACTGTGGTTGTCAAATCCCTATGCAGATAAGCAAGGAAATAAACAATGTTTCTGTCCACACCTAATTTGATTACTATAACCCATAACTTGGATCTATTCACTCGGTCAAAGGCCGAGGAAAGATCCATGAACACCAGATACAATATCCCCTTCTTGGGGATGGTACACTTCCCAATTATTAGGTGCAGGTTCAAACATTGGTCAGTGGTACCCCTTCCTTCTCCAAAGCCGAATTGTAGGTTTGATAGTGTGTTAGTTTCGTTTACCCAGACCGTAGGTTTGTTGAGTACCACTCTTCCAAGCACCTTTACAGCAGAATCTATAAGTGAGATTGGTCTGTAGCAGCTTGGATGCCCTCTGTTACCCTTTTTAACAACCAAAGTGATGACTGACTCAGATCATGATCTGGGCATGCCTAATTTACATGCCATATTAAAAACATGAGCCAGACCTTTTGACCATTGTGTCACATTGAATTTAAAAAGATCGGCTGGAACACCATCTGGTCCAGGGGCTTTATTACTTGTCATTTGGTTTATGGCCTCTGCTACTTTTAATTCTTAAAAACCATAGTATATGCCTCCGCCTCAAATAGGGCACCTGAGGGTCCTCGATTCTCCTGATTGCCATATATAATTTTAAAATGATTAAACCATTCCTGCTCAGGTATATTACATTCTAGAGAGCTACCCATGGTTTCCTGAAAGAATCGCTTGTTAACAATTTCCTTAAACTTGACACTATTTTTGATGACATCAATTGACAAGAGATCATTCAATGCCTCATTTTTAATCTCTCCTTAACATTTATTTATGGCCAGTTTGTATGCTTTCCTTAGGTCTACTATTGCACTCTTATCTTGTGGTTTGTGTTTTAGAGCCACCAACAACTTTTGGTGGCAGCTGTACAATTAGGGTCAAACCACCTATCCCCTTTATTCTGGAATTTCTTAAATTGGTGTTTAGGATCAGAGGCTACCTGATTGCAGATTTTAGCATACGCTATAAGCATCTCTTTGTCCCTTATGTTATCATCTGAGCAGAGATCAATCTCCCATCCAACAGTGTTCAGTAGCTTCACTTGAAAATCCCCCCGGAACTACCATATACCACTTGAGTCTACAGGTTTGGTCTTTAGAATTTAAGTTGGGGGAGAGAACACATCCTTTTGATTTTAAATTTTTCTTAATACCCCCGCCAATGTAATATGTTTAGGATTGTAGTCACTAAAATATGACCATGTAGTGGTGTATCCTATCAGCTGGCGGGTCAGGGCTGCACTAATAAAAATATAATCAATAGTAAAGTGCATTCCCCTACCTTTAAATGTTGGAATGTCATCGCTATCATGTGATGTATTAGGATATAACAAGACAAATTCCGCTTGAGTGCTCTCTAAAAAAACACCTTGCTGTCAGTGTTCGAAATGTGTCCAAATTATTATCAGGGCCTAAGCTGTAAGTAACATGACAGTTCGATTGGCATCGATGTACATTAAAATCACCTAAAACAATAACCGAATAAGAGGTAGTTTGTTTCACATTAAACAACTCAAGGAAATGATTCAGACTGACCAGGTGTTCATTTGCGATAGTTCCATTAAATGAATTATAAAAATTAACAATAAGAAGTTTAGGTGTATTGGTGGGCGTAATCTGCACTACTAGACAATTTGGTGAACCTGGGTCCAATTTACAGTGATTGCCTACAGCCTTTAGGGAAATCAGGGTTATTAGGCCACCCTTTGCCCTACCAGCTACTGATGGTTTAGCTGGCTCAAAATAGGTAGAATAACCATCCATCCAGAAATTACTCTTGAATTCTCAAGTCTCTTGAAGCCCAATCATATCAAACTCATTAAAAAAATCTTTCCACCTATCATCATCTATTTTATTTTTAAGCCCTGCTAAATTCCAGCTTAATATCTTAGCTTGCTGCCCTGTGTTAACCTCCTCCCCCTGTGTGGGTTTGGTAATGCCAATCATATGACATTCTCTATCATTGAAATGCCCTTCCATAGAAGAACAAGAATCTACTTAATCATTACTATCCAATTGACTCAGTGGGGCAAATCGGTTTGTAGTTTCAAACCTACTCTCTTTAATTCTGTCATCTACTACAGCAGTAGGGTTTGAGTGACTTTGAAATGGGTTGATGGTATCTACATGAAGGGATTGGCCAACATTCTACATATTTCTGACAGTGGGACTGACCAACCCTCCTCCATCTGATATCTTTGCGGTCCCCTACAATCTCTGCACCAGTCGCCCATTACAGGAGGATAAAAGATACCCAAGGGCAGGGCTGTGATCCCTCCCATACCACAGTTAGAGCTCTCCTGGATGAGCCAGCCTGCTACTTCTATCCGATCAACATTAATGACTATACAGTCTCCATTGGCTGCTTTAGGATGGCATCCCACCCATCCCAGCTGCCTGGCCATTATAATGTGTGTGGTTCCTCTGGATCCCCCCTCAGAGGATTTGTTACACCAGAACTTAAATTTACAAATAAGATCCTCAGTTGTCTCAATTCTATTTCTTTCGAGAGGGGGCACCCATATTAGGCCACTACCAGGGGGGTAGCCTCTGTTGGCAGGTGCAGCCTTCCTTGCTTAACTGGCTCCCTATACCTAATTTGTTAAACCCTGTCAAACATGGTGTTTTGGTTGTCCCCGGGGGTGCGGTTGCAGCCCCCCTCACCAGTACCACCTCTTAATCCAGTAGATGCCTCATTCATTTGTGTGGGCCCAGAACGTGTTGTAATCGGTGTCCTTCCCTCTTCAGAGGACATCTTATGGGTGGTTGGTACACTTATGCCAGTATCAGCCGTGTTAGGTTTATTTAATATATTACCAGTATAATTTTTATCCTGACTCCTACCCCCAGTAAAGGCATGCCTAGAATCACCCAATTTGGGCTCTATTCTATTTAACCTTTCCATCACACAGTCTTTTTTTAGTTCAAGTCTTTTTATTGAATGTTCTGTAACCTAGGACAAACAGTACATATGCATAGAAGTACAGTG
Organism: Lissotriton helveticus; assembly: GCF_964261635.1. NCBI lineage: Eukaryota > Metazoa > Chordata > Amphibia > Caudata > Salamandridae > Lissotriton > Lissotriton helveticus. Next base: position 1,450,946,118 of record NC_136061.1, on the reverse strand, counting down.
GTAAAATAAATAAATATACAGACAGAGCGTGTAGTAGGGATACAGGGGGGAGAGGAAAGTCACTGTAGGATTTGAATTGGGATCATAGCAGGTCTATTGACCTTTGGAGATTACCCACAACAATTGACTACTATAAATTGTGCATATCATTAGATTCATGTTGTATTAGTTGTAGCAACAGTACATCTCAATTATCATGAATACATATTGACAACGTTAAGGTACTCACTGTCAACATATTGACTATGATGAGGCGGTAATTGGAGCACAATACCGGATGAGATGTGTAGGTTCTAAATTGGGTATAAATTGGATATAAATCCTACATATTAGAATAAAAAAGTACAAGGGACCTGTTTGTTTGGAGAGGATATCCGGATAGAGGATGTGTTATAATGTAAATTGGATGTGAAAGAGAATGTCTTTAAGAGAGTATAGCAAGATTCTGAGTTAATAGTTTACAGTGGATTGTAGCTAAGAAGTTTGGTATCCATTGAGTCCCAAATTGGTCTATGGTGGGAATACCAGTGGGTAAGCTGTAGTGTCACGTTATCAGCACCTCTAAGGAAGGTGATCTACTCTTGCCAGATTCTGAAGGAAACCCCCTTGAAGTTCTTCCAATTAAGTAGTATCAATTTACATGCTAGGGTAAGCATTAGGTGTATTAGATGGCCCACACCATCGGTTTTCAGCTGATTGTCCAACTGCCCTTGAAGGCTATATGAGAACTCTTGTGAGGGAGTAAAATTGAAAATGTGTTTAATGCAGTCCATTATTTTACTCCAGAAAGTCTCTAAGTTTGGCCATTCGAAGAGCACATGTGCTAAATTGCCTTCACTTTCCTCACAGTTCCAACAATTGGGATTAGGAGTGAACCCTATTTTAAAAATTCTGGAAGGTGTCCAGTATGTTCTGATGATAATCATATATTTAGTTTGTGATAGTGTTGGTTATATCTTATTGGAAAAAGGAGATTTGTTAATGTGTTCCCAGTCAAACACCACATTTCTAGTGTTTGATCCCGATTCGCATTTTACTTGATTGCGTGAGAGAGATTTGTTTATGTTTGGTGACAGAAGTTTATATATGCCCGATATCATATGTCCGGCTCTAGTAAAGCGGACTAATAAGTTAGGTAGGGATGGAGCTATCGCCTTTAGGGATTTTTTTGGGGTCTGAACTTTGAGTTGCAGAAATTAGTAAAACTTCAATTTTGTCAAATTGAATTGGTTCTGTAGTACTGAGAAAGGTAGTGGTGATGAGCCTATGTATAAATCTTCCAGTAGATTAGTTCCACTGTTCAACCAATTTGACCAGAAGATTGGGGTGCCATCAATCTTGATACCGGGATTGATCCACAAGGAAGTAATATTGGAGGTTCTTAATTTCACATCTGATTTTGAATCCAAGCGGAGGAGGGCATTTCTTGTGTTTTGTATAATGCTCTTTGAGTGTGGGAGGTGCGTTGTATGCATAGATACCATAGCTATGAGAGGAGCTTTCTTAGTGAGAGATCTTTCTATGTTTAGCCAAGACGGCTCATATACTGGATTGCTGATGACCCAATTGGACCCCTGTTTGCATAGGTAAGCAATTTGATAATTCATGAAGTTAGGCAAGCCAATTCCATCTTTGTTTTTTTTGATAATTTAAGCTTCTTCAGTGAGATTCCTGGCTTCTTCCCTTGCAATATGACATTAGTAAAGGTTTTATCCAATTTCTTTAGAAAGTCATCAGATAACATAATTTGTAGCATACTACTGAGATAGTTGACGAATGGAGTGACCATCATTTTTAATGTTTCCCCTCTACCCCACTAAGAGAGGAATTTAGGTGACCATGAGTCGAGAAGTGAGCTAATTTTGTTATGTAAGCCTTTCTCGTTGGTATGTAGATTTGTTATCAGGTCGTTTGCGAATTCTATCCCTAAATATTTGATGCATCCCTGTTGCCATGCTTGACCGGATGAACCTAGGATGTCCCTATTGCCACAATGACTGATAAGCTTAACTTCTGATTTATCTTTATTGAGAGAGTATCCCGACACATCTGAGAATTGTTGGATTGACTTCATTAGAGCTGAGATAGAGGAGGAGGCATTATCTGTGACAATAAGCACGTCGTCAGCGTGCGCGCCAGTTTGATCGTAGTTTTGTCGACGGTGAATCCTGTGATGTCCTGATTTTCTCTAATATGCTGGAGAAAGAGCTCTAGTGCCAGGAGGAACAGTAGGGAGAAAGAGGGCAGCTCTGCCTGGTACCTTGCTTTAGATTGAAGGAGGAGGAAAGTATACCACCCGCTCAGACTCTTGCACTTGGTTTGTAATACAAGGCCATAATCATTCTAATCAGGTTGTCCTCTAGATTAAATTTCTCTAGCGTTGCACATAAATATTTCCAATATACCTTATCGACTGCTTTTTCAGCGTCTAGTGTGATCGCTATGGTGGGTGTATTTATTCATTTTGCTTTTTCCATATTATGACACAGCAAACTTGTGTTGTCACTGGATAGTCTATGCTTTAGGAAGCCGACTTGTGAAGTTCGGATCAGTTTTGAAATATATTGTTGGATGCGTTTGGAAAGGATTGAGGCATAGATCTTGCAGTCCAAATTTATCAGCAAGATCGGCCTGTAACACTTCGGTAGAAGAGGATCTTTCCCTTCCTTGGGAGGTACTGTTATAATGGCTTCAGCTGGGGTGCCTGTGACCTAGCCAGATTCAGAGAAGTGTTTATATAATTTAGTAAGCGATGGAACCAGGGACACTGAGAATTGTTTGAAAAATTTGGCATTGAACCCATCTGGGCCTTGAGCTTTGCCAGTTTTGAGATCTTTAATGGCCTCCAGGATTTCTTTGCCTGTGATCGGTCCATTAATGGCAGTTTTTTCTTCCTCTGTGAGAGACTGTAGTTTGACGATATTTAAAAAGTTTTTGCAATTGGAATGGTTAACTTCAGAGTTTTCTTTATATAGTTCCTGGTAGAATTCTCTAAAGATTTCAGATATGCTATCAGGATCTGTAGTAATTTTACCATCCATCTTTCATGGAGTGAATGGCATGTCTTTGAAGTTTAAACTTAATGATGCTAATGATTTGCCCGCCTTATTTGAATCACAAAGTTTGATGCGTTTCTGTTTGTTAATTCAGATTCCAGCAGGTGTACTTATGATTTTGTTGTATTCATACTTCTTATTTAGGATAAGAAGAAATAAAATGGAAATGCGGCCTCCAAGGACATAGGCAATGGAGGTGGTAATGCTTAGCAGGCTGGACCGTCTAATACACCAACACCAGCCCCTGGACAGGCTGCACAATCAAGTGCCGGACAATCTTGCATTCAGGGGATGTCCACACAAGATGTGGATTTTTTAAAACTTAAAATACGTGGTCTTGAACTACAAATAGTGACAATGTTACAGAAGATGAACCACTTGCAGCAGTGTGTGGACACAATACTGGCACAACTGTAGTTGCCATTTTGTATATTTGTTTATTAGGTCTGTTTTTATTATACTTAGGACGAGTTATAGTGTAGGTGTAGTGTAAATTAGATTTGGTAGTGTTACATATAGTAGATATTTTTTTACATGTAAATAGATTTACATTTCTTTTTCTGTTCTCATTTTTATATACTTCTGGGTGGGTGAGTGACTGTGTTTTACTACTTCTTTCAAATTTTCATTACAAAAATAAAAATAAAAAAATGTATACAACTTGCTAGCTTAGTTTATGTGTAGAATAAGTATATGTATGTCCATTGTACATTGATGTGTTAAGGGTGGGTGGGGGCTGATGTTTTAGTGCTCTAACATGATTCATGTTTAGCTTAGGATAAGTTAAGTTATGTAGGATAGTCATAGTTAGGTTAGAAAGATTTTTAGATAGAGTTGTTGGTTTTATGATTATTTAGGATAAGTTATTTAGATATACTCATAAATACTTTTATTACTGTTTTTATTGTTAATAAAATTTAGGAATTTTCAATTTTTAATCTTGTCGATTGATGGTCAGCATTTACATTTTTCAATATTTGAGTCATTAGGCACATGCAATGTAATCTTGATTTTGTGTTTGTGTGATTAGGCATAGCAAAATGTAGTATGATGAAGCTACATTTTAATGTCTTCTGGACATGTTCTTTTAACACTTGAGACTCAACCGTTTTGGGCAGACACTCTTGTGGCTTGACATACAAATGACTATCATTTTCAACTGCCAAAGCAGAGAGCACGTGTATGTCTATGTAACAAGATTCTGTGTCAACAATCTTTAGTGATAATATATTTGTTTACATAGGTTTTGTTTCTTACACAGATGGACAGGACGTACATACTACACATTGCTAGTCTAGGTGTTGTTAGAGCTATTTCGTGATAATGGCCATTATAATGTATTACATGTAGCAATTGCATGCCACTGCTCACCACAATGTCTGTATACAGGACAAGTTGAGTGGCACTGATGGTGTATGGAGTACACAGGTACAACGTTGCAGACATCTTGGTTACTGATATGACTCATTTCACTTGCTGTGGCCATGTTGACAAGTTTCCACAGCATCAATTAGGTTTCAAATTGCAGTATTTGAACATGGATTTCAATATTAACATTGTAATACTTAAAAGACAAATTCATTACACACTCTCTCACGGGTGCTGAAATGTATTTACACGTCTAAATTAAAATAACATAGGGAAATTGGTCAAACATGGAAGAACGGGACATTGCTCTTGTCACACAAAATGGTATACTGCACTCATGTTTACCGGAGTGTGAGGAGTGAAAAATCAAGTTGTCAATGTTTGTGTCGTGAGAAAGACATTGTTATTGGCACAATATTTTGAACTTAACACATAAGGACAAACATGATGGAGGGGCACTGGTGTAACATGTATGAAGAGGACAGTGTCTCATAGTGATATTTTGCAAAACTGGACAGAAGGGTATCTTTGGAAACAACACCTGTGACTCAGTGTAATGTCAATGTCCTTTTTTTGTGCTTGAATTGTGTTGTAATTGAGTCCTTTTTGTCAGATGATTCTGCCTGTTGCTCCGCGGGCTCTATATTTGCAGGTTGTGTGTGAGTAGTGAGACCAACAGCAGTGCCAGAGGAGGTTTGAAGTACAGCATTTCCCTGTGACAAGATGTTGGGCATTAGTGCATTGATCAATATTTGCTGGTTGCTGAGAACAGCTAATACATTCCTATGACAGGCAGACATTGTGGCAAGGTAAGTGTCCTGCTTTTGCTGCATGTCATGTAGGTTTTCATATATTTGTTCCAGATGTTTTGCCACCTCCCTCTGCCACTTTGTGTTGCCATTTGTTCATGCCTCAGCCTCATTACACATGATATTTTAGCCAATGATTGTACAATGCAGGGGTTTGATTATTTTTGGGTTGTTCCTCCTCCAGGTTGGTAGGTTCTGAGTTCAGGCTTCTGAGGGCGGCCTGTAGTGTACCGCCCACACTGTCCACAGCCACATACACCTCTTTCAGAAGGTCACGCTGTAGTCCAACAGCTTTTCCTTGAAACTGTAGATGCATATCCTCCGAGCCAGGTGGTGGATGTGTACTGACCAATGCAGTGTTAGGACTTGTTTGTGCTTTGTCAATCTCAGGAGGTGGGGAAGGTGACCGTATGGTATACAGGATTTCAAGTATAGTATCATGCTCTATTGAGGGCGGATTGTCGTTGAAAATCAAGTGTGTCATCCACCTGTTCTGATGTAGTAGGTGCATCTGCTGAAAAAAAGATGGAAATGTGTTACTACTGCTTGCATGTTTAACCTTTGAAATGTTTTTCCCTTAGCTTCACATGTGTTTTTCCAAAACTGATCGCTGTGTGGCAGTGAAGTAATCTACGTTGTGATTCAGGATCAAGACTTATACCCCCTTGCATCATCATTGCACCACTTTTCATTACACTAATTCTGCAGTGAGGTGGGACTTTAGAAGCACCTTGTACCACCTGTGCATCAATGTTAATCATGTTAAAAGTGACACACAGGCGGCACAAGTGGCTTGTTGATAACCCCCTAAATTTGTAGGAACATTGACAAAGCAGGCACCCTTGCACCATGATGCAAGGATGCCAGCTTTGTGGGGAAATTGTTTTTGTGCAGGAAGGGGCACTTTCATGCACATGAACAATCTTTTGAGGTGAATTCATCTTCTGATGTATGCTGTGGAATGCATTATGCATTTGAGTAGGATGAATACGCTGGGAACATATGAACATTCCTCCTTGTTCCACCTCGGTAGGCCAGCAGTAGGGTGACATAGCTCTCAGATGCATTTACAGATTAACAATTGCTCATTAATCTGAACATGCATCAGTGGACATAGGTGTTGTATGGAAATACCCACAGCAACACACATGTCACACCACTAACATGCCAAGTGTAACATTTAAAGGGTGAAATTTACAGGCACAGGTTAAGACATGCAAGGTGTTTTACCTGTCCTTGTAAAGATCATGCACTACGTTACGCCACTGGTGCCTCATGCAACGCATTGCTTGGGCGGGACAACAGAATTGCATATCTGCCCCATTGGAGAGAGACATGGCGGGGCTGTTTTGGCATGTGCAAAGTGTTATGGTCATATGTGATTTACTTCCATTACAGATAGGCGGGACTGGGGACAGGTCCCAGTACAGCAAGATGCACACAGCAGAATGTGGCACTGGGATATATCTAGCTGAGATCACCACCATGACCCATTACTCATATATGTGCACTTATTGTGACTTACCCGTTGACTGCTCTTGATTTTCTAAGGCTGCACTGTCCTGTCCCGATATTTCAGTGACCAACTCCTCCGGGATAACAGTTACCACAAGCTCCTCCAGGACATCCAGAACAACCTGTTCTGCTGGACTACCTCCTCCTGTTTGTAATGCTGCGTTATTGTTTGACATTAGCTTTTCTTTTGTTCTGCGCTTGCATTCGTACCAGCGCTTTTTACAGTTGACGACAGTTCTGTTTACTTGTCCTACGCTGTTTATTTTCTGGACAATGGTCTACCATATTGCCTCCTTTTTGGCAAGTGGCAACTCTGAACTCACGAAGAGCTGGTGCTGATAATTGGTCAACTCTGTGACCAGTTTTTCATTCTCCTCTTGACTGAGGTTTGATTGTGCTTCTTTGTTGCCAGGATCTCTGCATGTGCATCAGAACTTTTGCTGTGGTTGGTTGCTTGAGGGTTCTGACTACTACAGAGTCCTTTCTGGTCCAGTGCAGACTCCTCTATTGTTGTGGGGCTGAGCCTTGCATTTATACAGTGTTAAGTTAGCATGAGCTTATTAGAAGGTTAAACGCCATATTATCTTTTGCTGTCCTTTGCACACGGCACACACGTTAACTATTGTTTAGAGTTAGGCTGAGTGTTCTACTTCACATGAGAATAACTTGTTTTTCTACATTGCTAGACTTGCTTCGTAAGCTTCGTCTGAACAGTGAGTGTCGAGGCCTTCAAGGTTATATCAACACTGTTGCTGTTGTTCAAACTGATCAGCGCACGTTCTAGCCATAACATATATGCAGCTGTGGCCAACTCAGATACTGGCGCCTTTAATAATACACTGTGTAGGCATGATTATTTTTTTTAATATTTTTTTTTTGTCCTCATACGCCTCTCCTCACCCGATATTGTCGCGGATCCACGCTGGGGTGTTTCATCTCATATAGCGGCCGTAGTGTTATTAAGGAGTAAAATGTATCACGTTTGCCCTTCCTCCTTACAACAAGACTTCCACCGAGATTCTAGAGAAGCTTAATCATAGGACTGTTATTACATCTAAGTTTTATCTTTGTCACCCCCACCATCACCCATAGTGTTGTAAAAACGGAGTCCAGAATTTGCATCTCTTCTTATTCCGACCAGCCATATCTAGCTTTGCTATAGCTCTCATAGCTCTTAACCAAGTCAGCTCAGACGGAGGGATGATTGAACACACATGGAGATCATTCGTATGCTGAGAGCTTGTGCAGAACTCGATGTGATTCACTCCTGCTAATCTTTGAGGTATGGGGTCACCTATGCAAGCCTAAGAGACCTTATTTAGTTATAAAATAACCTACTAGCAAGGGAGGGTAAAATATAGGTATATATTTAACCTGTTACCATTTAGCATTATAACACGCTTTCTCCCTTTGTATTTTATGGAATAGTAACTATGCTGACAATCTTATTTCTTATCATATGTCTGCTTGTATTAGCTAAGATGCTGCACCTGAGATCACGGCGTTAAAATATGAGAGTATAACGAAAGAATGCTCATGTTTCCCACCTTACCTGAGGTATCCTAAGTCGCATGTTCTGGGTTGTCTAATCATTGGTAACTTTGCTATAGGACGAAGAGCTAATGAGACACTGATGCTAGTCTGGTAGGGGATTTCGGGTACTAAGGTGAGTTTTTGGCACACCCTAATTCACTGAGGTCCTGAGTCTCTGTGCACAGTTCTGTGTCTGAGCAGAATCCCTGCAACACTATGGTCCCCAAAGTGTTTTTTTAGGAGTTGCGTTATTGTTAGGATGCTTTTTTTGCTGTTTCACGCAGTGGTGAGTGTTGCAAAGAGCTCAGGCTGGTGTTGCATGACGCAAATCTGCCTTACGTCCCTTCTTCAGCAGATGCGGCAGTCTGACTTGCGACAGTTTTGAAGCATATACGTTAGTTCCTCTGATGCAAGAAGCAGCGTTGCGCCACCGTGGCGCAACAGTGGTGATTTGCATTGCTGCAGTGGCCGCACTTTATTTTTACGTATCACTGCGTGGCACCAGTGATGCATCACTTCTTGTAAATCTGCCCCAAAGTTTCAAGCAATACATTTTGGAGCATTGCCGTCTAATGCAGACCAACCAAGCTGGCAATACAAGAACCCAAAGTCATGTAGCCTTTGTGGAGCGCCAAAACAGGACTTCATCCACCTAATATGCATCTGCCCAGTTTTTAGCCCATATTTTCCCCTACTGCTGAAAACATTTCTCAAAATAAGGGTCATTCAGACCTGCAGAACTGCAATATTAAAGTGTCTCATCTCGAACAACCCACAGCTTAACTGTTATTTAGTAAAGTTTTTAATAAAATATGAGAAAGTATTAAAACACGTTCTGAGTGAAAAAGCACAATAGCACTTTAGAGATTATATCTTACAAAGTTGACAATCTACATCTTCCCTGTTATTTTTGCACTATTGCAAAACACAATTTTTATCATGTATATCTTAACTGTGTATTTACGATATTGTTACAAAGCAAAAATGTTAGCATGTTTATTTTAATAGTGCACGTTAATCAGTTTTATTGGTATATTGTTATGGTTTAAATTAACTAAACAATAAAGTATATTCTAAAAGATTCTCCCTGGAAGTAGTTACAAGAGATTGGGCAGTAACTGTATCCTGCATCACCATAGTGTATCTCTGGTTTTCTTGGCATATAGATAAAAATAGTGTTTGAACAACTGCATAACTTGCGAACATTAGACGCAAAAAGGACTTTCACTCAGAGATATTTAATTCAACTCCTTTTCCCAATAGACAGGAACGTTCTAATCTGCAGGTGAACAGATGCCTGTTGCATGCATTTTCACTATGCAATTATAAGACTTGTTCTCTTGCAGTAAACAGAGACAACACACATCATGTTCCTCTCAATGTATTCTTTCTTTGAGAGCTTTGTTTGCAGCTAGGTTGTGCTTTTATGTACACCCCTGGGTTTTGATATTAGCAAATTAGCGCGCCTGAGTCACATTCCAAAAAAGGGATTTCTCTTCGGTTCTGCCTGCTTTGTCACTTTGTTTTGTGTGATGTGCGTTAATACCGCAAGAGAATAAGCCCAGGAACATGTGTTTCATTGTAGTCATTGTCTGCTAGAATGCACTGGGAGTCTTAGAAACACCTCAAGTAAAAAACACTCTTTTCAAAAAGCAGAAGAGAAATAATCTTGTAGGATATTCTGCTGAAATGTTTTCCATTTTCCAATTGCTGTTATTTCTCACTATCTGTTCCTTACTGCGACTTGGGTCTATTCCATTTCACCCCCAGGTGACCTTCATTTAATGCCATATGACTGTTACACCAAGGATGTGCAAACATTTACAATATGTGTTTAGCTTGAAGAGGACATTGCTAAAAAAGATAAAACTGAAATGAAATGTAATACTGGCTGGTCAGTGGTGTCAGAAATGACAATGTGTATGGTCTAAGGTGCTGCTTCTGATGTAGATGCACACCAGCATCGCATTTATTTTCATTGCATTCTTGTTATTTATTAAGTGATTTGACTGCCTCTCTGGGCTTTATTTGTAATTAAACGAGAACCAAATCCCAAAGCTCTGCTCAGAAGCACGTGGCCGGAGCAATTAATTGTGGTGCCGAATACCAAGGCTGCATATTCTTAAATCCACTTCCTGCCGTCCCCAAAATTGAGTGCTACTGGCCCTCACTGGCAACCACTAACTCAAATTAAGCAATACTGCCTCATAAGGATGTTGTGATCTATTTTGGTGGACTCATTAAGGTTGTCATTCTGGATCGTAATTATAGTAAAAAAGTGTGGTATCCATCATTTTGTGTGACAAAAATCACACGGATCATGCTTGAATCTGTATACAGACAATTTTCTACTTTAGCGATTTGAAGTAATTTTGGGACATTTCGCATCTTGCACTTTTTCCTGGCACTATAATGACACTATATATTTTGTCATTTAGTAAAAAGATTATCCTTTCAAATCGATATTTTATCTTGATCTGTCTACCTTTTTAAAAAAATGTGTTTTTCATTTTTTACTTCTGTTTCCTTTTTATTAATGAGATGTTCGTTTGCGGTGGTTTTAATTAACTATACAATAAATTGATTGATAGTTTAGCAAGTCTATTCCAGTTTTCACCCACTTTTAAAATGTGTTTACTGATTGTCTTCTCTTTTGCATTTTTCCATTACTTCGTTCCTTGTTGTACAACAGGCGTCATTCAGTAGGAAATTCGTAAGTGTTTATCCATGACTAAAATAACATATCAGTAATAGTGGCACTGTAGATATGGTTTTGTCAGAGATTAAACTAAAAGCCAGGTTTTTTTTGTTTTCGTATTACCCTGAGTGCTGTTGTAAGAAGGTTTACGAAAAAATAGTTCATCTAATTTGAGTTTCCCATGACATATTTTGCTCGGAGTGGGGTGAGTTGGGTGTTTTAAGAGATCTCCTACAAACTTCAATCAATACCCCATGAATATCCTAGCCACAAATGTCAAACCAAAAACATTCAAATATTCCTGGGGGACTTCAACCTCCACTGGACCCTGACGACCCAGATGTCAATAGCCTAAAAGCCTTCCTATCCGACCTTAACCTGTCCCAAATCTGTGACCATCACATCATCAACATCGCAACATCTAGTGTTAACTTCATGCCTCCACCGGAATGGTTAGACGAGGTACATGATCTAACTAATCATTACTTCCACTCTATGAACATGGTATTAGACAATCTAGCTCTCCTACAACTGAAAAGAGTCACCACAAAAGATTCAAAACTATGGTTTGATGGTAGGCTAAATAAAGACAGAAGATTACTAAGAGTAATTGAACGACAATCGAGATCGGCACCATCCTCTGACCACCTCAAGTTACTAAGAAGCACGAGAAACTCCTATTACAGAAAGATTAGATTATCAAAAGCAGACTTCTTCTGTAAGCAATTAGACCAGGGCAAGAATCATCCCAAAAGGCTATTCGAACTAATCAAATCTCAATCTAAGGGTGTCTCCCACTCCCCCAAGTTAATCCAGACACACTGCCCAATTGCAAGGAATTTGCCTCCTTTTTCACAACGAAGACAGAAAACATAAAGACAGACCTGCTTAATGATCTATTATCCCCTACTGACCTTCACATGATCTCCTCACTGACCCCGCTTGTGACCCCTCTTAGTTGTTCTGCAAAACTTGTCCTAAAAAAACGCATCCTGGGCCTCCTTCAGCACCTGAATCCTTCCAATCATTTCACATACCCTCTCCCAGCAAACTACTTAAACAACTTCATTTCAATGCTACTGCCTCTATGGACTGGGATTATAAACACCTGTCTCCTGCAAGGAACCATCCCAGACATCCTTAAAGCAGGTCAGGTATCCCCATCCTAAAGATGCCATCAGCGGACCAGTCAGACCTGAATAACCATCGCCCAATTTCCAACATCCCCACTCTGGCCAAACTGCGAGAAAAATGTGTTCATACGCAGCTTATCAACCACATAGACCACTTCAACCTGCTTGACCAATTCCAATCAGGTTTCCGTGCAGGGCACAGTAGTGAATAAGCCATGGCCCACATAATAGATGATCCATTAAAAATCCTTTATCAAAACAAAGCCTGTTTACAAATCCTGCTTGACCTATCCTCGGCCTTCGACACCGTCGAACACAACTTACTAGGCCTGGGCGGTAAATTCTGTTCCGTTCACAGACTTTGCAGAATTTGAGTGATTTCGCGTTCCTTGGATAACGCAAAATTGCCCAAAATTCTGCATTCTGCAACTTCGCTAAATTTTTTGCTTGATCGCGTTCTTAAAATGCGTGTTCGTGAGATATTTCCCCCCGAGCACGCAAACAGCAATTGCAAACAGTAAAAAAGCATTGCGAATAAGCAATTCCGCGTTTTCGCAGAATTTTTGCGTGTTAACTCAAATCTTTTGCCGTTTCACACAGATTTGCGTAACGCGATTACGCAAATTCCGCCCACCCCTACATCTTACTAGATGTCTTGAAACGCAGAATGGGACTATCTGGGTCAGTCCTAAACTGCTTCACCTCCTTCCTTCAAAATAGAACACAAAGATTCAAGGTCAATCAATCCATATTCAAGCCCACCCCAGTCACTTTAGGAGTACCACAGGGATCATCCCTCCCCCTTACACTTTTCAACCTGTTTATGGAACCAATCACCAATCTTCTCAGCTCCTTGAATGGCCACTATCACATGTGCGCAGATGACACACAACTCTACATAAAGATCCATTCACTTGAGGACATCAAATCTCTCAATTCAACGCTCACAAAAATGCAGACCTGGTTGGCCAAAAAACACTTAAAACTAAACACCCTTGAAACCTAATTCTTCCTAATTGCTCCCCCCAGCCAATCAACCATCATTCTCGAGTGGATGAAGCACCTACCAGCAGTCAACGGTCAACCACTCATTATCGACTCTGCGAAACCGCCGGGAATAACTCTGGACAATAAGCGAAATATCCAGAAACACATTAGCGCTTCGACAAAAGGAGCACATTTTTAGATGAACACCCTGAGAAGACTGACCCCATTCCTGCCCTCAAATGAGTTCAAACAGACAGTTCAATCTCTAGTAATCCCCAGAGTGAAGTATGGGAGTGTCGCTCTCTGTGGTCTTCCTAGATCGACGATGACCCCTCTAAGAGCCTCAAGCAACGCACCTGCTAAACTCATCACAGGCTTCAAAAGAAACTGTCACATCTCCCCTGACCTTCGTGCCCTCAACTGGCTACCTTTTGAGGCCAGAATCCAATTTGAAAATCGCCTGTATGATGCACAAGGCATTACATCACAAAACCCCGAGATACCCAGCTGAGAAATTGGTGCTATCGGGTGGAAACACAACAACCAAGAGCTCCTATAATCTTCTACTGAAACCGCAACGATTTACCAATAAGAAAACATACAACCGGTCCTTCTCAGGAATGGCTCCCAGGATTTGGAATGCCTTGCTCCCTCAAACGAGACAGAACCCGTCCACGGAATCTTTAAAAAAGAAAGGAAATCGATTCTCCTGGCCAAATTCACTTGAACCTTTTATACATCCGTGTATATATTTGCTAGTCTTTAATGGTTACTACTTATGTATTAGTCTAAACTATAATATTTTTTATACGTATTTCTGTCACCTATATTCGCCCTGTAAAGCGTTCCCTAAACCCACAAGGGTTTTGTTCGCACTATGCAAAACCTTCAAAATAAATAAATAAAATTGGGTTGGAGGACACCTTGATGACACATATTTAAAAAATAAAGCACCCCACTATTGGGTGAAGGTGCTTTTTTCCCCCATCATCTTTTTCAGCCCTGTGAACTCAAGTGAAATGCGCTAATTGGCTGGTTGTATGAATAATTGGTTTCTTGATGCCATCATTAGATGATGGGGCTATGTCCCCCATACCCTGCAAAAAATATCAAAAGGCCAAATAAAGGTGCAGCATGGGCATACCGTGACCCCAATACAAAGTGTTGGAAACTACGGAGGGTCCCCTTAAGTTCAAAATTGAAAAGAAAATCATGTAGTGGAGTCAGTAAACATTCTACGGAGCTGGAGAAGCCCCGACAGGCCCAGGCCAAATAGCAAACCATAAATGTCACCCAAATGCAATGCTCATGACCTCATCCTTAATTTAATAGGTGCAATTGCAAATGTCATACTTGATTTTACAGGTCAGATTAAATATTATATTATCATACACAATATCAATGAAGTGACCATAAATAAAGTGTTATTTATTGGTTTGAGTATATGTTGTTACGTAATGATGCTGTGCTATTTGGTTCGTTACTACTACTACGTTTTGGGAGGAGTTGAGGTTGCATGTCCTGTATGTCAGTTATGTATTACAGAGTTAACAGTAGGTGGAAGTGTCTTTTTGACTACAATTCATAACAACAACTGTATTCTTCTGTGGTTTTGTTAGGTGAATCGCAGATTTCTTCAAACATACATTAAGGTCCTATAATAAATCCTAAACATAACTTCCCTTTAACTGTGTGTTTTCAGTGACGTTTTGAGTATTTGTATTGATGCACTACTTCCAAGTTGTATGAAAGAGTTTCGTTCCTTTATGTCCACAACCCTGGGTCAAGCCCTTCAGCTGCGTGCAGTGGGTTGACTGTAGATTGTAGCCTTCATCTAGACACGTGCCTAAAATGCCACAAGAACCAACTCCTGCGGCACAAGTCAAAGTTCAGCATTGTCTGCAGTGCCTGGTCTTAGTCTAGGCCCTGCACTCAAAATTCTGCATGCGACCTTGCAGGGCATAAGAAATCTTAACGAAAGAATCTTTCACTGAATTTCTGTGTGGCTCTGTAAAGAATCATTTTTGTTGTATGGGTTTCTGTTGTTGGGAAATGTTATTTCTTCTGTTTATTTTTTATTTTATGCACTTTAGGTAAACTTTGAAGTTTAAAAGGGACCCATCAACTTGATTTTTTAAATAAATGCAGCCCTGACTCGATATGTGAATTGCACTTTTTCTGCATCCTCACAACAAGTTGAGTGTGTCTCCTGTAGTAGCAGAAGAGGCACTTTAACATGTAGTGGAGGATATATAGAGATACATCCAGCCAAACCTCTGAATGCCTTTAAAATTCACAAAAAGTCCACAGATGCTTGTATATCTACTCATGACATTAGAGGAAGTCATATCCTAATGTATTGGTATATCAAGTTAGCAGACCCAAGTTTGAATCCACAGACTTGATATATTTTTGAATAGTGTCAGTTTACTAGCAACCCCCTTAAATCAAATTCTAATGCCAGCCTACTTTCAAATCAATAAGCTGATGAAGAGAAGATACCATGTTTCCATTGTAAACGATATCCAAATGTGTTAAGAGTTTGGAGACTTTAAGATAGTTTCTAAAGACACTGGGCCAGATTCACATAGGTAAACTGAGAAAAAAGTCTAACTTCAGGATGTTTGGTTTTCACAAAACCAATGTGAATACCAACATTTGAACTATACGACTTTCTGTATTCACAAAGGCCATTTACGAATAGTAAACGCCCTTTGTGAATACCGAATGTCGTAAAGTTAGACTTTCAACTCATTTTTCCTTCGTGAATCGGGCCCTTGGTATTCACAAAGGGCATTTACGTGTAGTAAATGCCCTTTGTGAATACTAAAAGTCATAAAGATAGACTTTCGTTTCAGTTTACCTATGTGAATCTGGCGCACTGATTTCATCGGGTGGGATAAATATTGAACCACCCTTTGGGCCATTGATTTTCAGGGCTCTAGACCTTCCTTTAAACAGTACAGGGCAGGCCCTTCTCAGCCGCGGCCCGTGGAGGGAGTTACGGCGGGGCAGGGAGGCGGGGAGGGGGAGGGGCAGGGTGGAGGGTGCTAAAAACCGGCATATGGATAATTGCAGGTAAGTACACAATTTAATTAATAAAACAAATTCGTTTTATTAATTAAATTGTGTACTTACCTGCAATTATCCATATGCCGGTTTTTATCACCCTCCACCCTGCCCCTCCCCCTCCTCGCCTCCCTGTCTCCCTGCCTCCCTGCCCCGCCGTAACTCCCTCCACGGCCGCAGCTGGCCCTTCTGAGGCTATTAGATGCTCACAAGAAACTCACACAACTCTGTTAACATAGTCGGAAACCATTCAAAGGCAGTAGATGTGGCATTCATCAAGAGTGATAAATGTCACATCAACTCCTTAAGAAAACTCTTCTAGCCAACTTAAGCAGAGGACTTTTGCATTTCTGACACGCTCAGAAATTCCTGTTCTATAATATTAAATGTAAGTAAGCCATCAAATGTATAAATTACCAACATTTTAAAAAACTTGACATCAGCAGAGGTTTGAGTTAGCATTACAGATGAATTCCAAAGTCGGGTCTACTTTATTAGTGAACACCTTTCCTTGCAACTCAAGAACAAGTACAGTTGATCCATTAGAAGCTTGTTTTTATTAACATTTCATCTTAAGTACAAAATCAAAGGAAAAGTAGTCTCCGACCTTCCCATAATTACAAAAAGTTTTTTTCTTTGTTGTTTGATAAATGTGCTTGTGCGCTTGATCAGCTGAGAAGAAAAAAAGGACAAAACATGCATTCATGTCAGTTCTTCTGGTGCTGTAGGCAGTGGCCACTCCTTTGCTAAGGCGGAGGAGCATTGCCCACTGCTTTTTTGCAGTGAAACACAGAGAAAATAAAACGATAATAACTTGTGTTATTATCATTTTATTTTCTCCTACTTTCACCCACAGCTTTGCCTGAGGGTGCTCGGGCAGGTAAGGCGTGGTAGCACCCTCCTGAAGTGTGCAATGACAGCTTGGACAGCCTTCTCAGGTCACCCAAAACAGTTTCGCACACTTCTCATGATCTCCATGCGGGCTGCATTACAGCCTACATGAAGAACGTGCAGAGGCCTCCAGTCAGTGTTTCAGTGCTGAAACACAGCACTCAGAACAATCACATCGGGCCGATTCACATAACCAATCTGAGACAAAATCCTAAACTTTTTACTTCTGGTATTCACAGAAGGCATTTAGTAGTAGTAAAGTTAGGATTCCTAACTTTACTACTAAACTGAGACAAAATCCTAACTTTATGACTTTCGGCATTCCCAAAAAGGAGTTAGTAGTCGTAGTTAAGTTAGGATTCCTAACTTTACTCCTACTAAATGCCTTTTGTGAATACCGAAAGTTGTGAAGTTAGGATTTTGTCTCGGTTTAGTAGTAGTAAAGTTAGAAATCCTAACTTTACTACTACTAAATGCCTTCTGTGAACACCAAAAGTAGTAAGTTTAGGATTTTGTCTCAGATTACTTTTGTGAATCCGACCCTTCGTTGCTAAGGCAGCATTGTGATTGGCTGACTGGGAGTCTGTGTGTGCTTCTTGTGGCTGAGCTAGAAAAGGAATACGGAGGAGAGACGCGGAAAGGAAGCTGAGAAAAGGTAAGGTTTTATTTTTTTTATAGCTGCTTCTCGGTGTCCTGCTCCTACGTCCTGCATCATGCCCCCACCTCTGATCCATGACGGCCGCCGCTGGCTGTTGGAAAGCAGTTGTGAATCATTGAGGATGGTTCATGGTCAGCTTGGAGTGCTAAGAAGGTGCTGAAGGAGCTCAAAATGCCTTTGGGATGGGATCTCGATGGCATTAGAGCCCAAAACTACTCTATCCTTTATTGGCAATAGGTCACATCTTTCAGCCAGTCTTCTAATTTGGGGTTACTGTGACTTCCTAGGTGTATTGCTACCTTTCTCTTTGCAATATGTAGCAGCATTGCTGTCAGATGGTGGTTTCTGGCTGAGTTGTGCCCAACATATTCCAGCAGTTTCATGAGTGGTGACTTGGACCCCCTGGCACAGGCGCAAGCTCAAGGATGGGAATGCTTGCTCTACTGAGAACATGGTGGTCAAGTGGTTGCCAACTTGAGCTTGGAGTAGAGCTTCATTGTAATCCCTCATTGTGGTCATGGAGATGGATTTGGGAAGGCCCAGAATTCTAATGTTGCTGCGTCTGGATTACACCTCTGAATCCTCATTATTCACTTTATTAACTGCAAGAACCTTTTCCATATGTATCGGAGGTGTCCGTGTACATCGCTTCTCCATTCTTCCAAAACAGAGAAACATTGTTCTAGCTGGGCCAGACTCTTGTTGTGTTTGTCAAGTTAGTAGCCCAGGTGGTCAAGCTTGTCCCCTGGCATGTCAATCTTGGAGTCTATGCTTTTGAGGATGTTATGCGCCTCCATAAGCAGACCCTTGAATTCCAGGGCAACAGGTGGGTCATCAAGACTTGTATCAGGAGCAGGCTCACTGGAGGTGTCGAAGACCAACTTTGCTTGGTGCTTGTCCAGTTTCCTCATCATCAGGGCAGTGAGATGCACAGAGTCCACGGGAGCTGGACGGATGGAGGAGTGCAAGTGCTATGGTGTTGGTTCACCCTGTGTCATGTAGCAAAGTATTGATGAACTTTCTTCTCCTGAGGTGTGGCAGTCCCCAGAGCACAGTTAGTCCATGCAAGAAGTGTAGTTAGGGGTGATCGGTTGGGAGCACCAGGCAACAGGCCCAGTGTGCCATGCAGCAATGGTGCTTCTCTCATCCCTCCCTGGGTCCCCCACGAGGCATGAGCAGGCTTAAATAGTACAGGAAACAATAGGTCTCTCACAGGGCCACTCCATGACCATTGGTGCCGATTGGTGCTGTCTGGATCAGGCAGAGGTGTTCACTTGAGTGGTGTGCTTCTGCATTCTGCCTAGTCTTGATGTTTCATCCTATACTCCAAGGGGGCACAAGCAGGTTGACAGTCCATCGGGTGGCAGTGGGTCCAGAGGCAAGGGCCCCTATGACAGTGGCATAGGGAGTTGGCCAGTCCCATACAGCTTAACGTACTGCTGTGAATTTCCCCTTTGCACACGTTGGTGTCTTCCTCCCACCCACGTGCCATCTCCTTCATGGGAAAGTCATAGCACTCCACCAGCAACACCGCAACTGCATTGTCCATACTCCTTTGGAGGCTTCTGCAGTGGCTATGGACTCTGGGCCCCACCCAGCTGCTCAGCGGTACGTGGCTGGAAGCACACTGGCCGTCACAAGAGGGAGTGCCCTTAAGCGGTTGCAGAGCTTGGCATTGACAGGCATCACTATCGGTCCATGTGATGAGGCCCAGCATCAGTTGTCCAGCAGCGCTGCCACCCTCTATCAGGCTGCCCAGCAAAATAACGTCTACATCAATGTCTACCAAGGCAGGATTTGGTGCTGGAGAGTATGGATGGCAGTCGCCTACCTTGATTTATTCTCCGGGAAGGCAGAGCTTTAATTGGTGGCAGCCATCTTGCTGTTTGGCTCTCTGGCATGCCATTAGGAGCATAGTGCCATTAGCAACTCGTTAGACCTGGCATCTATTGGTATGCTTCCCCTGTCTTTTTGCGTTCTTGCCTTCTGTTTTTAATGGTATGTTGGACTTTGTTTTGCTGGTTTAGTGCATCTGCAAGTGCAAGTGCTCCTACTATGAATTGTGTTTATGGATTGGTGTTTCCATGTTTGGCTCATTTGATTTACTACTAAGTCCTTAGTATAGTGCGCTGTGTGTGCCCATTGCCTGTAAATCAAATGCTGCTAGTGGGCCTGCAGCACTGATTGGGCCATCCACACAAGCAGCTTTTCAAAGGTGTCTCAGACCTGCCACTGCAGTGTCTGCAGACAGTTTGAGTGCCATGTGAACCTGGCAAGTGCCCCCATTTGTCAGGCTCTAACCTTTCCTTTTTTACATGTAAGGCACCCCTCAGGGAGGCCCAAGGTACCCATGTGGCAGGGTTCAGTGTATGTGAAAGCTAGGAGATGTCCTGGTTTGTGTGACATGTTCTGATAGTGAAATACTGCCACATTCGATTTTCAGTATCAAAAGGCTTTCTGCTCCCCATAGGCTAGTAGGAGAGTTGCTTTGTAACATCTTACAAGTATATCTTTCAATGGGGACAAGATAGAGGTATGGAATGTAGGCTCTCTGCACTTAGAATTTAATAACATCTTGTCTGGGTTTGGAGTGACAGGGGCTGGGGATGTCCATTCACTGTAGATAGCCACAAGGGTGGTTGATGTGTGTTCTGTCTTTCCTAGTTGACTCATAGTTGGGCTGAATAGGCCTAGTCTGTATTTAGAGTGGTGGGAGGAGTTTTCACTATCACCTGAATAGGCAGTATCCCCTCTGCACAATGCTGTCTCCACCTCCTGTGGAGAAGCTGGGCATGAGAGGGCATAACTGGTTTGAAATGGGCTCGGATACCCTTACCACAAAAGGTATGAAGGGAAAATGTGGTATAAATATTAGGTCCCTGACCCTGATACCACCACTAAGATGCTGCTTGCACTGTGACCTATGAAGCTTGGCAGTTCAGGTTGGACTGTTCCCATGAGGCACAGGGTCAAGATTGATTTGCATATGGCCGGGTCTAATCTGGGGTGGCATGGTGAGCAAAAGAATGATGGATTTAACCCAGAACTTTTGACTGGAAGTGAATGTTTTGATTTGTTCTGCATTCCATCCATCAATTATGTGTCTTTTGCACTGTGACCTTTGGCACCGCATTTTACACCAACTCGCTTCCCACTGCTGCTCTGGTATCCTCGATGATGCCACTCCATGCCTATATCAATGGTGCTGCTCGCCCTGTCGTTGGAGGGCACCACTCGTAAGTTACATGAAGCTCTGCCCCGTCCCACACCGCAGCCTTGGCCTTCTGATGTCAGTACCATAGACACCAGTTTGTCAGCCAATGACAGTGCTTCCGCAATGATGATTCCGAAGCCTGCACCATGACCTGCTATCAAAAACAAAATGAGCACTGCACCACTTCACCCCACGGCCCTGGTCTCACTGATGCCGCTGGATGACGGTCACTGAGCTGCTGCCTATAACGCGACCTGAGGGCACTACACTCTGCACTGCTGCACTTTGCACAGCGGTCCTAACGCTTGTCGACACCAGTGCTCCGGACTTTCACTGCACAGAGTTTGATCTGCACTGCATGTGACTTCAAGGGCCCGACGACTCCTACACTGACCTCTGAAACAGACGCCTGACAACACTGGCTCTTTGAGGCTCATCGTGAGGTCACCGATGTCTTGATTTCTAAAGGTACTGTTTGCTGGTCTTTCCAACACAGTAGCTAGCCTGCAACGCCACAGTCAGCCAGAACTGTTTGGATCTATTGTTCAAGAGTTTGTGATTGCCCTAGATGGAGCTATCACCTTCAAGGAACTGTTTTTAAAGACTATTTTTGCTTAGTGATACTTCTAAGAACTGTATGATGGAATTTTATTGTTTCTGGTCTTGTTTTGCACAGATAAAATATTGGATATTTTTCTAAAACTAGTGTGGTGTGCTTTTGTAGTGTTTTCACTGTATTGCTGATGGTTATGTGCAAATACTTTACACACTTCCTCTGAGATAAGCCTGACTGCTAGTGCCAAGCTACCAAGGTGGTCAGAAGGGGTCATATTAGAAGTGTATTCCCCTTATCCTGACTAGGAAGAAGGGTCCCTACTTGGACGGAGTAACAACCTATCAACTAGAGACCCCCTTTCTAAAATATCTCTACTATTCATCTTTGGAAAAACATACTCAACGTTTCCCATATAGACATTTCATAGATTCTAATTTTTCATTAAAATTGAAGCAAGTTGAATTTTGAAGAATTGTGGTAAAAGTAATAATTTTTCAATAAGAGATTTTCACAGTGATATATTGGGGCTCATTCACCACATAATGTTTGAGTATGAAAAGTAGTAGTATGGCAGTATTTCTTTATGTACTCACAAGTATAAGTGATGCTCACTGAGGTTGGGAGAGAGCTCTCTGCTTATGCCTCTCTTATCTGCATAGTTGTCTCCCATGTGTGAGGCGTACTCCCCATGCATTAAATTATGTTTTTTGTGTAAATATGAGAGAGAAAAGGGGATTGATAGGAGAGTAGGGAACATTTGCTGGGAAATGGGAGGAGTAAATAGGAAAATAGATAGGGACAATTAAAAAATACGCCTGCAATAGGATGTCAGTTGCTATTTGCCAAAGCAACATTCACATCTCCATAATTAGCACTCCAGCACAGACAGGCTCAAACCAACTTTAGGCTAGCAATGGAGTAAGTCAAACACAACACATGGCCAATCACATGTACTGCACAAGAATCGCATGCAAATCATTTGAGGCAGGGAATGACAGTTCTAGTGCACGCAAAACAAATAGAGATAAAAACACATTTTTGAAAAATTATAGTAAGTATATGCATTTTCTACAATAAAAAAAAACTAAGAACCTTATGTGGATTTCGGCACAAGGGATATTCTGTCATAAATGTGTTTGATATCCTGTCCGCCATGTTACAATTATAGTTATGTTATGTTCTGCAGGTATGTAGAGTGTACTATTGCCCAGAAGGATATTCTGACACTGAGCAGGTGTGAGTCTAGGCACACCTTACACTTAGTGTGACTACTCAAGAAGACAGGTCTGCAGCTTCTTGCAGAATTATAGAAGTGAGGACGTGGATCTTATGTACAGCAGGAAGACATCCCATGCTTTAAGAGTGATGTAGGAGAAGGCTTGACTGCCAGATCTGGTTTTCTGCATGTGTGGGATTTGTGCAAGTAGGAGTCAGGATGAGTGGAGATGTCTGGAAGGTTATGAAAATACGTTTGTTGAGATATGCTAGACCAGTGTTATATAGTACTCTGAAAGTGTAGGTGAGGACATTGAATTGTGCTAGTTTGTGAATGATGAACCAGTGGAGCTCCTTCATGTGTGGTGTGATGTAATATCAGCGTGGGAACTTGACGGTGCCCAATTGCCAAATGGTTTGCAGTCTTCTGATGAGTTTTTGTTGATCTCAGCATAGAGGTTGTTCCCATAGTCCAGCTGTGTTATGACCAGGACATGCATGATGGTTTTCCAGGTGCTGATTAGGAGCCATTTGAAAATCTTTATCTGCATCTACAGGGCATGGAAGCATGAGTCAGTGACATCATTGTCTTGGGTGTTCATGTCAAGTTTGCTTTTGATGATGATGTCAAGTTTCGCAGCTTGGGTGGTGTGGCTGGGTGTTGGTCCTAGCACTATTGCCACCAGGTGGAGTCCCACGGAGAAGTCCTGTTCCTGAGGATCACGATGTTGGTCTTGTAGTGTAGCACCTGTCACATTTTAGTGAAGTATCTAGTCAAATGAAACTCTTATTTAAATAATATACAAACACACAAGTTTAAACATATGCAGAAATGGTTGTTAAGGCATAGCAACAATGCTACATTTGAAATCAACACATCTGCTACCGCAAAGGAATAGGGTAATTTATAAATATGACTCAACCACAATCACCACCTGCTAAATCTGACTAAACCACTGATCAATCACCCACAAACTGCTGGCATAAGAAGGCAAACTACATGCTAATAAATATTTTCACCACATAAGAAAATGTGGTTGTTGCATTGAACCTCATTTTGAGGAACAATTACTTGAGAGGGGGTGATAATAGACAAGCGGATAATAAGCAACTTTAGTATTTTCAAGAAAACAGCAGTGACAAGATACCACTTATTTCCAGAAGTGAACCTTGGCGTACTTGAAAACTGGACTACACATAAACAACAGCCCACAACCAGGTACTCCCTGCACATGTTGAAATCCTGGCTCCATTCCACTTCATGGGCACTATATCTTTTCTGAGGGTCACTGAATGCACAGTGGACATCTCACAGGTTAACCAATCCTGGTCTTTACACCAGGTACTGAGATAAATCACCCAGCATGTAGCATGCTATAGTCACTAGTAGAAAAGCAACAGGTGTCAAGGGAATTCTGGTCCATTGACAACATGCTCACAGGTCTCAGATGCCATTGATTGCACCAATGTGGAACTTCAACCACCTAGCGGCACGGAATAGAATTTCCACAACATACATTGCAGGCACTCCGTCAATGTTCAAGCAGTCTGAGATGCCAGGGCCTGCTTTACGGATATATATGTTGCGTTTCCAGGGTGCCTACATGACAACTCTCTTTCCTGAAAACTCTACTATTGCATGTTAGATGGTTGTTGGGGAATTTGGTGACATGACCACTAGATACGTTTTCCTTACTCACAGTGGAACTGTATGCATACCTGGGGAATGGCTTATATAGCAATTCAATCATAACTTAATATCATCAAATACACCCATAATAATAACATGTGTTGCATGCATATATGGAACACAGGATTATTGTGGTAACTGCATTAACACAACTATCATATGATTTTGTTGCAGGTGATGCCAGGCATGCCCTCTCTCTTCTTCTCCGTGCCGTCTTCTGGTGTGTAACCACACTGCCTCGACAAAGGTACTGCAAAAAATTATTGAGTGTACTTTTGACATACTCAGTCTTACTTCAGATGCCTTGATCCTACGAGGGTGCTACTCCTACAGGGGTTTTACTCAGTGCTTAATTTGAGCAGGTGCTCAGCACCAGCACTTCTTTCACAGGGGCTACAATTTCTGACCCTGCAGCTGGTGCTCTCAATATTAATTGTTCAAATTCAAAATAAAAAGAATAACATACATTGCATGGAACAAACTGGCTGGTAAATGTTCATAGGCAGGCCGGCTTACGCCTGTCCTGGCAGGCATGATTGTGTATCCCCACATTAGTGATGATGTCATCACGCTGATCACAAATCCAAGAAGTCATCGATAAACTAGGGCTTGCATTCTATTCCCCTAGTCTACTGCACCCTCCCACTGCCTAAGCCTAAACCTCCCATTGGATAATTGTAGCTGTGGGCTGCCTCATGACGGAGTTGAGGCAAGGAAGCTGCAAGAGCGCATTTGGAACTTGGGAGTGAGTGAGGGCTCTTGAGGAAGAATAAATGGAAGTAAGTGTGGACTTTCCACTTGTTGCATAGCCAGAGTAGCATATCCGGCAGACCTGCATTGCTGCTATCCTCAATGTGCACAACTTTTGTGTGTGATTGCGTCACCTGTAGAATCTGTGCTCTGCACCCCAGCATGGTAATTGCTGAGCGTGAGTGAGTCTAGTAGGCACCACAGCCATACCTACTGGCATTGGCAGCATTACTGCTGGGGACAATACCTGTGCTGTAGCAGGCAGGGTCACAGCAAGCTGAGAAGAGGATGCAGATGCCGTCGCCATCCCTGGACCTACTAATTACAGGCAGCACTAGCAGTGACATGACCTGCTGTGCTCGAGCAGCCTCCTGTTCCGCAATAAACCAAGTCATACCACACTGATTAATATATGCAAAAAAGAATTTTCATTTGGTGTACATTTTGTTTTTGCACTCGGTGCTGGTAAGAAAGTAAAACACGTCGTCTTCTGCTTCTTTAGGAATGACAACAGGAAATTGCAGAGTTCAAAATAGCAGGGACATGTACAGGCTGAGGGCAGGGGTCACAGGCAGCATCAGTGTTAGAGATGAGAGATGGCAAGAGTAAAGAGGAGAAGAAACAACAAGAGAGGAGAGAGATAAAACTGATCAAAGTAGAAGAAAAGGAGGAGAGCAAATCAGATACAAAGAGAAAGCAGCCATGATGTGAAGAAGAGAGCATTAAGAAGAGAGAAGATAGAATGAAAGGATGTGGAGGACAGGACAGAGGAATAAAAAGCAGACAAATGATAAAACAGAGACACAGCTAATCACTGCTAGAGAGTGATAGTAAAGAGCCAAGATCGAGGGGAGAGAGAGCAGAGCATGGATAAAAGTGAAGAGAAAAAAGGGCAGGGCTAAAATGAATAGAGGGCAAATCAGAAATACAGGGTGTGACAAAGATGACAGAAAACAATTAGAAAGGTGAGAGGATAGACTCTTAGAGCAAAGACTTAGGGGACAGACAGCAGATCAAGATTAGAAGATAGAGACTGTGGCAGTGAGAGTGTTGAAAGTGGGGCTCACCGGAGGAAGAAGTGAGCGGTGGCCTCCTTGGTAAAATTTTCAGCACCTGCACTTTTACAAATTAAGCACTGGTTTTACTGTACTTCCTAGAGGAATTATGCAAGACAATTTTCACCTGTTGCACATCAACAGCAAGCAACAGGGCTTACATGTACAGCTTAGCTCCGAACTAATTTCCCTTCCAGATTCTTAGGGTGGGCAAGAGTCTAGAAGTTAGTGTTGAAAGCTGTGTGACTGATCAGTATGCTCACATTTCACCTGAGTTGAGACTACTGTTGAGCCACTGTGATGCCTAAAACAAACTTGCAATTCTTAAAGTAATGTTTATCTGCAAAAATAAGTTACTTATTCATCAACATCTTCCAACATACATCTACACACATTCTTCATGCATAACACATATAATATTTCACCTATATGCCTTGTTTTACACATTTTACACTTGTATCTTCACATTGTGTTATATCACTGGAAACTGTTGCCTGGTACCACTAGTGTACCATTCACATCCCTAGGACATTATCCCCTTCTTTCTCTCTCTTTTCTACTAGCATCTTTGAACAGGGCTTTCGGTTTTCCAGAGCTGTCACAGGTGCGTGAGAGTGCACGAGAAGTGTGAGCGTGAACAAAGCTGAAGTCAGGAGCGGCAAGTGGCAAGTGAGGCGGGCTGGCGAAATACCAACGGGAGTGTGCACTGAAAACCCACCCCGCCTACAGCACCCCCTGGCCACAGCCACAGAGCATTGGAGTGTTGGATTTTTGCCCGGCGGTTGGCATACATCCCGCTTTACCTCAAACCTGCCTGAAATTTGGAGGCCTCAGGTGAGTTGAGTAGACAGCAGGTAACAGCACAGCTGGGGGTTGGAGCTGCGGCGCCACTATCTTGGGAGGAGGCCGGCATCAACTAATGCGGCTTGTGGGTCAGTTGGTTGTTTTGTTTTGGTCCACCCAGGAGCTGGGTTTGTTGTGCTGCCCATGGACCGACAAACCCCCCTGTGTTTCACCGGTTGGGAAGAGGTCAGGCAGGGACAGGGGAAGTGGCAGGGGAGAGGCTGAGCTGGATGCCAAAAGCAGCAAGATTTCGAAAACATATTCACCTCAACCACCGTATTGGAAACCAGCCCGTTCTTTACAGCCTTGATGAGTGTTACAAAACAAACTGTAGGAGGATTCATTGATGCAAATTCACTGCTTCCAAACCGATTGGAGAGGAACCCTGCTTACGCTGTCGGAAGTTGGAGTCTTTGGAAAGGGAGAAGTGTGCACACGGTGTACATGGTGTACACGGAGTACACAGAGCTCACGGTCGGAGCTGGAGCCAGAACTTGAGCTTGAGCTGAGCTGAGCTGAGCTGAGCAGGACTAAGCGGGACTTATGATTACAGAAACTCAACAAGGTGCCCAACCAAATATGTTTTCTAATTACTGGAACATGGAGTACTTACTGTTCAAAATTATGTAATGAATGTATAGCCATGCGATGAGTATGGTTACTGGCCTGAACAGGGCCATATAAACAGCTATGTACATATAAGGGGGATGTCAGAAAGTGTATTATTAGTGTTTGAAAGGACACATTTACCAGCTTAATAAACATACTCTTGTTAGGTTTCAGTGGAGTTCTAAGAGAAAAGCTGTTAAGCCCCTTGTAACAGCTGCAGAATCTGCAGGCAGTTCCACAGAGAAATGTGTGTTAAGTTTAAAGAGTACAAAGCATGTTGAAGTAAAAAAGCACTCTAAAATTACCAAGCCAATTTAGAACAAGCATTTGCAATGCAATAGGTCTTGCATTTGCGCTATTGGCATTGTAAATGGCATTGTAAATGATAATGCCATTTATTTATATGTTGGTTTCAAAACAGATAAAAAAGGCATTCTCATTACCAATGCCAATAGCTTAAACTTTCGCAAATGCGAGACCTATAGCATTGCAAATGCTTGTCCTTATTTTATCAGGGAAATGAAATAGTTATTGGCGCCCAATTTTGTTTGAGATATACTTAACATAGTAAAGCCATGGAATATTGTTACCTCATTCCAGGATGACAAAATCCCTTATAATCTTATGGTTCAGCGTTAATTCTGGGTTAAGCCAAATTTTGAGCCAGCATACCACTGGGGTCAGCCTCAACCAGTTTGCCACATATCCAACACCCAGCTCTTGGTGTATTATAAAAGTTGGAGTGGATTGGGGGGCCTACATGAGGGTACATAAGATCTTATTTTCGCCTATCTGAACCCATTGGCTTATAACCTTAGCTAGCCAAACCATATAGGGCAATGGCTATACATTTAGACCTATGAATGTTGAGCATGGCATCAATTGGTTTGGCCCCCAGTAACTGGGCAAATCCATGCACAGCAGCCATTGACCTTGCCAACGCATTTGTTTTTACTTTCTGTTGGGGTACCCATGAGCCCCTTTTGTCAAAAAGTACCCATAAATAGGTAAAAGAGGTCACCCTGGTTAGCTCCACGCCTTCACAGTAAAAAGATTTTGCTTTTTCTTGTTTCCAGCCCATGGTCATTACATATGATTTTGCTATATTGACAACTAGGTCCAATGACTTCATATAGGCCCCAAAGGAATCCAAAAGCCTCTGGAGCCCTACAGCAGTACAAGCTAGTAAAACGGCATCATCCGCGTATAAGAGCACAGGAATAACCCTGTCTTACACTCGCCGTATATCCAAACTAGCAGAATCTAAAACTGTATCTAAATTATTTATATATAAAGTAAAAAGTAATGGGCTAAAATACATCCTTGGCGTACACCTTTAACAGATTTAAAGTGCCTTGTGCATTCCCATTCTTGATTGACCCTTGCAGAGAGATCCCTGTGAACCCTTGCAGAGAGATCTCTGTGTAGGTCTGCCAAGAAGTGGACTAGACTTGGGTATATGCCCATGTCTAGCAGGATAAGCCAAAGCTTGGATCTATTTAACAGGTTGAAAGCCGACAACAGATCCATAAAAGCCAGCTGTAGTATCCCTGTTTTAGCTATGATGTATTTACCAGGTTATAAATTTAAATTTAGACACTGGTCCAGAGTACCCCTTCCACTACCAAACCATATTGAAGATTAGTTAAAACCTCGTTTTCTTCTAGCCAATCCATCAACTTAGTTAAAATCACTTTCCCTAAAACTTTTACTGCAGAGTCTATTAGTGATATTGGCCTATAACAGAGTGGGTCCCCTCTCTGACTTTTTTTAAAGACTGGAATCATGGTAGACGATGAACAATTGAGGGAAAAACCTGACAGCTTGCCACATTGTAAACATTTGTCAACATTTTGGGACAAAAAGTTGGGTTTTGTTTATATAGGTCAGCCGGGACACCGTCAGGGCCAGGGACCTTATTACTGGTCATTTCCATTATTGCCAATTCCACTCGCCTTTATTAAAAACAATCTTGGGGGCAACCCTACTGATTTCTAAGCTAACGGGTGAATCCAGGCTAGAGGTGGCCACATATATGGCTTCAAAGTGAGAGAGCCGTTGAGCTTCTGTAATATTACATTCAACAGGGGCATTCTCCATTCTATAAAATAAAGGTTTATTCAAAATGGCCCAGAATCTAGAGCTATCTATTAAAACGTCCACTGATAATAAAGCGTACCACGCTTCTTTTTTAATTTCTTATTTATGAGTGGATAGAGCGAGCTTGTACACCTTTCTTAACCTGGCTATATGGTCTTTATCCTGTGGGACCATTTAAGTGCTGCTATCAAATTTCGATGTGCTTCAGAGCAGTTGCTGTCAAACCATCTCTCTCATTTAATTTTCCTAAAACTAGTTGGTAAGGAGAGATCTGACGCTACCCGCGCACAAATGCCTTCAAAGGCTGTAAGCACCATTGACCCTGTCTAGTGTTATCAAGGCAGGTTTCAATCTTATCCTCAACCTTTACACATAGGTCCTGGAAAAAAAGTCTGGGATTACTTTAGCCCATTTTAATCTCCGTCCCTGATCAGTTGTTTTCAGACAGATATCACCCCCTAACTTTTCCGATTTCCCCTTTAGGCCAAAGCCCCAGTCCAGAACAAAAAGGACTGGGTTATGATCACTGAAATGAATCCACATGGCGTTATAAAAAATTACTTGTGCTAAGAGGGTAGGGGAGATAAATAGAAAATCTATTATGTTATCCCGCCCTCGTGCTTTAAAAGTGGGAATCCTCTTATCTATCTCAATAAAACTTGGTTCAGAAAGGTCTAGTGCAGCCAAGAGCTCCTCCAAACATTCCCCATACTGTGTGTGGTCAAAATGGGGAGTTGGGTAATTCACTGGTCCTAGAAAATCTTCTCCCTGGCAGTACAGCTCACAAACATTGATGTTAAAATCTGACATAATTATAATTGACCAATAAGTTGTTTGCTTTGATCGATATTCCTCTAAAAACATTTTAAACTAAACAAATGTTCATTTGAAAAACTACTCTCTCCTGAGTTATAAAAGTTGACAAACAACAATTTAGTCAAGTTATGAGCAATAAATTCAAATGCCAAACAGTTATGGAACCCCACATCCACCCTCCTATGAGCCCCTAATAGTTTAAGTGAAAATAACATTAAGAGACTCCCTTTTACTCTGCCTGACGGGGCAGGTTGTGCTGGGGTTTTTATTTTATTTTTATTTATTTAAAAGGTTTTTGTTGTGGTTACTGTTCTTAGGTTACTGTCTCTTTAATGGAACCTTACTTGCTCTGCCTTCCTGACATCATTGTCAGAATGTTATGTTTTCTCCTGAAGAGTCAGTTGCTGTATTTCCTGGTTGATGGTTGCAACAATAAAGCTCTATCTACAACTTCACTTGCTTCTGAGCTTTTATCACTGGCGACGAGGGTCAAGGCTTGATTGGGGACAAGCACCTGCAACCATCAATTCCCCTACCCTTGGAATTTCGTTTTAACTTGGTTTTGGAATTTTTCTTCAAAATTCGTTTTTTACTCTTAGACTACATTGGACACTGTGTACTTGTTTGGACTTGGTTTTGGACTACAACCTGGATCTATAACCTACAGACTTTATTTCCTCTTTTGAACTGGATTTATCATTTACTGGGACTCTCTACACTGAATTGGCCGCCTGTCTTCTTTTCGTTTTTGGACTACACCTGATGCCTTTCTACTATATTCTACTTGGACTGGCTGTACTCTGCATTCTACTTGTTTTGGTGAAAATCCTGCCAAAGAAGAAAATCACTATACAGGTACAGTCACTGGTAATGCCTTGAGGCAACCGTTACCTGTTATGGTTTGAACACGGCGTGGGTCACCATCGCGCCTGTCATTGCGCGAGTGTCTCGTCCTCTTCCTCGCTCTCCAGCAACCCCAAGTGAGCGTGCGCCTCGTTTCCTTCCTCGCCCGGCACTCAAAGAGAACGTGTGCCATTGTGCGAGTGTCGCCTTCTTCTACGCGCCGACAGGTCCGTCTGCACTCCAACTTCCTGACGTCTGACGACTGACGTCCGACACGTGACATCATCACGCAGCGGCCATTTTGAGTTGCCTAGCAACCACGCCGATGCGCACGGCAGCGCATTTCTTTCATTTGGATTATCTTGACAACAACACCTAGCAACCACGCCGATGCGCACGGCAGCGCATATCTTTTATTTGGATTATCCTTGACGACAACGCAAATGTGCACGGCAGCGCATTTGTAATATTCAAGCTAGGGGAGAGGTGTGGCGCCGCGGCCAGGGCGACTGACGCTGGAATCTGGGGACCACGGTTTGATCCCCGGCTCCGGCGGCAGGTTAGCCCAGCACCATGTGACTCTGGGCAATAGCTCGCTTAATCTTCCCGACGGCCCCCCAGCGCCTAGAGACCCTTAAGGGTGATTGTGCGCTATACAAATGTGGACTTTACTTTACTTTAGCTATCACATTGACGCGCACTACGACTTCAATGCAATCTTCATAGGAGAACTACTACTCTTCATTGATGTGCACAGCATTCTTAATTGGTCATTCCTTATGTACATTTCCTTCAGTATTTTGACTATTTCACTCAAGGTTTGGACAGCTATTGCATTACTTGACTAACATATATCGAGCAGGGTTTTTTTACTAGAAATCTTTAGAACCTGCACATAGAGAAACTTCTTTCCCGTTTTTTTTTTCACTTGTTGTCATACTTTATTATACTTACTTCTTTTATTATTTAGTCTGTTTTCAGAATGGCTACTACATCTAGCATGTCACAGCCACCTCCATTTCTTTCCGAAGAGGGAGAACCCATTCTTCCTTGGAAGAGATGGAGGAACTTGTTTGACTCGTATTTAGTTGCTATTGGTGGAGAGAAATTTTCAGCTTTCAGAAAACAAGCTATCTTATTGCATAATTTGGGTGTTGAAGGTAGACACACATATGATAGTATGGACACTATACCCATAGGTGGGGCTGATGGTGAAGCTGCGGATGTTTTCGAGATGTCTATGACTATGTTGGAACAGTATTTTGGCCCAAGGATTAATGTCGTTTTAGAGCGACATAGATTTTTTACTCGAGTTCAAGGCGCTCGTGAGCGTGTGGGAACCTATGTTGCTGCCCTTAAAATGCTTTCTCGCACTTGTGATTTTGGTGATCTTTCAGAATCTCTTGTCAGAGATCAACTTGTCCGGTGCACGAAAAGTTCTAGGGTGCAAGAAAAATTATTGGCAAAAAATCCTACATTAAAAGATGCAGTAGATATTGTAGAAGGTATGGAAAACACTTCTACATGGGTTAAAGAAATAAGAAAAAACAAAGGGTAAATCTTTTCAAAAGAATCCATCTTTGCAGAAAAGTTTTTCTGAAGCACGCCCTTCTTCTTCTAGGGAATCCGCTAGCTCTAAGGAACAAGATTCTCGTCAACAACGTTCCTTCACTAACCAAAAAATGCGTTGTTTTAGGTGTGGAAGTTTCCTTCACACTTCCAGTTTTCCTCAATGTTATGCTAAAGATAGCATTTGTAATAACTGTGGTATCAAAGGACACTATGCACGTGTGTGCAGGTCTGGTAAAAAGAAAGAGGGCAACGAACCGAGTTCTGATATCATACGTACAGTTGTAGTTTCTAGTGTTAGTGAAGGTATGGTTGATGTTGAACACATTTTTATGCCATTTTGTGATATTACCATTGACAAATTCGTGTTCAAACTTATGGCTGACTCAGGCTCCCCTTTTACCTTGATCGGGAACAAAATTTGGGATGAGAAGGTTGGGTTAGGGAATGTTAAACTTTTGCCTTCTGATATTTCTCCTTTAAGTTACAACAAGTCAAGGATAGAGATTTTAGGTTATACCGTAGCTAACATTTCTTTCAGAGGAAGATGCATCTCTGGAAAGGTGTATGTTGCTGTCAGAGGTGATAATCTCCTGGGATGGCGACATCAGCATGATTTGGGGATCATCCTTGATCCAGGAGCAAAAGATCCAAAAAATCAAGTTATGCTGAAAGAAGATTTTCTTGCTGCACACTTTCATGCTACCACTTCCCCTCAGGTAGATTATGTGTCTAGTTCTGAGACGTACTTTACTGATTATCCAAAAGTCTTTACAGATACCTTGGGACGTTTAAAAGGTTTTGAGCATAGAATTATTCTCAAGAAATCTGCCAAGCCATGTGTGCACAAGGTGAGGAAAGTACCTAACATGATGCTTGAGCCACTTAAGTGTGAGATTGAGAGATTGTTGAATTTAGGTGTGATTGAAGAAATAGAATCTTCAGAATGGTTGAGTCCAGTGGTTCTAACACCCAAGGATGGTGGGAAGTCAATTAGAATGTGTGTGGACTTACGCGGATTGAATGAGAGGATCTGGGTGGATCGGCAACCATTACCCAATATAGCTGAGAGCATTAGTACCTTGAAGGGTGCAAAAGTTTTTAGTGTACTTGATCTCTCTTCAGCTTACCATCAAGTTGTATTACATAAAGATTGCAGGCATCTTACATCCTTTGTCACGCCATTGGGTGCTTACCGATTTTTACGAATGCCTTTCGGTTTAGCTTCAGCTGCTGCGTGTTTTCAGAGAGTAATGAAGATGGTCTTGGGTTGTCTTTCAAATGTCATGTTCTTTCAGGACGATATCTTGCTGTATGGTGTGGATGAGGGTGAACATGACAGAGTGCTAAGGTCTGTTTTGAGCAAGTTGGGAGAGAGTGGGCTTACTGTAAAAAAGGAAAAGTGTCGCATTGGTTTAAAGTCGGTTACATATTTGGGACATGTCATTTCTGGGACTGGGATTCAGCCTAAACTGGAGTTAGCTGAGAGCATTGTTGAAGCACCGACTCCTGTGGACAAAGATCAGGTCAAGTCGTTTTTAGGGATGGCAGAATTTTATTCGAAGTTTGTCAAAGGTTTTGCCACTCTTGTTGAACCTATTAGGTCTCTTTTAAAGAAGGGTGTGCATTTTTCTTGGTCTGCCGATTGTGAGAAGGCGTTTGAGTTAGTAAAGAAAGAGATTGGTAAAATGCCTACTTTGGGTCATTTTGACTCGAAACTCAAAACCATCCTCACGACTGACGCCAGTCTTAAGGGTTTGGGTGCTGTACTTTCACAAGTGGTGAATGGTGAAGAGGTTGTCGTTGCTTTCGCTTCAAGGGCCTTGAGAGAGGCTGAATTTAACTACTCCTGTATCGAGAGAGAAGCGTTAGCGGTGTTTTGGTCTGTGCTTCACTTTAAATTTTATCTGTGGGGAATTCCTTTTGTTGTGAAGTCTGATCATCGTCCTCTGGTACAAATCTTTTCATGTCATCAAAGTGATCATATGACGCCTAGGTTGAAGAGATGGAGTGAGGGATTGCAAGAATTCAACTTTAAGGTACAGTACATTCCTGGATCGAACAATAAACCTGCTGATTGTCTTTCTCGTCTTCCTATTGTAAGGGATTGTATCAGTGAAGGTGTTTGTGTGAATTGGGTTTTAGAGTCTAGCATTTCCAAGGAGGAATGGTCACGGAGTGTGGCTGATGATGTTAGTTTTCAACTACTTAAGGGTGTGATTAGAAATGGTTGGCCTAATTATGATGCTCTTGAGGGTGTCTTGAAGCCTTTTTGGTCAGTGAGGGATGATTTAACTTTCATTCAGGATAACTTGATGAGGGGTGACAGAGTAGTACCTCCAGGTAAATTAAGAGAGAGAGTTATTAACATAGCTCATGAAGGGCATTTGGGTAGGAATCTCACGAAAGCTCGTACTAGGGAAAGGTACTGGTGGCCTGGTATGGATAGCATGGTGGAGGCTGTCGTCAAGGATTGTCATTTGTGTGCTATCAATGACAAATCACGCACCACTAGTCATTCTCCTTTGTCACCGATGGAGGTTCCTGTTGCTGTGTGGACTAAATTGGGCCTGGACATTGCAGGTCCGTTTGAACTTATGCCTGCGCATGAAAGATTTGTTGTATTATTAGTTGATTTTACTTCTAAATGGGTTGTTTCCAAATGCATGAGTGTTGTAAATTCTAGAACTGTGATTGAGTTTTTGAAGGAGGTATTTGGGTCAGAGGGTGTTCCTAAGTTCCTGCTCACTGACAATGGGGTGCAGTTCACCTCCAGGGAAATGGATGATTTCTTGAAAGACCTTGGTATCATCCATCAGAAGACGGCTCTTTACTCTCCACAAGCTAATGGTCTCACGGAGAGGATGAATAGAGTTGTGAAGAGTTGTGCACAGAGGGCTTTGGATTCCAAAGTCTCCTTTAGCAGTGTCTTGAGGGAGACGTGGTGGGCGCACCGCACGACTCCCAATGCTGTCATGCAGAGATCCCCTTTTGAAGCTTTGATAGGTAGAATAGCTTGTTCCAAACTCAATCCTACCTGGCTTCCTGAGAAGAGTTGTGGTGACAGTGTGGAAAGAGAGGTGAGAAGGAGGGAAGCGCTGACAAAGTATCAGCAGAAATATAAGCAACGTTATGATACTAAGATGCATGTCAAACTCAAGAAGTGGAATGTGGGTGATCGTGTTCTGGTGAAGAAATCCAAATGTGGTCATAAGGGTGTCTCAAACTTCACTGGTCCTTTCACCATTGTCTCCATCAAGAAGAATGTTGTCACTTTAGACAATAATTGCACTTGGAACATGTCCAAATTGGCCAAATGTGATGCTGTTAAATTCTATCCCAACAGCAATTCCAGTTCTTCTTGCAATCCTAGTGTTGCTTCTTCTCCTCGTTATCAAAGAACCGTTTCTGGGAGGGCTACTCACCTTCCTCGGAAATTCAATGATTATATAATGACTTAACTGTGTTCTTTTACCTGTTTTTATACTTGTGAAGACTTATACATTTCCTGTCTGTTTCATTTAATGGGAAGGGGATGTGTTGTGGTTACTGTTCTTAGGTTACTGTCTCTTTAATGGAACCTTACTTGCTCTGCCTTCCTGACATCATTGTCAGAATGTTATGTTTTCTCCTGAAGAGTCAGTTGCTGTATTTCCTGGTTGATGGTTGCAACAATAAAGCTCTATCTACAACTTCACTTGCTTCTGAGCTTTTATCAGTTTTCTATAGCGCTACTGGACCCAAGAGTATCAGAGCGCTTTACAGATAGGTAAACACATCGAAAACAAAATTACATTGTGAGTTAAAACTAACATAGGACAAGGCAAATTCAGTTAGACAAGGGAAAGGAGGAATGAAAGTAACTAGGAGGAAGATAAGGGAGACGAGGAAAGTTGAAAAAAATAGAAATGAGAATGGGAAGAAGGAGAGGGGGACCGAAGATAGGAAAAGGAAGAAAGAGGTGAAGGTTAGCGGAGAGTAAAAATAAGGACAGTGTCATCACAGCAATGTTAGGTACCCCAATATTTGTTAAGAAGAAGCACCTTGAGTCTTTTTTGAAGAGAGGGTAAGAGGGGTTGCAGCGAAGATCTTTGGGGAGAGAGTTCCAAATCATAGGGGCATTACCAGAGAATGCACGTGATTGGGTCTTCTTACATTTGAGTCTCGGGGGATGAGGACAAACGCGTTAGTGCTTCTCAATGACCTGGAGCAACCAGCTTTTTGTAGTTTGTCAGAGAGGTAGGAGTGGGTGTTTAAGTGAAGGGCTTTGTGAGTGATGCAAGCCATCTTGAAGGTGGATCTACCTTCAATTGGGAGCCAGTTGAGGTTTTTGAGGACAGGAGAGATGTGATCAAATCGCTTACAGTCAGAGATAAGGATGGCCGCCAGGTTGAGAACTGATTTAATCAGGGAAAGGTGGACTTTAGGGGTGCCTACAAGTGTGGCGTTACCGTAGTCAATTCTGGAAAGTACAAGAGATTGCACAACGATTTTGAAATCATCAGCAGGAATAAACGGTTTGATTTTTTTAAGGTGGGAAGGGTGAAGAGAGCACCTTTAGATGCATTTTTAATGTGGGGGATTAAAGTAAGATTCTGATCAATGCTGATGCCCGGGGATTTGACAGAGTTGGAGGTGGAGAGGGACCAGTTGAGTGCTTTGATATCATTGATCCAGAGCTGGATAGGCAAAGGACTGTTTTTGGGAGTGAAAAGGACGATTTCGTTTTTTTTAGGATTCAGTTTGAGATGATTAAGATGGAACCAGGCTTGGACTTTGTTCAGGGTATCATTGAGGTGAAGGATTTCATGGTAGGACTTAATCTTGGTATATAGTTGTGTGTCGTCAGCATAGAGGTGGTAACTGATATTCGCTTGTTTGAGAATGAGGGTGAGTGGTTCCATGAATAGATTGAAGAGGGTTGGGGAAAGGATAGAACCTTTTGGGACACCAAGAGAGACAGGTTGGGGTTTGGTGAGGCAGTGACTTAGTTTTACTTGTTGGGATCTATTTTGAAGATATGTGGTGAACCATTGGTGAACAATGCCCTCAAACCCAATGCGGTCTTTGAGAGTATTAAGAAGGGTGGGATGGTGGACAGTATCAAAGGCAGCAGAGAGGTCGAGGAGCATAAGGAGGGTGGATTCCCCTTTGTCAAGAGAGCGATGAATATCATCAGTAATACTGAGCATAGCAGTTTCAGTGCTGCATCCTTTTCTAAAACCAGATTGAAACCCATCCACCCAGAAGTTGTTTTCCGTGTCCCAAGTCACCTGTAGACTTACTATATAGTAGTCTTTTAGCAAATTAATCCACCTAGGATCCTCTATTTTGCTTCTCAGACCCGCAATATTCTAACTAATGATATTGCAGTTGAGAGTTTCACTCTTTTCTAATCAAGTGGAGTAGAAGCAACGTAGATGGAGATTTGAGGCGTTTACACTGACTACTACTACTCCTTGGGCCTTCCCTAGCCCTTCTATGGTTCCAGACCCCACAGCGCTCTGCCTGCCAAGCACACAAGCTGACTGTTATTGAAGGGCAGGATTGAGAACACAGGCTGTATATCTGTCCATAAACCAGAATGAAGCCTGTTGGAAACCCAGCAGCACCGTTACACCTCCACCCAATAATCTTGTATTCTGCTACACATATCCATTTGCCTGTACTGCTAACCAAGTAAATGTGAGCCCAATAAGCCCGGAACGATTAATGACGAAATATAGCCATCTGGCCAGATACTTGCTCTGGAAAATGCCACATTTAATGTAGCTGGTTCTAATGGTATCCAAGGTGGACTGTGTCCCTGTCCACTGCGTCCGAATTGTGATGATTCCCACTATTTATCACTGATTTTAGCTGTGGATTTTAGTTGCCACTGCTTTTATAATTACATCACTGCTCCCTTTTTCCCAACTGACATTGTTTGACCTGTCCATTTATCACTTTCTGTAAATCGTTTGGTAGATTCTAATTTACTCTTCATGGAAATTCTCATGCAGATTATTCTGTCAGTCCATTTTGTTTACTGGAAATGACACAAAAATCGATGTTGACTTACTTTGCTGGGTCTTTGCCTCGTTTGTTCTTTTTGTAGACCCGGCCTCTGAGTTGTGAAGCCCACACATTTTTTTTTACCTGAAAATCGAACTCTGACGAAGCATATTTCAATGTTGCACATTTTCCCATTGCTCCCAACTAATATTTTACAATTCTAGACAGGCTAAGTTGCAATGCTAGTGCACGTATTCTATTGCCATGAGATACACATGGGAATCCCAATTTTCACTAACCCGTTATTCAAAGTCATTGGTTTGTTCCCAGGTAGATAACATACTCATTGAAAGTGTGAGTGAAATCATGCAGGCTTAGTGACAAATACCATTCAAACAGCCTAATTTGCATGCTTCCCCGTTGCATCTGGTTCGATTAAATTACGCTGGAATGTGAATAGTATACTATTCACAAACTGAGCCTTCTAAAGTTCAGCTGCAAAAAAAAGTGGACTTTATGAATAGCATTCGGTAGTTTGTTTGTACTGCTGATGTAGTACTACAAAGCATACAACGAAATGTGGTTTGTGAATAGCTCCCAAGACCTTCAATTTGTTAAATATAGAAGTTACACTTTTTAAGTAAATTTACACTCAGATTTTGTGAATAGCCAAAAAGTTATAAACTTACTCAAACGTGCAAATTACTGAAGAGTGTAAGTTCCCTTTGTGAATCGGGCCCAAATTTTAGTTTCCGTTCCAAAAAATTAGCAAGTTAAAGTTCTTTGTGTAATGAGAACAATGACAAATAACAACACATTAAGCAGACCTGATTAAGGGTCCACAGACCGAATCACCAAACGAAGAATGCATTTCGAGGTGTAACACCAACAAACAACTCCCCTGAATCTATGCCCTGGGAACTCGTTACTATGGTCACATACAGCACAATGGCCTGGAGTCCCTGCACAGGAATAAACTGTTTTAATGTATTTTCACTGCACATACCCTTCTTTTCCTCTGCTTTGAAAAGCCTAGATGGTAAAGTTGTCCACTTGGTGCATGTAAGCAGGGCTTCATGTTTCAAGGCCTCACCTCCTAAAAATAATTTTATCAAGTGATTAATGGCCTCATGTAGGAAGCCTAAGTTGCAAATGGTGGTTGGGTTGCCTGCAAAATGATGGGGTGAACCGAGTTTGAGCCAAGCCAAGTGTCCATGCACGAACAAAGCTATGAAGGTGTTTGGCATGTATATCTTGCAAAAAAACACATCATCTAACAAATATATGCAGTCTCTTCACAATTAAAAATGTTTTTTATTTAACATGCAAAAACGCTTCACCTTAGTACATCAAATTATATCACTACACATTCAGATATTTATTAAACGTGCCAGTTTTAAACATAAACTTAGAAACATTATTGCTTTCCCCCGTGGCAATGCCATTATAAAGCTAAAAGGCAAGTCAGTAGTCATGGTAAACCCTAAACGTAGCCTACTTTCTTATTGCATATTGAACAACTTTATAGTGTTTTAAATCAGTAATAAGAGGTGGTTGTACAACGCACATCCTAAACTCAAAAACAGAATGCTCATTCATCTACCCACACTATGGCTACAGTCATGTTAGACTACCTAGGGGCATATTAACAAGCCCCTATCGCCACCACAACATCATTTTTAGTGATGTTGTAATGGCGATAACGGCCTCGCCTTATTAACAAGGCAGCATTAAGCCACTTAACGTGGCTTAATGCTGCCTTGTAAATAATGCTCCCTTTCACTCTGTATTTAGTGTGAAAGGGGAGGGTAATGGATGTTGCGGTGGGCGTTCCATTGCAACACCCATTGATTTTGGCGCTGTTGCCTAGTTACAAGGGCAGCGTAAATAGGAGGCAGCGCCAAAATTAAGACCAGGGAAAACCTGGGGCAAAACTAGGAGAAATGCTTTATTCCTCCTCGTTTTTGCTGTTTCCATGTGTGCTGCCTTGTGCAGCACACATAGAAATAGCAATTTACCTATAATTGTTTATGTGGAGGAAGGACCCCCTTCCTGCACATAAACAATTTTTAAATGCCGTTTTGCAACTTCTAAGTGTTCTGTATTAAGCAGAACATATAGAAGTTACAAAACAGCATTTAAAGATTGTTTATGTGCATGAAGGGGGTCCTTCCTCCACAGAAACAATCTTCCCCTCAACACAGGCACCCTTGCATTATGGTCAAAGGTGCCTGCATTGGCACTAGGCAGCTAGCGCAGGGGGGAAATGCAGGGCTTCACCATATTCTATTAACTATGGTGCATCCCTGCGT
This sequence comes from Lissotriton helveticus, assembly GCF_964261635.1. Classification (NCBI taxonomy): domain Eukaryota; kingdom Metazoa; phylum Chordata; class Amphibia; order Caudata; family Salamandridae; genus Lissotriton; species Lissotriton helveticus. The sequence goes on along the minus strand of NC_136061.1, from coordinate 1,450,904,835 downwards.
TTCTAATGTGATGAAGCATTTCGTTAGCCTTCTTGGCTTTATTTTAAATATGCCCCATACAGTCTGAAATGAAAGGCATTAAGAACTCCATCACCACAGTAGAACAATTGAACTGCCCCGGAAACTAACAGACAACATAATTCAATACATACAGAAATCTCAGTGTTTAAACATCAGCAGGATAAGGTAGACAAGTGTCTGGTTGCATAGAAGAAAATGTGCTTAACTCACCTGCCTAGGTGAATACACCGTAGAACCTACAAAAAAAGTGACTGCTTTGTAATACAGGATTTGTAAGAGGAACTGATCCCTATTTGGTGTTTCGGGATCAGAAGTAGGAGACAATCATGTAGTTTCTTGTAATAAATGAATGCTGGAGCTGTTTTGGTTCCCACTGTACACTGAAGGCCTATGATGTAAGCATTAGAGGGATGAGCGGAAGGTGCGCTTAGAATGTTGAGTTCTGACTTACATTCACCAGAATAAAGATCTGTAAAATTGCTCTTCATGTGTTGTGTACTTATTGGCGAGTGCTTGGCTGGCAGGACACTGCAACTGGCGACGAGATGAGGGATCCGAAGCCCATACTGTGAAAGTGCTCCTCCAGAAAGTTTGCTGTGGTCCAGGAAACTGGTCTTGCGTGCCACGCATTCCATAGTCAAAGTGTAAAATAGAGAGTGACAGAGGTGGAGTCTCAGCACAATGCAGACTTTGGAAAGGCCTGAAGATAAAGAAACCGACATTGACATTGAAAGTCTACAAGTTGGTGGCAAGAAACTGAATGAAATGGAAGCAAATAAAAGATACTTCCCTATTGCACCAATAATGCCTTATACTATACGGAGTAAGAATGCTAACGGCGGATGCAACCAGGTTACAAAAGCAGCACGCAGAAATTCTTCAGTAGAAATCAAATTAAAATTCATGTGCTCCAAAGCAGAGATTAACTAGGTGTTTTTGAAGAAACTTTTAACCCCTTCGATGCTCATGACGGAACGGTTCCGTCATGAGCGTCGGTTGAGCTGTGCTCATGACGGAACCGTTCCGTCATGAGCCCGTTGGCTCATTAGAACCTTCAGCACAGCGCGAAAATTCGCGCCGCGCTGAAGGTGTTAAGCAAAAAGCTGATCCAAAATGATAATATTATCTGCTTTCCTGGAAGAGTTGAATACAATGTTGATCAACTTACTGAAACCAATTTGAATCGTCGTGCCACAACATGTTGCGCAGCGGCCCCGGAAGAAGAGTCAGGGGATGTCCATGTGGAGTTGTCCCCAGAAGAAGCGATTTACCACTAAAGCTGTCCAGAACAACTTCCCAGATAGCCATCAAGTAAAGAGCTCCAATGGAGAGGAAGGGAGCGATCCAAAAGTTGGTAAGGCTGACACCGAAGCCAGCACTTCTCAATGCGCTATAAAAGTTCTTCCTGATCAAGTTCCACACAAAGCAACTGAGAGACCGCTACTGTTCACCAATGCATATATGGCTGCTGTATTCTTAATACTACTACTAAACACAATGGAGCATCTGTACAAGAACTGACGCTAACTAACGCTAGCGCTAGTTAGCAGCAGTTTTCTTAACGAGGCCCATCACCAAAACCTATCGTTCTATTAGCGATGTATTTACAATACCTTGCTAAATGGGAATAGTTTCAGGTAGCTGCGGTGAAAACTGCTGGCAACACTAGCGTGAAGGCGATTCAAATTCTGACGTTAGCAAGCGAAAACTAACGAAAGACCAATTAGCGGCAAAAAAACTCAAGTTAGTCAGCCCAATGTGACTGTTTTCGTCTCCAGAGCTAAAAATATCCTATAAGTCCACCTCCAATAAAAAATAGGAAATAAACCAATGGAATGCAGAATGGATCAACCATGGCTAAGTGCAGTACTGATCAACACCCACCCCCACACCACCTTAACAGCCAGGATAACCAAGCAGAGTACAATTGGAAGAGGAAATTCAGGCATACATCTAAGACAAGAGTCACATCACTGTGCCGTACCAGTAATGCATCACTTTTCATTGTACACTCCTTGCAACACCATGGCATCCAAAACCTTGAAAGCACAGACAGTCCCTGGGACCCGGAGACCTCGTTGGCCCTGCGTCTGGGACCTGGAGTGGGATGCAGAGGTGCTGTAGAGTCCCTGGGCCGTGGCCGTAGACATTGAGGTGCAGCGATTGCCCTTACCTGGTGGTGACATCTGGCAGGTCGCATGGATACACATTGCTGACCTGTGTGAGAAGACCGCCTTGCACCCCTTGGAGCTGTGAACGGTAATGGCACTCCAGCGCATCAACATAGGGAGGGTCTGCATTGCATACTATGATCTACCACTACCATGTGGTGCACGGAGGAGATTATCAACGGTGTGCCGCGCCTCTCTGCATCACAGGCTGTAGGATGTTGTTCTGGCTGGGTGCTCTGGAGGGTGAGGCCCCTGAGCTGTACCAAACTTGTGTGGCTGGAGCACTGAAACTTTGCGCCTAAAGGGGGCTTGTTGCTACACCTGCATTGGAAGCTTCCCCAGCGGACTTGGCGGCGACTGCTAAATTCAGGCTTGTGAAATCCCACCTGGCTGAAGCTCCTGCTGGCTGAGTCACAGATTTGGAGAGAGTGCAGCGCTTTGCGTCCCGGTGTCAATGTCCAAGTGAGGAGAAGGTGGGACACATAGTGGAGGAGGCCCGGGGGCCTAGTGCCTGTGGATGGCGCACCGAATGCCCTGAGCAATTCCCTGTGCTGCGGCTGACCTGAGGCTGGTGGGAGACCCAACTCACTCACTCAGTTCACTGAGAACTGCCATTGGTGGCAGTGAGTGCCAAGGGCACAGGCCGGGTCTGGCCCAGGTCCTTCGGTATGCATCTTGATCCCCTGTTACTCGCTGGGGAACTGGGGAACACGGAATCTGGTCGCCACTGTCAGATCGTAAGAGGCAAATAGGTAGTGCTGCCTTTCCTTGCACCCTGTTAGTTTGCTTTTGGGTGTACGGGGGACTAACCCTTAGTGGAATTCCTTCTTTCACAGCACTACGCCACCTGGTTGCTGCTGCTGCTGTCCCCATCTTCTGCCTCTTGTTCCTCTGACACAGTGGTCAGGTGTTCGAGTCCCTCCTTCTCATGCAGGCTCCTGCCATGCGCCTCATCCCTGATGGTTCACTGGAAGAGCATCACTGCTCTGCAGCTTGACTGCCCTCCTGTCCCTCTTGTCTGCTGTTCCTGTTCATCTGTCTGCTCTTCTCCATTACTTTCCTACCTTTTTCGTTATTTTTTATCTTTGCAGTGTTTGGCTTTGTTTTTCCTATGCTTTTTTGCAGTTCCTTTTTCCCTATCCTTTCCTCTCCCTGACTGCCACTGCAATCACCTGCGTCCCCGCCCCACCAGTGTCCTATCCCGTGTTTCCCCCCTCACAGCTGTCCTGCCCCCTGCAGCAATACTTAATGGCAGACGCTGTGTGGCCATGTGCAGCAGGCGTGCCACTGGTGTGCCAAAAGGAAGCCAAAGGCAAGCCCGTCTGTGTCTGTTCAGCCCTGTTCCATGCCCAGCACCAGGGACCCTTACTCTCGGAAACTCCACCGCTACGACGCCAGCACCCTGCTCGCCCTCAACCATGGATGCCATGCCACCTGCCACCTAGCATCTCCAAGAATACCCTTGCACCCTGCACCTGTCGAAATTGCAAACTCCATCCTACTCAATGTGCGGGCCCTCCACAAATATGCCACAGACATCTGGGACCTCCTCAACGCCACTTCTTCAGACATTGCCTTTTTCCCAGAAACCTGAACCAACCTCTGCTCTGGACCCGACATTGCCATTGCCATCCCTGACGGCTACCAAATTACCCAAAAGGACCTCCTGGACCGTCCAGGAGGAGGCATTGCCATCATCTACAAAAGCTCACTCCAACTGACCACACACTCTAATGACCCAACGGTGACCATGGAATACTTCCATTTCCAGATCTGGACCAACCCGAATACCATCCTCAGTGGCCTCTCATCTAAAGGCTCCCAAGCTATGGACCACTATTCACCGATGCCATTGTAGGCCTCATTGCACCCCAGGCTCTCCATCCACCCACTACATCCTACTCGGAGACCTCAAGTTTCACCTGGGCAACCCCAGTCACCAGAACACCAGACCCCTCCTGGGGGAACCTCGCCAACATCGAACTCAAGCAGTTTGTCACCACACCAACCTACATAACCGGACACAGGCTCAAGCACGTCATCTACGCAAGGGGGAAGTTGAACTACAGCCACACCACTAGACTCTCAAGAACTGACCATCATTGTATACATCACGTCTTCACAATGCTCACCGTACACTACAGTCTTCATCGCTCCCCCTAGCAGCTGGATCAAGGTGACCAAAGAACTTCTTGTCAACTCTCTCAGCAACACCACTTCGCCAACACTTACAGACGGCAACTTCAAATCGCTCAACCTCCACCGATGGATCTCCAACTGCCCTAACACCCTAGCACCCCTCAAGAAAAGACCAGGCAAACAACACTCCAAGAAGGCCAACTGGTTCACTCCCATCCTCCACTAGTCCAGACACACCTGCAGACGTCTCGAGAAGTGAAGGAGCCGCAACATCAATCAACTCTGCCACACACTCACCCTTGTACCATGGCGCAGGGTGCCTGCATTGGTGCATGACAGCCATTGTGCGCCTGCGTATGGGAAAAAGACAGGGGGGCTTATTCATGAGCCCCTTCTGAGAGTTTTATCCCGCCAGAGCGTCATTTCTTTGACGTACTTGAAGCATGATTCTTGCACCACGTTGTGCCGTATTTGCAAAGTGACGCATCTAGGCATATGCGTGACCTTGTGAAGCTTTGTGCCACATTATACCTGCATCAGGTATGATGAATGCAGGGTTGGCGTTCCCATGCAACAAAGCCTCATGGGAGTAGCGCCTTGAAATCCATCAGATTTCACTACAACAATTGCAGGATGCCACTGCGTCAGTACCTTACTCCTGCCTCATGGCAGGCGTAAGGTGACGCAGTGCCACAGGGATAGACTGGCCCCATACATTGCTGGAGTTTTGTCATGCTTGTGACACAACTGCAGCAATGAGTGACTTTAGCACTGACGGTGCGCAGTCAAAATATCGACTACAAAATATCGACAGGACACAATATCGAGTTTTAAATATCGAATGGACAAAATATCGACTGGACAGAATATAGACATAAAAAATATCGTCATTAAGGTAAGTAATGTAATATCGATTGTTAAAAATATAGACATTTAAAATATCGAAGTATATAATATAGTTTAATAAAATGATCGAATTTTTGATAATATTGAATTTTTGATAGTGATATTTATGTTATGTGTGTTAAAAGTGTGTATTTATGTTATAAAATAATTTAATTAATGAAATTTTTATTTTTTTATTTTTGCGTAATTTAATTCTGTAGCGGGTTGTGGGTTTATAGGGGAATAGGGTGGGAAGTAATTTAATTATAATTAATTAAATATGTAAATTTATTTATTGTTATTCATTTTTAATTATTTGTTAATTAATTTATATTTGGTAATTAATTAACTTTTAATTGTCAATTAATTTAAATTAATCGATTAATTGCTAATTATGTTAATTTTACTATTTTATTTTCTGTGGCGGGTTGTGGGTTTATAGGGGAATAGGGTGGGAAGTAATTTATTTATAATTAATTAAATATGTAAATTTATTTATTGTTATTCATTTTTAATTATTTGTTAATTAATTTATATTTGGTAATTAATTAACTTTTAATTTGTAATTAATTTTAATTAATTGATTAATTGCTAATTATGTTAATTTTAGTAATTTATTTTCTGTAGCGGGTTGTGGGTTTATAGGGGAATTGGGTGGCAAGTAATTTATTTATAATTAATTAAATAAAACAACTATTTTTAATTGTATTTAATTAGAATTTATTGTAAATTATTTTTTAAATGTCAAATTATTAATTGTTAATTTGTAATTAATTTGTATTAATAGTTAAATAATTGTAATAATTAATTTTAATTTGATTGATTATTATATTATATTAAATTCGTAATTACTTGTAATTAATTTTTGATAGATATAAATTTATATAAATGTATATTTATTGAAATAATATATGAAGTATTTAATTTCCCTACTGTTGCACCTACTGGAGTGGGAATAGTAATTTTAACCCCTACGCTATCCAACGCTTTCCCTACTGTTGCACCCACTGGAGTGGGAATAGTAATTTTAACCCCTACGCTATCCAATGCTTTCCCTACTGTTGCACTATTTGGAGTGGGAATAGTAATTTTTACCCCTATGTATCCAATGTTTTCCCTACTGTTGCACCCACTGGAGTGGGAATAGTAATGTTTACCTCTACGCTATCCAACGCTTTCTCTACTGTTGCACTCTTTGGAGTGGGAATAGTAATTTAAACCCTTACGCTATCCAACGCTTTCCCTACTGTTGCACTCTTTGGAGTGGGAATAGTAATTTTTACCCCTACGCTATCCAACGCTTTCCCTACTGTTGTACCCACTGGAGTGGGAATAGTATTTTTTACCCCTACGCTATCCAACACTTTTCTTACTGTTGCACCCACTGGAGTGGGAATAGTAATTTTTACCCCTACGCTATCCAACACTTTCCCTACTGTGGCACTCAGTGGAGTGGGAATAGTAATTTTAACCCCTACGCTATCCAACACTTTCCCTACTGTTGCACCCACTGGAGTGGGAATAGTAATTTTTACCCCTACGCTATCCAACGCTTTCCTCACTGTTGCACCCACTGGAGTGGGAATAGTAATTTTTACCCCTACGCTATCCAACGCTTTCCCTAATGTTGCACCCACTGGAGTGGGAATAGTATTTTTTACCCCTACGCTATCCAACACTTTCCCTACTGTTGCACCCACTGGAGTGGGAATAGTAATTTTAACCCCTACGCTATCCAACGCTTTCCCTACTGTTGCACTATTTGGAGTGGGAATAGTAATTTTTACACCTACGCTATCCAATGTTTTCCCTACTGTTGCTCCCACTGGAGTGGGAATAGTAATTTTTACCTCTACGCTATCCAACGCTTTCTCTACTGTTGCACTCTTTGGAGTGGGAATAGTAATTGAAACCCTTACGCTATCCAACGCTTTCCCTACTGTTGCACTCTTTGGAGTGGGAATAGTAATTTTAACCCCTACGCTATCCAACGCTTTCCGTACTGTTGCACCCACTGGAGTGGGAATAGTAATTTTTACCCCTACGCTATCCAACGCTTTCCTCACTGTTGCACCCACTGGAGTGGGAATAGTAATTTTTACCCCTACGCTATCCAACGCTTTCCCTACAGTTGCACTCAGTGGAGTGGGAATAGTAATTTTAACCCCTACACTATCCAACACTTTCCCTACTGTTGCACCCACTGGAGTGGGAATAGTTATTTTTACCCCTACGCTATCCAATGCTTTCCTCACTGTTGCACCCACTGGAGTGGGAATAGTAACTTTTACCCCTACGCTATCCAACGCTTTCCCTAATGTTGCACCCACTGGAGTGGGAATAGTATTTTTTACCCCTACGCTATCCAACACTTTCCCTACTGTTGCACCCACTGGAGTGGGAATAGTAATTTTAACCCCTACGCTATCCAATGCTTTCCCTACTGTTGCACTATTTGGAGTGGGAATAGTAATTTTTACACCTACGTATCCAATGTTTTCCCTACTGTTGCACCCACTGGAGTGGGAATAGTAATGTTTACCTCTACACTATCCAACGCTTTCTCTACTGTTGCACTCTTTGGAGTGGGAATAGTAATTTAAACCCTTACGCTATCCAACGCTTTCCCTACTGTTGCACTCTTTGGAGTGGGAATAGTAATTTTTACCCCTACGCTATCCAACGCTTTCCCTACTGTTGTACCCACTGGAGTGGGAATAGTATTTTTTATCCCTACGCTATCCAACACTTTCCTTACTGTTGCACCCACTGGAGTGGGAATAGTAATTTTTACCCCTACGTATCCAATGTTTTCCCTACTGTTGCACCCACTGGAGTGGGAATAGTAATGTTTACCTCTACACTATCCAACGCTTTCTCTACTGTTGCACTCTTTGGAGTGGGAATAGTAATTTAAACCCTTACGCTATCCAACGCTTTCCCTACTGTTGCACTCTTTGGAGTGGGAATAGTAATTTTTACCCCTACGCTATCCAACGCTTTCCCTACTGTTGTACCCACTGGAGTGGGAATAGTATTTTTTACCCCTACGCTATCCAACACTTTCCTTACTGTTGCACCCACTAGAGTGGGAATAGTAATTTTTACCCCTACGCTATCCAACACTTTCCCTACTGTTGCACTCAGTGGAGTGGGAATAGTAATTTTTACCCCTACGCTATCCAACACTTTCCCTACTGTGGCACTCAGTGGAGTGGGAATAGTAATTTTAACCCCTACGCTATCCAACACTTTCCCTACTGTTGCACCCACTGGAGTGGGAATAGTAATTTTTACCCCTACGCTATCCAATGCTTTCCTCACTGTTGCACCCACTGGAGTGGGAATAGTAATTTTTACCCCTACGCTATCCAACGCTTTCCCTAATGTTGCACCCACTGGAGTGGGAATAGTATTTTTTACCCCTACGCTATCCAACACTTTCCCTACTGTTGCACCCACTGGAGTGGGAATAGTAATTTTAACCCCTACGCTATCCAACGCTTTCCCTACTGTTGCACTATTTGGAGTGGGAATAGTAATTTTTACACCTACGCTATCCAATGTTTTCCCTACTGTTGCTCCCACTGGAGTGGGAATAGTAATTTTTACCTCTACGCTATCCAACGTTTTCTCTACTGTTGCACTCTTTGGAGTGGGAATAGTAATTGAAACCCTTACGCTATCCAACGCTTTCCCTACTGTTGCACTCTTTGGAGTGGGAATAGTAATTTTAACCCCTACGCTATCCAACGCTTTCCGTACTGTTGCACCCACTGGAGTGGGAATAGTAATTTTTACCCCTACGCTATCCAACGCTTTCCTCACTGTTGCACCCACTGGAGTGGGAATAGTAATTTTTACCCCTACGCTATCCAACGCTTTCCCTACAGTTGCACTCAGTGGAGTGGGAATAGTAATTTTAACCCCTACACTATCCAACACTTTCCCTACTGTTGCACCCACTGGAGTGGGAATAGTTATTTTTACCCCTACGCTATCCAACGCTTTCCTCACTGTTGCACCCACTGGAGTGGGAATAGTAACTTTTACCCCTACGCTATCCAACGCTTTCCCTAATGTTGCACCCACTGGAGTGGGAATAGTATTTTTTACCCCTACGCTATCCAACACTTTCCCTACTGTTGCACCCACTGGAGTGGGAATAGTAATTTTAACCCCTACGCTATCCAATGCTTTCCCTACTGTTGCACTATTTGGAGTGGGAATAGTAATTTTTACCCCTACGTATCCAATGTTTTCCCTACTGTTGCACCCACTGGAGTGGGAATAGTAATGTTTACCTCTACACTATCCAACGCTTTCTCTACTGTTGCACTCTTTGGAGTGGGAATAGTAATTTAAACCCTTACGCTATCCAACGCTTTCCCTACTGTTGCACTCTTTGGAGTGGGAATAGTAATTTTTACCCCTACGCTATCCAACGCTTTCCATACTGTTGTACCCACTGGAGTGGGAATAGTATTTTTACCCCTACGCTATCCAACACTTTCCTTACTGTTGCACCCACTAGAGTGGGAATAGTAATTTTTACCCCTACGCTATCCAACACTTTCCCTACTGTTGCACTCAGTGGAGTGGGAATAGTAATTTTAACCCCTACGCTATCCAACACTTTCCCTACTGTTGCACCCACTGGAGTGGCAATAGTAATTTTTACCCCTACGCTATCCAACGCTTTCCTCACTGTTGCAACCACTGGAGTGGGAATAGTAATTTTTACCCCTACGCTATCCAACGCTTTCCCTAATGTTGCACCCACTGGAGTGGGAATAGTATTTTTTACCCCTACGCTATCCAACACTTTCCCTACTGTTGCACCCACTGGAGTGGGAATAGTAATTCTAACCCCTACGCTATCCAACGCTTTCCCTACTGTTGCACTATTTGGAGTGGGAATAGTAATTTTTACACCTACGCTATCCAATGTTTTCCCTACTGTTGCTCCCACTGGAGTGGGAATAGTAATTTTTACCTCTACGCTATCCAACGCTTTCTTTACTGTTGCACTCTTTGGAGTGGGAATAGTAATTTAAACCCTTACGCTATCCAACGCTTTCCCTACTGTTGCACTCTTTGGAGTGGGAATAGTAATTTTAACCCCTACGCTATCCAACGCTTTCCGTACTGTTGCACCCACTGGAGTGGGAATAGTAATTTTTACCCCTACGCTATCCAACGCTTTCCTCACTGTTGCACCCACTGGAGTGGGAATAGTAATTTTTACCCCTACGCTATCCAACGCTTTCCCTACAGTTGCACTCAGTGGAGTGGGAATAGTAATTTTAACCCCTACACTATCCAACACTTTCCCTACTGTTGCACCCACTGGAGTGGGAATAGTTATTTTTACCCCTACGCTATCCAACGCTTTCCTCACTGTTGCACCCACTGGAGTGGGAATAGTAACTTTTACCCCTACGCTATCCAACGCTTTCCCTAATGTTGCACCCACTGGAGTGGGAATAGTATTTTTTACCCCTACGCTATCCAACACTTTCCCTACTGTTGCACCCACTGTAGTGGGAATAGTAATTTTAACCCCTACGCTATCCAATGCTTTCCCTACTGTTGCACTATTTGGAGTGGGAATAGTAATTTTTACCCCTACGTATCCAATGTTTTCCCTACTGTTGCACCCACTGGAGTGGGAATAGTAATGTTTACCTCTACGCTATCCAACGCTTTCTCTACTGTTGCACTCTTTGGAGTGGGAATAGTAATTTAAACCCTTACGCTATCCAACGCTTTCCCTACTGTTGCACTCTTTGGAGTGGGAATAGTAATTTTTACCCCTACGCTATCCAACGCTTTCCCTACTGTTGCACCCACTGGAGTGGGAATAGTAATTTTAACCCCTACGCTATCCAATGCTTTCCCTACTGTTGCACTATTTGGAGTGGGAATAGTAATTTTTACCCCTACGTATCCAATGTTTTCCCTACTGTTGCACCCACTGGAGTGGGAATAGTAATGTTTACCTCTACACTATCCAACGCTTTCTCTACTGTTGCACTCTTTGGAGTGGGAATAGTAATTTAAACCCTTACGCTATCCAACGCTTTCCCTACTGTTGCACTCTTTGGAGTGGGAATAGTAATTTTTACCCCTACGCTATCCAACGCTTTCCATACTGTTGTACCCACTGGAGTGGGAATAGTATTTTTACCCCTACGCTATCCAACACTTTCCTTACTGTTGCACCCACTAGAGTGGGAATAGTAATTTTTACCCCTACGCTATCCAACACTTTCCCTACTGTTGCACTCAGTGGAGTGGGAATAGTAATTTTAACCCCTACGCTATCCAACACTTTCCCTACTGTTGCACCCACTGGAGTGGCAATAGTAATTTTTACCCCTACGCTATCCAACGCTTTCCTCACTGTTGCAACCACTGGAGTGGGAATAGTAATTTTTACCCCTACGCTATCCAACGCTTTCCCTAATGTTGCACCCACTGGAGTGGGAATAGTATTTTTTACCCCTACGCTATCCAACACTTTCCCTACTGTTGCACCCACTGGAGTGGGAATAGTAATTCTAACCCCTACGCTATCCAACGCTTTCCCTACTGTTGCACTATTTGGAGTGGGAATAGTAATTTTTACACCTACGCTATCCAATGTTTTCCCTACTGTTGCTCCCACTGGAGTGGGAATAGTAATTTTTACCTCTACGCTATCCAACGCTTTCTTTACTGTTGCACTCTTTGGAGTGGGAATAGTAATTTAAACCCTTACGCTATCCAACGCTTTCCCTACTGTTGCACTCTTTGGAGTGGGAATAGTAATTTTAACCCCTACGCTATCCAACGCTTTCCGTACTGTTGCACCCACTGGAGTGGGAATAGTAATTTTTACCCCTACGCTATCCAACGCTTTCCTCACTGTTGCACCCACTGGAGTGGGAATAGTAATTTTTACCCCTACGCTATCCAACGCTTTCCCTACAGTTGCACTCAGTGGAGTGGGAATAGTAATTTTAACCCCTACACTATCCAACACTTTCCCTACTGTTGCACCCACTGGAGTGGGAATAGTTATTTTTACCCCTACGCTATCCAACGCTTTCCTCACTGTTGCACCCACTGGAGTGGGAATAGTAACTTTTACCCCTACGCTATCCAACGCTTTCCCTAATGTTGCACCCACTGGAGTGGGAATAGTATTTTTTACCCCTACGCTATCCAACACTTTCCCTACTGTTGCACCCACTGTAGTGGGAATAGTAATTTTAACCCCTACGCTATCCAATGCTTTCCCTACTGTTGCACTATTTGGAGTGGGAATAGTAATTTTTACCCCTACGTATCCAATGTTTTCCCTACTGTTGCACCCACTGGAGTGGGAATAGTAATGTTTACCTCTACGCTATCCAACGCTTTCTCTACTGTTGCACTCTTTGGAGTGGGAATAGTAATTTAAACCCTTACGCTATCCAACGCTTTCCCTACTGTTGCACTCTTTGGAGTGGGAATAGTAATTTTTACCCCTACGCTATCCAACGCTTTCCCTACTGTTGTACCCACTGGAGTGGGAATAGTATTTTTTACCCCTACGCTATCCAACACTTTCCTTACTGTTGCACCCACTAGAGTCGGAATAGTAATTTTTACCCCTACGCTATCCAACACTTTCCCTACTGTTGCACTCAGTGGAGTGGGAATAGTAATTTTAACCCCTACGCTATCCAACACTTTCCCTACTGTTGCACCCACTGGAGTGGCAATAGTAATTTTTACCCCTACGCTATCCAACGCTTTCCTCACTGTTGCACCCACTGGAGTGGGAATAGTAATTTTTACCCCTACGCTATCCAACGCTTTCCCTAATGTTGCACCCACTGGAGTGGGAATAGTTTCTTTTACCCCATACGCTATCCAACACTTTCCCTACTGTTGCACCCACTGGAGTGGGAATAGTAATTTTAACCCCTACGCTATCCAACGCTTTCCCTACTGTTGCACTATTTGGAGTGGGAATAGTAATTTTTACACCTACGCTATCCAATGTTTTCCCTACTGTTGCTCCCACTGGAGTGGGAATAGTAATTTTTACCTCTACGCTATCCAACGCTTTCTCTACTGTTGCACTCTTTGGAGTGGGAATAGTAATTTAAACCCTTACGCTATCCAACGCTTTCCCTACTGTTGCACTCTTTGGAGTGGGAATAGTAATTTTAACCCCTACGCTATCCAACGCTTTCCGTACTGTTGCACCCACTGGAGTGGGAATAGTAATTTTTACCCCTACGCTATCCAACGCTTTCCTCACTGTTGCACCCACTGGAGTGGGAATAGTAATTTTTACCCCTACGCTATCCAACGCTTTCCCTACAGTTGCACTCAGTGGAGTGGGAATAGTAATTTTAACCCCTACACTATCCAACACTTTCCCTACTGTTGCACCCACTGGAGTGAGAATAGTAATTTTTACCCCTACGCTATCCAACGCTTTCCTCACTGTTGCACCCACTGGAGTGGGAATAGTAACTTTTACCCCTACGCTATCCAACGCTTTCCCTAATGTTGCACCCACTGGAGTGGGAATAGTATTTTTTACCCCTACGCTATCCAACACTTTCCCTACTGTTGCACCCACTGGAGTGGGAATAGTAATTTTAACACCTACGCTATCCAATGCTTTCCCTACTGTTGCACTATTTGAAGTGGTAATAGTAATTTTTACCCCTACGTATCCAATGTTTTCCCTACTGTTGCACCCACTGGAGTGGGAATAGTAATGTTTACCTCTACGCTATCCAACGCTTTCTCTACTGTTGCACTCTCTGGAGTGGGAATAGTAATTTAAACCCTTACGCTATCCAACGCTTTCCCTACTGTTGCACTCTTTGGAGTGGGAATAGTAATTTTTACCCCTATGCTATTCAACGCTTTCCCTACTGTTGTACCCACTGGAGTGGGAATAGTATTTTTTACCCCTACGCTATCCAACACTTTCCTTACTGTTGCACCCACTGGAGTGGGAATAGTAATTTTTACCCCTACGCTATCCAACACTTTCCCTACTGTTGCACTCGTTGGAGTGGGAATAGTAATTTTAACCCCTACGCTATCCAACACTTTCCCTACTGTTGCACCCACTGGAGTGGCAATAGTAATTTTTACCCCTACGCTATCCAACGCTTTCCTCACTGTTGCACCCACTGGAGTGGGAATAGTAATTTTTACCCCTACGCTATCCAACGCTTTCCCTAATGTTGCACCCACTGGAGTGGGAATAGTATTTTTTACCCCTACGCTATCCAACACTTTCCCTACTGTTGCACCCACTGTAGTGGGAATAGTAATTTTAACCCCTACGCTATTCAACGCTTTCCCTACTGTTGCACTATTTGGAGTGGGAATAGTAATTTTTACACCTACGCTATCCAATGTTTTCCCTACTGTTGCTCCCACTGGAGTGGGAATAGTAATTTTTACCTCTATGCTATCCAACGCTTTCTTTACTGTTGCACTCTTTGGAGTGGGAATAGTAATTTAAACCCTTACGCTATCCAACGCTTTCCCTACTGTTGCACTCTTTGGAGTGGGAATAGTAATTTTAACCCCTACGCTATCCAACGCTTTCCGTACTGTTGCACCCACTGGAGTGGGAATAGTAATTTTTACCCCTACGCTATCCAACGCTTTCCTCACTGTTGCACCCACTGGAGTGGGATTAGTAATTTTTACCCCTACGCTATCCAACGCTTTCCCTACAGTTGCACTCTGTGGATTGGGAATAGTATTTTTTACACTTATGCTATCGTACGGTAATAATATTGGATATTATTTAATTATATTATGTAAATATATATATATGTTTTAACAAATATGATTGCAATTTTTTTTATAAGTTTCATTAATTATTTAATTAATATAAGTTAATTGAAGTATTTTTAAGTATATTTCAGTAATTCATTATTAATTTTAATTTAATTTAACACTGTTTTTAATAAAGTCGATATTTTTTACAACTATATTTTTGTAAACGATATTTTGTACTCGATATTTTTGTACTTACCTGTTTGTAGATACAAACTCGATATTTTGTCTGTAGATATTTTTTCCTCGATATTTTTGCTAGTCGGTATTTTGGCAGTCGATATTATTTCAGTGATCCGCGCTGCCAGATACATCAGGATTCCAGATGTATCTGTCATTAATTGCAACATGGTATGCTGTACAGTGAATACAGGGCATCCATGGTGTGGCAACTAGGGCGTAGTGAAAAGCTATTTTGTCGCAGCAATGCAGCGCTTTTTATGAATGAGGCCCAGGAATGCGCCCTATCTTATTGATGGTGCGTATTCCTGCCCTGTAGTTTTGTCACAGGGCAGCGCAGCAACATTCCTTGCAGCGCTGCCCAGCATCAAAACCTTCTGAAATGAGGCCCCAAGTGGGTGCACCATTTATAAGACCAGCTATTTTATGGTCTCAAAAAACTGCCTCAACCTGCAGTCAGAGGAAGTTTTTGGTTTTGCACCACAAAAGGAATTCCTTGTAAATGTAGCGAAGTAGAGTTAGCAGTATTTTTTGCACGGCAACACCTATCTTGCATCTCATTTTTGTTAACTCCTGCAAACAAAAGTAGGGATACTAAAATTTCACGTTTTTGCCAGAGGACAGCCGCTTACGAGGTTAGCGGCAACTTGTAAATAAGGCGATAAAAAAACTGCTAGGGCAACGTTAACTTCTTTTACATATGCCCCAATATTTGTAATCGACTAATGGCATGGCTAGAGTATTTTGAAGACTTCATTGATGAGATAGATGAAAAAGATAACAAAAAGATAATAAAGTATCGGAAGAACACGGCTGGCTGGTGAAGGAGTGAAAAAGACACCACAAGAAAGTGAAGAGGCGTGCAGTCAAATGAAAACAGTCTTGAATGTGAAGTTTAATCCAGTGCCAAATGTGCATTATAAAAGATATATATGCAGTCAAGAGTGCCGGCGACCAGGTGAGACCATCAATGAGTTTGTGGAGAGACTGGATGTTCTGGTGAAGAACTGTAGATTCATTGATGAGGAAGCTTCCTGCCTGAGGGAAATTGAAGGATGTCTGTCAGATTCCTTTCCATGCAGAATGCTGAAGGAAACTCTGAGTTTAGAATAAGTCCTCACAGCTGCTCGTGCAGAAGAGTGTGCTGATTGACAAGTGACAAGTGTAGTCCGGAGGTGCCCAAAGTGCATCAGTTATGAGCATTAAAAGTAAGCCAAGGTACAAGGCTGAAGGACACAAGGTGAATTCACCACAGAAAAAGAGAACATGTTTCAGATGTAGATTGTCATTTCCACATGAAGTTAGATAGCCTGCCATTGAATATACATGCCTAAGATGAGGTAAAGCGAACCATTTCATGATGACTTGAAGGGCCAACAGAAAAGTATGTGAGTCACAGCGTGAAGACAAAATGGCCGACCAAACGCAACCTCAACCATGTTTGACGCACTCCCACAAGGCCAAGCGGTCAGACCAACTGTGGAAAATTGACACCAAACGAAATTGATTCTCGACAAATAATTTTTTTGTTCTCTGTTTCCAGTGAAAGTGACAATGATAATAGTGCCATATCTATGTTTATCTCTGAAAGGCATGTGGTACTGGTCAAATGTGAGAAAAAACTCGGGGTTCAGAAAAATCAACATGAAGAAGCACCAAACAAAACCAAACATTGTTTGAAGCTAAGTCTGGAGATAAATGGGTGTTCGATACCATTCATATTTGACAGTGGTGCATCGATACATATTACTCCTGAGAGAAGTGTCAAGAACTATCTTGGTTTACACAACGTACTAAGTTAAAAAATAAAAGTATACATATGTGATGCCCTTAAATAGCCAAGGATCCTTTATAGCCACTAGAACAAATAGAAAAAATGTGGTACAAGCACCTATTCACGTTCTTCAAGATCCTGTTTACTAAGTTTTTATACTGATGCTGATATGGGACTAATATCAGTGTACTACAATATGAATGCTCATCATGGAATTGTCAGTTAGCTTCTTTCATTATTTCATGGGCTGGGAAAATTCAAAACAATGGTATGTTATGTTATGTTAGGAGTTTATAAAGCACAACAGCTGCCCCAGCTAAGAGGGGTCCCGGCGCTATGCAGCAAGAGAATAGCATGCACAGAAGGCACAGGGAGGCCTACCAAGAAGGAAAACAAAATGTTTTGATGGCTTTCCTAAAATGGAGATAGTTAGTGAGCCCTCGAATATGGGCCAGCAGAAAGTTCCAGAGGATGGCAGCTCTGTAACAAACCCTTCTCACGCGGGGGATCACTACCAGGTATTGTCCCATAGATCGAAGCGATCACGTGGGAGAATAGGGTAAGAGAAGGTCGGTCAAGATTTGCAGGGATGCCGATTTCAGGATTTTGTAGGCTATACACAGTGCCTTAAACTCATTTCCCCTGGCCACCGGCACCAGTCGAGGCGGCGGATGGCACATGTCACTGAACAGGTTCTGGGCAGGCCAAGGAGGGATCTTACGGCCGCATTCTGGACTCTGTATTTCAGACTTGTTAACTCCCAGATACAAAGACCAGGCATAATCGAGTCTGGACAGGATCAAGGCCTGGATAAAGATCTGCCTCGTCAGGGCATCAAAGAAGCTCAGGATAGGTTTGAGTCCAAGCAGCAGACCAAAACAAGTTCCGGCCACCTTTTTGGTCTGAGTTTGAAAATTGAGTGAAGTGTCCATCTAGACACCTAGGTTCTTCACTACAGGCTTATGGACAAGGGCTGTGCCTAGACTCTTTGGCCACCATAGCTTGTTTCAGCAGTCATAGTTCCCTCCCACCAACAACACCTCCAACTTGTTGGCATTCAGTTGGAGACAGTTGGTAGTCATCCACTCGGCCAAAGCCGAGAGGTCGCCCCGAAATTTCCTGGCGTCCTGCTCGGGGTCGCTCGAGTGAGCCACCACCAACTGTGTATAATCAGCATAAGAGACCATGGTCAACCCTCTGCTCTTGGCCACTCCTGCCAGAGGTTGGACATAGAGATTGAAGAGCAGAGGCCTCAAGGACAAGCCTTTGTTTCCCTTTGACCTATTGGAAAAGTACCAGAAGCAAAAGGGGGGGCAATCACCTGAAACGTCCTGTCCGCGAGGAAGGATGACAGCCACTTAAATGCTGAGCCAGTAACTCCAGCCTCTGACAGACGACTCAGCAAATTGCGTGAGACACCGTGTCAAACGCGGCACTGAGATCCAAAAGGATCAGTGTCGACGTCTGCCCCGTGTCTCAGGCTTTCCAAAGATGTTCAGTCACGGCCAATAGCGCTGACTCGATGCTGTGGCCGGGGCAGAAACCATTTTGACAGGGGTCAAACCTGTGATTAGCATTAAGATATTCTGTGAGAAGGGAATTGATGTAGGCCTCTGTAATCTTTGCAGTCCAAGGTAACAGGGAGATAGGCCGAAAGCTGTCAGGTTTTTTGGAGTCTAAGGAAGGTTTCTTAAGCAGCGGTATTACCCTGGCCTGTTTCCAGGACCCGTCGATCACCTGTTTCAATGAGTGTATGATGGTAGGTAGAACTTTTCAGAATTGGTCAGGCTTCGGGGGATCGGCAGGGGAGCCTGACTTAACTTTGGAACAAAGTGTAAGTAGAACCATTTGAGTAAATGGGGGAAAAACCTCAAGGATACCATTGGTGGAGTCGCAGGATGTCTCGGGGGGCCTATAAGGACCGTAGGGAAGCTTTTATAAATGTCCTCAACCTTCCAATGCTCATTGCATTGCCGGTCAGAGGTAATCAATGTGCCTACGGCGCCTTTCTGGGTTTTAAGATCCGAGACTATCGTAAAAATGCTCTTAGCCGGATTAGTACTCCTGCTGATCTGCTCTGCGTAGAACGCTGCGTGCTCAACTTGGATGGCCATATGGTATCGCTTAACGGCAGCGCGGTAGAGATCATTGGAGGTAGGGTCAAAGTCCTGTCTCCAGGTTTTCTTCAACTTCTTACCGATCTTACGTAAGGCAGCTAATTTAATGTTGTACCAAGGGTTACATTTAGTATGACGGTTCATGGACAACTTGGCTGGAATAAAGCTATCCAAAAGCTGAGTAATCCAATTGGAGAAGACCTAATTGGCCTCATTAGGGTCAGCCGGAACAGCTGGAGAGGTGGCAGCAAGATGGATCTGAAATTGTTCCCAATTCAGTTTATGCCAGCGGCGCTTGAGAGAAAAAGTATTCACTAAATTGCGCGCCAGCATGATATCCTGAATCAATATGGGGACTAAATAATGATCAGACCAATCCATTGGAACAGAGGGTAAGACCACAAGAGAGGGTATATTTGTAAAGACAGGGTCTAGTAGGTGGCCAACCAAATGCGTGGGGCCTGATACCCGTTGATCGAGCTGACAAGCAACAATGAAAGTAAAGTTACACATAAATGAGGATGTTTGTCCTGTTGCCCAAAGACATTTGAATTGCACTTCACTTGCAAGACGCTGTTGAAAAGGAACTTAATTTGTTACTTAAGCATGACATCATTGAACGCTACACTGGTCCGAAACCATGGGATTCTCCCATTGTAGTTGCGCCCAAAGGGACAGTGAAGGAGCTGTATGCATATGCGTTGACATGTGCCAAGCCAACAAGGCAAATGAGAGACAGAGATACCAAGGTCCGCACATTGCTGGTATGATAACTCAAATAAATGGTGCAAAGTTCTTCTCTCGACTCGTCTTAAAGGAAATTACCAATTGAAGCTTGAAAAAAAATCCAGGTGCATTACAGCCTTTTCTATGCCTTTTGGTCTTTTTCACTATAAGCAATTCAGTCTTGGTGTATTCCTTGCTGCACAACTTTTCCAAGATGTCATTCACAGTACCATACAGTCTGTAGTAAATGCATTTAACTATAGTGATGACATATTAGTTTTCGGAGACACACAGAAAGAACAAGCAGCTTAACTCTGAATGCCCACAAATGTGACATCCACAAGAAAAGATTGAAAATCTTTGGCCATGACTTTTCTGATCAGGGTATGAACCCTGATCCAGCAAAAATGCAAGCATTATCGACTGCAAATCCCAGAGAAGACATTTGTATGTTATAATCCTTTCTTGGACGGGCCAGTTACTGTTTGAGATACATGCAAGAATTTTCTACTGGCAGTGCACCATAACGAGAACTAATGAAAAAGAACATATCTTTTCATCGGTCACGTGCGTGTGAGAAGAACTTCCAACACATCATGCAAGCCATTGAGAGTGCTACTGAAATGGCGTAGTTGGATCCCAAACTGCATACAAAGGTTGTAGTTTACTAGTCCTGTCGAGTTGGGTGTAATACTTGCACAGTAAAGTGGACAGTAAGCATCGGCGTAAAATCCGTTACGCTCGCGGATTTTTCGTATTTTCGGAGAATCCGCAATCCGCGAACTCTCGCGGATGCGGCGAGAATACGCAAAATCCGCGCGAAGCGGATTTTTTGTTTGTGTTCGCACTGCTCGCGCTGCTCGCGGTCCGCGGCGCGGGCAGGAACAATCTCGCACTAGCGAAAGTACAAAAATTAGTAAAGGAAGTGGCCCAGTCTCCAACTTCCTGTTCCTGTCCAGCAAGCTCCTCCCATAGGGGTGGGGTGAAGGAAGTGCCCCAGTCTCCAACTTCCTGTTCCTGTCCAGCAAGCTCCTCCATTTCCTGGCCACTTTGATTTCGATCTTGACTGGGAAGGATTACTTTTTGTGGTTGCTGCTGGATATTTGGATTTGAGGCCTTTTGGATTACTTTTGGATTCAAAATTTGATTTCACAAACAAGTAAGTTGATGTTGTTTGTTTGTGGTGATTTTTGTGTGTGTTGCTTTTTTTTCGACTTTTTGGGGGGAAAATCTGCAAGTTCGTGAGCTGAGGATGTTTTTGCTTGTGTTCGCACTGCTCGTGTCCCGCGCAGCAACAATCTCGCACTCGCGAAATTGTAAAAATTACAATTCTGCTGCACATGAATTGAAAACCACCAGGCTTATTTATGGGTGCATGCATGATACAACTGTTTTGTTGAATTTTTTTTTAACATGATTCTGGCCAGGGCATGGATTGTGCTGATTTTTGTGTGTTTTAGGACTTTTTGGGGTGGTGTTGGGGGCTTGCTATGTGGGTGGGGGCCATTTTATTGTCTGGTCCCGTGTGGGTGGGGGTCTAGGGGCCATTTGTAAGCCAGTTTGTGTGCTTTGTGCCATAGGCCTGCACCCACTGTGCTCTGATGTCATCCATTATGCCCAGGGGGGCCCAGAATCGGTCTGTTCGCGTTTTTTGCGGGTTTTTGCCACGTTCGCACCGTGAAGCAACAATCTCGCACTCGCGAAATTGTAAAAATTGCAATTTTGCACCGGAAAACCACCAGCAGGCAGCATAAGCCTTCTGAAAATGGATGGATGGCATTGGATTGTGGTGATTTGATTTGTGTTGTGTTTTTTGACTTTTTGGAGTAGGGGTTGGGTGCTGGCTATGTTGGTGGTGGCCATTTTGAGGCATGGTCCTGGCCATGTGGGTGGGGGGGTCAAGCGGCCATTTTGAAGGCAGGCAGTGAGCTTTGAGACATAGGCCTGCACCCATTGTGCCTTGCTTTCACCCATTGTGCCCAGGCGGAGTCAGGGGTACATGAAAGTACAACCCTCTGTGTGTGTGCTCTCTTGGATCAATGTTAAATTCCTGTTTCCCAAAAATTTAGCAAATCCTAATATTGAAATTTCCATATTGTGTGGTGTGCACGTGTGTATTCATAAATGCCTACTTGCAAACTGTTTATTCAAGCGCTACATATGCAACATTTATATTTACTGATGTTCCTCTGTCTTCGTTTGCGTTTAGGTGCACAAAACTCCGCATCATCGTTGAGCATCAGTGCCAGGAAGAAGTGCTGCTGCGGCCTGTTGTTCCGACATCTGAAGAAGATGGCTCCAAAAAGAGGTGCCCGTAGGTCCTCTTGCAATAAAGATGTCTCTACTAAGGAGAAGAAGAAGCAAGTGGCACCACTTACCAAGGAGACTGGTGGCTCAACCAATACATTTTTTGGGCAACAACAACAAAAAAAACAAAGGCCCACCATGAGTGCTGCACAGGTAGCCTGTTTAGTTGTTGAATCACCAACGACCAGTGATGTTGGTTCATCGCAAGAAAGTAGCAGCACACCATCAACACAGGTTGTAACTCATCTCACAAGTACTATTCAACAACCAAAGCCGCAACAACAACTGCATGGGCTACTAGTACAAGCAGAAATACATGCGCAATGAGCTATCCAAGAAGGAGCTGTCCGAGAAGGAGCTGTCCGAGAAGGAGCTGTCCGAGAAGGAGCTGTCCGAGAATGAGAAGGCCGAGAAGGAGAAGGCCGAGAAGGAGCTGGCCGAGAAGGAGAAGGCCGAGAAGGAGAAGGCCGAGAAGGAGAAGGCCGAGAAGGAGAGGTCCATGGAGACTTGCAAGTAGAGGTCAGTGAAGATGCCCATGTAGCGGCGCATGGAGCGGTGCAAGTGCCCACAATGGTTGTTCTTCCAGAAGTAGGGGCACAGGAGGAAATTGACTTTGGAGCCGGGGTATCATGTCAGGAAGACGAAGCCACTCCTCCTGATGATTCATTTTCTCCCAGCTCCCCAGCAAGGAAAAGATCAAGGAGGGTGTGTAGAAGTTCCTCTTCAAGCCCCGCTCCATCAGATGATGATCTGGATCTAGATTGGCAACCATCTCTGACGTCTGAGAGGGAGGCACACCATGAGCTGCGAAAGGTATCACATGTTAAAAGGAAGGGCCCCGGAAAGCTCATACTTATGGATCCGAACGTCCGACTTGATGAAGTGGTGCATTCTGATGTTGTTGAAGAGGATGACAGCAATGACCTAGTCATCACACATGTCAGTCCAGCCACACCGGCCATGCAGCAGACAGACATTTACACCCTATCCCGACGTCATGCTGAGCGTGACCCTGGCGACGTGCCACTGGTAGCACCACCAACGCAGTCAAGTAGTACCACAAGTTCAACAAAACCTACAGCTCCCATATTTTCTCCCCAGAGGGGGACTCCATCCAGCTCGACTCCCTCAAGTAAGGTTGCTGCAATAATTGCACAACCCAGTAGATGTCTGTAAGGCTCATCCACCACTGCTTCATCTGGCATTGGCAGCAGTATCACCTCGTGCGGCAAAACCAGAAGTTTCCAGTCCCCAGTTTGGAACTTTTTTAGTGTCCATGAAAAATATGATAACATAGCCGTTTGTTGCATTTGTAAGACTAGCGTTAGCCGTGGTAAGACTGGTACCAACTATGGAACCGGAGGCCAGATAGGTCATCTTGAAAGAAAGCACGCTGTCGAATGGTTTCCGCACCTAGCAAACGTCAAGGGAAAGCGATCCCAAAGGGCAAGTGGCCAAAATATACCCATAGTAGGTGTTTCATCTGAAGATGATGGGGAGGTAGAAGAAGCGTCAGACGTGTCCGGTTGCACCCAGTACCCCTGGCAGCACCACACCCTCCGTAACACATAGCAGGCACACTGAGAGTCTGGGAGACACACCAATGCGGAAAATGTCAACACTGATCAGAAGTGGGTCGAAGAAGGCATCAGCATCATCCCGTAAATTTGTCCAGCGCACCATTTCAGCCATGTTCTCCTCAGATGCGCAATTTCAACGCAACCACCCAAATGTATGCCTCTATAACACTAAGCTGGCAAAAATGCTAGCGGTGGACCTTCTCCCTTTTTCGTTTGTCGAAGGTGTGGGTTTCCTTGAACTCGTGGCAACATTGGCCCCTAAATGGAAGGTTCCTAGCCGGTACTATTTTGCCAGGGTTGCTGTTCCAGCACTACACAAAGAGGTGCTTGAGTTGGTGGGGGCAGCTTTGCAGAAGAGTGCTGTTCACACTATACACCTGACAACAGACATGTGGACCAGTTGCCAAGCCCTTGATTACATGTGCATCACTGCACACTGGGTCTCTTTTTCAGGGGTTATAAAACAGATAAATGCAGGTGGTGACTTGATCGAGGGTGCTCGTAAACATGCAACATTAGCCATGTTTGGCATGGAGAAAAGTCATACTGCAGTCAACATTTTGGCTGACTTTAACAAAAAGGTCTTGCAATGGCTGCGCCCAAGACATTGCAAGGTTGGTTATGTTTCTACAGATAATGGCAGTAATGTAGTTAAGGCCATGGCGGACGGTTTCTATTTCAGAGTGCCGTGTTTGGCGCACTGTATCAACCTTGTTGTGCAACATTTTTTGAAAAAAGAACTTGCAGTCGACAAAACACTGACCATCTGCAGAAGAATATGCACACATTTCAACCATTCTTTTAAGGCCCGGAAGGAGCTGAGGCGCAAGCAAAATGAACGTAGAATGCCAGTGAAAGCACTTATCCAGGAGGTGGCAACACGTTGGAACTCAACCTTCTACATGCTTGAGCGTCTGCATGAGCTGTTTCCAGTAGTCAATGAGTATTTCTACAACCTGGGTGGTGATACGACAGAAATGATGCTAGCGGTGGAGCAATGGCAGCTAGTTAAAAGCCTGACAGACATGCTTCGGCCTTTTGAGGTCTTCACGCGTGACGTCAGCAGGGAGGACTGTTCTTTGAGCAAAGCTATCCCACTGTTGCTGAAGCTCGAGCACCAAGTCAAGGTGGTGTCTTCACAATTAGAGGACGTTGGAGAGAACGAAGCACATGAGTTGGCGCAGAGATTATTACAACGCCTAGTTAGCAATGAACGGCTTGTAAATATCAAGAAACAACAGCACTACATTTGTGCTACTATTCTGGATCCACGTTACAAAAAGCCATTGTTTGGCAAAGTAATAATTCCTTTTGAAACATCGGATGTTACAGAGTACAAAGATTGGCTAGCTCAGTCAGCCATTCGTTTTGAAAGAGAGCGGAAGGAAACTGTAGGAGAAGACAGTACTACTAGTGAATCAGCAGGCCATCAGGCGTCCCAAAAAAGCCCTTCTGCATCTGTGCCTGTGGCAGAAGTGAGTGACTTTCCCTCTGAGCCGTTAACCACACCAGCAACCGTATCATCTGCACCAGGCGCATGCGATATGTCTGAAGCGAGTTGGCTAACTCAGCTAGGGTTTCCTGGTCCTAGAAAGGACACAGAAGTGCAAAGTACAGGAATCCGGGAGGACATTCTTTCAATGGTGCAGGCCTATCTGGATGACTCAACAGAGGTCAATATTACTGAGGACCCATTGGCGTATTGGCATGGGAAAAGAAAAATATGGCGAGAGTTCACCAACCTGGCTATCAATTACTTGTCTTGCCCACTCGCAAGCGTGTCCTCAGAACGTGTTTTTAGTTCTGCTGGTGGCATTGTGACTTCCAAAAGGTCCCGCCTCTTGCCCGCAAATGTGGAGCGGCTCACCTTGATAAAGATGAACCAGCACTTCATACCACCAGATTACAGAGTACGAGAATGCACGCAGGAAGAAGAGGACACCGCCCTACCTGAGGAAAGTTCTCCTCAGTTACCAGAAGTAACCCCGACTGATGATTTAGCAGAGTATGAGGACAAGTTCTGCTTCCCTGACAGCGAGTTCTGAAAATGACTCAATCATTCATTAATTGTAAATAGTCCTCCTTATTCACTTTTATTCCTGTGTGTCTGTCTTTCTTTAGCAAGTGCTTCATCACATTCCCAACAAAACTGTAATCAACCAATAAAACAACAAGCCCATCAACAGAACTGTCTTGATTTTGATGCCGCAGCATTCCTCAGGTTCACAACAGTTAGTTGACAAGAACTCAGTCCTGGTCGTCTATCCTGAGTCCTCCTCCTCCAGACTCACCCTATCCATTACCCATAATGCTGATGCCTGGATTCTGCACAATGAAGAAACTTACTTAACGTTGATGAGTCCCCCACTGTGAATTCCAGGTGGAGCCAGCCCTCAAACACAAATTACAGGTAAGATAAGCGTTTGGATGGGAGGTAGTATAATGGAGTATTCGGAGAGGCGAGAGAGTGACAGTGGTACTAGCAGCAAAGTCCTAGGGCTCTTGAATTAACAAACTCTGTGACAGGCATTTACTTAGGAAAACATTTGGCCTATTGCACGTGAACGTGTAGGCGTTATTATTGCTCGCTTGCCTCTCTCAGGGGTGCTGTCTGTGGGGCTTCTAGGTTTTAGGGTTGTGTGAGCACCGCTGCCACATTTCTAATGTTGATTGCTTTTGATTTGCAGAAAATCCACGCCGGGAAACTCCAGTTGTGGCCCTGCTGCAGAACGCTTTAGGACTCTGTGAATTCCAGGTGGAGCCAGCCCTCAAACACAAATTACAGGTAAGATAAGCGTTTGGATGGGAGGTAGTATAATGGAGTATTCGGAGAGGCGTGAGAGTGACAGTGGTACTAGCAGCAAAGTCCTAGGGCTCTTGAATTAACAAACTCTGTGATAGGCATTTACTTTGGAAAACATTTGGCCTATTACACGTGAACGTGTAGGCGTTATTATTGCTCGCTTGCCTGTCTCAGGGGTGCTGTCTGTGGGGCTTCTAGGTTTTAGGGTTGTGTGAGCACCGCTGCCACATTTCTAATGTTGATTGCTTTTGATTTGCAGAAAATCCACGCCGGGAAACTTCAGTTGTGGTCCTGCTGCAGAACGCTTTAGGACTCTGTGAATTCCAGGTGGAGCCAGCCCTCAAACACAAATTACAGGTAAGATAAGCGTTTGGATGGGAGGTAGTATAATGGAGTATTCGGAGAGGCGTGAGAGTGACAGTGGTACTAGCAGTAAAATCCTAGGGCTCTTGAATTAACAAACTCTGTGACAGGCATTTACTTTGGAAAACATTTGGCCTATTGCACGTGAACGTGTAGGCGTTATTATTGCTCGCTTGCCTGTCTCAGGGGTG
Source organism: Lissotriton helveticus (assembly GCF_964261635.1). Lineage (NCBI taxonomy): Eukaryota > Metazoa > Chordata > Amphibia > Caudata > Salamandridae > Lissotriton > Lissotriton helveticus. The sequence goes on along the minus strand of NC_136061.1, from coordinate 1,450,877,729 downwards.
CTGTCTGTGGGGCTTCTAGGTTTTAGGGTTGTGTGAGCACCGCTGCCACATTTCTAATGTTGATTGCTTTTGATTTGCAGAAAATCCACGCCGGGAAACTCCAGTTGTGGCCCTGCTGCAGAACGCTTTAGGACTCTGTGAATTCCAGGTGGAGCCAGCCCTCAAACACAAATTACAGGTAAGATAAGCGTTTGGATGGGAGGTAGTATAATGGAGTATTCGGAGAGGCGTGAGAGTGACAGTGGTACTAGCAGTAAAGTCCTAGGGCTCTTGAATTAACAAACTCTGTGACAGGCATTTACTTTGGAAAACATTTGGCCTATTGCACGTGAACGTGTAGGCGTTATTATTGCTCGCTTGCCTGTCTCAGGGGTGCTGTCTGTGGGGCTTCTAGGTTTTAGGGTTGTGTGAGCACCGCTGCCACATTTCTAATGTTGATTGCTTTTGATTTGCAGAAAATCCACGCCGGGAAACTCCAGTTGTGGCCCTGCTGCAGAACGCTTTAGGACTCTGTGAATTCCAGGTGGAGCCAGCCCTCAAACACAAATTACAGGTAAGATAAGCGTTTGGATGGGAGGTAGTATAATGGAGTATTCGGAGAGGCGTGAGAGTGACAGTGGTACTAGCAGTAAAGTCCTAGGGCTCTTGAATTAACAAACTCTGTGACAGGCATTTACTTTGGAAAACATTTGGCCTATTGCACGTGAACCAACACGATGACAGTGTTCAGTTAAATGAAATTACTGCAAAACCACCACCCACCCAGCTCAAAAGTAGTAAAAAAACAGGTATGCTCAGATAAAGTTTGAAAAAGTATATTTATATCCCTAACAAAATAATCTCCCGCAAGACCCTCCCTAACCCCAACAAATAAATAGTCCTTCAAAAGTCCCCAAAAAACCCAACTCCCAATTCCCACCCCCCAAAAGTCTCAAAAAAAGGGGCAAGGGACACTCTAGGGATGCAAGCTGTTAAGTTTGGCCTCCAGGGCATCATGCCTTAGGGCCAGGGCATCATACTTCTCCTGGAGGATGGCTTGATCTAGGCGGAGGCCCTCCACCACATTCTGATATTTGCTCCATTTCTGGACCTCCGCCTCTAGGTCGGACACTCTGCGGAGTGCACGGCGCAAGCGAGCCTTAACAGTACTGCGAGGTGCAGCTTTTGCTGCTCGGCGGTGGCGTCTTCCAGCACGGCTCCGGTTCGCTGGAGCACTGTGCTTACCGGCAGAACGTGGGGTAACGGAGGAGGATGTAGATGATGTTAGATTTGATGCACTGGAGTGCGTGTCGTCCCCCTCCAGTTCCACCAGCCGCCGATATTCGGCAACAGTTGCTTCCAGCCTCCGTTGCCGGGCCAGTACAGCCAGCATACTCCTCGTTGGTTTGGAGGTTTTAGTATTGCCAACTATATGAAGAAAGAAAGACATAATCTGTAACCAATGCTCTTTAAGAATATGATTAACACAAAATGATTCAGCAGGAAGTTGTGTCACAGAACAACTAGCAACTAGCCAGGGCAGTACAAAACTATTCAGGCCAGTATCATGGGCGTCCGCAGGGAGGGGCAAGGGGGGGCGCTTGAATCACCATTTCCCTTCCCACAACTCACTTGTATCCTTGGTTTGGTGCTCTTTCATATGAAAGAGATCTGGCAGAAGTGAGTGATTTTTCCTCTGAGCCGTTAACCACACCAGCAACCGTATCATCTGCACCAGGCCCAGGCGATATGTCTGTTTCCCTCCCTCTCTCTCTCTCTCTCTCTCTCTCTCTCTGTCTCCCTCTTTCTGTCTCCCTTTGTCTCCCTCTACCTCGCTGTCTCTCTCTCTCTGTCTCCCTCCCTCACCCTCCCTCTGGCTCCCTCCCTCTCTCTCTCTCTCCTTCTGTCTTCCTCTCTCTCTGTCTCTGCCTCTATCTGTCTGTCGGTCCCAGCCTGCTGTAATTACCATATTGTAATTTGTCACTGGGCCACCACTGGATACACATCATATCCTATCTAAGAGTCAGATAGTACCATGATCCAGCTTACCTGTACTCGCCACCGCCACCGTCTCCTTCCTCACAGTCTGTACTTCTTGCTCTTGGTCCGACTCCTCTAGCGCCGCCTCCTCCCCAGATTGACCCTCGGACTCCGAGTCAATGATGACCACCACATCCGAGCTGGCCCCGCCACCAGATGTTCCACCTACAAAGTAGATTTAAGAATGTTAGATTACACCACTCCACTAGTATTTGGTCTATGAATGAAAAAATGTGAAAACAACAGAAAAATTAATTGACTGTCTACTCTAGTCTAAAGTAAAAATGTCCCTCCTTCCAGGGAAAGCTGTTGTCTTGCTTCATTTTTTTGTCACAATTGTTGAATGCTTGCTTAATTTTAACACACACTATTTTTCTCTGAACAGACAGAAACTGGACTTCTAAGGACAAGAGGAACATCAACTTCAAACCAGGTGAAAGCTCGGCTCGACCACAAGAAATGTGTTCCAATCCATTACTCATCAACTCAGCACCAAGCACTTTTCCATTTCCAACTAACTTTATTTTAATATATGTGTTTACTTAAACTTTTAATAAAGCTTTTAAATTTGAATAGACTCTGTGGTTTTTAGTCCTCCAGACTAGAGTGACTGAGCGAAAAGTTTTGCAATTTTTGCAAGGAGGAGTCTGTGCTGCTGACACTACCAGGTTTATTTATACAGTGTGCCAAACACGCCACTCTGAAATATTATTACTCTGGTCTTTGGTGTCCATAGTTCGGTTTGTGGAGAATTGTCCCTGCAACAGTAGTATTATTGATTTTGCTCCTATCTAAACACTATTTCGAAACAATTAAATTAGGAATGCTTGGACAACAATAGGTCCTCTATATTTAAATGAAAACTTACTGGGGCCAGCAAAGGAGCACTCGCCGCCCTGGCCTGCATCCTCCTCCTTTGGAGCCACTGCTGCATCCGATTTTTCGGTCCGCTTGCCCCTGGGCGGACCTGACGTACAACATGAAAGAAATAACAGAAAACATTGATGATTGCTGCTTGCCGATGTCCTTGTCAACCAAATCAAACATTTAGAAAGAACAAGAACCTACTATTTCATCCAAAAAGAGGGCTACAAAGGAAGGACTGCACCTGAGCCTCTACTCTAGGGGCAGATTTACAAGCCCCTTGCAGCTCTTTTGCTCCATTCTTGCGTCAATTTTGTGACGCAGCGCCACAACAAGAGAGGCGCCATGGTGTGGCGTATATTAACAACGTGACGCATATGGGAGATGCATCCCATTCTAAAACCCTGCGCCATTAGGGAGCATTCCATCGCAAGGGAGGGCGTTCCTGCGCAGGAACGCATGCTAAAAGTGGCTATGGGGAATATATAAAATTTCAATCAGTCATTTAGGACAATGATGCGTCACTGAAACCCTGCGCCTGCATGAAGCAGACTTACGGCTTGACGCAGCATTGCTGGAGCTGCGCCATCGTTGCAACGCAACTCCATCAATGAGCCGCCTTTATGGCACCGATGCGTAACGCTTCGGTGACGTTTTGGGACCATGGTGTGCCGCATTGTAAATACGGCGCACCATGGGTGGTGCTGGCGTGCCGCACACTTTGCAGGGATGCGCAGGTAATTGCTAATCTGACACTTAGGGGCATACTTACGAGTTCTGAGCTGGACACCTCCAGATGTGCACCAGAACAAATGCGTAACGCAAAACTAACCTTGCGTCACGGCAGATGCGCCGCTATTACAATGCGGCAAACCCTGGCGCAAGGGTAGGCAGATGCGTGACGCATCTCGTGACGAAATAGGGGCGCATCTCTAGAGTCGCGTCGCGGGCGCGATGCAACTATAGCAGTGCTCAGGGCTGCCCAATACTCAACATACCGCATCAGTCCTTACGCCTGCTTCAAGCAAGCAGGCATAAAGAATTGACATAGCAGCGTCGCGGAAGTGCCTGCGTTAAATCTTGTAGATTTCACGCAGGCACTTTTGCGAGGCACACATCTGCCTGACCGGCACCCCCCACCCCCCCCTGCGTGGGAACGCACCCATTGTGGCGCAGGCCCAGGCCTTCACGTGGCGCATCTCCTTAGATGCATCACGTTGTACATGACTCGCAGGGATGCGCCACGTTTACGTTGCTGTGCGTCAGGTAAGGCAGTGTAAACGTGGAACAAGGGGCTTGTAAATCTGCCCCTTTGTGTCTAGCATTACGCAGTTCTGTAAAATACACTCATACATTACTCAGCCCAATTAAATGAACACAAAATAGAAAACAAATAAGCAGTGGCACCGGCACAGAGAAGGAGAACAGTGCACCTGAAATGCACAGAAGATTTTGAAATAGTAATTTACCTCTCCTATCAATGTAATCACCAGCAGCATTATTGCTCTTTGTAAAAAAGTTAAAGCAAACATTTGCAATATAACACAGTCACATAGAGCAGGAGAAAAAACAGAGTAGTGAGTAATGAAAAAATTGCTACTACTACTCACCAAGCCCGGGGACCTCCACTCCCAGCACGTCTAGCAGGTCACGCTCTCGGTCCAGGATGTCAGTCCAGCGGTGGGTGACTTGATTGTAGGTGCGCTGGACCCCCGTGATCTTAAAAAGGGCCCGGCACACCTGCCCCCACCGCTTCCGTCGCTCCTGGCTGTTGGTGTAACCAGCAGCGATCCTGCCGCCTGCCGCGATGGTCCTGGGGAGACGGCGCTGCACATAAAAAACAAGTGAGCCCACCTCCTCAGGGCTGAAGATCTCCCGGGGCACCACCATTTCCGCCCTCAAGCGACCACACGGGAGCCGGGCACGGGCTGCGGTGCCCGTCTTGGGCAGCTTGACAGCTGTCTTGACCATGTTCTGGGCAGGTGTTAGCAGTAAAGAAGAGAAAAAATGAAAAAGAATAAGAGTAGGGAAGAAGGAAATAAAAGTTTAATTAAGTAGTTCAAAAGTAAACAAAAGTAGCCTAAAACACAAAAATATAGATCTAGAAAAATAGAGGGATAGAAAATAAGTTAAATAGATCAAAAAAATATTAAAACAAGCAAAGGATGGCAGAGATATACAGAGGATAGAAACACCATACCCAGACACATAGGAATGAATGAAAAACAAGATGGCGGCCCGATCACGTGCGCGTAAGTAAGTTCGCACGCGATTTCTCTCGCAAACTCGTGCGAACTTGTATTCGCAAGGCGCTCATCGCGCGAGATTACACATAGCGGGCGGAAACGGAAATACGTCACGCAAACAAAATGGCGGCGCCCATACTCAACCTTGGGGTAACTCGCACGAGTTCGCGGCTTCCACGGGCGAGTTCGCACTACGACGCGCCTCGCGAATAGGGCGAAATTACCGAAAAACGAGTTTTGCAAAAGCAAAACGAACGAGCAGGTGCAAAAGTTCGAGCTCATCATTTGTAACCATTTACCTGTAGTGCTTCCTGAAGGGGCCCTCCAGAATCCGGTTGCCTACTTGCAACTATTGTGTGACCCTGCTCTGACAGTCACAGAATAGTTACAAGTATGCCATTGCATCCTGTTAAAAAAAAATATTTACATTGCATTTGCAACAAAAAGGAAAGGGAGCAGACAAGCAGGTGCCAGCCTTCATTAATGTCAGTTGGGGCAGGGCAGGTGTTGTTGTTTGCAAAACTTAAAGCACTTAGCAGGTGTTTGTTCACTCAGTGGTCAATCAGAGGGTGTTGTGATGACACTGAGGGTGGCATGGGTGTGCCAGCCAGAGGGTGGCATGGGTGAACCAGAGTGTCAGTGTTGACAGAGGATGGCAGTGCTTTGCTTTGCCCTAATAATGTACACTGGTGAACTAGAGGGTGATGTGATGACACAGAGGGTGACATGGGTGAGCCAGAGGGTGGCATGGGTGACCAAAGAGAGTGCCAGTGGTGACAGAGGGTGGCAGTGATGAAGAAAGCTTAGCAAACAGGCTGGGCACGTAGAAACAACAAGTTCGCAAAACTGGCGACCCGACAAGTAAGTTCGCAATTTGCGAAATTGTACAAAACCCTCGCGAACTTGCAGAAACCCGTGCGAACACACACACCCCAAAAAATCTGCAAATCCGCGAGAATTCGCGGATTTCGCGTATTTTCGCAATCCGCGAATACGCAAATCCGCAAATTCGCGGATTGCGAATCCGCAAAATCCGCCCATGCTTAGTGGACAGCCAATTTCCCGGAGACATATCACAGTAAGACAGTAAGAGCCTGTCCCAAATAGAATGTGCCTACTCGCAACCCAAGAAAGAAAGTTTGGCAGTGGTCTGGGCTTGTGAACATTTCCATATTTTTTTGTATTCAAAGCCTTCAACTGTAGTGACTGATCATCAACACTCGTTGATGATATTTGCCAATTGAAAAGCCAAAATGCCAGCTCAAGTTGAATGTGGTGGTTTGATATTACAAGACTACAACTTCACGATTGTCATCGTCCAGGGAAAGATCAGAAACCAGCTGATTATTTTTCAAGAGTGCCATTACAATGCCCTAGTAGATCATCTAAGAGGGCGTGGGGTCTACACCAAATAGTTTGAGAAATTGAGCAGACCAGCTGACGTCTTCAAAACAAATTGTCTCTGCCACCTGCCAAGATAGGGACATATAAATATTAAAATACATTTTTGCTCATCAGTCATGGAATCAGCACTCTAGACCTTTCACTAATGATAGAGAGTATTTAAAGTTAAAACATATAAGAGATTAACTTTCAGTGACTCAAGAAGGCCTCATTTTGTGAGGTACAGAAATTGTTATTTCTGAGAAGCTACGACAAATTAATTAAGTTTAACCATGAGGGACATCAGACATAGTTGCCACTGAGTGAATTCTTTGTGACCAAGTCTGGCTTCCAAAGTCAAGTCAAAAACAACTTTATTCGGTGAGAATGTATCACCATAAAAGCATTCTAATCAGAGAGAAACAGTTACAAATTGCAGTTAATTATCAAAATTAAACAATAAAAAATTAAAAAACACATTTCATGAACGTTCATTATAACACAACACAGTACAGTTTTATATAATGCATAAAACAAAATGACCGGTGGATTCAAAAAATGCAAAACACTAATATATCAGATAAATGCTATAGTGCAAAGTGCAGAATCCTGACAAAACGAAATAACCTGTTTCATGCAGATAAATAAAGTGCATAGTGCTATTAAACATACAAAAACAAAGTGTATAACAAGCTACGTTTAATCATCAGGGTTTTCATATACCAGAGCATCCAGGTGTACATACGCCTTTCTTCTTCATATTGCCAATTGTACAAACAAGATAACAGCATTAATAACCTTTTCATTGCCGAAGCTGCATATAAAGTTAAAAGCATGTTTACAGTGGAGAAGCATATTAGAAAAAACAGAGGTTTTAAAATTGATCTTCATATGTCCGTATAAAAACTACAAAAAAAGAATAAAATGTAACGTGGATTGAGGTGGCTTACCATCACATGGGCAATTCGGGAGTTTATGGCACCACTTTTACCTTTTGGGAAAAGCTGGTAAAAAGTGGAGCGTGCCAAACCTAAGTCGTGTTAGATAGAATCTATGTGGAATATTTCTGACCTGTATTAAATACATTTGTGTACCCCTTGCAAGGGTGTAGGTTCACAGTAAGAAATACCACTATGCATTTGGCTAACTTCAACCTCCCTTACACATTCCCTAATGTTCATGTATCCTATCTTTATGTCTTTTTTACTAAAATTCTGGATAGCTATGTGGTTCTTTCTATCAACATCTATCTTACAAATTTTCAAAAGAGTATAAATAAGCTCCAACCAGGGGATTTTTTTTACTATAATCAAGAGCCAGACAGTCCAAAATTAAATCCTTAGAAAATGTGGTCTTGTATTTGCTCCATATCCCTTGCCAGAAGGTGAGAGCTGACCTATTTATTAGGTCACTAAGGAAAGGCACAGATAATTCTCTATGTACTATGTACTTCGTGGTAGAACTAGGCACTGCCAACAATCTTTTCCGGAATTTATTTTCCTATATTTGAAGGGAGGCAAGGCTATCTCTTCCCCATACTGCGGCTCCATAACAAACTCCTGTAACTCACTTACTTTGATATAAAGCTAGGATTTCACATATAGGTTTAATACCTATTTTTGTAGCAAATCTAAAAATCCCCTCTATAGTTCTTAAAAATTCCGGGTTACACAGTTCTATATGGGTGTTCCAGGTACCACTTCTATTAAATAGCAGACCCAGGTAAGAAAAAGTTGCAACTCTATTTATAACTATCCCTCCCACATGATGTTGTCTGTTCTTAGCCCTAATGCTCCCACAAGTCATAAAAATGTTTTTTTTAAATGTATCTGTAAGACTTTTTCAGACATATACAGTGCAAAATTGTCAATTAGGTTTTGCAGACCATTCGCTGTCCTTGATATCAGAACAGCGTCTTCTGCATATAAGAGTACAGGGGTCAGACTCGCCCCGACTTTTGATGCATCTGCAATTTGGCTTTGTAAAAAGTCATCTACATTATTAATATATAAAGAAAATACAAGAGGTTCTAATACGAATCCTTGTCGGATTCCGCGCATTACTTTAAAATCCAGGGTGCATTCCCCAGATGGACCAAATCGTATACTGGAGGTCAAGAAGGTATACATCTGGGATAGGTAAACAATGATATCAGCGGGGGGCCCCTAGTGCCCTCAAGGTCTGCCATAATATGGCATGAATAACAAGATTGAAGGTGCTGGTAAGGTCAACAAAACAGAGATGTAAAAGCCCTACCTTAGCTAAGGTATATATACCTATCATTAGCTCCAGGTTCACTCATTGTTTCACAGTCCCAATACCCCTTCTGAATCCATACTGGAACTCACCTAAGATGTTATTGGCCCATTTTTCTAACCTCCTTAAAACTATCCTCCCCATTAGTTTGGAAGTGGAATCCAGAAGTGATATGGGTCAGTAGCAATTGGCCTTCCCTCTATCACCTTTTTAAAAAATTGGTACAATAACACTTTCCACCCAGGATGCTGGCAATGCTCCCCCTACTGTAGCAGTGAAAACGTTTCATAAAATTGGGATCCAAAAATCCATATTATGCTTAAAAACATCTATTGGGGCCCCATCCGGGCCATCAGCTTTTCCATTAGCACTATTTTGTAAAGTGGATGTAATTTCCTCTGGGATTATTGGGGACGATTCTAGAGGCTCCACTAAAATAATACTGCCATTATTATGATTATTTGCTTTAACAGTATCAGGATTAAAGATGCTCTCAAAATGTGATATCCAGTCCTCCAGAGGGACAACAGTATCTAATTTTACTGCAGCATTCTCAATAAAAAAAGGATAATTAATTGTTTTCCAGAAGAGGACCACGCCATGCATATTAGCAGCCTGAGTTAGTTTCTTTCAGGCCTCCTCGCAGAACTCCATTTTCCTTTCTTTCAAAGCATTTTCATAGGATTTCCGCAAGAAGGTAATCCTTCCACTATCCGTTGGTCTTTCTTTCAGAGACTTTTTTAGGTCCCTATTTAGCCTTGAGCACACCTGATTAAACCATCTAGGGTTAAAGTCACAAACATTCTTTCTCTTCTTAGTACTTAATTCACCTGCTATTTCAGTACTTATATTACAAAACGCCGTAACAATGGCTGAATTCGAAGGGGAGCTATCTGAACATATATCTAATTCTCTCTGTGTTTTCCCCCTAGGATGTTTCATAAAAGAGGTGGGGTCGACCCCTTACCACCTTATGGAAACTCCATTGTTACCCTGAGTCCCAATGTTTATAGCCACTACCTTCCCTCTTACTTTGGGTATCAGGCTAAGCCTCAAGGACATAATTAATGGGTGATTATCACTAAGAAGACTCACATGGATTAAAAGTTTTTCCACCAGATCTCTACAATTTGCCAAGACTATAAAGTGATCAATATTTGAAGATGACCTAGCCCCCGCATACGTATGTGCAGTTGTTACCCCAGCAGGTGTAGTAGGATCCATAAGTACTAAATTCTATTTATGGACTGCATAATTAATCGCTTCCCCGTAAGGGTCATGAGAAAAGTGAGGGATACGGTCACCAATATAGTCACAATATCCACAGGGTTCTCCTGCTTCAATATCACATTTATTGCAATTAAAATCGCCCCCAAAACAATACATGATCCCCCCCTAAACCCTCCAAGAAGTGATCCAGGTCCTCTTCTAATGACTTAATGACCTTACCTCTTGTACTATCAAAAATGTTATTATAAAAATATACTACAATAATAGACAGTTTCTCTTCTGAAGAGAAATGTAAAAGTTGATAAACTGTGACATAGTGTTAGCCTTCCTTAGTATTAGCAGTGAGGAAACCGCATTTAAGGCCGCTAAACCTCCTTTGGCCCTACCAATTCTGGAAGGACTAGCATTAGTACATACAAGTTGATAACCAGATATATCAAAAGGATCAGTAAGCCAGTGAGAAGTGTGGCTCACTGGTTAGAGGAGGCAGACCTGGAAGCAGAGGTCAGCCCGGGACCAGGGTTCAATTCCCGCCTCGGCGGGGTCTTGAGTCCTAAAATGTCCATGGACTCGACAATTCTCGCTCCGGTGCCTGCTCGATTCATGGGTTCAGACTCTGGGCAATAGCTTGCTTAATCTCCACAACGGCTCCTCATGGCAGGATACCTTGCGGATACCCTGCCGGGGTTATCTCACAGGGGAATACCAGGATGGGTTCCCTTAGAAACCGCTCCTGTATTAAAATTAGAGCACATCCCTCTATCGTTTTTATCCATTCCTCATCATTAATTTTGTTTTTAATCCCTGCCACGTTCCTTGACATAATGCGGAGGGATTCGTCTGGTTGTATACAGGGGCTATTTACTAATTGATTACAGACCCCTGTCTGCGCACCAGGTGACCCCGTGTGTTGAAGAATAGAAGTCTCCCCTAGAACTTCAGTGCTACTTTTAACAATATTGTTGGGCTCTTTTGAATCCATGCGTGCCCATTTTAAAATAGGCTCATTGATTTCTATTATCCTGCTTTGTGCCAAAGGACCCTCTTTAAAGATGAGTCAATCTATATCTTCCAAGGATGGGAGGGAATCATATCTGTTATATAAGGGTAAACTGAACTGATGTTGGATATTAGTAGCAAAAGACTTCTGCTGTAAAGGCTGGTGGGGTTGGGTCCTGGGGGGATTAAAAACAACTAAAGGTGAAACGTTTATTCCTCTTTGTAATACATGGTAAATGTAAATGTAAATTGATACTTGTATAGCGCACTACTCACCCGCAAGGGTCTCAAGGCGCTTGTACGAAAACCGCTGTGGAACCCATCCTGGCTTTCCCTGTGAGGTGTCCACTCCTGGGCACCCCCAAGGTGGAGGCCAGACATCCTTAGCGTTGTGGGGGCCATTGTGGAGATTAAGCAAGCTATTGCCCAGAGTTGCAGAGTGGGACTCCAAGATTGGAATAGGCACCAAGATGAGAATTATCAGGTCCGGGGAGAATTGAACCCTGGTCCCAGGCTAGACCTCTGCATCAGGGTCTGCCGCTCTAACCATTGAGCCACACTTCTCCATGGTGGTCGCTACCTAGTCTGTGTAAGATATCACGAACCAAGGTTGAAGATTTAAAAGTAAGAACAATACAGTCCCCAGGAAGTACTTTTTCCCTTCTCCCTACCCAGCCCACCCATCTCACCATTTTAAACTCACTAAACAAGGCGTCTGTTAGTCCGGTATTAGTCCCGAGCCAGCAGAGAACCTTGTTTTTCAAAGCCTCCCATGATTCATTTAACTGAGGGGAAAGGAGCGGAACATTTGCCAAAATTATTGTTAATAAGGTGGCTTCAGGAGGCAAACTTACCCTCTCCTCATCCCTGTCCCTGCCCCTAATAGCTATAGACAAGGTAGATGTCAGACTAATTGCATATCGCTCAGCATCAGCGGGGGCAGGATTATGTATTAAACCAATAGAGCTCTTAGTTCTTATAGACACTTTATTGAATGCGAGAGGGGGCTTATTCTGGGAAACTGAGACTTCTGTACCACCATTTATTACTAAGGGCGTGGGCAAAGGGCCAGTGGCACATGCTCCATATCTGTTTTTAGCAGGTCTTCGATGGCCATAATCCTAGCCAGTACTTGTTCTAAGGGGACTATGGCTTGTGTATGAGGAGCTACAGTGCCCAAGCTTTCCCCAGCAGACTGTAAAAGCCCATTTGTACTAGTCATTTTATTTAAAGTAGAGTCCAGTTGGTCTAGGCGACCCCTAAAAGGAGCAAGATATTGGCAATTAGATCTTTCAGTTGTCAGCAAGCAGGATCCAAAGTAGCCCCCCCCACAGGGCCCAGCGCAGAATGCCCAGGAATGGTACATGCAGGAGAGGCAACATCAGTTTGTGTACTAATAGAACGAGTTTGTGGAGCTTCAGAGTTATTTAGGCTAGTCTGCTTCTGTTGTTTAGATTATAGAATACTCGCCCCTCTCTTTCGTTCTCGTGGCTTATCCTCAATGGCCACAGAATCCTTATTGATAGGAGTAATGGTCCGTGACTTTGTTGCTATTGTTGATCCTGGTGGCAGATATACAAGATTCCAGCAGAGGCTGCGTCTGACTATTGGCCATAGGGGGCAAGTGGAATAAAATAGCATCACCCATAGCGGAAGAACCCGTAGATAGGCGTCTTTGCAGAGAAGCAGAATCTAACGATAGGCGCCTCTCTGTTAGTTCAATCTCAAGGGTAAGCATAGATTCCGCCCTAACGATGAAAGCATCCAGGTGCCTACCACTCCCTTGCGTTTTGACGTTATAGATGACACCTCAGAGCAGCTCAGAGCAGCACCATGGAGTACAGTACAGTGGCCTAATAGAGAATGGGAACTGCACAAATAGACAGGCAATAAAAAGCCAATAAAACAACAAGTTGCCAAAGTTGAAGGGTGCAAAGAACTAAGTCAGCAGGGGCCAATACAGATAATAATGGGGAAAAACAAAAAGGTAACAAGAAATGAAAAACGACTGTACCTCAAAACTGCTAACCAAAATACATGGGTTGTAATAGTTAGGGGGGTGGCCCAACCCAACCTCTTCCGGGCGATGATGGGCAAGGACAGGCCCACCCTTTGCCCGGGCGTCTCCCGCATGCTTCCCCCGCGCCGCAGGAGGAGAGGCAGCGCTTTATGCATGGTTGGTTACACCTCCCCTCGTTAGCAGTGGCAGGAAAATGAAGGGATGCGCCCGGGACTTGTGGTCCTTCCACTGGTGTTGTTGTAGGTGAAATGCATAGGTATGAGGGCAGGCAACAGCAGTGGTTTCCCCTTCTCTGGGACGACGGTCCCACCAGAGTTATTTTGCAGCGAGACAAGAAACCCCAGCACACAGCAGCCACAAACAGCATCTGGCTTCCATATCTCAATGAAAGGGTCGAAAAAGAATCAAAAACTTGTCATATATGCAAGTCTCTTTTATCTTAAATCATTCAGCACCCTCTGAACATGTCAGAATTGCCACATCATGCTTGGGAGATAACTGCTATTGATTTCCTTGTTCCACTTAAGAAAGGACATGCTCTTCTAGTCTTTGTTGATGAATAATCCCGTTTTCTATTGGTGGAGGACCTTTCATACACTAAACAAAAAAAAGTAATTAACAAACTAGATGCTATGCTTGCTTGGAACCCAAAGCAACCCTGTCAATTTTTCGGATCGGCCCTCTCCCAAGGAGAGGGAGTCAGGGGGGGTTTGTGCAAAACTGCTGCTTAAGAAATCCGGCCCACAGCACTGCTGCTTTTATTACTGGGGGCCGATGCCCTCCACCCTTCCAGCCTCTTGGGCAAATGCACAATGTCCACTACAGCAGGCCCAACCCTGTTTGCAACATAGGGTGTACCTGCAGTATTGAAGTCTGACAAAGACCCACCTTTCAATAGTCTAGAATTTAAAGTCTTTCTAAATCACCTCAATTTCAAGCACCAAAAAAACACTCTTCTTTGGCCCCTAAAGAAAGCTGCTCAGTGTGCTATATTGAAGAAGCTCGACCTAAAAGCTGCTTTAAACACTACTCATCGTGCTTACCATTCAATTTCTCACTCAACAACAGGAGAAATTCCTGCAACTTTCAATGTTCTTCCAAACATGAGCCATGCAATGCCCACTCAGGGCAGAGTATTGCAACTCAGTGGTTTGCGTTGCGTTACTCCAGATTTTTTAAACCTTTCAGAGCCACTCAGAGCCATGCAAAGTGGCTTTGCATGGCGTAAAAAATCTGACTTCAGCATGTACCATGTTGCCTGGTGCAAATTTGATGCAACCTCCCGTAAATGAGGATCTTATTGTACAACAGCTCAAAAATATGGTCTGAAAAAGTTGGTCACTAAGGCCCAAAAAAGGCAAAAACACCAAAGACTCACTTTGTGAGTAATTCACAGCAGGAGTACAAGCATAGAAAATCATGCATGAGTCCTTTCGTCCCACCAACATCCAATTCTAGATTGGATCAGTTCACTGAATGTCATTGATTGAGGCATTGTTGAGGCAGTATTGCGTGTCATTAGAAAATTAATGGATCTTGATGTTATTGTTTACTACTGATCCAAGAGGTTTGAACATGATAGTTGCCTTGGATACTCCACATGAGGTACTAGACTTTTGGAATCTTTTGGTATCTATGAGCACATGCTGGGGACAACTGCAGCGAGGTCGAGCAGAATGAGGAGGCAGGGTTAGTTTTTCTTATTGGTGAGGAGAACGTTGTTTATGACTTGAAGAGCAGTTGGATAGAATGTGGTCTGAAGCTGGATTATTCCAGTAGAAGAATAACAGACTGCTTTTGTTATGAAGAACATATCTAGGCTGTGCTTATGACATCTATGGCTGGAACGAAGATTTACTGATAATGTGAGTTGGTCATCCTGAGGGAAGTCCGAAGGTGACTTATGGCAGAGAGATACATATTATGGTCATTCCACCCTCTACTTCTTCATTCCTCTTGATCTTTCGTACCAAGAGCCTGTCTGGAGGAAATGTTAGACATTTCCAGCTACAGTTTAGGTCAGGAGAATTCCCCTGTCTTATGTCATGTGGGCATCAGTCCTCATAATGCATCTTGAGAGGCATTGGAAGAGATGATCTACATAGTACCCTCTCTCTGGAGGGAGCACTGTCCCAAACTGATCTGTTGAGCCTTTGCATACACGTTATCTGATTGTCACCGCAGGCTGAAAAGCAGTTGTGATGTCGGCCTGGGACGACACCTGGTGGCTGACTCCTGGTGGCCGACCTTACTGGTAACCGCTCCAACACCCACCGACCACGACCGCAACCTAGGGGTCATCCTCGACTCCACCCTCTCCATGACTAAACAGGTCAACGCCGTCTCCTCCTCCTGCTTCATACTCTCCGCATGCTCTGCAAGATCTACAAGTGGATCCCCACTGAAACAAGAAGAACGGTCACCCAGGCCCTTGTCAGCAGCAGGTTGGACTATGGAAACGCCCTCTACGCAGGAGCCTCAGCCAAACTCCTGAGATGGCTCGAACTCATCCAGAACGCCTCTGCACGCCTGATCCTCGACATCCCTTGCCGCCGCCACATCACACTGCACCTGAGAGACCTGCACTGGCTCCCGGTCAACAAAAGGATAACCTTCAAGCTCCTCACCCGTGCACACAAGGCACTCAACAACACCGGACCAACGTACCTCAACAGACAACTCAGCTTCTACACCCCCACCCGCCAGCTCCGCTCCACCGACCTTGCCCTCACCACAGTCCCCCAATTCCGAAGAGCAACCTCCGGTGGCAGATCGTTCTCCCACCTTGCCTCCAAGACCTGGAACACCCTCCCCATCCACCTACGGCAGACCCAAGACCTGCTGACCTCAGAAAACTCCTCAAGACCTGGCTTTTCGAGCAGTAGCAGCATTCCCCACCCCAGCGCCTTGAGACCCTCACTTGTGAGTAGTGCGCTTTACAAATTATATGATTGATTGATTGACAAAGCCGCTTTCGTCTGAAGAACGACCCGTGATACAGCGATGATGTTGATTAAAGGAAGAGTAACTGACCAACCAAGATATCAACCGACCTTAACCCCAAGAGCCACTTTATTTCCATGTCTTCAGTAGATTCACATTTAAATGGAAACAAAGTTACTTGTTATTGTGAAAATATTGCATGACCCTCACCAAAATGGAAGATCTTCATTTAGTGTGATTCCAGTGGTTACAGCAGTATTCATGTACTATTCATTTACTATTAAAATATAGTATTTATTTAGTATTCAGGAAGACTAAGTAGTATGCCCACAAGCCGAAATATGCAAATGAGGAATACTAGTTCTACTCAACTACCCTTCAAATAAATAATGAACACTTCAATTGAATGCTAAAAGAAGTCTAGTAGTATTATAGACGAATAGTATTTGAAGCTTAGTAGTATTCTGTTAGGGTTTATTTGCAGCTCTTGTGCTATTTCAAGAGCAAAATGAAGGCTAGTATCATTGATTGTGACCACTGTTTGAAGACTAGTGGTATTCAGTTTGAAGACTAGTGGTATTCTTTGTGAGCAATATCTGAATATTAACTGAATACTAACTGAATACTAACTGAATACTAACGGCAATGGCGAGGCGGGGGGGTGGTCACGTGAGGCGGGGGGTGGTCATGCAAGGCAGGGGGGTGGTCACGCGAGGCAGGGGGGGTGGTCACGCGAGGCGGGGGTGGTCACGTGAGGCGAGGGGGGGTGGTCACGCGAGGTGAGGGGGGTGGTCACGCGAGGGGGGTGGTCACGCGAGGCGAGGGGGGGTGATCACGTGAGGCGAGGGGGGGTGGTCACGCCAAGCGAGGGGGGGTCGCGTGAGGGGGGTGGTCGCGCGAGGCAGTGGGGGGGTCGCGCGCAGGGGTGGGGGGTCGCACGCAGGGGTGGGGGGTTGCGCGCAGGGGTGGGGGGGTTACGCGCAGGGGTGGGGGTCACGTGCAGGGATGGGGGTCACGCGCAGGGATGGGGGGGTCCCGCGCAGGGGTGGGGAGATCGCACGCAGGGGTGGGGGGGTCGCACGCAGGGGTGGGGGGGTCGTACGCAGGGGTGGGGGGTCTCACGCAGGTGTGGGAGGATCACGTGCAAGGGTGGGGGGGTCACACGCAGGGGTGGGGGTGTCGCACGCAGGGGTGGGTGGGGCACGCGCAGGGGTGGGGGGGTCACATGCTGGAGGGAACAGAGCACAGGGGTGGTGGCCGCACGTGGGGGGGTGGTCGCGCGAGGGGGGTGGTTGCGCGAGGGGGGTGGTCGCGCGAGGGGGGTGGTTGCGCGAGGCAGTGGGGGGGTCGCGCGCAGGGGTGGGGGGTTGCACGCAGAGGTGGGGGGTTGCACGCGCAGGGGTGCGGGGGTCACGCGCAGGGATGGGGGTCACGCGCAGGGATGGGGGTCACGCGCAGGGGTGGGGAGATCACGCACAGGGGTGGGGGGGTAGCACGCAGGGGTGGGGGGTAGCGCGCAGGGGTGGGCGGTGGCGCGCAGGGGTGGGGGGTCGCACGCAGGGGTGGGGGGGTTGTGGGCAGGGGTGGGGCGGTCATGTGCAGGGGTGGGGGGTCACGTGCAGGGGTGGGGGGTCACGCACAGGGGTGGGGGGGTTGCACGCAGGGTTGGGTGGGGCGCGCGCAGGGGTGGGGGGGTCACACGCAGGAGGGAACTGCGCGCAGGGGTGGGGGCACATGTGGGGGCAATTGAGAAACATATGAAAAGTGGAACATGGAGGAAGGATTTGGGCTGTGGGTGGGGAAAAGACAATGCAAAAGCCTGCACACAATACGTGGTGTTTTGGTGTGAAGAACAGATATAGAGGGAAGGTTTGAAGGTCGCTCAGTGGCTGTATCGAGTGGAGAATTGTGGCGGGGTCGATGAAGGGGCACTGAGACAGGTACGAGGTATATAGGGTTTTATTTTTATGAAAGTCTTTTTCTTCCTTAAAGATTGTCGTTCTCTGGTCAAAGCAGCCGGGTCTAGGTTAGCTGGTAGGGTGCGGGATCTTCTGGGGCTTGAGGGGCTTGAGGGGCTTGGTCCAGGTTCTTCACCGGTCGTTTCTCCTCCTCGCGTTGCATCCCACCGCCACATATAGAGGAAAGAAGACTCAATTAGTGAGTCGTCCGGTACAGCTGATATCCCTACGGGAACCCCGAAGTGAGGACCCCAGTGTAGGTTCTATTTACAGACCACTCGGTGAACGGCACGTGAGGGGTAGGTTGTGAGGGAAAGGAGGTATAGGGGAGGTAGGGTAACAAAGGAGAAAAGGGTTATTTACACTAATTACACAGAGTTGCCTTGCCTCCCAAACCAGCCCGATACGCGCTGACGTACCTGGCTGAGCCACACTCTTCCGTGAGTGCGGCTGGGCGAATCACGGTACTGTTGGCCTCCAGGCACAGCTCTTTCCCTCTTCTTCTCCTCCGGTTCCGTTCTCCTAGCACTCGCTCCGTCCTCCTTGTCCTCAGCACGCTCTCCTCTCTTCTCTCCACTCTCTGTGGTGTTGGAACACCCCGGTCCTTCTTCTTCCGGGTATTTGGCCAATCCGCCGAACATCACGTCATAGGGGGGCGTGTTCCCGTCCCCGCCGTCGGCCCAGTTAAAGGAGCCGTCCTCATTTCTTCTCGGTATCTGGTTCCACCATTCTTCAGACTCGGTTTCCCAAGTATCCTGAGATGGTGGAAGAGAGGGGATGGAATGCAAGTCAGTTGTCCACCAGTCTTCACCTGTGCCCTCATCTAGTCCCGTCCCACGGCTACAAGAATGCATGTGCACAGTGGAAAGACCATATGGAGGATGAAGAGGTAAGTACTCAGTGGAGAGGAAATGGAGGCTGAGAGATCACAAAGTGGGTGGAAAGTGTATCTGAAGAGTGGAGAGCTTGTCTGGAGGATGAGAGCATATGTACATATATAGGTTGTAATGTAAATATACGAGCGTGATATGCAGGGAAGTGAGCAGATGTGAAGTGTGTATATATATATAGGCTGTGGCGCAGATATGGAGAAGAGATGCAAAAAGCGGAGAGTACAAGCTGAATGTAGAGGGCATATTTAAAGGATGCAGTGGGCATGCTGAGGGTGGAGAGCAGATGTTTAGGCTGGAGAACAAATGTACAGGATGTGTATTGTGTCTACAACACATGTAGAAAGTTTACAGTGGAGTACAGGGTCAGTGGCGTAACAAAACTTTAGGGGGGCCCCTTGTAAAGTATCCATCCTTTCATTCATACAGCCATGAATCTATCAATCCACCTTTTCACTCATCCATCCATTCTTTTACTCATCTATTCACTCTTTCAACCAGTCATCCATCAAGCCTTTCACTCCATTCATCCGCCATCCATTTACCTATTCGCCCCATCTGTCCATTCTCTCATCCATCCATTCACACATCCAGCAATCCATTCATCCATCCTTCCTTCCTTTGACGCATCCATCCTTTGACTCATTCATCAATACATCTATCTATCCACCTGTTCACTCGCACACTGATCTGCCATTTCACTCACACATCCATCATTTCACCATTTGCAATGCTTTGCAGTGTTCACAAGCATTCTGTCCGGTCTACAACAAGAAATCCGAGCACAAATATATAATTAGCAACTGGGGGCTCAGGCCAGCAGGATTTTCGAAATTGAAAAAATCCCGCAGTGAGTGTCTCCTGTGACCTTCCTTAGTACTAACACACGCCGGCACTGACTGCGGGCTGCAGCTGTGCCTGACCATGCGCTGCCATTCATTCTGTAAATCACACAGGCTGGTGGCACTTACTTTCGCAGGTGTAGTCGCAATGTCTGGAAGAGTGTGGCGCTCAATTGCTTGACATGATGCGACGCCGTCTCTCTGTAAGGCAGTGGCTACAGGCTCACTTAGGCCACAAGCCACTGTGCCCGCGGTAATTTGGGTTTGCCGGCCGCCTCAATTATAGTCATCCTCCAGGCTCAGCAGGCCAGTGAGTCGCGAGGCTGGGCTGTCCAGTCACGGTGACACGCAGACTCTGTCCTGGCAGCAGCTGCAACCTGGGTGGGTCACTCACTCTTCTCGGGCTCCCTCAGGTCTCTGGCATTATTGAATTGAGGAGGCTGATAATGCACGGAGGCACCATTGAGAGCTGTGCTTGCGGCAGGCAGCCCAACGCGGCAAGCGCAATATTTGAAAAAATTGCGGAGCCGCGTAAAACACTAGGCAGCTGGTGTGATGTATTCCTATAGGTTCTGTATCGATCCCCCTCTTCCTGACCCTATTTTGGTTAACAAGTTAACTAGCAGCCATCCCGTGATGCAGAAAACCCCCATGATGCAGAAACCGTTATCTGATGAAGCCACACTACGGCACAGGAACGTGTTATCTGATTAGGTCATAACGCTTGCAATCTAATTAGACAAGCGATATTCCTCCAGCCCCTGATAAGGCATACGGAGTTCTCAAAACAAATCAAACCTATGACAACCTGGGAAAAACCCTGCGGCCATTGTTTTGATTTCACCGAGAACTTCAGCAAAAGAATGTGCTAACGACCAGGTCGTATGACATCCTTATTGACGTATCTATGTCCATCCTTACGGCAATCTCGGCACCTTAAAGGTATAAATATTACCGATATTGCCCTATGCAAACACACGCGGTGGTGACGAGATCGGAGCAGCCAGACTTGCCGAAGCGAGAGCAGAGCAGACCCCGCTGGCGCAGCCCCGCCTTCCTGACGCGCTGAGAACGACACGCTGCCTTTCTCCTGCCGAGAAATCCAGCTCCGGCGCTTCCGGGTAGCCCTCGCAGGCAGCCTGGAATATCGAGACCAGAGACGAGAGATACCATCCCTCATTCATCCTAGATTCCAGGTACAGAACTGAATAACCCCTCGCAGAGAATTCTTTAGTCAGTCACTTGGCAAAACAAACTTAACTTAAACTGTAACTTTCTATTCCCGCCCACGTATTAGGCTTAGGTCAGGTACACGGGGTAGGCGTAGTTAGAAACACCAGTTGAGTACGATTAGTCAAATGTATATGTGTATGTATTTATTTTATTCATTTTAAACCATCATATGGCTTAGAAACCATATCAATGTTTTTACAGTATTATTTTATACTTCTGCTTTTAATGTATGCACTTTACTTAACCATAAGTATTGCAATAATATCGATCCATTTCTCTTGTATGAGAAAAGAGACTGATCAATAAATAACATCTTTTATTGAACACGCCCGTCTCTTCCTTTTCTCTACAATCTGGTGAGACTAAGAATGCACGTACTGACTGAGTAAAATAAGTCGTCTTTTGTTTTCACACGACTCTAGAGATACACTCTTGATTAGGGGAGAGCAAAGTTGTCATGTTCTATGGTTGTCAGAAACTAAATCCCTTCTTGTCTATCCAGGGAGGTTCAACTCCTCCTTGCCTATTCGAGAAAGTGTCTAGTGAACTCTGAGCTAGCTGGCAAACCCAAAACTTTAAGTCTAATATCGACAGTAGTAGACCTAGTTAACGTCTGGTCTAGGCCTATACTATTGAAGGTATTATTCCAATGCGCAGAGCCTATTGGGATAATAGGAACTACACTACATGGCGCCCAACGTGTTTGGATAAGGCAATAAAACTAACGTAAGACATTTAGAGTAACTCAGTCGTGCTTTTTCACTCAGACCCCTTTTTTCCCATAATACTCCAAAGACGTCTGGAGTGGGTGAAAGGTAATATCCGCCAGACCTCGCAGGAGGAAACTCCTATGTATGGTTCTTGGTCTAGTCAACGTTGAAGGATACACTGTTCCAAAATATTGTGCATCTAATCTTTGTTTCCATAAGAAACCTGATCTGCAAACAAAAGTAATAACCTTCCTGTCGGTAAAATGGTAGACAGTGATGATGAAAGAGAGACAGTTAGAATAGCAACTGAACTCGCAGAAGCTGATACTGCTATGCAGGAAGCAGACCCGGATATAATACTCATCCCGGTCATCAAAAGGAAATCTATAACTTTAAAACTTATAGAAAATGGACTGACACCTAGAGGTGGCACAGTCATATTCGTAATTGAGGCACACGAATATCGGCAGACAGAGGTATTCTACACATGGATAAACTTTCCAGCAGCAAATGCTGTAACAAAGTACTTCCACTATTACAAAACAGAGGAACCTCCTAATGAGTACACTCCTTTCGAGGAGGTGGAAGTACCACTTAAATTTCAAGAGCACCTGCTCTTATTTAATGGCGCCCTAAAACATAATAATCACATCACCAGGCTCGGTCCCCTAGGTAGACCAGGAGCAACGTGGCCGGTCCTAGCCGGATACACACCACATCCAGACATCGAAAGAATGCCTGCAGCAGAGCTTTTAACACAGCTAAAACAATTAATAAAATTACATAGACAATTAGTCCAATATGTGATGCGGACTTCAACAATACAACCAGCAATTACAATTCCACAGCTGACCCCTCACCAGGGGAACACAAATAAAATTACACCACAGAACATACAGTCCTGCCTAGGTAAAGTACCGGCTAAATGGGAACAAATACCATTCTGGTTAGCACAAAAAATCACCCAAATAGAGGCGGTGTTTCCAGACACCACCCCGTTAGAAAAACACAGGATTCTGACTATCTGTCTTCCAATGGGAATCGCACCACACGTGGAGGA
Organism: Lissotriton helveticus; assembly: GCF_964261635.1. Lineage (NCBI taxonomy): Eukaryota > Metazoa > Chordata > Amphibia > Caudata > Salamandridae > Lissotriton > Lissotriton helveticus. The sequence continues at coordinate 1,450,855,076 of NC_136061.1, read as the reverse complement.
CTGTGACACTTGGGGTACAGTCTTTGCTTCCATCTACACAAAAACGCACGGTGTTCCATCCATTTCGGTAATACCAGATGTGCTAAAACAAATTCAAGACGAATACGGTCCAGAACCCGCTTTAACTCTTGGTATGAAATTACTAAAAGACTTCAAGCAGGTCTCGGCTATATTATTAGCCAACATAAAGGGAGAAGCAGCAAACGTGGCGATCCACCAGAGGTTAAAAGAGACAGATATAGCAGACCAACCAGCTGAAATTGCCAGAATTATAGAAAAATCCTATGAGGAACTAGGTAGAGATAGTTTAGGTGGAATACCAGTAAAACCCCAACTGATTGAAAGTCCTGGAAAAATATTTTTTAACAATAATTCAACATCCCAAAAGAGCTGGGATGGAAACAAACAATCCAATCCTAAAGAAAAGAAATTCCAGTCCAGAGGAAGGTCTCCTCGGTGGAGAGAAAAATCTCCGAACCAAAGACACAGGTCACCCCAAAGTGACCCCTCTGGGAAAAGATATAACCTTAGAAATAGGGATAATATAAAGAAGCCTGATAGATATCAAGACATTGATACACGTCCCTCTCAATCTTTTCAAACTTCCTCGCAGAAATCGGAAAGAAGAGGACGATCAGAACAAAGAGAAGAGCACGCCAAGTCCAAAGACAAGGAACCTGCTCATCTAAAAAAGAAATTACAATTTCCAAAAAGAAGGTAGCCAGTATTAAAGTAGTTAACAATGCCGAGAATACTGAGGACACAACTGAAAAACGGAGAATGGGCTCAGACAATGCTAGACAGCGCAGCAGAAGTGAGCATAGCTCGCAAAGTCCTTATGAATCATCTGGAGACAGTGGACACAAATGAATATCTTCAAGTGGAAACTGCAGACACCAGAGTTAGCAAACCTCACAAAATATATGAAATAACATTACGTATAGAAGGGGATAAGACTAGAAAAATAAGGGGACTATTTTGGGATAATCTCTCCAAGGGCTATGACATCCTTCTAGCTGAAAAAGACTGGCCACCAGAGTTTGTCAGGGATTGCCCTCATGGCGAAGAAATAATTATGCCTGCCTTCTCAAATCATATCCCAATTCATAAAAAATACACACTTGCTAGAAAGTGGGCAGTGGCTCAAGCTCCTGCTTTATATAAAAATCATGTAGGATGGGATGAGGACTCTCCTCCTCACAAAATCCAGTTAAAATCACAACCTACTGCACAAAGACAGTACCCAATTAAGCAAGAAGCTAAAAAACAGGTAAAAGAAATACTAGATCAGCTAGAATACCAGGGGGTGATTGAAACTTGCACCTCACAAATGAACAACCCTTTGTTTCCTGTCTCCAAACCAGACAATTCATATCGTCTAGTTTTGGATTACAGACACCTTAACTCATGTTGCAAAACTTTTGCAGTGCAAAACTCGCATAGTGCTGCACTAATGAATAACATAGTGCGCAAAAAATACAAAACAACATTAGACATCTCTAATGGATTCTTTTGTCAAAACATAGCACCAGAGAGCAGATATTTGTCTGCGTTCTCAATAAATGGCACTCAAAAACAATTCTGTCGGTTAGCCCAGGGGTACAAGAACAGCCCTGGAGTATTCTCAGCGAGAGTAACAGAATTACTACAAACATACGATGACGAAGCATTATCTTATGTCGACGACATATACCTAACAGATGATGACTTGGATACTCACTTGAAGAGAGTGAACACCATAATACTTGGGTTCGCAGCAGAGGGTTACAAATTCAACTTTAAAAAATCGAGAATTGCCCATCTGACAGTCCTGTTCTTAGGATATGAATTATCAAGTGAAGGCAAAAGCCTGGCTGACAATTTCCTAGAGAAATGTGCCGTACTCCAAGCACCTAGAACACTAAAAAACCTACAGTCAATTCTAGGCTTCCTAAATTTCGGAAGAACATACATTGCAAATTACGCAGAGAGGGTCAAACCCCTTTATGATCTAATAAAACCAGATTTTAAAAGAACCAATTGGACTCAAATACACACAGAAATTCTGAGATCCTTACAAACAGACATGTTAATTAAAACAAAATTAGAAACACGTGATAACACACGCAATCTTGTGATTCGAGTCATCCCAGGAAGATGCGGATTCACATACCTGACCTCTAATGAGGGAGAAAAGGTACCAATTGCATTCAAATCACACTTGTACACAGAAGCTGAAAAGAAATTCAGCATTAAAGAAAACATTGTTCATGCAGTTCAAACCGCAATAGCTAGAGAAAAAGATCAAGCGGATGGTAGACACATCACGGTCAGTACAGCAGAATCAGCCTTTGAGGCATTAACAACACCGTGTAATTTACCAACAACAACATTGAATCCGGAATGGATACAATGGGTGAATTCAATTACAACGGACAAAGTATACTACTACTTTGATCCAGAACTAAAGGAATTGAAAAATCTAGAATATGAAAGAACATTCCCTCTGCCAGCCGACATTCTGCCATTACGACAGTACGCTTGTGTAATCTATACAGACGGACATGCTCAACCCTCCGTTTGGGGAGAACAAGCATACAACCCCACATGTGAGATTACAAAAGAAGTGTGGCGCGGAGGTAAACTAAGACCTCTATTAACAAAAACACACTCAGTAGAAACTAATTCAGAACAACAGACTGAAATATTAGCTTTGAAAATGGCACTAGATAATGCGGATCGCGAATTCCCGACACTTATAGTGTCCGATTCATATTACTGCGTCAAATCATATAACAAGGATTTGCAGACATGGATTCAAAACGGTTACAAAGATGACACAGGTGCAACAATAAAGCAAAAACTGCTTTGGGAACAAATAGTTCTGTTACAAAAAGAACTACCAAAGACTCACGTGACACACTCACTGAGTCATCAGCGTGATGGCGTTCACGTTGCAGGGAATTCATTGGCTGAGACAGCCACAGCGGTAGCAACTAAATCGGCTTCCGTAGCTAGGATAAAGCGTACATTAAAACACAGAGCTGGCGGTGAGAACGTCATCAAAAGGCGACTGCTCAGCGCTACCGATCAATTATCCACTCAATTATACATACATAATCGATGCAAACTCCGTCCCTTTTGCTCGAATCCCTGGAGTGGGGGATAGAGTGATTCCAAACATGGACAGGAGAACCTTGTTAATAGCAGACGCACATATGGGCGAGGGTCTCAGACACCTCAAACTAAAAGATTCTCTGGAAGAATTACAATCAAGGTACTGGTGGCCAGGCATGAGCCTGCATCATACCATGTTTGTAAAGAACTGCCCAAACTGTAACAGAAATCGCAGTGGTGAGAGAAACGGTGTAATACCGTGTCGTTTCACTCCAGAAAAGATCAACAGTAAAAAGCAAAGCGTCCGATTAACATATACAGGCTAGTTTCCACTTATAATGTAGATCACCAGCACTCGGCTGACGTCTGGACTGTTATACAAAGATTTGCGAGTCTAAATGGCATATACGCTAGAAGCATGCTACGTTTGACCATTGTTTTCACTTTAGCTCTCCAGCCTGAGGGGAAACATGGCCAAATGAGCATAGCACAGCGGGACTCTTCTCACTTCCTTCCTGAGGGATACGGGATGGTGTAAAGAAAAAACCAAGGCATAAAGCTATCTATAACAGAAAGGATATTAGGTTCGGGAGCTGGGTGGGTCAAACATCTAATAAGTGTCCAACGTAGTCTAAATAACCTGCCAAGAAATTCTCTGAAGGGACTCAGTCCGTACGAATTATTGTTTGGAACTAGGATGTTAGTCTTAGACCTCGACAGTCAGACTTCAGTGGTGAAGGAAAAAAGCTTTGATATCAAAGATCGTTTAGCTATTTTACAGGACTTAAACGAAACAAGAAAAGACCTGAGCAACATAAAGTTGAAACAACAGCCAACAACCACTGAAGAACCACCACCCGTCCCAGCAAGACCTGTCTGGATTCCAAAAGTCGGGGATCTAGTCAGAGAAAAGATCGCGGTAAAGAAGGAATTTGGGCCTTCTTACAGAAAAGCAGTTCCTGTCTTGTCTATCAACGGGACAAGATCAGTTGTACTAACGCCGCTTGCTGGTAAAAAGGAGAACCGAGTTGTATCCATCGACCTGGTAAAACCACAATCATGTGGCCGATAACAAATAGTAGGCCAAGTGGACTCCCGATAAGTAGTAGAACACCAAGATTTGCTACAAACACAGAGGTTCAATCTAAGAGGCTAATCACATTCGAAACGCCTACAGAAGAACAACAAGGACTATGCAACAATGCAATGGAACTTAGACCTCTGAAAACCCAAATAAAAACATTTAGCAGAGACACACCAATCTATAATGAAGTAACAAACGACTATGCAAGAAAAAGTAATCCTGAAGCAATTGGAACAATTGACAGAACTGCATCCGGCTACTTCATTAACTTCGATGATTCCTCTGAAGACCTAAGTGAATCAAAAACACAGCCATCAACAAAAAGCTTTAAAGATAAAGTTAAAGTACTTTTGAAACAACTGAAAGAAACATATCTGATTTCTCCATGGATTGAATTTTGGGTGGGTTTTGGTGCATTTATCCTCATACTTTGGCTCATCATGGTACTAACTTTGGGACGCTTCATTGAGGGAAAATATGCTAAAATGGACACAGCAAGTCAGAAAATCAACTTGATCCTCAAACCACACACATCTTCACACGTCGAGAAAAGAGAACTTTCTTCAGTCAACTTCACAGCCAATCCTATACCGGGTGGGGTAGCATGGGACAACACTGACTACGAAATCTATGGTCCGGTTGAAATCCTGAAATATCCACACCAAATTAAGATCTCGTTAAGTGACTTTGTAAAACCAAGCTCATTTGCTGATGATTGGAATTTGAAAGTATAAATAATATGATGTCTGACTTAGTAATGTCTGCTAAATTTACCAAACATGATTATTTGCAGGGTTCGACAAATTATGATAGTATGTACTGTTATAACCACTATGGTAACCATTTTCTACATAGATCTGCACAACCTAGAAATGTTTTAAATTATAATCAATGGGAACATTGTGCAACCCCTCCAAAAGGAAGCTCAAGAACCGTTTATGACAAATATTCATACTTTTCAGGATTTAACACAAGTAATGCTGAAACATTTTATTTAAAATTGTCAAATAAGACAGGGACAAAGACCATGATAACAAACACAAAATTGATATATTCAGACTCATTCTTTGAACAAATGAATACTTTTGGTTTTGATTATTGGGACAAAAATGTTGAAGTAAAAAGTGTTTGGGGTACAAAAGAATGGCAAGTACAAGGTATAGAATCTTTGTTTAGAGCCTGCATGATCCCAGAACAAATTATATTTTTAAATGACACTATTCAACAAACTACCTGTCTCGGCCTAGCCAAAATCAAAGACTTAAATAAACCGTCTATTCCAAAACCAACAATGTACAGCAATAACTCTACAGATGAAGAGATAGACGTAAACTATGTATTAAACCAAAACAGAACACATCCTGATTGGAAACAGTGGTTGATCTGGCCCACAGATACTAATAACTGTCAAGACAGATTCCTGAACAAAACACAGGGGTTCAAACTGACCAGGCCAGACCCTAGATATTCCCAAAGACAACACCCAGGGATAATAACCACCTACAGTGTGGGCAAATTATGCCTTCAATGGCTACAAACTTCCACACTGGCAGAAATTAAGCAACACCCAACTTTACTTACTGATGGTGCTGACTTGCGTGATTTCATTATGGGACCACGCAAACAGCGTCAAAAACGTTTCATAGCAGCCTCTGTATATGCAGCATACAACGAGGTCTGGAAGGTGACTCAAATTGAAACAGCAGAAAGAATACAGGAAATTGACCGTATTAATTTGGAAAAATCACTTTCTGTAGTGGACAATGGGTTAATGACTCTGTCCTCCAGAATTTTTTCTCTGGACAGCATTGTGTCTTCAGCAATCGACATAATATCGCAAGACTTACTGTTGTTACAACACGGTCAGTCCCAATTGCGTTCTATTGTACAGCTTGGCTGGACGTTACAAAATCTGCGTTCAGGCTATGTGCCTTGGCGTTTAATCAACACAACGTCACTATTCAATATCTTTAACCTTACTGATAAACAAATCAGTATGGCACAGAAGGGTGCTGATTATACAATCCTGAGCATTGAGAAACTCGAGAGATTACCAGTGACAATGTCAGAACGACCTGTCAGTGAATGGATAATACATGGGATAATTAATATTCCAATATCAACCTTCAGGTTTCAATACTGCCAAAAATATATACAGGCTGGCATGTACGAAAAATTGGGAAAAGGGTACATTAAAACAACATGGAACTTGCCCTATTCACATGCATGTGTCAGTAATAAAGGACAGAAAGTGTTTCTTAGTGGCAATAATTGTGTGATGTCACTGAGCGGTACACTTCTGTGTAATGGAATTAGTTTGCATGAAGCCTGTGAAGGGAACTCAAATAACCTTTCATGTCACCAGCTAGGCGCACCTGCAACAGGGATAGAACCATTCTTTCAAAGACTCTACAATGGGAGTTACATTCTAATTGTAGATCGCAGATGTTGTAGTCTTATGCCCGGGACTCCTTATCTCGTAACTACGACTGCGAAGGTCAAGTGCTGTGGACACTCATTGTTCCCCAGCTCCTTTCCAGACAGGGAGGCAAGGGCATGGCCCAACTTGAAAATTACTTCTATTCGAATAGATACTTTAAGCAGAATGAAAACAGTGCTTCTTCAGACGCCGACCAGGCTCACGTCATCAAAAGAAACGTATGATCTCCTAGTCGCAAGGACGACTGCAGAGATTCACTCATTGTTATCAACTAATTCCCCCATACATTTCGCAGAAATCCTGAATGAAATCTTAAATATTTCTGATACCAGTGGAGTCTCAAAGGTATTTAAGACAGTATTTTCGATGGCATTAACACCATTCAAAGCCATACTGGGTATTTTTCCAGATTTCGTCCATTCGATTTTTGGCGGACTTCCCCTCATTTTGGACTCATTGCAGGAATCCTATTCCTAGTCCTTATATTTCGTTATGGCAAACCATGTCACAGACAAAACACCTGCGACAAGGGAAGAAACAATCCTAGCCATTGGATACCGGGACCGGATATCAAAAATCCTGGGACTATCCCGGCTTAGAGACCTGAACATGACTTGGTTTCTTTCATTTCGACCAATGTGGCAACGATGTGTTTTACCTGTATTAAGGTGCTTGCTATGCGGAGAAGAATGCGTGTTGGACACCTGTCTGACGCTACAATCGGATGCGCCAATGGATGCAGAAACATTGTTGAGTCCAATAAAGGCTCATGCTTTGTGCTGCCCTCAACGGCTACCAATCCTGATGACGGCATTCGTGGAAGCTTCACCACTACGATTAAGGGGTAGTGAAGTTCAAGATGAAAGCAGCATTGATCAGGTACGACCTTCTGTCAGCAATACTAATCAAAACGTCAATGGAGACAATCATGCGCACGAATGCATGGTTACACCTTTTTCCGAGTTAGTGGAACTCTCCCAGGAAGCTGTTGACAGCTTTTTCGACAGTCTAAATGATATGATGTTCTCACCAGAGCAGAAATAGAGACTTTTGAGCAAGCTCGCACACGGCGTTCCCTGAATTTGGCCTTCAACTAGAATAGCAAAATACCATGAACAATTTTCCCTCCAGTTCACGGACAGCAATTTTTTTCAGCAGCCCCAAAATATTTCTACATATTTTTCGGGACACTTATCTTCTGCTTAAAGTAAGAACTATTCTTAGAGAACTAAACTTTCTATTTTTATGATACTTTATAGACATTAGCTGCCCGCTGGTATGTTCATAATTATTTTATTTTGTGATGGAATGGTCTCGAACCTTTTTTCTGTATTAAGAGCCATTTCATGTGTAAATTCTCATATACCAATTAGCAATAATGTATACAAATGCGTGATTACTTTAGCATTATTCTACAGCTTGAGTGCATATAATACATGTGACTTTTTCCGTATATTAGATAATTTCAAAATGCATTTATGTATTTTGGGGTGGTAAGGTATACACTATACTCTACAGTATGTTTTACTATGCCTAGATTAGTAAATATGTCCATAGTTAGCGTGGAGTGGGTGTGATGTATTCCTATGGGTTCTGTATCGATCCCCCTCTTCCTGACCCTATTCTGGTTAACAAGTTAACTAGCAGCCATCCCGTGATGCAGAAAACCCCCATGATGCAGAAACCGTTATCTGATGAAGCCACACTACGGCACAGGAACGTGTTATCTGATTAGGTCATAACGCTTGCAATCTAATTAGACAAGCGATATTCCTCCAGCCCCTGATAAGGCATACGGAGTTCTCAAAACAAATCAAACCTATGACAACCTGGGAAAAACCCTGCGGCCATTGTTTTGATTTCACCGAGAACTTCAGCAAAAGAATGTGCTAACGACCAGGTCTTATGACATCCTTATTGACGTATCTATGTCCATCCTTACGTCAATCTCGGCACCTTAAAGGTATAAATATTACCGATATTGCCCTATGCAAACACACGCGGTGGTGACGAGATCGGAGCAGCCAGACTTGCCGAAGCGAGAGCAGAGCAGACCCCGCTGGCGCAGCCCCGCCTTCCTGACGCGCTGAGAACGACACGCTGCCTTTCTCCTGCCGAGAAATCCAGCTCCGGCGCTTCCGGGTAGCCCTCGCAGGCAGCCTGGAATATCGAGACCAGAGACAAGAGATACCATCCCTCATTCATCCTAGATTCCAGGTACAGAACTGAATAACCCCTCGCAGAGAATTCTTTAGTCAGTCACTTGGCAAAACAAACTTAACTTAAACTGTAACTTTCTATTCCCGCCCACGTATTAGGCTTAGGTCAGGTACACGGGGTAGGCGTAGTTAGAAACACCAGTTGAGTACGATTAGTCAAATGTATATGTGTATGTATTCATTTTATTCATTTTAAACCATCATATGGCTTAGAAACCATATCAATGTTTTTACAGTATTATTTTATACTTCTGCTTTTAATGTATGCACTTTACTTAACCATAAGTATTGCAATAATATCGATCCATTTCTCTTGTATGAGAAAAGAGACTGATCAATAAATAACATCTTTTATTGAACACGCCCGTATCTTCCTTTTCTCTACAATCTGGTGAGACTAAGAATGCACGTACTGACTGAGTAAAATAAGTCGTCTTTTGTTTACACACGACTCTAGAGATACACTCTTGATTAGGGGAGAGCAAAGTTGTCATGTTCTATGGTTGTCAGAAACTAAATCCCTTCTTGTCTATCCAGGGAGGTTCAACTCCTCCTTGCCTATTCGAGAAAGTTTCTAGTGAACTCTGAGCTAGCTGGCAAACCCAAAACTTTAAGTCTAATATCGACAGTAGTAGACCTAGTTAACGTCTGGTCTAGGCCTATACTATTGAAGGTATTATTCCAATGCGCAGAGCCTATTGGGATAATAGGAACTACACTACACTGGCACTTTCGTTTTCGAACTTCCCGGACCGGCTATAGCAGCAGGATGGGATGTCTTCCACGGGTCGGCCTCAGGACATAACATGATTGGCAGGCTGCTCCCCGGGGATTCAAGCTGATGTGATACATTGCATCAGTGTGAGTCACGACACCCTGCGAGCAGCCTGCCTTAATTAACTCAACTGCAAGCCTGTGAGAGCAATGGGGGCATGGTGCGTTGCCACAATAAACATTTTTAACAGCCAGCACTTCAGTGGCCACTGTGAGACACATGCATTTTGCGTGACAACGTATTTCAGTGCGGTGATGCAGAACACCACACTGAAATGCGTTAGTGTCACACCTGATGTGTGATTCTTGGCAGGCCGGCACTCACTGACACCAAAAACAATTAAATCAAGTTAGTAAATCCTGTGCAACTTTACTATGTCAAGAGGATGCATGCTCGGTCCACTCCGGGACTACTGAAAAGTATTGTTAAAGTAACAGTGCAGCCAGACAGATGACGATGTGAATATAGAAAGTGAGGGTGACCGGTTGTAACTAGTGTAAATGGAGAGCTGAATTAAGCTAATTTCTGTGCTCCAATTAGTGATGGCTGGAGCGTGGGCTCTCGCAAGGATGGCGCAGTGGTAAGAAAAGAGATCTCTGAAGATCCCCGAGTGGCAAGAGTAGAGCCTGAGTGGGGGCCTTACTGTGTCGCCTGATGGAGCAGCACATTCTGTGCTCACCGTAAATCATGGCTGCTGGTGTTCACAGGGCGTGACCAGAGATGAGTGAGGCCTCGGACTCTGAGGCCCTGCATCTTCTCAAGGTGACGCGGGTACGCAGTTAGTTTGTGAGAGAGTATGTATGGGCAGGGAGGCATCGTGACTGGCGTCTGGGACTCTCTGCAGCAGGGTGACAGGCAAGCTCCGCACCCCGCTGCAATCATCGTGAACTTTATCACCTCTAGGTACTTGGTACTGCTCAAAACCTAAGGGCTAGGCAGCTGCCACTTGAGTGGGCCCACACTGCGTATAGAGCTAGTCCAAATATGCGGCAAGGTTTTTATGCCAAATACGAAGATTCCTTGTTTCCATATTGATTTAGGAGACCACATTGCTCCACATTTCTAAATGTGTGTAACCCGCCTAATAACTATATCAGCCTAAATTACCAGGTTCAAACAAGACAACGCAGAATAAACAGAAAATGATTGGTTAATTTTTTCTTTTGAATGACGTTCACCTTATTCCAAGCAGCTGATTGTCCTTGCTGTGAGTTCTGTCTTCCTGGCGGACGGCCGTTGAACCTTACCGTGATTGTGACGGACGTCCACTGGACTGCACTCTCCCTCGGCCTGGCTCCACAATATTGAATTCACAGCAGGCGGCAGCCATCATATGCTCCACAGCACAGGCGGCATGCCCTATGAGCACTCAGCAACAGAGACAGCAGCACTGAAACACGCCAGCGCCAGCCACCCGCATACCAGTGAGCTATTTCATGACTGACCTGGGTTTTGCCTCAGTACGCAAGAGTGTAAAAACAGCCCAGGACAGAAGAACTTTAGCTAATTATACGATTGGCACTGCAGGCAGCTGATAGTGAGCTGCCACTAAAAAACAAATTCAATTAACACACTCGGCTGTACTCACTATGTTGCGACGCTGCAAGCCACGGCAATGGGACCAGACCTGGCCGCTCCAATTTCACTGTAGCGAGGTGACTGTCACGGGCTGCTCAGCTACAGGTGAGGTGCGCTGCAGTGTTTTGCGAGGCCATGCCCGTAATCGACATTCATGCCTCTTGCGCGGCAGGCGGCCATCAGAGACTCGTCTCGTGCTGCACACTCTGATGAGTCCCCCGCAGTTCCACTTTCTCCGGACGTGACGCAGCACTGACTCTACCCACACATCCAGATCCTGGCCCCCATGGTGTGCCACAGTGATGATTGACAGCATTATCGACTGCTGAGAGGGTAGTCCCTCTCCCCCCGTGGGAGTGTGTAACGAGTCTGAAAGCTGGGCACACTGTGCTGGCGCCGCAGCCACTATTTGCCGCATTGTTTTCAGAAAACAGCAGGCAGCTGGGAGTGGATACATTGTAGCGGCTAGCGCTCTCACCCACTCTACAGAGCTGAGAGCAGAGATCAGTTTAACTATTTAGGAGCTCAACAAGCAAGCAGCATGTCTCTCGGAGCACCGGAGAGTCCTTGCACAGGTGCCGCCTGTGGTGCACTCTGGCAGGTGGCAAAATGCGTGCCAATGCATTTCAGTGCGGTGATGCGGATCACTGCACTGAAATGCATGAGCGTCACGGCTGATGCGTGATACTTGGCAGGACTGCAGGTGCGACGGGTCTGTCTTGGCAAAGTCACGCCCCACAGCGGACCTCAAGAATAAAGCAAGTCTCACCTGCACCCGACCAAAAAAAATACCAACAAAAGGAGCAATTTTCTTTTTTCCTCTCAGCCCTATCCATGTGCACACACATTTCGGAGCAGCGGCACGTTACTCGCCTCACTCAGCCTCAGACTAGTACAACTCAGCTTCCGCTTCCGTTCCAACTAATGTTAAGAATGGCTGTGGCATGGTGCCTGGATCCCACCAAAAGTAGGCCAAATGTGGCCCATTGTTCTTCTCCGGAACAGGGGCTGGGCACTTGATATAGCCAGACCTCCCAAATTGAACATCCTACGTCCACATCAGAACCAGTGTGCAAAGGCTCTGGGCAATTATGTTAAAATATCAAAACAACGTTATTAAATCAGTCCAATATTTTCTACTGCTTATTCATCTGCAAATAGGTAAATCTCTCCCTAAAATGTCAATCAAGTATTATATCAAGAAAAAAAAAGTATATAGAATAATGCAAACTGTGTTAAAACAAGCCTCGGTGCCTTACATATCAGGAACAAAAGAAACACAGAGCAAGAAGTTGGATACCGTTTATATTGCACGTTTCAACAAGCACTGAAAATGCAATCAGTTGTGCATTTGTTGGTGTTGGAGCTATTTACATTATAAATGGCAATACCTTTTACCTATGTGTTATGGAATGAGGAGTAAAGCAGAGTGGCATTGTATGGAGAGGAGTCAAGCAGAGTAGTATGGAGTAAAGCAGAATGGTGAGTGGAGTAATGCAGAGTGAAGTAAGGCAGAGTGGCGTTGAGTGGAGTGGTGTGGTGTGGAGAAAAGTGGAGTGGAGTGAAGCTGAGTGGAGTAAACCAGAGTGGCGTGGAATGGAGTAAAACAAAGTGGAGTAAAGCGAAACAGAGCGGAGTAAAGCAGAGCGACGTTGATTGAAGTGGAGTAAAGCAGAGTGGCGTGGAGTGGTCAAGCAGAGCAGCGTGGAGTGGACAAGCAGAGCAGCGTTGAGTGAGGCAGAATGGCGTTGAGTGGAGTACAGCAGAGCGGAGTAAAGCAGAGTGGCATGGTGTGGTGTGGAGTAAAGCAGTATGAAGTGGAGTAAAGCGCAGTGGAGTAAAGCAGAGTGGAGTTGTGTGGAGTAAAGCAGAGTGATCTTGAGTGGAGTCAAGCAGAGTGGAGTGGAGTAAAGCAGATAACCCTTGAGTGGAGTAAAGAAGAGTGACGTTGAGTAGAGTGGAGTGGAGTAAAACTGACTGTAATTGAGCAGAGTGAGTGGAGTAAAGCATAGTGGTGTTGAGTGGAGTGGAATAAAGCAGAGTGGCATGGAGTAAAGCAGAGTGGCGTTGAGTGGAGTAAAGCAGAGTGGAGTTGTGTGGGGTAAAGCAGACTGGAGTGGAGTAAAGCAGAGTGGTGTTAAATGGAGTAAAGCAGAGTGGCATTGAGTGGAGTACCACACCACAACACTACCCTAAACCCTAAAAGACAACCCCCAGCATGACCCTCCCCCGACCCCCAATCCGGTCCCCACACTCAAAAACTACCCTGCACCACCCCCCAGCACTACCCTAAACCATAAAACACTACCTTACACCACGCAAACACTACAACACTACCCTAAACCCTAAAACACTACCCCAAGCACGACCCTCCCCAGACCTCCAGTCCGGTCCCCACACTCAAACACTACCCTACATGACTCCGAGCACTACTCTAAAACCTAAAACACTACCCTAATCTACACAAACACCATAACACTACCCTAAACCCTGAAACACTACCCCCAGCAAGACCCTCCCCCAACCCCCAGTCCGGTCCCTACACTCAATCACTGCCCTGCACGACCCCCCAGCACTACACTAAACCCTAAAACACTACCCTACACTATACAAACACCACAACACTACCCTAAACCCTAAAACACTACCCCCAGCACGACCCTCCCCCGACCCCCAGTCTGTTCCCTACACTCAAACACTACCCTGCACGATCCCCCAGCACTACCCTAAACACTAAAACACTACCCTATACTACACAAACACCACAATAGTATAATAAATAAGGCATACAAATAGTATAATAAATAAGGCACCATTAATCTACCATTCAGCATGCAGCTTGAATAGAATGTTAATAGTAGTCTGGATAAAGTCTAGTAGTATTCAAATTGTTTGTATTCACTAAACGTTCTGCATTGTAAATGAAGACTATGCGATTACAAATAAGTATGTGGTTAGTATTCTGTTAGTATTCAAGAAGTACCACTCAAATATCAGTAGTCTTCATGCACTACCTTCCCAAAAAGAATACTACTGAATACTAAAATTGGCATAAATGCTATAAAAAGACAGGTTAACCACTAAATGTAGTATTCCACTTCGGTAAGGGGAGTTTTCTAACTGATGGAGGCAATGCAGTTATAAAAACAGTTCTGTTTTATGCCAATATGAAAGACAATATTTGAAATCAGTATTAAAGCACGTTCATTTTTTACACGCCCATATAACTCAGTGGAATTTCAAAAGAAGACTTAAAGTTCACAGAATCCTGATTCCTTTAGCATCAGTGTTCAATTAAAGGACCAAAAACATAATACATTCAAATTAATTCCAGAGATCAAGTAAAATCCTAGCAGTTAAACGTTGCTCAGGTTGCACATAAGCTGAAGTTAAAAGTCATCTTCCATGGTTCTCCAGTTCAGCAGAATAAATTGCTCGCTGTGACACGAGATAACACACCGTATGCTACAGACAGAGTGAAATTGGTATTGTCAAACGGAGAAAGGTGAAAATGCGAGCCCTTTACTCCTTCTCCGTATGCTTCTTTCTAATCTCAGAATGCCCTGTCTAACTAATATTTGGGCAAGAAAGAGCTTAGCACCTGCAGTAGCACGGTTTTGACAGATGAGCTCAGCATGCTGATTTCCACATATATCCTAGAAATATAAAGGAGCGTTTCTTCAGGAAAGTGACAGTCCCTAGGAATCTAAACTTAGCAGGAATTCTGCGACAATTAGAAGATATGAGGCAAGAGTGGCAGTCCTCTCATCTTCTGAAAATATTTCTAAAGTATGTATTTAATGATTCCTCCTAAATGTAAGAAACTGTAAATCAAACATTACGTGCTTTCTTACATAGAGTTGTTTTACAATATTCTGTTTACTCGAGAAATATTGCGCTGATATTTCAGTATATTCAATAATGTATTAAATAAACTCCTGTTCTGCCCTTCACTCATTCGAGCGCTGGAGGAATACACGAAAATAACACAAAATACAAAAGCAAAGCTCTGGGAGAGATAGAAATGTTTTGAAAGAGTAGGCACGTAAGTCAAAATAGACATCTCAAACATGATTGCCCAACTCTCAAGATCCTTAGTTTCCACCTTTCGAGCATACATTGAAAGGGTTATGGATGCATCTGTGAATCATCCATATGAAAGAACAACTCAATATCTGACACTAATGTTATACGACTGTATTTATCAGGAAATCTCCTGTCTCAGACACTCACAGGAGGTAGTTTCCCTTACTATATTGCTCTATCACACACACACGGGAATATTTACAAGGAACTATCACCACAGCAGCATCAATATGTCGACACTGCAGCAGACCTTTTTTGGGGGCTCCATATTTACAAAGTGAAGCTAGAGGCCTTTTGTGTCACTGTTTCACCTCCAGCGCCTACATTTTAGCACCAGATCCGGTTGAGGCAGTTTTCGCTAATGATATGCAAAGAAGGCATTTTCCCAGGAAAAGCCATGCAAAACTAACGCGGCCATATTTACAACGATTTTTGGAAATGGCACTACTTTGGAAAAACAGGCACAGAGTCCCAATAACAGCAGTTACTTACCGCTACAGAAAAGCAGGGGTAAAAATGAGGAATGTCCACTGGTATAAAAGCAGAACATACCAATATCATTCTGGCAAGCTGAACGGCACCATGGACTTACTCTTCCTGCAGCTCGGAGCACCAAGAACACTACGACCACCTCCACCATCACACTACCATCAGACGGAGGCAGGGCAAGAGAAGGGAACAAACATACCCACAAAGGTTTACCCTCATTAACCTCATTTACCCATTACAAGCTCAGGAGGGAGTCCATTTTCAGCCTCCGGCAACAGATTGCACCAAGGCTGCATCCAACATCACAGCGGTGCACCAATGTACCTCCGCAGACCAAGCTAATAGCTGTCCTGCACATGCTGGCGTCTGGAACTTTCCAACCCACTACAGCCAGTGTAGCAGGGGTATTCCAGGCATCCTTCCCAAGGTTTCTCCCCTCAGTCCTGGATGCCATCATAAGCCTCACATCCCAGGACCTCTTCTTCCCCAACACCAGGCAACAACAACAGGAAACAAGCAAGACTTTTATGCCATTCCCGGATTTACACATGTGTTGGGGTCAATGGACTGCACCAATGTGCAATTTGGGACTCCAGCGGCTACATCACACCTGTACCACAAAAGGAAGCACACGTTGTCAATGAACATGCAGGAAATCATGGATCATCTGGGCCTTTTCATCAATGTATTTGCAAAGTACCCGGGCAGTGCTCATGATTCCTTCATCTTCCCGCATTCCCCCATCAATGAGCGCTTCCCAAATGGGATATAGGAGAATGGCTTTCTAGTTGGTAAGTACTTCTCAAGCGCATGACAGTCAATATGGTGGAATACGTTGACATATTAGTCTTGGGCTGAATGAGACAGTGCATACGTAGTGGGTGTGGATCTACATATTTGTGCCAAACTACATGGCATATGCGCAACACAGTCTTAGAAGTCACAAATGTTGAGACCGCCTTCGCCACCGTGAGCCACATGTACAAGGGAACTGTGCTGCTCGATTACCACTGTTCATGATGCTCTGGTGGATAAGCTCTCAAAATCATATCAGTGAGGCAATGCAAAGTCTGTCTGCATGACATTGGATGGCCTCATCGGAATGCAGTAAGGTAAACCAAAGCAAACTACAGCATTCATTCACCCCATGTTAAGGATGTGTACCACTGGCCATGCGGTGGACTTTCCCATGTAGCAACAATGAAGATTTCACAAATTTCCACACATCATATGTTCAGGGACCCTGGGACTGTGTGCAAATAGTGTGCCTCCCAAGGGGAGATGAAATGAGGACACATAATTGCATGTCTCTTTGTCATGTCCAATTACTATGTGTTATGCATTCTGCAGGACATATGAAATGAGGGAACTGCATAGATTGTGTGTTCTTTATGCAGGAACGTGCCCCTTAAAGCACAATGCTATGTGAGTACACTAAGCTGACACACTTGCACCATGGTGCAATGGGGGTGATGGCACTAGTCATTACCATGTGATGGTGTGTATGTTAATAGTGGATGTCCTGTGTATTATGAATACTGTATATTCCACCCCTTCTCTTTGGTTGCCAGTCAGTGCAGTCTGATGACATTCAGTGCTGCCCAGTGGCAACAACTACAAAATGAGGCCCTGTGTGTACATTCAATAGTGTCATAGAGCCTCACTAATGCAACACCATGTAAAATGCTGCATCCAATCACCCTGTTGAAGCAAGGGAATCCCTGTCTCCACTCTTTATGTGCACATGTAAATCCCATGGTCATGGGGCATGAAATGTATCCCAGATCCTGTGAACCTTGGAAACATTGTCATATATTAACCTCGCAAGATCCTGTCTACCCTGCTATATTACTTCACTCATCATATATACATATCACATGCTATGTGCAAATTGATTTGAGGTGCACAAACACTTTCTCAGTCCTCCAAGGCTACAGCCTGTACAGCAAGGTGGAGCCTCATGCATAAACTACGTCTCTCATGACAGCCAACAACACAATCATCTTGGGAATAACATGCTTGTCTTGGAGCAATGCTGCACAGGTTCTGCAAGCGCAGGCACAAAACACAGGGCAATGAATCATCTGGACAATATGGCCTACACTGTCCACGATCAATGTGGCACTGTTGTATAGTTAGTCTACTAGTTGCATTGTACAGCGCAAGATTTACACATATATCAAACCCTTTCTGTACTGTCACCATAGTGGACACTGTTCACTGCCATGTGTACACTATCATGTCCCACATTATTATTCCCTCACTATCTTTCAAATAGCAGTACACATTGAACAATATTGACTCTGTTAGAAACGGGAAGCCGAGTGCAGAGCGGGCGGAACAAACTCAGGAGGAAATGTGTAAAGCATCCATGCAGTTCACACAGGCGACACACAAGGCACACTACAAAAAGAGAACACACCAGTTTAGGTGAAAAACAGCATATGTATTATGCACAACACAGCAAGAGGTAATAACAGGGGTGAACACGGCGCCAACTGGCACCAGGTAGTCATGTACAGAGGGGACTATTTACAGGGCAGGGCCAATCGGGCCTCTGCCAGAACCATCATAAGAGTATGTGAAATAAAAGTAGTTGCAAGGAATAGATGAAGAGTCCATCAGCTGTAACCTTAGTCGAAAACATTTTCGGCATCACTGTAACAACATTAGCACCAAAGTTTTGTCGTAAGGCCTAAACCTATGGGCATAAATCACATTCGCTTCAACCCTGCAATAAAAACATTATGGCATGACATTCATCATAGGTATGGAATCAGCCCTGCACGCCTAAATCCCATTATATAAGTGCAACGCATAGGTGGCATAACAACCTTAATAGGGGAGGAATCACCTTCTACACATCTCAGCAGCGTCCACCTTAGGGGGGAAACATTAGGCATACAAATAAAGTCTCATCACCTTAAGCATGCACATTAGGCATAGAAACACAAAAGGCGGAATCCTGTGGGCATTGGCATTAAACAGCAGGCATGAAACCTCATTATGCATCAGACATACCAGATATGAGCCTGAAGGCATAAACAATATTAGCATAAATGTAATAGGACAGGTTCAGTCCCGCTAACCATTAGGCATATCCATGAAGCCTTACCATGAGTTAAATACAACATCATTAGCGTACAAGCAGTAGGCCTGACCTATGGGCATAATTTCATTGGCATAACGCATTAGGATAAACCGCATTAGCATGGTGCCTAAACATAAGGCATCATCATTAGCCTGAAACAGGAACATAAGGGATCCGGCGTACCCTAAAACTTCTTATAAGGCATCTTGTTAGCTTAACCGACCCTAACATTGAGGCAACAGCCTTAGCATATGGTATGTCTGTAGCAGGAAAACACTATGCCCAAAATCAGCACTGCAAACCGGAGGGAAAAGTACTAGGTATCATCCTAGGTACAAATGCATTATGCAACAATATTATGCAAGAAATCATATGGGTCAATAGGCCTCGCCAGCATAAATACAGTTCGCCCCAATCGGAGGCACAACACTCTGAAACTGGCCCCAGACCACACATGGCATATGTATTTCCTACCATGGGGGAGATGTCCCCTGAAGGGGGGGGTTCTGATATACCTTTGTAAGGCAGAAAGCACACACACTTTGCACTGCTAACCAGCGCCAAAGTGTCCAACAACCTGAACAAACCAATTCCATCATAGCGAGAGGGCTAGGGGAAAGGCAAAAAGTTTCGGGATGACCCTGCAAGAAGGGCCAAGTCCAACAGACTCCAACTCTCAATGCCAAATATGTGGAACTAAAGTACGCCACATAACCTGCTCCAGTTAAATGTTGTAAAATCAGATAGGTATCGGTTCAGGTATGGGAATATTAACCAATAATAGACACAATAGATGAATGTGAGAAATGTGTCCACTCAATGCCAAATTAGCTCTCCTTACTGGTGAAATACCATCACCTGCATGGCATTGCTATTCACCATTATGACAAATAATAAGCAAATCACAGAGGACAGACACCTGTATATGTAGCACAGTGTCAGTAATTTCCAATCCCTACTTGTGTGTATGCCACCCAATGTCATAGTATGTCTCTTACAGTAAGCAAGGTGTATGAATCATCTAGGACACAAAAAAGAATGCAAATGGATGTGGGGCCAACCCTTGTCATGACTCTTAACTAATTGTACCCTTTCTGCCTTTGCAGCTGACCAAGGATATGTTCTTCTGCTGTTGGTCATGACTCCTCTGAAAAACCCACAATTGTAAGTCCAGCACAATCATGCCTTAAGAGGCCATATTTGAGCCGGCATTTGGTGTTTTAAAATCCTGCTTCAGGAGCCTTGATATATTTGGGAGAAGACTACTTAACTCGCCACCAATTGTGTGCAAAATTATATTGGTGTGTTGCACATTGCACAATATTTGTGTCAGACAAATGTGCCATGGGCTGATGACAATGCGGAGAAGAAACGTCTGAATAATGAGGAGAAGAAAGACGAGGACCCTCATCGAACTGTACCATCAGTTTCCTAACATGACGGAGGGACCACATCATCAACAATATCTTCACAGAAGCATGAGTGATGTACATGATGTCAGGTAATGATGACAGATCTAACTTTGCAAACATATATGTAAATAAATGTATGAGCACTAACACTGTGTATACCTTTTATTTCCATAGCCATAATAAACATCAAATCATTCACATTTAACCTGATACTAATTGTCTCACAGAAAATGTATGGAGCTGTGTGTAACACACAGCATTGCAAATCTTCTGGACCAAACAAATTAGTGTGCATGCCAACTACCTGTTGTAAATAGTCCTTCATTGCCAGTCACAATAAACATGGTGTGGTAACGTAGATAGTGTGTCATGACTGTATATGTGTGTTGCTCCTGCAGCTAGCTATTTGAATGCCTTATACTTGTAGACAATAGTAGGCTCCACTCAGAGTATGATGACTGTGAAGTGTTCCACATAGTATGTGCATGGGAGCACAGCCCCAAGACTACAATCTACATATGCTACATCAATAACTGTATCCACATATGAAATCCATTTGGAGATCTTATACCACACTAACAAATGCTACATATCATACTTTCCCAGTGCAACTGTGTTGCATGTGTACATCCACTGCTATGCACAAGCAAAA
Organism: Lissotriton helveticus; assembly: GCF_964261635.1. Taxonomy (NCBI): domain Eukaryota; kingdom Metazoa; phylum Chordata; class Amphibia; order Caudata; family Salamandridae; genus Lissotriton; species Lissotriton helveticus. The sequence continues at coordinate 1,450,834,154 of NC_136061.1, read as the reverse complement.
CGGGCTTGATGCAGAGTGTAGCTATAGTGTGATTTATGCAGCCTTACTGTAAGCAATATGTAGGAGGTTGTGCAAAAGCATGCTTGGTGATATAGGATACCACCATCAGCATGAGTGAGAATCATATTGGCCACAAATAATGACACTGTTACTTTCCTGTGGGGTATGACCCTTGATTATGAATGTCCTATACTCAAACAAACATATGGTGCCATCCATACATCCCCTTCCAGGTTGGTGCAGCTAGTCGCAGCACCCTCCCAAGGTTCCCCACAGCATGATGCCTCCACTGTGGGATTCAGAAAAGGGGGTGGTGATGGACAGAGCATCTGAATTAAGCAGAACACCCCGGAAGCTTGTTTCCTTTCCAGTAAAGAATTGGCTTGGTAGTTTGGTCTGCCCTGTTCCCATGATGCACTGGGCCAGGGACAGACTAATTTGCATGTAGCCAGGTTCTGAACTGGGATGGTGCAGTGAGCTAAAAAACGGTGATGGATCAAGCACTGATCTTTTGACTGGGTAGGAGTGTTCTGCTTAATTCAGATGCTCTGTCCATCACCACCCCCTTTTATGAATCACTGTGGGACACAGCACTGTTTAGCAGTAGTCTATGCGGTCATAGATGTGGGTGCACCTACCCCATGGCTGTGCTAGTCTGTTGCATCCGTAATGAGAGCTAATGCAATGTCAATGGGTGCTGACACTAATTTAGCTCACAGGGCACCTCTTTTAAGGTGCCCCCTTGTGCTACCAGAGAATTTGGGCACTATGCATAGTAGGACTTGAGGAGATAGGTGCAGTCTCTGTTCGAAGCCTGGGGAACCTGCTTTTTCGTTTGCCTGCCTGGACACTTGGAATCCTGTAGCGGACCTCATTGCTCCGAGGAGGATAGCTGAGCGGGACTGCGAGTACCAGCAGTCTTGGCGGCGCCTCCATCGGCCGCACCTGGTGACTCTTCCCGCCCCTGCTTCCCCCTATAAAACCACACCTACACCCGCGACTCTCGGGACGCGCGCGGGTGAAGCGCGGGCGAAGCCCGGGCCAAGGGCGGGCCCGTTTGAGCCTGTTCGAGCACGGGCGAGACCAGACCGGGCCACCCCCCTTGGCCTGTGGATAGTTTTCCAGGAGATATTTCATTTGGCATTTCACCGACCCAGGTTGGCTGGGATTCATATAAGGAACAAGGAAAATGTCGTCAAGGGAGACGAGGAGCAAAGCCACTGAATCGACTTCCATGGTTGCTGGTACTCTGGATGGTTTCCTTATTAGAGCTAATTCTGTGGTGAACAATGAACTGACGGTTCTAGAAAAACGGCTCTCGGATGGGATCGAAAGTACTAGACGATCCTCTTTGGGATTAATTGCAAATGCTAGATCCCCTGAAATGGTGGATGCTTCTCACATAGCTCTTCTGGACAGCATTGACCAAACAATTGAGTCTGTCTTGCAACAGCTAAGGACCTCTTCATCCTCACATCGAGACTCCCTCCAGACCATACCTGAGGTTGTTCCTGTTTCAAAATCTGAGACAGTTTTGATATTGGATGAGGGGAGTGACCCAAATTTATCTCACTCACGATGATTGTGGGAAGGTGCTGTTCCGAAAAGGAAAAGAGGGACACAGTCTCAGGGTGCAAAAAGGGCTAAATTAGATCATGCCCCTAGTAACACTGAGAATATGCCCCATATAGTGGAATCCCCCCCTCTACAACTGTAAATGTAATTGCGGGTTCAACCCAGCCCTCTCAAACACAGGTGACAGCGCAGCCTGGTTCTTTTATTTTTGGTGAGGGGTCGTGTGGCGGGAGGGAACAGTCTACCCATTTTGTTACTAATGTCTTGAAGAAATTCTTAGATCCCCTGATGGCCAGACTTGACTCCATTGATACTAGGCTACAAGTAATAGAAATAGTGACCGGGGGTATCGAGGATCATCTGAAAACTATGGGTAGCACCCAAGGAGTGACTCAGACGAATACCGGGGCACCCCTCCCTCCTAATCCATCTAATCTATCTAGTCTGTTAAATACAAAGAAAACTAATCCCTCCACTCCAGTAAGCGTACTTCCAGCTAATCTACCAAACACTATTCCTGTACCTGCTCCAAGGCATCTACCCCCGTGCCCTTAGCACGGAAATCTAAGCTGGCAGTACCAATGAACTTAACGAGGCGAGAAAAGACCCCCACTGAGACTGGTGTCCGATCTGCCCAGAACCTTAGTAGCCTAAATCGGAAAAATATAGTTAATTTACTCCCAGAGACGGCTTTCCATGTTGTAATTTTGGCTGGTGTGCCTGAGCTTACCAACTCTGCACCAGAATCCTTTGATTCCTTAAGAAACAAAGTGATCAGCTGGCTGAATATCCATAGACCCCTTCCTCCTAACATGAGAGGTGAACTGCTGATGGTTAGGAGGGTACCCTGGGTGGGAAACACCACAAAGAAAATTAAGGGTGATTGCATTCTGGTAAACTTCAGGGACTCGCAGATCGTTTCTCATATTTGTAATTGGCTGGGCAGCCCGGGAAACACAACTATTCAACTGCTGCCATTGTCCTTTTTCTACCCACCAAGAAACTTCTGCATGCATCCAGGGGTTGATGAAGGTTGGACAAGGGTGGGATCAGGCTCTCATGGTGCAAGGTACAGGCCTATTCGATATGATGTACCGACCCTGGGCAACTATCCATACACTAATAGGTACTGCTGCCTCGATCAGGTAGAATGACCTCAGCGGGAGGTAGGCACTGGGGGTAGAGAAGGGGGGGTGCCCCATATAGCCCAGCTGGGGACAGTGGCAGATATCTCTGATACTGGCCACCTTGTTTGTGACCATTTACTCCCTGGCCGGGTGAGCACTATCAATGTAGAATCCTCTATGCAACCTCCCACCTGCTCCCCCGGCCCGTTTGTACTAAAAATCCTTTCCTGGAATGTAGCGGGCCTTTGTAACAAACTGGCCTGCCCCGACTGGGGGTCATTTATAGATCTGAATTACATTTGTTTATTCCAGGAAACATGGGCGCGGGTGGAGCAGTTCCGCCTAGGATTTGCCTCATTTTCAGTCCCTGCAAGGTGGGCGGGAAAAGGTCGACCGTCAGGGGGTCTAACAATTTGGGTAGCAACCCACCTGGGCTGCAGTGCCAGAATTATGGATACAGACTCAGAGGATGTTCAGTGCGTGATCCTAGAGTGGCAGAATGGCTTCAGACTGGCACTGGTCAACATTTATTCTAGACCTGTGAGTGTCACCTCTGAATCTGAAGCCATAGAAGAGCTATACTCCTTCCTAACTAACATTCCAGACGGAGTTACGCTAGTGGTGGGAGGAGACTTTAACTCCCACTTTGAACCACTTGATGGTTTGTTGGATGGCGTAAATCAGGAGGAGGATGACATTTGGAAAATTCCTCAAGTGGCAGGCCCTCTGGCAAGGACATGGACTCCCTTGGCCGTTCAAATCACCTCCCTGCGCTGAGCCATTCGATCAGGGCATGTAATGGCCGTACAAAGTCTGATAACCCGCCCATGTCCACCTTTAACAAGCCAGGGAGGGAGGCATGACTTGATTATATTTTTGTTGAGTGTAGGGCTTGGAATAGACTATTAGACTTCAGGGTTATACACAGGGGGGAGAGCGATCACAACCCTCTAATTTTGGATTTTATCCTACCTGGCACCCATAAGGGCAGCCTATCATTGCAGTCCAATACACCCAACAGGGCCACCCTGTCAAGTAATAGACGCAGGGTAAGATGGGATAAGTTGATCAATAATCCTAATGGGCTAGCTAAATTGTATGCCCAGGTAATCCCAGCACTGGACGACGTAGTAGCTCTTACCGAACAGCATTCTGCGAATGATTTTTATGAAAGGTTGGAAGAACTTAATAAAGCATTACTAAGCAGCCAGTCAGACATTCTTAATCCCCCAGGTCCTTGTGGAGGAAGGGCAGGAAGGAAGCCATCCTGGTACAACAGGGCATGCAGATTGGCGAAAAGCGAACTCCTTGCCGCATTAAAAGATAATAATAATAGGGAACTTATAAAGAGTAGGAGGCAAGTCTATCGGAACCTAATCCACCATGCTAAGATTGAGTAGGGAAATAAAAATTGGGCAAAGTTAACATTGGCTCTAGCGGTCAAAGATGCACGCAAGTTCTGGCAGATTGTGAGCACTGGCTCGGCTGAACCAGAGCTTGCAGTAGCACCGAACATTGCTCCAGAGGTATGGGAAGATCATTTTACTACCCTGTATAAGGGGGATATCTCTTGCACGAACTTCCCCCAGCTGATGTATTGACAGCTCCTGTCCCTGTCTCATCCGAGATTAGGTTCACTTTAGGCGAGGTCCGGGCTGCTATAGCTAAGCTCCCTGTGGGCAAAGCCCCAGGGTTGGATAAGGTTCCGGGCGATCTTTATAAACATGAACCCGGAATTTGGGCTCCCTATCTTTTAACAATTTTTAATGCAGTCCTTGGGGGAATGGCTGTCCCAAGTACTTGGCTGGGAGCAGAGTTGGTCCCTATCTTCAAGAAGGGGTCGTCTCTGCTCCCAGCCAACTACAGGCCAATCAGCCTAATAGATGTATCTCAGAAACTTTTCGCTAGGCTGATTTTGGACCGCCTCCTGGATTGGATAGAGGAATTTGAAATTTTAAGCGAGTACCAAGCTGGCTTTAGAAAGAATGTATCCACTACCGACCAGATTTTCAGACTAACCATGCTCTTCTGGAAAACGGTCAAAGTGGAGGGCGGTTCACTATACACTGTTTTCGTAGACCTTCGTGCGGCCTTCGATTTGGTCCCACGAAGGAAACTCTGGAGCGTTTTAGGGGACTTAGGCATCTCAATCCCTCTCTTGAACATCATAATACGACTCCATGATCAGAATTTCGCCAGGGCAGGTGTGGGAGAGATGGCAATTTGTCATCTAGCTTCTCCGTTGGCAGGGGGGTAAGGCAGGTTTGCGTTTTGGCGCCAACCCTGTTTTGCCTCTATGTCAACGGAGTAATCACTCATCTGAACGCGGTCCCCAACAGAGATGCTCCAAGGCTCGCTGGTTCAGGGATCTCTGCGATCATGTTCGCAGATGATACCCTGTTACTCGCTAAGACTCCGATGGGTATACAGCGAGTCTTGGATGGCTTTGTCTCGTTCTGCCATGACCGGGGACTGGAAATAAATACATCTAAAACGAAATTCATGATTTTTAATCCTCCGAAAACATCACGCCCAAATCCTGCCATAGGCGGTGTTCGTCTGGAAAGAGTGCAGACGTTTGACTATCTGGGTCTAACTCTTAATGAAAATATGACCTGGGCTCAACACCAGATTAAAACTCAATTAAAGCTCGCCCAAAAAGCGGGAGGGATTCTTAAACTCCTAAAAAAATCCACGTCAAAACCTATCGGTCCACCTCTTGAAATTTATAAAATGCAGGCGGTGATTTATGGAGGCGAACTGTGGGGCCACAGTTGTCCTCCTGCAATTCCCGTCACAGAAAATAGGTTTCTTAGGCGGTTGGTATCCCTGCCCGCTAGTACACCCCTGCTCCCCCTTAGGCTTGATCTGGGACTGAGATCACTCAAGGAGGAACTGGGACTCAAGCCTTTAACTTTTTGGAGGTGACTCTGGGTAACCCCAGAACTCGACAATTACAGGCACGAGCTTTCAGAACTGCTAAATCTCCCAAAAGTCTGGAAACTCCCCTGGTTAAAATATATAAGGCAGGAATTCGAGAGGTTAGGTTGCCCTTTATTGTGGAGTAACCCGGAACAAGCTTGTAGTGGCATATCCCGTAAAGAGCTAGTCAGTCTGTATTATGATCACAATTTGTCTGCTTGTTTATCGAATGTCCAAATGGGGACACTGTCGAGCCCAGTCTTGGAAGTGAAAGACTATTATAAATTGGAGACCGCCCTTGATGATATCAGCCCTATTGGTCTCAGGAAACTGTATCTCCAATGGAGACATGACTCTCTACCAATTAGAGCCCTCACTAGCTGATGGCACCTCCATACCCCCAAAAATTTTCCAGCCTGCACCACGGAGTTAGAAAATGATCTGCATGTAGTGTTCTTTTGTCCTTCCTATCAGATACCTAGGAAGAAGTGGATTGTTCCAATTTGCAAAAACTTGGGTATTAGGCAGTGTTTTCCCTCCTATCGAATATTAAAAACAGATTTATCTCCAGTAATTGTTTTTGCAGTAACGAAATTTTTAGCTGCTATGTGGAACATCAGAAGAAAATACGTGGTAAAATGAGAACAAAAGTACTGGTGTACAACTTCAGGGTGCTTAAAGGGTATTAGTGACCAGAGGGACCTTGAGTCGATTATCTTTTTAACTGTAAATAATGTTTTTATTCTTGTAATTTTATGTCAAAAGTGTAATGATGTATGCTGTAATTTTATTGTGTCCTCTTTTGTGACATTTTTTTGTCGAAATAAAGATGAAAATGAATGAATGAATGAATTAATTAATTAATTCACAGACAGTAAAAAGGTAAACTTCACTATTCACATCCAACACTACAATCCCTATACATTTTCACATGCATTTCACATCCCAATGCACCAAAACCCATATATATTTTTCCCTATATCATTAACAAACCAGATATGTGTGCATAAAGCATCTTTTTTGCATCCAACTTGTCACAAAAAATGACACTTTCGAGCTGATGCATCAAAATAGCTGCATTGTGCTTTGTCACCCTTGCGTGAAATGGACGCATTGACTGTTAGCATTTTAAAAAATGGCGTGTCGACTAAGAACGTGACGCATCCACCCAAGAAGTGATGTTATGAATAAAGGGAAGTGATGTAATGGATCCTGCATGCTGCAAACATCTGAACTTGGGAGTGGTTTGTTTTGGATGTGCTGGAGAGTGCTTTGGTGTGTTGGAGCTGGTTAGTTGTGTCTGCTGTCCCTGGTGTGTCCCTCAATTCCTTTTTGTGCTGTTTAGACGTCTATTGTTGTGTATTGTCCTGTGCGCTGTCTGGTGTTTGTATTCTGTGGTATTTTTGTAATAGGGTTAAGGGGTAGTAGTTAATTTTTGGGGTGTAAAGTTTTGTTTGGATTTTTGTATTTGGGTGGTATCATGCAGAGGAAGAGTAGGGCTTGCCCCATGAGTGAGCAGGAGTTTGGTGGCTTCCTGTGGCTTGTCACACATTACCTTCCTGCCATGAGAGCCAGTAGGTGACATGCGCTCCAGGGCTCCCCTGTCAAGGGGCAGAAGCAACGGTGGAGAGTGTATGCCTCCAGATCCTGAGGCTGTTTGGGTTGGACCGCAATTTCCATCAGCTGAAATATCCCTGGGCTGATGTGGTTTGGAGGGAGTTTGACCTTCTCAAATATGCTGGCATCGAAGTTGGTGGAGAAGTTAGTAAGTAAGACTTTTCTACATGTCTCATGTAACCATTGATGATTTGTGGTAATATTAAGTATGGCTCACATGATTTTTTACTCCAAATTGTCATGCCCACATGCAAAAGAGGGAAATGCCATGGCCATACTGCTGGCAGGGTCTGAGCACCAGTGCTATCTGTGACACTGAGAGGGCCACACAAGTGTTTGTGTCCTGTAGGTGATACAAATGAGACCCAGGGAAGCATTGAGCAGATGTACATGCCCATTGCCCATCCAGACAAACCATATAATGACAGGCCAAGTAGTGCAGATCAGCTCCATAGCTGCTTATTTCACAACAAGCGTTTGTCAGGTACAGTTGTGATGGGCTCTTACAGAACATATGTTATACATAAAGGGGCTTATTTATAAGCCAGTTGCACTGCTGGGATGACGCTTCTTACTAATCAAAAGTGGTACACCGGCCGTGCAAGGGCCTTGTAAATAAGCCCAATATTGATGTACGGATGATCCTCTTTAGCATACCTCTATGGGTTGTCAGGCATTAATGAAGCCTGTTATGGCGTACACCGCTTAGCTAACTAGCTAACCTCTGAATGTGGCAAAACACATATTACTGGTCATAAACAGCATTTCCTATGTAAATGTTATTGCTCCTTGATGTTCACTATAGCTATGCAGTGCTTTGTATTAGCTTGTCTGACTATATACCTCTGAGTGTATAGCAAATCCTGCATACTGCCTTTGAATGGCCTGACGTAGGTGTTCTTTTTCCATTTTACATGCCTGAGAGGCCCAATATGTGTCAGAGGGGAGCACACTCACATGGTACTATATACTAGCATATTCTAGACTGTGCTTCTGTTGTAAATAAACTACGTGTTTTAAGTTTACTGATGTGTTTAACATGTTATGTCTTGTAGTTGCACCTCCAGCATACACAGTTGGAGAGGTGGATAACTTCAAGGACATCGTCCTCACCGGTAACCTCACTCCATCAATGCTAATTGTGTGGTGCAAGGATTGAGTTTGATGTCAGATGCTGTGTGACTTGCCCGATCCAGTGTGCATCCCTAACACAAATAAAAAACGTTATGATGATCACTAGGTCAAGAAAAGTGGATGTGAAGTGTTGCATGTCAATAAGCCTTTAACTACTGACAAGGAGAATACATTGCCAATTTGCGATGGACCACGAGAGAGAATTGACATGGGAGCCATGATTACACTGGCAGGCTATGCAAACATATGTGGAAGAGGATATATATCCGAAACTGGACATGGTTGTTAAGAATTCGAAATGCATGTCAGTTGCACATGCTGAGATATTGGGAGCATGTGATGAGTGGTGGCATGGTCTACAATGCACTTACAACAGATAGGAGAGGTTTCATAAGTGAGGTACTTATCCAACGTCCGTTGTTATATCTTACTGTGGCAAATACCTATGATATAAAGGTCATTGCAGGATGCAGAAGGCACACTAATGTTCAGGAAAGATGACGTGTTCTATTCCATGGGTACCAAACAGGATTGTTCCTAAGCATACTAAGTATTGACATGGTCATACCTAGATGTGCCAATTTGTATTGTGGTACAATTGCACTGCCTTCGTAATTTGGCCTTGGTACTTCTTATATGATAGATAATAGGAATGTGTATGCTCTCTTTATGCTGCAATATCAGCTTTGGCTGTAGGTGCTGCTACGTTAGACGTTGTGAAAAAAATATTATTTCATGATGTTTGTACCTGTTCATAGTCACCCTTTGACTGACAGTTTTCCTTATTGCTTAAACAGACAACCTTGACCCCCAGGGCAGCTGAGGGAGCATAACATCAAAAAGGAGCTCTACCACCACCGTATAAGAGTTGCTAAGGCACACAGGGCCATGAGGAAGCGTTACAAGGAGGAGAAGGCTCTGGGCAAATGGACCAAATTTCATATAGGACCACCAACATGGGAGAAGAGGAGCTCAGGCAGGAATGGACATTAAGGCCAAGGTACCTCCAAGTCTCCAGTACCCAGCAGGCCCACCAGCAGACCATCCTAACCACCTGTACCCACCCCTAAGGCAACAGAAGGGCCTAGCTCATTTGAGCTTGACATTAAGAAGGACCATTCAGACCTAATATTGCAGGTGGCTGTGCTGGAAAATAAAATGGACCAGGCTCTGACACTCCTCCATGAACTGAAGCAGGCAGTGGGAAGACCCAAGCAACGATAACCACAGGGTGCCTTTCTGCCCTTCCCCTGTACATAGTTTAAAGTTACTCATAAGGGGTAGTGGTTTTAGGGGTTTTGTAGTAGTTAGTAAACATTTTAGTTCCCTATAGGGTGGCCGGCAGGGTCTCCATCCCCGCCCGCACCTGCTCTGCCAACTGCTGCTGGACTACTCAGACCCATGCACTTGTATGTGTACGTACCTCCTCCGGCAGCAAACTTACTGCCACACAGTTATGGCACCCTGATCATACATTGACTCTCATGTGCTTACACCACCTACATTATGCGTGACCATATCCAATGGACTGACATGGCAGGCTGTTAAAAAAGGGATATGTATCAGGCAGCACCCTACTTGATAGAAGTGCTGAAAATAGTGACATGTACCTACCTAGGGGCACATTCACATATAAATGGCACAACATAGCACTGCAAGCAATTTAGCAGTGCCACGCTGTCATTTAAAAAAACACATGAATGCACTTTATTCACAAGAATACGGCACACCCCATTTTTTTCCGCTTGTGCAGGCATTGAAAAAACAGCTGAGAGCCACAACAGACACCCTTGCACCATGGTGCAAGGGTGACTGTATTGGCGCACAGCTATTTTGTATGCACTGGTGCAGGGGTGAGCACTGGGATGACACATATTCCTGTAAATACAGCCCAGCCCATTTGAAATGACACAGCTCAGGGCAGCAGATTTCTTAGCATCAACATGCTGTGCCATTTCACTGTAAATATCCCCCAAGATCCTCTGGTGTAGGTGGTCCCTACCATGGCAGCTGACACCTGTGTGATCTAAGCTTGCATACCGGGGAACATCCTTTACCACGCGGATTTTACTCCGCAGTACCCTTTCAACGCGTCTTTTACAACGCAAGTCGTAACCACGACTTGCGCTGGAGGGCGCTACAGGACAAGGAATAATTTAATTTACTATCCAACACCTTCCCTACTGTACGTAGGCTGGTGTTGGAATAGTAAATTAAAAAATTCCTAAGTCCGCACCCCTACAACGCAAGTCGTGGTAACGACTTGCGTTGTAAAAAACGCGTTGTAACGGTACGCGTGGTAAAACCATGCGTCGTACCGTCGTACATTCTGCATACCAGGACAGCTTCCTACAAAGTGGTTTAATCTAGGCTACTAAGGACGTGGCTCTTAAAATGTTCCCATTGTGTAGGTACTACCCATGACCCACATGACCCCTACCCCTCAGATGTGCTGTTTCTCATCTAAGATACAAATTCTATGCTATGTCATTGCAGGCTGGGTTAATGTGCAGGGGCCCCGGTGAGACAGAGGGGCAAATTCCATAGACATGTGGTACAGTGCAGCACCACAAACCATTGTGCTGCGCCAAGCTGAATGATTAGGAAAGTGCAGGGTTGTGCTGTGGTTACAACAATACAACACATCCCTGTGCTTTCCTCCACACTGGTGCACAATCATCTGGCTACCATCAAAACAGGTACCCTTGCATTATGGTGCAAGGGTGCTTGCTTTGGTGGAAGTTTGTTGTTTGTTCGCCGGTACTGGCAGAAGGGACAGGAATTCGCTGTATCTTGTAGAGACATCACATTCCTCCCCCTTTCTTCTTAGGTAGGGTAGCATACCTACAAGCCTTGAGGCTCTGCCCAACGCCAACATATTATCATGTTTAATAATAGATGATCCACCATTGTACCCTTAGGCCTGCAGACAGTGCTAAGAAACATTGCTGCCTGCCCTGCATGATATTACGTAGCTAGTCACATCACCCCTTTGTTAGAAGGTGGTTCTGACCAAATGAGCTGCCTTTTCCCTTTTTGAGCACCTAATTGTTGAACTTTTACTGTGGGAGAGCGTCATTAGTTGGGACTCATCCACAGTGAACTCATCATGAAAGAGACTGCATGTGGATTTTACTGGTGTCCCCCTGGCTTGAGTAGGCTGCTGCGCTGCAGCTGAAGTAAGGGGCACCGTGCTGGTTACATACAGACACATGTGTACATGCGTGTGCACACATGTAGGGACTGCGGAGGGGAGATTCCTGGCGTGCGCAGTCAAGAAGCAGGTGCCGATAAACTGGTGTGGCAGGAGTAATGCAGAGCTGGGTGGTGACATGGAATAGGCTTTATACAGTGGGAAGAAACATGCCTGGGAAAGTCAGTGTGCTTTACTGTTTTTCGCTCCATTATTCTCCTATGAGGATGGGGAGCAGATGGCTAGTTTCACTTTCCTGGACCTACAAATTGCAGACATGCACCAAAGTCCACTGTAACGTATGTGAGAAGAAGTATTCTGCAGAGTCCAAAGACATATTTGTACTGCTTTTGGGTCACCCAGAAATGTCATATTTCTCTGAGTCAGCTCATAACCAGGGCCTGGCTGGGGGATGACCCTGGTAGGCAGGATTAATGACCTTCCTTCCAAGGGTGAAGGCCTCCTCTCCAAGAAGAAAAGATGGGTAGAGCTACAGGTTCATCCATCAGCAGCTGACACATGGTGCTGGGCACCAAGCTGCACTGGGAAGAAGGCAGCATGGGGGAAAGGGGCTTTCAGAGTCCATGTGACAGGAGACCCCTGGACAACGCCATCTTGAACCAACTCAGAAGCCTGAGCAGGAAGGAGGGAGCAGGGGCAGTGAAGTGATGTGTCACTGTTTGATAGGGCAAACAGAGACTTCCTGCCAGCCCCCTCCCCATTCTTTAAAAAGTGTTTGCACAGGAAGAGAAGATCCCTCTGGGGTGTGGTCTGCTGAGGCAGAGGGTGCTGGAGCCTGGTGCAATGGGCAGTTAGAAGAAGGAGCCCCCTGACTGTCCCAGGATCCTGAATAGCAGCAGGAGAGGAGTCCTGGACTAGTGAGTAGAAGCCTGGGCCGCTGCGCAAGAAGAAGAGAGGCCCAGGAGGAGAACCTGGTGAAAGGCTGATGCAGCGAGCCAGTGAAGACTGCTCCCTAAAGAGTGCATCTTCTTGGAGACAAGGAGGGCAAAGAAGAGTGCTCCCAGTGGCTGGGGAGCACCACCAGGAGCAATAAGAGCCCTGAATTGTAAAGATCTGACCCCTGGGGGATGAGTTATGCCTCCCAGAAGGTAGGCAACCTTTGACCTCTGGCAGACCAACAACGAAGCACGTGGGGCTCCGCCGCTGGTCTTGGATATGGGGTGGGCCAGGTTCCGTGGCTGCCCCACACCCAAAGTAAAGACGGGGAGCACAGTGGCACCCCCCATGAAAGTTGTCTTTGGGGGCCCAGGATCCCAACTCTGGGCTCGAAGCAAAGCAGGGGAGGGCCATCGCTCTCCCAGTGAAGGTATGCCAAAAGGGGGTGCCAGGAGCCTACCCTTGCCCCCCAAAACCACGGGAGGAGGGGAGAAAGGGTAGGGCAGTCGCGCCCAAATCTGGGCCCCAATTATGGTGAGGAGGGGGCGTGGTCGTGCAACCCCCCTCTCGGGCGAAGATAAGCTGGGGAGCGCCACTGTGCTCCCCATGAAAATGGGCGTGCGGGATGCCCGGAACCCACCCTGGCCCCCACAAAAGAGCACAACCTGGGGAGCGCCACTGGGCTCCTCGTGAAGATGGCGGAGGTGCCCGGTACCCCTTCTCCGGGCCTAGATGAGGAGGAAGGAAAGCCAGGGAGCGCTGCCTAGAGGTCCGGGACCCCATCTCCGGGCCCTGAAGTGCTGACAGAGGATGGGGGAGTGCTGTTGCACTGCCCTGCGGCTGCAAGAAGGAGGGGGGAATGCCACCACACTCCTCCGAGGCCAGCTGGACTAGCGCTGGCCTCCGTGTCTGCCCGCCGGAGATGGCAGACAAGAACTGCAGTGCCGGCACCCGTGCAGCATGTGAGGGTGCCGGCTGCGCAGGAAGCTGGCGGGGGCAGCCGGGGGTGGGCTCCCCGGGCTGCCCTCAAACAGAAGGGCTACGCGGGGTTCCCAGGTGGGACCGAGACCCCACAGAATAAAGGAGATGCCAGAGGTCCGGGTGGGACCGGCCCCCGAAAAGCAGCCAGAGCAGCCGGGGGTGGGGTCCTTGAGCTGCATAACTCACCTGGGGGTCCGGGTGGGATCGGGCCCCCCACTGAGGACTGGGTGCAGTACGAAGTTCCAGGAAGAAGGGCAGCGCGGCTCTTCCTGGAGCAGCGGGAAGCCGCTGCTCTAATATTCACAAACACAAAGAATTGCCCCATAATGCCTTGCAGGCCTGGACCAGCCTGTAAGGAAAGGACAGCTTTTCTCTGTTTGTGGTTGCCCAAGGAGAACAGGGTCACCATTCAGTGAGTGCCCAGGTGCAGGGGAAGCTGCAGGAGCAATGCAGTCTCCCCCAGCACTACGAGAAAAAGTCCCCCCCTAAGTCTCTGGGTATTCTGAAGAAATAACCCTTCAAGGGCTCAGCCAGTATTGAATCACCTCCTGGGTTAGAACTTTTGTTCTACAGCTGGGGGTGTATTGAGAAGTGCACCGAAGGATGGAGAACTGAGTTGGGGATGTCTGGAGAAGGGCATCCCCTGGAGGTGAAGAGAAGCAATTGCACGAGAAGTGCATTACTAATGTGATTTCTATGAAGTGTATTGACGAAGGTTATTTCTATGGAGGGACTGTAAGTCACATGTGTAATGTGAAGTCATAATCAATGACGGGTTATGTTGCCAGACAGTCCTGCTAGGGTGTCTGGCTGTATATGCTTAATCCTGTGATTTCATCTGTAATGCCTTTATGGGCTGTAATTGCAATGCAATATAATGATCAACAACTGTGATCAGGACTGTCATTCTAAAGTGATGCTTAAACATGTATTCTTGTTACTGCGCTTAGGTGAAGAACAACTCAGACTGTTAGCCACTAAAGATGTAGAGGTGGATACAGTCTGGTCAGTATGACATGTTTAGTCAGGGTTATGTGTCACCAAGGCAGGGGTACCCATTTTCAAGGCTTATTGAGATAATGGGGAGGGTCGCCACTGAGATGATGCCAGTGCACAGGGCAATTGCTCCAAGTTATGTTCAACTGAATACATAGGGGGCAAGATGATATGCATACATGGGAAAGGAGGTACTAGACCCCACGCCCCCTGCAGAAGGGGTGGAGATGTTATGCAATGTCTTAAAGTAATTCCAACAGCTTATGTATATTTGTAAATGTGTGCATAGTATTGAGTAGTGTGTGTGTTTAATAAATGTACTCTTAATTCTATATAGCAAAGTACAGACTGGAAAATCAATTATTGAGTGTTACTTCTGCGCACCTTTAATGGCAATTACTAGCCCACACCACCTCTCTAGAGTAAGCCTTAGACTGCTCTGCAATGCTACCCTATGAGGGTCAGGCACTACACTAGTGTGTTTAGTTCCCAGTGAAGGACAATTGTGACATTTTATTTGTGCAGGCCTCACAGATACTGCGTTGTTGTCCAACACCCTTGTTGCAACTTAACATTTTGTTGTAGTTCATCATAGCCAGCACTGTCCTGTCCCTCAACTCCACCCACCAACTCCTCAGAGATGACAGCAGACACCTGCTCCTCCTAGGGATACAGATACTCCTGGGGTGCTGGAGTACCACTTCCGATCTGCAATGCTGCCTTGGGATTTTTTGCTGTTTTCTCCTTTGTCTTGTACATGCAATTAAGTCAGCACTTTTTCCAGTCACTCACTGTCCTCTTAACTTCAGCAATGCTGTTCACCTTGTACACTATGGTCTGGGATATGGTCTTTTTCCTCCCCAATGGCAATTTGGAGCTGATGACGAGCTAGTGTTCATTTTCCTTCACCTCCATGATCAAGATCTCATTCTCCTCCTGACTGATCTTGTACTTCCTCTTCGTCTTCCCCTACAACTCTGGCTGGTCATCCTGGCAGGTCCTGGGGTTGCTGGGGTTGTTGACTTGGACTATGCTCATTCCTTGGTGCTCCTTTACTGCTTTCAGGTAACTGTAACTTATTTTTCCCTCATGGAGCAGCTTTTTAGGTCTCGCCAGCGAGACCTTTTGTTGTTGTTTTGTCTCCCAAGGGAGACAGGCCGGTGCACGAGTCGATCAGGGTCTGTGGACGCGATTCGTGTGCACACACACAGCGTTACTAAGGCCGGCCGAAGGCACGCACACATGCGCATACACACACAGACAGACGCACACACGCACACACACAGACACACATACACACACACGCCGACGCCGCCCCCCCACACGCAGACGCACACATACACACAACCCGCCACCGCCCCCCCACGCGCACACACACACACAAATGTACACATACACACACACCGCCGCCCCCCCACGCACACAGACACACACACACAGAGACGCATACATACACCCACACTGCCGCCGCCCCCTCCCCCCCAACTAAGCCCCACTTACCAAGTGTGTAGATGATGTGATAGAAATTAGCATTAAAATAATAAGTGAGGTTGGACTTCTAGCAAATAGCAGTGACTGCCGTTATCACATGAACCCCAAGTAATAACACAGAAGCCAATAAATACCCTCAGGACCTACTGTCCCCTCCCAGGCGTCCTCTGTACTGCATCATACGTACTCCTGGGACATTCTCCCCGTCAGGGCGTCATACTTTTCGCCAACAATTAAGTATCCCGGGAAGTCGAGGGCTGCTCTCCGTCCATCTCTACGGGGGTGCAGCTGGCTACCTCCATTTAACTCTCTATTTACAGTGCGGCCTGCGCGCATGCCTGTTAGAAGCCAGTCCAGTCTGTCAGTGCTGTCCGTAAGTGTGACGTCATCTCATTACGTGTCGCGTCGACTGTCTGACTCTTCGTCAAGGAAAGTGTGCTGCTGCAGGAGTCCGTTTTAATTTTTTTGGTCTCTTCTGCAAGACCATTTTTAGGTTGAGAGTCAGAGCGCATGCGCTGTAGCAGGACCTGCTTTAAACACTCTACCAGAGTGTAATCTGGCAATATGGCCTGCTTCTTGCAATTGCCATTTTGTTTCCTTGGTCCTTATTTGTTCCTGGTCCGATACAGCATTTCCGATTTTACCAGAGGAGCACCGGCTAATTACTGTTCCCTTACTGTCGTAAGTGTTATTATGTTATTTGGGGACTACTTGTTTATTGAATTTAATGCTAGTGTGTTTTTGATTTATAGTATGTGCCTTTATTTGGAATTTTTTGTTTACACTGTTTACTTTAATTGGCTTGGCTAGGAATCAAACCAGCTCCAGCAATTGTTTTCTTCACACTCTGCATTTACGTTTATTTTTTGGGGGAGAGACACATGGTTATTGTTGTGTCTAGGCTCTAAAACAAACGTGCTCCGCTGAAGGCATTTATTTTTAATACATACGGCATTCACTTTTCATTTTCATTTTCAATGGGGAGAGCTGATGCCGAGAACCCGTCCACACTCTATTAACACTGAACAGGAAGGTATTAGAGACTAGATGCAGCTTTCCATTGTCACCGCTAGCTTCAGCTTCCCCTTTTGCGCTCCTCCTCCCCCAGACTCATTTGCTCCAGAGCCAAAACACAGACCAGGAAAGCAGACCACCACTTCCTGGTGAAGTCCTGGCCCCAGCATTCAGAGTTCCCTCCCACCGAAGCTAGTTCTCCCTCTGATTGTTTGAATGGCTTTGGGCTTCTCCAGAGTGCCCTTCCTGCAGCTTCAATGAAGGTAGGCATGTTATAGGCAGCCAGGCCCGGACTGGCCGTTGCGGGCACCGGGCAATTCCCCGGTGTGCCGCAAGGGTGGGGGCCGGTTTTGGGTCCAGGGGGGCGTTTTTGTTACAGGGCCGTTTTTGCAGCATAGCTGCAAAAGCCGCCCTGTAACAAAATCGGTCGAAATCCGTCCCAACAAAGAGCTTGGTCGCACCCCCTGGGGGCCGGCCAAGCACTTTGCCAGGGCCGGTTTTGATTCTCAGTCCGGCCCTGTAAGCAGCTGCCTTAAAGTTACAACAATGCACTGCAAAAAAAGGGCGCTCATAGAGCCAGGACCACATTTACTCCTGCCAGCTTGGCCGGAGGAACCATGTGTTGCACGCAAACACGATGTGTAGGGCGCCTCGCCAGCCGCCCAATAATCATTACCAGCAGTGCAGCGTGTTAGTCAGAGTTGAGGGGTTGGTATTTTGTATTTTATTGTTATCGTCGATTTGGAGTGACTTGTTCAGCACTCTTCTTAAGGGCAGCTTCTAAGTCACAGGTATGCGTAGCTGACTAGAGGGACGGCGTTTTGTGGCAGGTGATATCTGTATGATTGTGTTTTTAGTCTTTTTTCACATGATGTTTACTTCTTTTTCTATGTTTTCTATGTAGCCTGAGCTCGAGAGGAAGCTATTGAAGGATTTTACAAAAGCAACACTTATATAATAGAAGGGCACGTTCATTTTGCTTTAGTCACAGGGAAATCAAGTGACTTGCCCAGAATCTCAGGGTTTTGAACAGACGCAGGACTAAAACCTGCTTCCACAGTTCCAAAAACGGCAGCTGTAGCCCTTCCTACAACTGCTCAATACGTCAGTTGCAGCATCTCACCCTCACATTATCCAGCGCAGCATCTCACCCTCACGTTACTCTTTCTACATGTTCTTCACCCATCCCCTATGTTCCTTCCCCCTCCTGTGCCCCCATATGGTTTTACCAAACACCGTCTGTGATTCCTTACAACCCCCACTTGTTATTGCTCTCTCCTCCAGTTCCATCATTTTGTTTTTCTATACCAGTCCAACTCAAAGCAGCAAGCAAAATCTATTTTTATTTAAAACTGTCGGTGTCATGTTGTAGGTGCATGCATGCTTGGTGCTCGCGCCTGCAAATTACAAAGCCGACTGCGTGTACCCTTTTTCCTGTTATTAAAATAAAAGCAGCGCTGTACAGGGATGCTGTACGACAGGGCTTACAATCTTAGCAACGTCACTTGGGGCAAGGGCGAGATATATTGACTTTGCCAAGAGCGGTTTTTGTACTAATCTCCCCTTCTCTGACATCTCAGACAGGCCCATTAATCCCTATAAAATCTCTCACTTATCAGCAAATCTCATGTTGAGGCGATTACTATTAGGTCTTCTCTCAGGGACTTTGCTTATCACACATGTTGGTGTTACAGAGAGAGCCTTCAGTGTCTATGTATCACTTTACACTTGTTTTCACTACACCCTGTGATGTGTTTTCACATGTTCATACTTGGGACCCAAATGTTTGGGTTATGCTTTACAAGGGTTTCACTACGCTCTGATTTTTTTTTTTTTTAATTAACAGACGTTTTTACTAGCTCATGTGTTTTATTTTACATGTTCACATTGGGGATTTTGGGAATTCCACTTTAAAAAGCTTTACTACACCTTAAGGTCTTAATACTCCTTTTGACATGTTTAAACTACTTGTTTTTGTGCAACTGCGGATTCCAGTCCTTAACTTTTACACTTTAGAGGTTTTGTTTTAATAAGTCCTGTAATTTGTGTATACACTTGTGGTGGCGATGCTTGGTGAACTGCTTTCTTTTACTCTTTTGCAATGCAATAGGTCTCGCATTTTTTTAACTTTGACCTATTGGTATTGTAACTGACAATGCCTTTTATTATAGCAGGTTTTTAATCCTATAAATAAAAGGCATTGTCATTTACAATGCCAATAGATGAAAATCTCGCAATTGCGAGACCTATTGCATTGCAAATGCTTGTTTATTATTTGTTTTCTTCCTAAACTCACAAAAGTGATGCTAAAATGGCTAGCATCTACTTTCTAGTCGCTAATTTCCTGAACATCACTTTTGCAGCATTAGAGTGAAATTTGTTTGAGACACAGTGCACACAACAGCATCAGCTTTTACGACGCCCATCTCTTTCTTACACCATGGAACGCCATATGTAAATACGACACTGACATGGCGTTAGAATCATTCTTACAGCAACAGTAATTTTTTGGGCGAACCGCTGTGGCAAAACAGGTGCGCAGGTTCTTGTAAATATACACCAAAGTTTAGAGAGTCGAGTCCAGGATCAATATTCCTTTCCAAAACTGCAACTCCCCGAAGTATAGCCTTCTCTACCCCAGGCATGGCTTGTGCAAGTACAGGACCTTGCAGTATATGGCAGCATGTGTTATGGTATAGTCGGTTCACTGATGTATGCAATTTATTCTATTGGGGTTCTTTTATCAAAAGTACATCTGGCATATTGTCAAGAGAAACTCCACTACTTTATTGCAATGTAGCTGGAAGGGGTTTACACCTGCATAGCAAATACTAAACAAAATAATTATTTCTGCCATCCTTTCAAGTCAAAGGGAATCTCTCCAAAGAAAGGAATTCCTCCACAGAACAGAGAATATTCGCTAGAGCTTTTCCCACTAGAGGAAAGAATGAAAGCGCCCAGCCCAAGACAGCCAACCATGACTGATGTCTCAGTTACCCCTTCTATATTTGCCATGGCTAGGCTCTCTTCCCCCTATCTTGGCATTCCCTCTTGCTCACTCAAACCTTTCAGGCACTGCAAGTTACACCCATTCCCTCCTTAACTTCAGGCATGTCTCCCAGTTGCTCCTCCCAGTCACTTTCCTC
Organism: Lissotriton helveticus; assembly: GCF_964261635.1. Taxonomy (NCBI): domain Eukaryota; kingdom Metazoa; phylum Chordata; class Amphibia; order Caudata; family Salamandridae; genus Lissotriton; species Lissotriton helveticus. The sequence continues at coordinate 1,450,814,061 of NC_136061.1, read as the reverse complement.
ACCCCCTTCCCAGCGCTTTCAAAGAGGCTCTCACTCACTCCTACCCCTATGGGGAGCACCAAACAGGAGCAGGACAGGCTATAAGGAGGAGACCACCAGTTAAAAGAAGCATCAAGAGTCAGAACACAAATATGTTTCTGTTTATTTTGCATACATGCTTCTATGTATGTGTGTGTTTGCATTCTATTGTAATTGAGTCTATATAGTGCTTACTACCCTGACAAGGCGTCAAATCGCTTTTTCTGCGAGTAGCACGCTAAAAGGATTAGTGGTGAATTAGAATAGTGAGATATGAAATAAATTTGAGCGGTGGATATGTTCGTCTGTTATTTGCACTGAGAAGGATATTGGAGGGAAAGGTTTGCATTTTTTGGCACTTGCTACATCTAATAAGGTTTTGAAGTGCTTTTTGGAGAGTAGCACGCTACTCCAGAACCAAAAATGGATTATGGGTGATTTAGTCTAGGGAAACATGAAATGAATTTGAGCGGTGGACAGATTAGTCTGTTATTTGGATTGAAAAGGATAGTGGAGGGATGGAAGAGGGAAGAGTTTGCATTTATATAGCGCTTGGTAACCCTGATTAGGTTGTTGAAGCACTTTTCGGTGAGTCGCACGCTGCTGCAGAACTCAAGAAAGATTAGTGGTGAACTAGTGTAGGGAAATATGCAAATTAATTTGATTTGAACTGTTGACATGTTAGTCTGTTACTTGGGTTGTAAAATAGATAGTAGAGGGATGGAAGAGGGAAGGGTTTGCGTTTATGTAGAGCTTGCTACCCCTGATAAGGTTTTGAAATGTTTTTTAGAGGGTAGCACACTACTCCGTAAGCCAAACAGGATTATTGAGGAATTAGTATAGAGAAATATGAAATTAATTTGAGCGGTGGGCATGTTAGTCTGTTATTTGGATTGAAAGGGAATAATGGAGGGATAGAAGTGGGAGGGGTCTAGAATGTTTTTTGTTCTTTTTGGAGTTTAAAGCAGTATGAGGGGTTAGGGATGAGTTAAAAGGAGGTGGAGGGGGAAGAGTCAGGGGGCAGGGGTTAGAAAGGCTTGCTTGGGAGATCTGAATAGTAAAGAGGAATGAGATGATGCAAAGAGGGGTAGAGGAGGGAGTAGTCTAGAAAGCGTTACTTTGGGGGTATTTGTAGTGGTATGGGTTTCGAGATGAATGAGGGAGTCAATGTAGAGGATATAGTGAGAGAGGTATAGGGTGGGAAATAGAATAGTGCATTGGAAAGCGTAGTAGAATGAGGTTAGGGATGAGTCAAAGAGTTGAGTTAGAGGATGCATTGAGAGCGGTATAGGGTGAGAAATAGGGTAGTGCTTTGGGGAGGGTGGTAGAATGAGGTTTGAAATGAGTCAGAGTGGAGGTAGAGGATACATTGAGAGAGATATAGGGTGATATATAGGGTGATGCATTGGATATGCTGAATTAGAAGCAAAGTAATAAATATACAGATACATAGGTACATGCAAGGTACATATGTATATGGAAGGTAATATATTTAGATTAAAGGTGCATTTAATAAACTCAGACTTTCAAGTGTTGCTGTACTTTAAATTAATGTATTTGTTTTGTTTTCCATTCTGTTTTAATTCAATAGTGAAGCAATTGTAGATACATAGTTATGATTAAAGATTTACTTATGTATGTAGTCACTTATAGTAAAAAATATGAGAGAAGACCCCACAAGTTCCGGGGAACAGGGTACTTAGAACACTGAAAGTCAAAGGGCTATCCCTGGAAAGATTTGTGGATAAGAGTACTACTACCAAAATACAGTATTCTTATCATGTTCACTCACAGCAAGCACCAAATATGTTATCATAATCACTGGTCACAAACTAGATCATAACGTTTACAGTCTGTTTTATTAAAAATGTATATTTGTTAAAATTTCAGTAAGAATTCTATTAGGTTCTACTGAAAACATTAGTATAGAGACATCTCATGACATAAAGGAATTATTTTTAAAAGAAAAACATGGTAAAATTACATATATACAACACATTAAAAATGAAAGACAAAATACACTTTTCTAATCCTCCAGAATAATCATACAGTATATCTCAAATCAATAAGAAAAAAACACAAAAAAAACCTTATCTTCAATAGAGCAATTAATGTTGCTACAGATTATCCGATTCAATAGCCTTTACATGAATACATTGGGAATTCCAGTAGTGTGAAATAAAATATCTCTAGAGTCCCCTAGGCTTTGTTTGAATTCTGTATGGTAAAGTGCGTTGACGCGTTTCGGTGTTGGAGCCCGCAGATATGGACACACCTTCATCCGGACAGTTTATTTGTTTGGGGTCATCAAGTTCAAACAACCATTATCCTTTCTCTTAAGTGTGTAGTGTGGTTGTTCCTTGTATTCAATGGTTCTCACATTCCATCATATATTATTGTCAACTAGTCGTATTTTTCAGGAGACTCAGTATTGAATCATTTCTCTTTGAAGAAAAAGACTGTGTATGCAGCTCTTTGTTCTTTTACAGGTTACTGATTCGATACTCCAGAAAGTTTCAGTCACTCATTCTTCATGAGGGTTCCTTATATTATATTATATTATAAGAGGCACCTCCTTCCCCGTGGTTTCACTGTGCTTCCGGACTGCCAATCGCGTCCTGGTGCAATCTAGTGGAACTTGATAGTTTCTCTTGTTTAGTTGGGTTCTTCACTTCCACGGGTACGTCTCGTCTCGATTGTTCGGGAGTTGTGCGGCTCACTGGTTAGAGGCGGCAGACCCGGAAGCAGAGGACGGCCCGGGACCAGGGTTCTATCCCCGACGCGGCAGGGTCGTGGACCAGGGTCAGCGGACTCGAAAATTCTCACCTCGGTTCCTACTCTAACCAGGGATCACACTCGTCAACTCTGGGCATTAGCGTGCCTCATCTCCACAACGGCCCCCCACATACGCCGGGATGCCTTGTTTCACCTTGGAGATACCCATTAGGGTCCATCTCACAGGGAAAGCCAGGACGGGTTCCCCAGTGGTCTACAGCGCAGAGATACTCCTTCGGGAGTCAATTCTAGCGCTTTAGAAACCCACAATTAATTAATTAATTAATTGAATCGGATAATCTGTAGCAACATTAATTGCTCCATTGAAGATAAGGGTTTTTTTGTGTTTTTTTCTTATTGATTTGAGATATACTGTATGATTATTCTGGAGGATTAGAAAAATGTATTTTGTCTTTCATTTTTAATGTGTTGTATATATGTTATTTTACCATGTTTTTCTTTTTAAAATAATTCCTTTATGTCATGAGATATCTCTGTACTAATGTTTTCAGTAGAACCTAATAGAATTCTTACTGAAATTTTAACAAATATAAATTTTTAATAAAACAGACTGTAAATGTTATGATCTAGTTTGTGACCAGTGATTTTGATAACATATTTGGTGCTTGCTGTGAGTGAACGTGATAAGAATACTGTATTTTGGTAGTAGTACTCTTATCCACAAATCTTTCCAGGGATAGCCCTTTGACTTTCAGTGTAGTCACTTATATACATGTTAAACATCGAATAATGTAACTATAAGTAATATGTACATTTGGTAAGCAGAACTAACCAATATCGCTATCTTTAAAAACATAATTATTACACATGTTTATACAAAGAAATACACATGTGTAGGTGCTCATCTATAGTCCAAAAAAATGCTTACATACAGAGGGATATGCTGTATATGTTGGAGTATGGTGCTTATGTGGAGAAGAGCCAATTTGTCAGTAGTCTTCTGAAGTTAAGGTGGTTATCTGTGGATCTTATGTTTGGGGGTAAAGAGTTCCATAGGTGGCTACTTGCACAGAGAAGTATGTGCCACCCATGTTTTTTTTCTTGTATGGTTGGATTTTGAGGTGAGGTGCAACTCGAGAGTGGAGGTTCCTTTGTTGAATGTATTTGGTGGTTTTATTCCCTATGAAGAGTGGTCCTGTTCCATGCATTGCTTTGTGGGTGATACGAAGCAGCTTCAATGTGGCTCTTCTGGCAACCGGTTACCAATGTAGGGATTCAAGGCAGGGGAGATGTGGGCTCGTGGCTTTAATGTAAGAGTAGACTGGCAGCAGAGTTCGGAATCTGTTATAGTCTTTTCATATTTGTGCTAAGGTGATCCGTGGTAGTTGCTATAGGCGTAATTACGTTTGGACAGAACAAGAGAGATTGTAGCATGGTCTTTGTGTGGAAATCCCAGGTGGGGGAAGATGCTCAGAGTTTTCATAGTAACAAATCTTGTTCTTGCTAGTTTGTCCACTTGGGCAGTCATTGATATCTTGGAGTCCATGGTACTTCACAGGTTTCTTATTTCCTTTGATACTTTAGGCAGTATTTCCAGATCAGCAGGCCATGCGGCGAGTGGGTGATAATTTTTCCAATTGCTACACAAGAGTATTTCCATTTTGGAAGCATTCAATTTGTGATGGCTCCTTGTCATCCATTAATTAACGTCTCTAAGACAACTAAAAATTGGTGTCTTTCCAATGTCCTTGGGGCATTCCAGTTGAAGGAGTATTTGTGGGTCATCTGCTTAGTTATAGCATGTGAGGTGAAATTGACTGATCATTGCTGGTAATGACTTCAAGTAGATGTTGAAATGAATGTGTGAGATGATAGAGCTGTGAGGGCCCTCTGCTTTTGTGAAGTATAGTTTGGAAGAGAAAGGGGGGAATAGATGACATTAGTTATGTTGTGAAGGTAGGATGTGATCCAGTCTAGATCAGTCCTCTCTATGCCTGCTTGGAATAGACTTTGTATCAGAGTGTCATGGTCAAATATGTCAAAGACAGCTGAGTGGTCCAATGGAAGTAGTGCAGCCGCCACGTTCAGGCCATTTATATTCTTGAGGCCATCCCGTAAGGCAACGAGGGTAGATCCTCTGCCTTTTCCTGAACAAAATTGTGTTTTTAATTCTGAAATTATGGCATTATCTCCAATGAATTGTGACATCTGGGTGAATGTTGCTCTATCTATCAGTTTGCCCAGAAAAGATCAATTTGTAAAGGGTCTGTGGTTGTCGGGGTTCAGTGGGTCCAGGTTTGTTTTCTTCTAGAAATATTCTGGTAGTTAATGAATTGTTGATGATTCTTCTTACTGGTGTGGCAGCAAAGTTTGTTAGCAGAATTGTCTTGAAGGTTTGTGTTGAACACGGATTAGAAGGGCTGCCGGCAGGCCTGCTAGTTTTGACAAAGTCCATACATTCATTGTGTGAAAATTGTTGGAAGGAATGAATCATCACATGAAAGCCTGCCATCTGAGAGAGACAAGTCTGCATGAGGGTCAAGACTGATTCGCAAATGGCTGGGTCTGAACTGGGGTGGCGAAGTGATCTAAAGAATGATGATGGATTCAACCCAGATCTGTGACTGGGAGTGAGTGTAGCCATTGTCAGTGCTCCATCCATCATCTCCTAATGTTTACTTTGTTTGTCTTATGTTAACAGGGTATGCCCAGATGTGGGTCCCTTGCTCACTTTGCTACTGGATTCAAGCTAGCCTGGCTGTTAACCCACAATTGGTTCCTGGATGCCTGTTTCTGGTCCAGGAAAGACCTGGCTTGGCAATTCGAGCTAGACTGTGGCCATGAGGAACAGGTTCAAGACTGATTTGCATATGGCTGGGTCTGAACTGGGATAGTGAAGTGAGCTAAAGAATGATGATGGATACAACCCAGATCTGTGACTGGGAGTGAGTCTGAAAAGTTTCAGTGCTCTGTCCATCATCTCCTTGAGTTTACTTTGTTCGCCCTAGGTTGGCAGGTGTATGCCCATATGTGGGTACCTTGTTCACTTTGCTACTGGATTCAAGCTAGCCTGGATGATTACCCCAAAGCCAGTCCCAGGAAGCTTGCTTCCGGCCCAGAGAAGACCCTGCCTGGCAGTTCTGGATGGACTGTTCCCATGAGGAACAGGGTGAAGACTGATTTGCATATGGCTGGGTCTGAACAGGGGTGGCAAAGTGAGCTAAAGAGTGATAATGGAGTGAACCCACATCTGTGACTGGGAGTGAGTCTGAAAAGTTTCAGAGCTCTGTCCATCATCTCCTTGAGTATACTTTGTTTTCCCTAAGTTGACAGGAGTATGCCCAGACATGTGTTCCTTGGTCTCTATGCCACTGGATTCAAGCTAACCTGGCTGATGAGGGGTGTTACCTCGAAACCGGTCCCGGGATGCTTGTTTCTGGTCCTGGCAACACCTGGCATAGAAGTTTGGGATGGACTGTTGTCATGAGGACCAGGGTTAAGACTGATTTGCACGTGGCTGTGTTGTAATTTAGCAGCGATTAGGTTAAGCATTAGCAGAAGACATCTTGTATTTAGAGACTATCTTGTCTGTTTCGTTGAATCCATTTTGCATTTCTGTCAGCCATTTTGTTTGACATGTGCTCGCCATGTGCTCTGTCCTACCTTCCTGTCAACTGCTCTTGAAATCTGCCTAGAGATGAGATATATTTAGCCTCTTCTGCTTCACACATGCTAAGTTGACCTTACAGCTGTCCGCAACTTGTAACTGTCAGGATGTGTCCACCAGAATGAGCTAACTGTCAGCCCCTTCGACTTGTTACCAGCACACTCTCTGTATGACCTTATATGTATTTAAAAACAGCATTCTTTACTTGTACTGACTTCATTTGAGCCCCTGTGTGGGTATAAAAGGACCAAGCTCCTTCCATTCAGTGCACTACTTCATACATTACCGAAGGGTGCTGTGTGAATGTAGTTCCACCTCATGAGGTTTAATAAACTCTGTCTTTTCTATTCCAGTTTCTGTGCCAACTTCTTCCTATTGGTCTGAGGACTGTGTGCAGAGAAGGGCGAATCCCTTGCACTGGTAGGCCTTGATGAGGCTCACCACCACAAATTGGCGCATCCAACGCGCAAATGCCTGAAGGACTGGTCGAGACAAAGGATTGGAATCTCGCTTTTGGACGCGATCGCTGCCTGAGGAGACCCGTGTCTTGGCACCCACGGCGTTTTTCCTTTCTTTATGATCCGACCATCCAGGTGGCGCCAGTCCTCAACTGAGATCTCTTCTGTTGATTTGCCGCACAGTGACCATTTGGTCGATTTGAGAACTTGGCAGTTGGAACCTGGACACCATTTGATTGGTAAGAGCTGTTCTGCGGCACTTGCTGTTGGTTTTGATGCTTTTGTTTGGTAAGGTAGTTTAGTAACACTTACTGCGGCTCTTTGTTTGTATGATTGGCCAATTGGAATTTTGTTTGACAATTATATATGTATTGCAATTCATATAGACAGGTAATGAGGAGATTTTTCTCTATTTGAATTTGTTTCAACGGCGCAACATACGAAGACTACTTTAAGCACTTTTTGATCATAATACTGCATATTCTGCACTATTTTTGGCATGCCTGTTTCCAGCACACTTTGTAGGATGCGTTGCTTTTGTAGTGGTACCAATTTGAGACTTGACGAAGCACAACCGCCCCCCCAGGGGGGACGCCTAATAGGGACATGTATGTTAAGTATGGTATTTCTTCCATAATGTACAGCACGTTATGGAATAAATATACTTGTAAAGATTCTGAGTTGCATTGGCCTATGCATGGGTCATTTGATTTTCGAAAGATTCAGTATGTGGACCAACAAATGTTTAGGCGAAAGGCTAGGCAAGATATGTTTGACTGTGTACGAATGTTGGAGAAAGAAGTGCATCAGCGAATGAAGCGTGAGCAAGCCTTTATTGAAAAAGAACAACGAAAGAGCATTCATGCGAAAGCATTGGAAATGAAAAATAGGGAAATGAAAGAAATTAAAGAGAGGGAAGATAGGGAGCGTCATTTACAGGTGAATGGCCAATACGCTGTTCGTAGACCTCTTTATCCTATTCTTAATAAACGCCAAGATGATTCTCTCTTATTAGATCGTTGTCCACCTCCGTATACTCTTCCTTCTGCTCCTTATGAGTCAGATGAGGACTCTTCTACAGACCAGGACAAAGCTAGTGAAACTCGCTCGATGTTATCTGCTGAATGTGCGTCTCAGATTAGATCTGCTGCGCATAAAGCCGTTCGTAGTACTGCCACTGCTTCTGAACTTTTAGATAGTATAAAAGGTTGGCAGGAAAAGGAGCAAATATATTTTACCGATATATTTGCCGCAGAGGTTATTGAACGATTTAGGAAACATTCAGTAGAAATGGAGCCCGATGATGTAGCAGCTGATTGTAAACAATTACGTGACGGTATTTTTGTCTTCTACCAGGTGCCTGACACGATCAAACGCTTGGTTAAAGTGCGTATTGACAAGCCAGTTTGCGAGAGGAGAAAAAGGCAGCAGATGCAGCTGCACAAACATCCCATGTCAGCATGGCACAAACTTCTACTCTTGAAACAGATAAGAATGTTGTAATGAATGTGAAACCCATGCTGGAAGCCGCGCCTTTATATGCTCCTCCTAAGGGAACGGGTACAAATGATGATAAGACTTCTGTAGATGCTAAAGGGTATTTTATTTATAATTGGGTTTACACTCTTTGGAATAGAGCAGATGTTTTGGCCCTTAAAATGCATTGCTTAATCCGCCAAAGAATCCAGCAGCCTTTTATGAGGAAGTAGAGGGTGCAATTAGTTCTTGTACTATGACTTTGCCTGATATTGATTTGTTTTTTGGATTCATATTATCGCCGGATATGTGGAGAACTGTGCGTAAAGTTGATGACCCTGTGATATTTGTAGCATTATGCAAAGATTTAGAGCAGTTAGATGAAGCAGAGAACCTGCACAGAAACCGTGTCAGTTAATTTTACACCTTCCAGCAGCTATATTAGTTACGTTAAAGAAGATTATTCCCCCTAAAAAGATAGAGTGAACTGTATTAGCGTCGTGTAAGCAAAAGGGGGATGAATCGCTTTCAGATTTCTTTACACGCTTTGAAGAGGCATTTCACGATTTTAGTGGCCAGTCATTGACAGATGACACAGGTAGGCATCTGTTTGTCGACAAATATGTCGCGAGCCTTTTGCCAGGAATAGCTAGTCACCTAAAGGCCAGTGAGAGTTCATGGACTACCTCTTCTCCGGTTTCTCTCTTAACCATGGCTCAGTAAGGAGGCGCTAGGTGGCGCCAAACCAAGATGGCCGCACTGGAGTGAGGCTCCCGCCAGACCTGGCACTAATCAATATCCTACATAATCCTGATCGGTAATACTGGACCGAAACCCTCCCCACTGGCTCCGTTGTGGTGTCCTGCACGCAACGGTGTAAAGACCGCTCGATTTGTGCTGTGGATTGCCTTGGGAGACGCCGTCGATTCGAGAGCGGGAAGAGGTGTCGGAGCGAGGGGTGCTGCCAACCGGGCCTGCAGACTAGGATAGACCGGGGATCTGCGGCCTCTCCGACAGCGCCGGTGAACAGTGGCCTGAAGGCTGGGCCCTTGTCCCCCCCTCTCCTTCCCCCCGGTGACCGCCCTTGAGAACCACTGCGGCGGTGCTCCCGGTGTGTGACATTGGCGGAGAGCACACCCAACGGCTTTCCTTGCGGCCGGGGGCGGCACTGTCCATTGCTGGTGCCTGGGAGGTGTATTGCGGCACTGCGGAGCGTTCAGACGGCGAGGGGGTGTAAGCGGACATACTTCGTGCAGGCTCTCCTCCCGGAAGGCGAACCGGACTGGAGGTGAGGCGGAGCACACCGACGGTGAGAGGGTGAGAGCGGCCGCGCTCCTTGCTGCGATTACTCCCGGTGGGCGGCCCGGCCTGGGGAGATCCATATCTGCACCCTGCTAGACCATCGCGTCACCCCCTGCCAAACCTGCGGGGCATGCACCGGCTTGACCGGGACTGTAGAGGAGAATTGCCTACCAGACTAAGCCGCGCGTCCCCCTGCACACGCTTGACCGCCTGGACAGTGTGAGGCCTTGCACCTACGGCCAGCGCGCCCCGGGCCTGGTACCACTCTGCAAGGCCGCGGAGGCGCGAAAATTGCTGGCCTAGCCGGAGCCGCCGCAAGCCATCGTGACGCCGCCTACTGGGAGCAGGCCTCGAGTCCCTAGGAAGAAGGAGGCCATTATACTAAGCTGAACGGGTTCCTTGCCCGGGGAGCGACGGACCCCCTCTCCAAGGAGGTCCAGTGAACACCGACCGCATAATCCCCGCGGGGAGGTGGAATCGCCCGCGTCTTCTGACCCTGAGCTAGGTGATTTCCACGGGAAGGCAAAAACAGAAGGTGAAGGGGCTTCACAGCGCGCTTGTCACACCTATACCAAGCCCCGGCGACAAAGTAAAACAGCGGGCTGATTCAGGCACGGGGTGTCCGCTAGCGCCTACCGTATACAAATCTCCTCTAACCGGGATACTGGCGACCTCTTCACTGGCGGCTGCCCGGACTCCGAGACGAGACATGGGACGCACTGATGCCAGGCAGTCCAAGATACCGTTCGAGTCCAAAAAACCTGCCAAGGGGATGCCGGACGCGGAGGGGAGCCCCGCCGCACAGACCCCCCAGGACGACGATTGGAAGACGCTCCTGCTTGGCATGAAGCAGAGCCTATCGACCATTGATGCCAAGATTGACACCATTAACACCCGTATGGATAGTGTCGTGACGAGACTGGAACAGCATGACACCCGCATCAAAGAAACCGAAGACAGGATCTCTGCGCTGGAAGACGGGGCGACGACGACCACCAGGCAAGTCTCGCAAATGGATAAACTGCTCAAGGTGATTGCGGATAAAAATGAGGATTTAGAAGCGAGGTCCAGGCGCAATAACATCCGCGTCCTGGGCCTTGCGGAAACAACAAACACTGGAAAACTTGAGATCTTCATGGAAAAACTGGTGGTGGAACTGTTCGGGAAGGAATCCTTCTCCCCACATCTAATAGTGGAAAGGGCACATAGATCACTTGCTGCGCCTCCTCCTCTCGGGCTGCCCCCACGCCCTATCATCGCCCGCTTCCTGAACTACAGGGACAGAGATGCAGTTCTTCGTCGCGCAAGAGAGCTGGGCACAGTAACCTATGGTAACGCACCGCTGTCCTTCTTTCCTGATTTTACCCCCTCAGTTCAGGATGCAAGACGCAAATTCGCCGCCGTAAAAAAGAAACTACAATCCCAAGAAATCCCATATGCCATGCTTTATCCTGCGAAGTTAAAGATCACACACCGTGGCACTCACCACTTCTTTACCAACCCACAGCAGGTGGAAGATTTTCTAAAGCAGCAAAGGAAGGAAAGGCTCCGAGAAGAGAGGGAGGAACGACGGTCCAGGTCGCAATCTCCGTTATCCCAACAAGACTAATCGAGACAGTCCTGTATGCATCATGGTACCGATGCCGGTACCAGCCCTCCTTTGGACTAGCTGCAACACTTTCTGGTGAGGTAACACTCCAGATTTTATTTCACACCGATCTACAACATTGACATGTGCCGGATCGCCCACCTCCGTCCCACGGCCGTAGTCTGGGCCTTGTCCCGGATGCTAGTGGGTGCAAGTAAGGAGGTGGAGGGCAGGTCTGGCGCCCCTTAGACTACGCCTCCAATGGGCGATCCCCGTAACACCTCTCCCCCTTCTGGGGTCAGGGTGACTGTAGTTCTTGTATTGATTTTGGTTCTTTTCGGGTTGTGGGAGGGGGGGTGGGCTCTGGATGCCCGGCAAGTTGGGGAAGCCGGAGTGGGTGGGCGGAACACATGCACTGCCTCAGCGATTATCAGTAAACTCGATACACTAGTGGGAGGCGGGCATTTCAGGGTTGCGGGGTGGGTGTTGAACCGGTCAGTTGGGGATGCCGGAGGGAGGATGGGAATGGGAGGTCGGTTAGTTATTTACACTGTTTTTGACCAATTGGAGGTGTGTCCCAAGGGGGGGTGGCCCCAGGGAGGGGGGCTGGGTAATGTCCTAATTTGTCATTCTGCTGATGCGTGTTCGATGCTCGTTACTACGCCTACATGTGCAGTTTATTTGTCATTGCGGGGATGGGAGATGTAACGACTTCTCCACCAGGGCTCCAAGTCCAGGTGTTGTCATGGAATGTGCGTGGGCTTAATAACGCTAGAAAGAAAAGACAAATTTTGGGATACCTGGACAGACATGGAGTGGCTATAGCTCTCCTACAGGAGACTCATCTACTGCCAAATGGGTGCCCTCTTTTCGCATCCAAATGGGCCTCGTGCAAGGTCTTTTCATCTTACTCCAGTTATGCTAGAGGGGTCACGATCCTCGTGCGTAGAGGGGTGGGTTTTACCCCAGCGGGCACGGACATGGACAGTGGGGGGAGATACTGCATGGTCTGGGGGAAATTGTACTCTCACACAGTGCTTATTGCATGCTACTACGGCCCGAACACGGATGACCCATCTGCACTGCTCACGATGTGGGGCAAAATTCAGACGCTGGGCATAGCTCATGTAATACTTGGAGGAGACTTCAATACAGCCGTACAACCTGGTCTTGACAGATCGCACCCGCAATCGACACATTACACAAACACCCAACGCTCCCTACTGGGCATTATGGAAGACCACCATTTAGTAGACGCCTGGAGACATTCGCACCCCACCATGCGCCAAGGTACTCACTATTCAGCAGTTCACTCAACCTGGGCTTGCATAGACTACATCTTCCTCACGGCAGGCCTCACACCCTGGGTAGATAACACCATTCACCTGGCTCGTACTTTTTCGGACCACTCACCTGTCCTCCTTACTCTGCGCGTCCCCCATGAAGTCTCCCCTTATTTAAGCTGGCGCCTCAACCCCGCGCATCTTGCAGATTCAGCCTTTAAGTCTGAACTGGAGCTGGATATACAGGACTTCTTTGACCGTAATATTAACTCTGTTGGCAGCCTTACTACTGTTTGTGAGGCTTTCAAAGTCACCGTTAGGGGCTGGTGTATTTCCAAGGGAGGGGGTGTACTCAAATCCCTGCGGGGGGAGCTGCGCAAGTTAGAGTCCGAGATACGCACACTTGAGAGGGAAGTAGCTCGCGGCACGGGGGAAGATGAGAAACGTGCTCAGCTCAGGGAGAAGATCAATGAGTATTCGGAAGCGGCGGAAAAAGAAGGGCATTTCCTAGGCAAACCCTATATGGCGCGCATATATGGCGAGGGAGACAGGCCGGGAAGAGCCCTGGCCACGGCTGTAAAACCCCCTAGACATTGCAATTACGTAACCTCTCTGTGCGATGACCAACAGGTGCCTCAGAGAGACCTACCGGGACAGCTCCGTGTACTCACGAGCCACTACAAGGCGCTGTACTCTTCACAGAGACGAGTGCCGCTGGAGCTTAATACATACCTTGATGACACGGCTATTGCATGGTTGGGCCCGACGCAACAGAAGTTCTTACACCTCGAACTTGAACTAGACGAAATAAAGGATGCCATTATGTCCATGAAATCTGGCAAATCTCCTGGTTCGGACGGGCTACCGATAGATTTCTATAAAACCTACATCCACCTACTTGCCCCCATCCTGAAGCAGGTGTATTACTCAGCTCTCGAGGAAGGAGCATTGCCTGACAGTATGAGAGAGGCACTGATAGCGTCACTGCTTAAGCCAGGTAAACCTCCGGAGCTTTGTGACTCCTACCGACCCCTGTCACTATTAAATACTGACGTTAAAATACTGGCAAAAGTACTCGCGACGCGCCTGAATCTTCTTATGGAGAGGCTGGTCCTCCCAGACCAGGCGGGGTTTGTCCCGAATTGTGCGACTTCGCACAATCTTCGCACCCTGCAGGCGGTCATGCAAGATATAGATCCCAAATGTGAAGCAGCTGCGATATTTCTAGATGCTACCAAAGCATTCGATTCCCTGGAATGGGACTACCTCTTGGAGTTACTGGAACGGATGGGTACTCCATTCAGCTTTTTGGAATGGATCAAACTTTTGTACACCAGGCCACGGGCTTCGGTACTCCTAAATGGGTCCCGATCCGCACCCTTCGAGATACATAGAGGGACCCGACAGGGTTGCCCGTTATCCCCAGTATTATTTGCGATAGCAATCGAACCCCTGGCAGCCAAGCTTCGCCAACATCTTAACCATAGGTCCCTGATTTACCCAGAACGTCAGCTGCTCATCTCCTTATACGCGGATGATATGACTTTATACGTCCATAAACCGCGAGATAATCTCAATCCCCTACTGCGAGAGATTACCAAATTCGGAGCGATAGCGGGGGTACAAATCAACTGGTCCAAATCAGCCTTGTTCCCCCTCACTGACAACACTCCCCAGTTCCCCCTTGACTACCCGCTAGTATGGGCACAAGACGAGATAAAGTACTTAGGAGTCATCGTGACCAGGAACCGAGAAGCTCTGATCAGGGCGAACTACGGTACGGTCCTGGACAAATTAACGGACAGCATAACGAAATGGATTCATCGTCCGTTGTCCATGGCGGGGCGCGTATCCATGATCAAAATGGTCATTCTCCCTAAACTGCTGTACCTTTTCACCAATATTCCCTATAGTCCAGGCCCGCATTTCTTTAAGGCGCTGGAGTCCCAGCTCTCCCGACTTATATGGGGGGGGGAAACAAGCTCGGCTTAAGCTGGCGACGCTCATGTTACCTTACCATCAAGGCGGATTTGATGTACCGAACTTCCGATTGTACTACGACTGCGCACAGGGCCACTTTGCTTCCTACTGGCTTCACCCCCCGCCCTTCATGGCGCACCTCGCTGTGGAAGATGGATATATGAGACCAGAAAAACCGTCGGGGTACCTTTACAAGGAGGTTAGTGTAACGGATCGGGACCCATCCACGGTGGATTGTACAGTACGAGCTTGGCGTAGAATTGCGGAACGTATGGGGGTGACCCTTATGTATTCCCCAAGCATGATTCTTGCTAATGACCCTAGAGTGAGTATTGCCCGAGAGGAAATAGGCCGTAAACTACTCTCCAAACTGGCCCTGTACAAATGGGGAGATTTATACGTGAATGGGCAGTTTCGTACAAAGGCTCAATTTTTCGGGGAACAAACGCCTTCTATTATGGACACATTTCTATACACGCGGCTCCGACAGAATATCAAATCTGTAACACTGGAGTTCCCGGGTGAGCCGGAGACCTTTGAGCCCCTACATGCACTGCTTCAACAGGATACCCCGAAACACGTTGTTTCCATGCTTTACAGCCACACGTATTCGTCCTCCGCTCCCCCAGAACTGCGTGCCAGACGTGACTGGGCCGCGGACCTAGATCCTCCCCTTTCAGACGAACAATGGGAGGACAGCTGCTCCCATACAGTATCGGTGACGGGAAATGCTTGCCTTAGACTGATCCACTATAAATTCCTACACCGCCTCTATTACACTCCCGCCAAGCTATGCCGTTTTGGTCTTCGAGAGGATGACCGTTGCGCCAGATGCAGACAAGCAGGAGCTGACTTTATGCACCTGGCGTGGTCATGCCCAATGGTCGCACTGTACTGGACGCAGGTGACCGAGGCCATGTCCACAATGATAGGGATGGAATTGAAAGCCTGTCCCAAGGTTGCATTATTGGGGCTCCCCACCGCAGCAAATAACAGATTCCGGAAATTCACCGCAATGGGCTTCCTCCTTGCAAAACGCCATGTGGCGTGCAGATGGGGCCGGGGCCGTGCCCCCAAATTCAAATTATGGCTGGCAACAATGTCAACCTGGCAAGACCAACTACACAATTATGCCGACTTGCTACCACATAAATCGCGACCCAAAGATCTATGGGGCCCGCTCTCCGCCTATCTGCTCCGTGCCCAGTCTACTGCTGAAGCTGCTACTGAAGACCAGGAGGAAGCGGGGCTGGTTGAGCAACCCTGTGGACTACATGGCGCCTCCTCTCAGACGTGAGGACGAAACATGGCACGCCCACCACTTGCCTGCTAGAGGGCTCCTAGCTGGGACTTATTGCCTGTAATGCTCCTCCACGCGCGATTCCTAGAGCCACAGTGGGGGTGAATGGGGTTGCCCTCAGAACATTCCTGGTGCGCACGAGATACGGAGCTATGCACCACTAACGGTGTGGTTTGGCCCAGCTAATCTCCTCCCCCCCCCCCACCTTCCTTCCTCTTCCCCCCCCCTCCCCCTTACCTTCACTCGCGCATTGTACATGACTTGGCATTTCAAGGTGGAACATCGCCCCCATACCCGGGGACGAGCATAGACTATACACATAGCCCCTCCCACGCCCCCTCCCCCAGTGAGAAGTACATGACTGACCGGGCACCACGGTATGCAGCCACACGCACACTCAATCTACTGCTCAGAGTCACACCTCGCCGGACTTGGAATCCGGAAACCCTGACTACCACACCCCCCGCCGGGGAATTCACATGGGACTTAGACTGACCTCCTTGGTTCTGTAAAGTGTTGTTGTTAATGTTTAGAGTGCGACAAAAAAGTAAAAAATTAGACCTCAAGGGTGTGCGAATTGCTATTGACTGATGGGTTGCTTGTGGCAATACGCCTCATTCTACAGCTTTAAATAACAGTTATCGCGGCCGGCCCACATGGGTTGTAGGCGACATGCTGTGTACGTAATTGGCGCTGTGCCCGAGGTCGGGGAATATGCTCGATCTATGTACTATCGCTGCCGGCCTGACACAATGGGTTGTAGGCACAAAGCTGTGGTTTACCTCTGTAACAACAATAAAGGTCTTCAAAAATAAAAAAATAAAAAATAAAAAATAAAAAAACCATGGCTCAGTATTATGAGCAACAAGAATTAGAAGCTAAAGGTAATGAGGATAAAAAGTCTAAAGAGTTGAAAACAACGGTTATGTTAGCTCAAGCTTATGGTCCACCTTCTAGAGGTAATGATAGAGGCGGACATGGATCTCATGGTTCGTCTTTTCCTTCTTATACTCGTTCGAATTTATCTGTTAACCAGTGTGCGTACTGCAAGAAATTTGGACATTGGCTTTCTGATTGTCTAGTACTACGTGCTCAGCAGTGTCCACGTGGTCGGGGACAAATGAGAAATCGCTCAGGATATTAAGGGCCTAGAGGAAGTACGAATGATCGCGCTAGATTTGATGCAAATACACGTGGGCAGGATGGGTTTAACACTTTTGATAGAAGGAATCAATATCAATTTGCGACTATGCGCCGTCTGATTTTCAAGATTCTGCTTATGCATAGGATTGCCTAGGATGGGGTAAGGATTCAGTTGAAGTTCCAGTAGATCAGGGGGGTCCTTATGTTACAGCACATGTTTTAGGTTCTACTGATCAGTTTCTGGTTGATACAGGAGCTACTCGTAGTGCCTTGTCTAAACAATTGGTTCCAAGGGCTCCCCTGTCTGGCTTAACCATTACATCGATAGGTTTCGATGGAACACCTTCCCTTAGCCCATTGTCACAACCACTCGCATTCCATGTTGATAAATTTACTGCTCCATGTCCGTTTTTACTTTCTCCAAACACACCAGACAATATTGTGGGTCTCGATATGCTGAAATATTTCAGGGCTACGATACAATGTTCTCCGGAAGGAGTACGGGTTATTTTGAATGACACCTACCCTGTGATTGAGAGATCTTGTATTGTTAAAGAGAACATTGCACTAGCCTCACTCCCTAGTACTTTGTAGGCTACTTCAGACACCGATGTAGGGCAAATGGTTACTCCGCCAGTGCATAATAGTGTCAAGGAGGGTGCTTCATTGCCCAGACTGCCTCAGTATAAGATTTCTCAAGAAGGAGAAGAAGCACTCACACGCATTGTACATGAATTGATCAAAGTAGGGGTTATAGAAGAAGTTTCTTACAATGTTTGCAATAGTCCGATTCTTCCCATTTTGAAAAAAGATACTGACACTAAGATTTACAGATTTATCATTGACTTGAGAGAAGTAAACAAGATTGTAGTACCGCAGTACCCTGTGGTTTCTGACATAACGACACTACTTACTTTGGTTCCTCCGACAGCAACTAAATTCTCTGTTATAGACTTGAAGAACGCTTTCTTTTCGATCCCTATTCATCCTGAAAGTCGATATCTGTTCGGGTTCACTTTGAATAACCGATCGTATATATTTTGTAGAGTTACTCAAGGCTATACTGAGAGTCCTAGTATTTACAGTCAAGCATTGAAGAGACAGCTTGATTCCTTTACTTTGCCTGAAGGAGTGGCTCTTATACAATATGTTGATGACATCTTGTTGGCAGGCGATACGCCTGAACTATGTGAAGAGTTTGTCTTTGCTTTCTTTTCTTGCTACACACCATCTTAAAGTGTCACGAAAGAAATTGCAATATTGTAGACCGAAGATAACCTACTTAGGTCACCTTCTGTCTAAGGAGGGCCGTGCACTGACACCAGATCATATTCAAGCAATTTTAGACACCCCAGTACCTTCCACACAGAAATATGTCCGTGCATTCATTGGTGTGACTTCGTTTTGTAGGCAATGGATATTGGACTTTTCACACATTGTTAAACCTTTGCTAGCGCTTTTGACTAAAAACACTCTGATATCCATGCCATGGACAGATGAATACCAAAATGCTTTTTGTCAGTTAAGACAAGCTCTATGTTCTGCACCAGTGTTAGGCACACCAGATTACACGAAGGGTATTACACTCTATGTACACGAGAAAAATGGGTGTGCATTGTCAGTTCTGGTACAGACACACGGTGATAAGCAGCGTCCCTGTGCATATTTTTCTGCAGTTCTTGATCCTGTTGCTCATGCGTTGCCTGGATGCTTTCATTCGGTTGCAGTGACAGCTGTGTCCATACATCAGAGTGAAGGGATAGTTTTGTCACACAAACTGTTGATGCTAGCACCCCATGCAGTAGATGCCCTTTTGAATCAGACCAAGACACAACACTTAACTAGTGCTCGCCTGACAGGATACGAATTGACACAGTTAGCACCTCATATAACCTTGAAGAGGTGCGCAACACTGAACCCAGCCACTTTGTTGCCATATCCTGTGACTCAGTCCCAGTCAAAGGAACCTCATGATTGTATATTCCTCACTGAGGAACAGACAAAGGGTCACATCGATTTGCAAGATACCCCCCTTCCAGATGTAGATGGGGAACTGTGGGTTGATGGGTCCTGGTTGAAGTTACCAGATGGCACGACTTCAGCTGATTATGCAATCACCACGCTTGAGACAGTAGTGGAAACAGCTCGCATACCTCAGAAGTCGGCTCAAGCAGCTGAACTAATAGCTTTGACACGAGCATGTGAACTTAGCACTGACTTGTGTGTGAACATTTACACGGATAGCCGATATGCTATTGGAGTGGTTCATGATTTCGGCCTACTCAGGAAAGAAAGAGGCTTTCTTACATCCCACGGGATGCAGATAATGCATAGAGAATTAGTGAATAATCTCTTGACTGCACTTACTTAACCGAAGAAAGTTGCTATTATGAAGTGTAGCGCACACAAGAAAATCATTGACAAAATAGGACAAGCCAATGCCTTTGTAGATGGCGTAGCTCGTGAGACTGCGATGCAACGAAGCACTACATCCATGTACGTAGTGAAGTCTCAAGCTGAGCGTTGGCATGACGCTAGAGAGGAAGTATTGGATATACAGAGATGTGCCTCTGTGGAAGAGCTTGAGCAATGGTCTATAGAAGGAATGTTAGACGATGAGGGCTGTTGGCGTAACAAAGAAATGAATAATTGGAAATTGCCTGCAGCCTATTTACAACCTATGGTTCAAATGGCACATGGGCTGGCACATGTTGGAGCTCTAGCAATAACTAAATTGCTTACGCAAGTTTGGGAGCATCCTGAAATTGCCAGCACAGCTAAAAGAGTGGTACAGTCCTGTTTGATCTGTTGGTAGTATAATTCTGGAAAAGGGACAGGGACTCCTACAGGACGGTTTGCTATACCAACTGCACCTTTTGAAGTTTTGCAGATGGATCACATCCAACTTGAACGCTGCAATAATCTGAAATATGTCTTAGTGGTGGTATGTGCCTTCAGCAAATGGATAGAGGCATACCCTACGAAGAATAATACTGCTCTCACCACAGCAAAGGTGCTTCTAAAGACGTTTTTCCCTAGATATGGTGTTTGTAAATGTTTGTGGAGTGACAATGGACCTCATTTTATTGGGCAAGTTGTTGAGCATGTCCTGAAAGGATTAGGGATCAAACAGAAGTTCCATACAGTCTTCCACCCACAATCAGCAGGATTAGTGGATAGATACAATGCTACTTTAAAATTGAAGTTGGAGAAAATACTAGCTTCCACGTCTTTAAAGTGGCCAGATGCATTACCTTTGGCATTGTTGTCCATAAGATCGGTGCCACATTCACGATCTGGTCTCACCCCGGACGAAGTGGTCTTTGGGAAACCGATGAATATTTGGGGAGTTCCTAAGCCACGCCCCATACATGATGTTCCTTGTGTTCTGATGAATGATTATTTAGCACAGTTAACCAACAGTTTGATCTCTATTCATCAACAGGTTCAAGAAGCGCTTCCTGACTGATCTACAGGTGAGGCCCACGAACTCCATCCTGGCAACTATGTGATGGTCAAGGTCTTCGACAGATCGAACAGCCTAGAACCGAGGTGGCGAGGTCCAGAGCAAGTGCTCCTTGCGACAAGGACAGCAGTTCAAGTGACGAACAAGAAGAACTGGGTCCATAGCACACACTGTAAGGGTGTGTCGCCTGCCTTGGTGGAACCTGCTGTGCTGACCGACCATCGAGAGAATCTGGAGACGGAGAAAGGTCAAGCTATCTTACCTGACGAATCTGCGGAAGTCTTCCCGGACCACACGATTCCTGGAGCATCGCAATACCACTTGAGACCGAGGAAAGAATCTGCAGTGTTGAAAAAGACTGGTTGAGCTACCCCCTTGGGTTAGTGAAACGGAGAGCCGATGTGGCAAGGGGGGGATCAGCCCTGCGTTAGTGTAGTGACACCCGTCGTGGCCCTTGGAGAAGGAATCAGCGCTGCCCAAGGGATAAGAGCTCCAACGATTGTTTTCAACGAGTTTTAGAAAGATCAATTATCACTGTTGCTGAAATGAATAACAAAAGAACCATTTGTGCTGTAGGGTTTGTTGTTGTTCTGGTGGTTATGGCGATAATCACCTGGTTTGTTGAGAAAGTGGCTCCTGCTTGACAGCTTCTTGTTACCACTAATCCAGCTTCAGTGGAACATCATTATTTTACACTTCCCTACCATGAGCAGAAACATTGACAATCCTACTTAAAGAACACATTCATCCAGATGTTGCATCATACACATAATGCCACGAATGCTATCAACTGTTGGGTGAGTGGAATGATACCTGCACACCAAAAGAAGGGAGGAACACCTTTTATTCCTCTACCATTTTCCCATAATGGTTCATGTCAACCTTGGTATGCTCTTTTGTTTGCTGTTGGAAAGCCCTCAGTAGGGGGAATTATCTTTCGTCTGAATAAAGTATGCTATCAGGATAAAGATGGTTATCCTCAAGCTAAAGGGAGTAAATGGGAATGGGAAGAGTACCAACCGGACAATATTTCAACACCATATGTCTTCACGAATATGGGGAACCTTAAAGACAATAGACCTTTTGTAATTTCTGTGACTAGAGCTAAAGCAGAACTGTGTATAAGTAGTGTTGGGAGAATTCCAGTAGGACGGAGTGTATGTATTTTGACATTGATTATTGAAGGAGCTAACAACAGTAGTTTTACGTCTTCGGATAATACTTATTTTGTATGTGGTAATAAAGGATACTATCCAATACCTGTTGGGTGGTCCGGGGTATGTTACATATAATTTTTGTTCCCACCTGTATTCTTGGCCCCTCCATCATATCACCTGAATTTAAAGTTGTATAATGACATTTCCAAGAATAGATATAAACGAACAATAAGTGCACATGAAGTTGACCAGACAGATACCACTTTGCAACAATATGTCGATTTCAATTTGGGTTTGTTCTTTTTTGTGGGTGCTGCATTGAATAGCAGAAAAATCAGACGATTGGCTCGTGTTGTGGAAGCTGACACCAATCAAACTGCTATGGCACTTGGGAACATTACAGAGGAACTACAAATTGCAAGGATTATAGCACTCCAAAATAGGATGGTATTAGACGTGATTTTGGCTGATCGAGGGGGTGCATGTCGCATCACCTTCAGTATATGATGCAATCTCAAAAATGCACAAGATTGCTGCAGAAATTCACACAGAGACTGGTACATGGACATTTTCGAACTGGGTATGGACACTCTTTGCTAGTTGGGGCTGGAAGCTACTGACTATTCTATGTATACAACTGGTGATACTATTTACATGCTGTACTTATATAAAATTGCAAAAAACCCAGGGTGGTGTGGAGTGCAAAAAAACGATGGATTTAGGCCCAGATCTATGTACTGGGGTGAATGAGTGACATTGTTCTACATTCTGTCCATCCACTGTGTTTTTTGTTTTTTGCAATTTTCACCCCGAGTGGGCTGGGTATTCTCAGACATGAGTCCCAGGCTCTCTACACCACTGGAGTCAAGCTATCCAGGCTGATGAAGGCTGATAGCCAGAAACCGGTCCTTGGATGCTTAATTCCGGTCTGGGAAAGACATGGCTTGGTAGTTCGGACTGGACTGTTCCCATGAGGCACAGGGTCAGAGCTGATTTGCATATAGCAAGTGTCTAACTCAGGGTGGTGTGGAGTGCAAAAAAACGATGGATTTAGGCCCAGATCCTTTGTACTGGGGTGAATGTATGACATTGTTCTACATTCTGTCCATCAACTGTGTTTTTTGCAATTTTCACCCCGAGTGGGCTGGGTATGCTCAGACGTGAGTCCCAGGCTCTCCACACCACTGGAGTCAAGCTATCCAGGCTGATGAAGGCTGATAGCCAGAAACCCGTCCTTGGATGCTTGATTTCGGTCTGGGAAAGACATGGCTTGGTAGTTCGGACTGGACTGTTCCCATGAGGCACAGGGTCAGAGCTGATTTGCATATAGCCAGTGTCTAACCCAGGGTGGTGTGGAGTGCAAAAAAACAATGGATTTAGGCCCAGATCCTTGTACTGGGGTGAATGTATGACATTGTTCTACATTCTGTCCATCAACTGTGTTTTTTGTACTTATATACAATGCAGTCCTATGCTTTGCTCCATGTGCATCACTGCTTGTACACCTGCCAAAAGAAATATTGCAGATATAAAAGCACAGCAAATGTTAAATAAAGAAATAGCTGAGATGATGAGCATCAATGTACAGGATGCATATCTAGATTACCCCAGATAAACGAATGTCTTCAGCTAATGCTGAAAGGGTCGTCTGTTGTAATTTAGCAGCGATTAGGTTAAGCATTAGCAGAAGACATCTTGTATTTAGAGACTATCTTGTCCGTTTTGTGGAATCCATTTTGCATTTCTGTCAGCCATTTTGTTTGCCATGTGCTCGCCATGTGCTCTGTCCTACCTTCCAGTCAACTGTTCTTGAAATCTGCCTAGAGACAAGATATATTTACCCTCTTCTGCTTCACTCATGCTCAGTTGAGCTTACAGCTGCCCCTAACTTTTAACTGTCAGGATGTGTCCACCAGAATGAGCTAACTGTCAGCCCCCCCCCCCACTTGTTGCCAGCACACTCTCTGTATGACCTTATATGTATTTAAATCCAGCATTCTGTACCTGTACCGCTTTCATTTGAGCCCCTGTGTAGGTATAAAAGGCCAAGCTCCTTCCATTCAGTGTGCTACTTCATACATTACCGAAGGGTGCTGTGTGAATATAGTTCCACCTCATGAGGTTTAATAAACTCTGTCTTTTCTATTCCAGTTTCTGTGCCAACTTCTTCCTATTGGTCTGATGACTCTGTGCAGAGAAGGGCGAATCCCTTGCACTGGTAGGCCTTGCTGAGGCTCACCACCACAGCTGGGTCTTAACTGGGGTGGCGAAGTGAGCTAAATAATGATGATGGATTAAATCCAGATCTGTGACTGAGAGTGAGTATGAAAAGCATCAGTGCTCCGTTCATCATCTCCTTGTGTTTACTTTGTGTTGCCCAAACTTGAGCAGCACTTTAATTGTGTGTCCCTTGCAGACTCTATATTGTTAAAGGAAGCTACCAGCCGCGGCCCGTGGAGGGAGTTACGGTGGGGCAGGGAGGCGGGGAGGGGGAGGGGCAGGGTGGAGGGTGCTAAAAAACGGCATATGGATAATTGCAGGTAAGTACACAATTTATTTAATAAAACGAAATTCGTAGCGCCCACAGCATCGCATTTTGTAAAATTTGAAAATTCAAAAATTTGTGAAAATATAAAGAAGTTGTTTTTATGTAATTTATACTGTTCTGTTAAATCAGAGAAATACGCGATTACCACACCACGATAAATATACCCTATATGTCTGATCCCATTTTCTCGCCAGCTGTCCATCTTTGCATCCCAAAAGATAGCAGGGAATATGTCTATAGAATTTAAAGGTGTATAATAATTTATTCGGGTTATCAATGCTATTCTACATATTGTCTTCCAAGCTTTATATTCTGTATTCATGACTTCCAAAAATGTAAATAAAGCCTCACTGGCCTGCGTCCCCATCAGCATAGGTGCTTCTGCTAATTGACCTTCCTCTCCTGCCACAAGATACTGCAAGATACTGCATATTCTGTACAATGCAGGCTAAATAATAAAAAGGGAAATTCGGTACTGCCCAACCCCCTCGCACTAGTGATAACGTCATATAATTCGAAGCTCGACGAGCTTTCTTTTGGCCCCAAATAAACCTATTGCAGAGAGATTGTAACTTCGAGAGTTGAAGGCGTGTCAACTCCAGCGGAACTGCCCTAAAGTAATACATTGCCTTAGGAAGTATATACATTTTAAGCATGTTACATCTCCCTACCATTGACAAATGCAGACACTCTACCCTATCCAATTGCTGCTTAGCAGAAGCCACTATATCTTCCCAATTTACTTCTACAAACGCTTGAAGTGACATTCTAATTTTTATACCCAGGTACCTAGCTTCACCGGTAACCCGTCCTTCTCCGGCACAAAGTCCTTCAGTACAAACAAACTGGGTATTGGATGCATTCAGCTTATACCCATCCACTTCCCCAAATTTCTGAGTCAAGTTCTCAATCTCCCTAACCGCTTGCTCTGTTTCGGATGTTACTACCATTATGCCGTCGGCATAAGCAAGGACACGCACTTGGTAGTGCCCACAGATCATAGACTTAATCCCATTGGTTGTTTCCAACAGTGATAACAATGGGTTGATATAAATAGCAAAGAGCAGGGGCGAGCAGGGGCGAACAGGGGCACCCGTGCCTTGTTCCCCTGCTGATACATACCGGGGATGACTCTCTGCCCATGGTGCATATTTTAGCTCGAGGGCTTTTATACATAGTTTGTATAGACATGATGAAACGGGGTCCAAAACCCATTTTGAGCATGACAGCCCACAGAAAGGGCCATGACACGCTGTCAGAAGCTTTTTTTTGCTGTACATTAGCAAAGTCTATCATTGCAATCACTCTATTAAGGTGATTAACCGTGCTCCTACCCGGTATGAAGCCATGTTGATGCCTATAGACCAGTGGAATAATAACTTGAGCCAGCCTAGCTTGCCGTCCGCATTCATCAATGATACGGGTCTGTACGATCCTGGAAGTCTTGCTGCTTTGCCTTTTTCTTTTTTTTAAAACACAATATTAGCTTCATTCCAAGAGGGCGGTGGATTTCCAACCTGAGCTTCAAGGAATGTAGTCATCATGTCTTCTTTAATAATTTGAAAGAGTATACAATATATCTCCAACAGGAGTTAATCTTGCCCTGCCGCTTTCCCCAGAATAGTGAACCCAATGCTTCCTCAAGCTCTAGCACTGTAATCGGGGCTTCCAACACCTCTTGCCTTCTTGTCCAAGCACTGTTAGACCCACAGTTTGCAGAAACTTCTCAATGTTAGCCTGATCCACTGATCCTTGTGTATATAGCTCTTTATAGAAGGAATGGAACACCTCTAATATTGCTTCCTTAGTTACGGCCATCCCCCTTCCCATCTTCCAATGATTCTATTTTCTGTGCCGCTTGCCTGCCCCGCAGCCTTTGGGCCAAACAGCGGCCTGTTGCCTCCCCATATTCATGCCTTTCCTCACTATGCGTTTTATATTTGGCTGCTATTTCATGGCACCAAATCCCATTAATCTTAGCTTTGCAACATGCTATTTTAGTTTGTATTTCCTTAGTGTCTTCTTTGTCTCTCACCACTTGCATAAGTTACCGCAACGCTGCCTTTAACTCCTCAAGAAGACCCAACATATACTCCTTCTGTTGTCTTTGCTTGGCCCAACCATAGTTGAGCGTTTCACCTCTCAGCCCTGCTTTCAACGCATCCCATACCATTCGCAGGGCAGTCGAGCCTCTATTGCTCTCCAAAAATAAGTTTTGCCCACGTTTTAATATGGTCACTGTAGTGACTGTCTCCTAATAGCTTCTTATTAAAAGTGAATGACCTGTGTTTCCTTGCTTGACTATGACTAGTGAGATCTAGTACCACGGGGCCATGATCCGACGTTATTCGTGGCCAAACCTGCATCTTTGTACCTACAGTGAATGACCTGGACAGAAAAACATTGTCCAGTCGAACTATTTTGTTGTGGGGAAAAGAATAGAACGTATATCCTGGATCCCCATGGTTTACTGCAGCCCATCCATCAATTCACCCGTGGCTCTGCAAAAGCTGTTTTAAGGCACTATAGACTTTTGGTTTACGCCCTGTGTACTTCACTTATCCCACATCCCACATCTTCCCTTCCCCATGAAGGTTGAAGTCCCCACACAATATCAGAGGAGTTCCCCATATAGCCAATTCAACGTTCAGAAATTCCAGAGTCTCTGCCTCATCCACATTCGATCCATGTACCATGCAAAAGACTATCTTGGTATCCCCTACAATACATTCTGTTATGGCCCACCTCCCTAGATTATCTACCTTCTCCCTTTCCGTCCCAGCTATTCCTTGTCTCCCTAAAATTGCAACACCCCTATTCATAATTGACTTTCTAGAAGCTGTGATCAATGTATATCCAAGCTCACTCAGTATCTTGCGATTATTCCATGGCACATGTGTCTCTTGTATGCACAAGATATCAGGGCTAATCAACTTTAAGTCAGCAGCTTTGCGTTTCTTTTTAAGAAAATTCTTCAGACCACATACATTAAATGTGCATATGTGCAGACTCCTAGCACTCCCCTTAGCTGCCATTGACACCAATGTTTCCCCCATTATATCTAATTTCCATGAATATCTCTATGTAAGTTGTGTTATCTCTATTGTACCTGCAATGAATTGATTTCCCACCTTTACCTTCCACCAACCCTTCCCCTTACTCCCCCGTGACCACCCCTTTAGCTCATATGAAAAAAATGAGCCCAGGATCTGGGTTCAGAGACCTGTCTTGTGTGGTGGCTAACTACAAAATAAAGTCTAAGTGTAGCCAGAAAAGAAAGAAAAATGTCTTTCTTTAGTCCCCTCACTCACCGGAGTTTCCTCACGGTGACATGCTTCATCATCGGGGTCCTCCCAGTTCTCTACGAAAAGGGGCGTGCTGCGACTTGCAAATTACGTAGGAGCACTGTAGTTGTGAAGGACTATGTGTGGTGCAGAAAAAAGTGGAGTGGGTGAATGTGTGAGTTAAAAATACCGTGCTAGTGGGCCTCAATGTTTTATTTTGCTCCTAGATTGGTATGTTAAAAATGGGGTTATACTGTACACCGACCAATAATGTAGGTAGGTTCAGTATGTGGTCAACATGTTTCACGTTACCCCTAGCGTTTCGTCAGGACCATACAGGGACCAGCCCTGTATTTTGCCACTCTTTGAAACCTAAATTAGGGTTGAGGAATTATTAGTGAAAAAAAGTATTTACAGTAAATAACGCTGATCTACTCAGATACATGCGTGGTTCAGAATACATACGCGGAACCTTTAGGGCGAATGTATTGCTCACTGAAGAACCTGTAAGAAAAATGAATAAACATAGATTAAAAACACCTCTCCCCTTTCTCAACAGAGATCGGGATCGTTTAAGTCCTTCATGATGCACGTTTCCAATACACGTACGTATACATGCACACTGTATATGGTGTTGTTTCCACCATATTGGTGCGTGCACGCTTTCATGTCCGGTGTCTGCTAGATAAAAAACACGTGAGTTGATCATAACGTGAAGTGTTTTTAACGAAACATCCAGACATGACTTAACAAAACCAAGACAGTGAACACACAATTAACACACAACTAGAGAAATTATCAAATATTTACATTTGTTGGTGCCTAATAGCACATCATGGTCTCTGAGGGGGGCGGTATCGCCGTGGTGGAAGCAATGCTGTAAAAATTACGGGATTATAAAAACGCGGTTAATTTTTAAAATAACCGAGAGGTTTTTAGGTCATCGTTGTATCAGAGACTCGATTTTCTTTTCTCTGTCATAGGACATGGAATGGTTCACTTACTTCCTATTCAGCAACGCCGCGCAGTATTACCTAGCTGTTGCCCCTCGGACCGCATCTTGGAGTGCGTTCCGCGGGCTCTGTTTTTGTTAATGTTAACTCCCATTTCCGGGATGAAACTAGACCGTTCTCCTAGAGCGGCCATCTTTGGGAGGGCAAAAGAAAAACGGCGAGTTAGTCTTTTGTCAGTGTCAATATGTTCAGCGTTTGCAATAAACAAAGATCACCGATATCGATAAAATTGGCAAAAGAGGAATGTTGTGAAACTCGTTTTTTTGTCCAGATTATCTAAACAGCCTCCTTAAACACAGCTAGAACGATTTTAAGGACACAAAAATAAAAATAAAAATTAGAAATTAATGAATTGAAACGCTCATGAGTCACAAAATACTGGCATAGAATCCTTGACATTTTAAGAATTTTTATAAGAATTTTTATAAGAGAGTAGGGGGTTATCTCTGTTACAAATCAAAGAAACAAAAGCTGATTCTGGTTGTTCCAAAAGACTTGACAGGACCTCTCTGTCCTGTTTAAGGCATACTACTGTTCTAGGATGTACAGGATTGGGGGATCACCGATTAAAAGCACCCCATGGTATATCATCATTCAGCCCATATACATCTGTCTGCAATTTGAAAACCCAGCGTTGTTCACGTTCGTGGAGGGTTTTCTCAAAGTTATCTTTGCTCTTCACGCATTCCAAAACCACCCATCTCAGATCGTTTGGTGTGTGGTTTTTTTCAATAAAATGGTTAGTCATGCATGTGGTTGATTTTTTACAGCGGATATTGCTCCTGTGCTCTACAATTTGAGTGCTGACTTTCCTTGAGGTCATTCTTACGTAATGTAAGTTGCAGGTACATGTGATCAAATACACCACCCCACTGGTATTGCAGTTTGAATAATGTTTGAGCTGCCATGTGGTGTTATTGTTAAAAGTGACAGACTTAGTCACTGAGGTCAGATGGCAGACACTACAATTGTTACATGGGTAGTGACCGTTTGGTAGAGGACGAAGTCTGTTGATGTTCTCCGCTGGTTTTGGTCGGGTATGGACCAGGTAGTTCTTTAAGTTCATTCCTCTCTGGTGGCTGAACATTGGTTTTGGGATGTTGAGATCACCACTATTCAGAATGGTCTAATGTTTTTTAACGATCTTGGTGACCTGGTTAGATACTTTATCAAAAGTTGTATTGCAGATTGGTCTTTCATTTGTTAACGTTTTAGTTGTTGATAGGACTCCGTCCTTTGCCCAGATGTTCAGGTCCAGGAACACCAAATGAGATCTACTCATTGTGTTAGTGAATTTCAGAAAACGGTCTTGTTCATTGAGCCAAAGGCAGAAGGTTGTAGCCTCTTCCTCATTGCCATTCCAGATTATTAGAATATCGTCAATGTAACGCTTCCACAGCATTATCTGATTGGTGTATGGGTTATTTGTGGTCAGGATTTTCTTCTTCTCCAAATGATGGACATATAGACCAGCTTCACTCGGCGCAAATGTACTGCCCATATTGGTCCCGTGTTGTTGGCGGTACCATGTCTCCTCAAAACGGAAAAAGTTTTCCGTAAGGGCCAGGCGGCAGCACTCAAGAACCACATGTCTTGGTGTGTGATATCTCCATTCTTCTTCGACTAGGACTTCCTCCAGGATTCCCAATGTTTCTTTGTGTGGTAAACTGGTGTAAAGACTCCCCACATCTAGACTTATCAAAATGCTTGATGTGGGGTCAAAACTCCTGTCCTTCAATAGGCAAAGTACATCCTTAGTGTCTTTTAGGTAGGTATCTGTCTTTTGGACTACTAGAGATACGGACACTGGACTAAAGAAGAAATCTTCTTTTGTTCCACCCACCCCCCCACAGCTTACCAGTCGAATTGCTAGCCTTTGAAAAAGCTGTCATGAAGGATGTCAAAGACCTGGACCCAAATACTATCAAGGTCTTCAAGAACACAAGCAACCTTGAGTTCGAAGCTATCCATGAACTATCAAAGAACAATACCATTACTATTAAGCCAGCGGATAAAGGTGGGGCAATTGTCCTACAAGACACTGAAAATTATAGACAGGAATGCCTACGTCTCCTTGCAGACACAAGGAACTATACCATCATTAAGGAAGACCCTACGGAAAGATTACGGATCAGCATTGCACACCTCATTGAGGAAAGTTTGGTCAACGACTGGATGGATAAGAAAGAATCAGATTTCTTAGTAAACCCCAGACCCATCATTCCTTATTTTTATACGATCCCGAAAATCCATAAACGCCTTGAACAACCACCTGGGAGACCGATAGTATCGGGAATAGGTTCTATTTTGGAGCCTTTGTCAAAGGACGCTGATGCATTCCTTCAACCAATAGTCCAAAAGACAGATACCTACCTAAAAGACACTAAGGATGTACTTTGCCTATTGAAGGACAGGAGTGTTGACCCCACATCTAGCCTATTGATAAGTCTAGATGTGGAGAGTCTTTACACCAGTTTACCACACAAAGAAACATTGGGAATCCTGGAGGAAGTCCTATTCGAAGAAGAATGGACATATCACACACCAAGACATGTGGTTCTTGAGTGCTGCCGCATGGCCCTTACGGAAAACTTTTTCCGCTTTGAGGAGACACTGTACCGCCAACAACACGGGACCAGTATGGGCAGTACATTTGCGCCGAGCGTAGCTGGTCTATATGTCCATCATTTGGAGAAGAAGAAAATCCTGACCACAAATAACCCATACACTAATCAGATAATGCTGTGGAAGCGTTACATTGACAATATTCTACTAATCTGGAATGGCAATGAGGAAGAGGCTACAACCTTCTGCCTTTGGCTCAATGAACAAGACCGTTTTCTGAAATTCACTAACACAATGAGTAGATCTCATTTGGTGTTCATGGACCTGAACATCTGGGCAAAGGACGGAGTCCTATCAACAACTACTCACCACAAACCAACCTCGAGAAATTGCCTCTTAACTTACAACAGCTTCCACCCAAGACATTTGAAGCAAAACCTCCCGTTTGGACAGTTCCTACGGTTGAGACGGTACTGTTCCAGCAAATTGGATTACCATGTGCAAGCGGAAGAATTAAGTGAAAAATTGAAACAACGGAATTACCCAAAGAAGATAATAAAAGAGGCCAGTAAAAGGGCAGGTAATAATAACAGAGATGCCCTTTTGGAACCAAAAGTACAGAAAACGCTAACAAATGAAAGACCAATCTGCATTACAACTTTTGATAAAGTATCTAACCAGGTCACCAAGATTGTTAAAAAACATTGGACCATACTCAATAGTGGTGATCTCAACATCCCAAAACCAATGTTCAGCCACCGGAGAGGAATGAACTTAAAGAACTACCTGGTCCATACCCGACCAAAACCAGCGGAGAACATCAACAGACTTAGTCCTCTACCAAACGGTCACTACCCATGTAACAATTGTAGTGTCTGCCATCTGACCTCAGTGACTAAGTCTGTCACTTTTAACAATAACACCACATGGCAGCTCAAACAATATTCAAACTGCAATACCAGTGGGGTGGTGTATTTGATCACATGTACCGGCAACTTACATTACGTAGGAATGACCTCAAGGAAAGTCAGCACTCGAATTGTAGAGCACAGGAGCAATATCCGCTGTAAAAAGTCAACCACATGCATGACTAACCATTTTATTGAAAAAAAACACACACCAAACGATCTGAGATGGGTGGTTTTGGAATGCGTGAAGAGCAAAGATAACCTTGAGAAAACCCTCCACGAACGTGAACAACGCTGGGTTTTCAACTTGCAGACAGATGTATATGGGCTGAATGATGATATACCCTGGGGTGCTTTTAATCGGTGATCCCCCAATCCTGTACATCCTAGAACAGTAGTATGCCTTAAACAGGACAGAGAGCTCTTGTCAAGTCTTTTGGAACAACCAGAATCAGCTTTTGTTTCTTTGATTTGTAACAGAGATAACCCCCTACTCTCTTATAAAAATTCTTATAAAAATTCTTAAAATGTCCAGGATTCTATGCCAGTAATTTTGTGACTCATGAGCGTCTTAATTCATTAAATTCCAATTTTTATTTTTATTTTTGTGTCCTTAAAATCGTTCTAGCTGTGTTTAAGGAGGCTGTTTAGATAATCTGGACAAAAAACGAGTTTCACAACATTCCTCTTTTGCCAATTTTATCGATATCGGTGATCTTTGTTTATTGCAAACGCTGAACATATTCACACTGACAAAAGACTAACTCGCCGTTTTCTTTTGCCCTCCCAAAGATGGCCGCTCTAGGAGAACGGTCTAGTTTCATCCCGGAAAATGGGAGTTAACATTAACAAAAACAGAGCCCGCGGAACGCACTCCAAGATGCGGTCCGAGGGGCAGCAGCTAGGTAATACTGCGCGGCGTTGCTGAATAGGAAGTAAGTGAACCATTCCATGTCCTATGACAGAGAAAAGAAAATCGAGTCTCTGATACAACGATGACCTAAAAACCTCTCGGTTATTTTAGAAATTAACCGCGTTTTTATAATCCCGTAATTTTTACAGCATTGCTTCCACCACGGCGATACCGCCCCCCTCAGAGACCTTGATGTGCTATTAGGCACCAACAAATGTAAATATTTGATAATTTCTTTGGTTGTGTGTTAATTGTGTGTTCACTGTCTTGGTTTTGTTAAGTCACGTCTGGATGTTTCGTAAAAAACACTTCACGTCATGATCACCTCACATGTTTTTTATCTAGCAGACACCGGACCTGAAAGCGTGCACGCACCAATATGGTGGAAACAATACCATATACAGTGTGCATGTATACGTACGTGTATTGGAAACGTGCATCATGAAGGACTTAAACGACCCCGATCTCTGTTGAGAAAGGGGAGAGGTGTTTTTAATCTATGTTTATTCATTTTTCTTACAGGTTCTTCAGTGAGCAATACATTCGCCCTAAAGGTTCCGCGTATGTATTCTGAACCATGCATGTATCTGAGTAGATCAGCGTTATTCACTGTAAATACTTTTTTTCACTAATAATTCCTCAACCCTAATTTAGGTTTCAAAGAGTGGCAAAATACAGGGCTGGTCCCTGTATGGTCCTGACGAAACGCTAGGGGTAGCGTGAAACATGTTGACCACATACTGAACCTACCTACATTATTGGTCGGTGTACAGTATAACCCCATTTTTAACATACCAATCTAGGAGCAAAATAAAACATTGAGGCCCACTAGCTCGTTATTTTTAACTCACACATTCACCCACTCCACTTTTTTCTGCACCACACATAGTCCTTCACAACTACAGTGCTCCTACGTAATTGGCAAGTCGCAGCACGCCCCTTTTCGTAGAGAACTGGGAGGACCCCGATGATGAAGCATGTCACCGTGAGGAAACTCCGGTGAGTGAGGGGACTGAAGAAAGACATTTTTCTTTCTTTTCTGGCTACACTTAGACTTTATTTTGTAGTTAGCCACCACACGAGACAGGTCTCCGAACCCAGATCCTGGGCTAATTTTTTTCATATGCCTCCTTAGGAGGACGACCTGTTCTTTAGTACCTCCTTTTCCCTCTGGTTATACACCCCTTTAGCTCACCTCCTAAGCCAAGGCCCCCCCCCCCCATGCATCTCCCCCATTAGAGAGGCCTTAGTGCCAATCGCCCTTGTGATGCTCGGCGAAAAGCCCACCTAGTGCTCACCCTTCCCTCAATTTTCTCATAGATGCGAGTGACATATCTTGACTCCCATTATCCAACATACCATTAATAACAGCCAATGCCTAGACATCAGTCCAATCATAAGGACTGAAGATATTCTTTGGCTGCAATATCTGAAGTAAAAAAGTGTGTCTGGCCCTTTTGAACAACCTTTGAAGTAGCTGGATTCAATAAGAATACTTGGGAGCATTTACTTGAAACGGATTGATCGATTGGCGCATCTGCCATCTTTTGTCCACTGTAAAATGGCAGTAGTCCGGTCTGACAAGGAATTATGTCCCCTTCCCCTTTTTCTTCCTGTCCGGGCGTGCCAGATCGTATACTGCCTGTCGAGCCAAGAAATTGTTTAATGAAATCAAGATCACCCGTGGTTGCTGGGCCAATTGGCTATTTTTTGCTGCCCGTTGCCAAAAAGGGAATCTGTGCGCTCTTAACACTTCTATTGACCAATTCCATTCTTTAAGTTTGGGAGTGCTTCCTCAAACATTTCAAACACAAATTTACGGACATTATCATGTCACTTTATACCAACTACCCATAAAGCTTTTCGGTGAAATGGCTACCGCAAAAGTTTCAACAGACCACAGGCTCAAACATGGGTGTGTCCTCGCACCCATTTTGTTCAACTTATATACAGCTGATCTAGGCTCTACACTATCAGGAGTCAACATAGTGACTCCAAGGATAGAACAAAACAAGATCTTCGTAATGCAGTATACTGATCCTCTTAGACCATACGAAGTCAGGACTCCAAAAGGCACTGGATGCCCTAAATAAATACAGTAAAAAGAACAACCTTGTGACCAGCTCAAGCAAAACTAAAGTCATAATTTTTGGCCACTAGTGGAACAAAAGGGCCCAGATTTGGTGGCTGGGTCACAGACAATCAACTGCATCGAAGCTATAATTATCTCGATGTATGGGTCACGGACACAGGGAAAACAACCATCAACAAAAGATGAAGATTAAAGGTAAATAAGCCATATGTGCTCTGTGCAGATTGAATTCCAACCTCCATAGCCCCACGACTGAAGGGGCATATTATCTAGTA
This sequence comes from Lissotriton helveticus, assembly GCF_964261635.1. NCBI lineage: Eukaryota > Metazoa > Chordata > Amphibia > Caudata > Salamandridae > Lissotriton > Lissotriton helveticus. The sequence goes on along the minus strand of NC_136061.1, from coordinate 1,450,778,889 downwards.
ATGGTGATGGCGATAATGATTGCCAACCCCACGTTTTGGCATTTTTTACATCGCATACTTTCCCGGATAGTTTTTGCATTGTTTTCGACGTAGTATCAACATACTGGTAACATGCGATACTGTCTGGGAAAGGACGCGTAAACGATCACTAACCGGCGATAAGTACTCCTGCAATATCTTTGCTTCGGCGGAAATGGATACATTAGCGGCATTTATGTTGCAGCTAATGCATCTTTTGACCCTTGGAGTTCCTGCACACCTGGGTGGCCGCATGACAAAATCATCATGTACTGCTGTCCACGCGCACAGGACATATAGTTGGAATTAACTGCAATATTAGACGAGTACCTCCTGCTGCCACACAGGGAGGTAAACAATCTGTCGCAATCATGTCTGTGATTAAGTTGTGGAAATCACGCCAACTCCAGTGACTGGAACACCCTAACATTGTGACTTTGTGCACCTCTTTGATGTTTGTGGGTCTCCTGATGGAGATCTTGGCTGCTCTTCCATTTTTACCTCCATGTATCAGCACCTTTAATCAGGTTTATAGCAGGTGTAAAATCCTGCGTTCATCGGTATTTAGCGCAAATTTTAATATCACGGTTCATATTAGATAATACAACGAAGTGGTGTTTGCGACTGTTACCTTGAAATTTAGGTCAGTGACGCCAACCTTGGTAGGCAGACAAAATATCGATTTTTTAATATCGACGTTTTAATATCAAAGGGACAGAATTTCGGAGGTAAGTAATATTGATTTTGTTAATATCGATGTAAGTAATATCGATATTAATAATATCGAGTTTTATATGATTTTTATTTATATTAATATGTATTTAATATGTATTCTTTTTTTTAAATGTCATTTAAGTAAATGTTGTATTTTAGTACCGTAGCGGGTTGTGGGTTTAAAGGGGAATAGGGAGGGAAATAATTTAATTATAGTAAATTAATTATTAATTTATTTAGGAATGATTAATTAATTGTAATTAATTGGTAATTTATTTTTATTAATTGGTAGTTTATTTTAATTAATTAATTGATTATTTGATAATTATGTTCTGTAGTCGGTTGTGGGTTTATAGGGGAATAGGGTGGGGAGTAATTTAATTATACTAAATTATTTTTTAGGAATTATAAATTAATTTTAATTAATTGGTAATTAAGTTTTAATTAATTGGTAATTTATTTTAATTAATTGAATAATTGATAATTATGTTCTGTAGCGGGTTGTGGGTTTATAGGGGAATAGGGTGGGAAGTAATATAAATGTAATTAAGTAATAATTTATTTTCATTATTCGTTTTTCTTAATTATATTATTGTTAATTAATTATTAATTGATAATTTATGTTTATTAATTGGTAATTAATTTAAATTAATTGATCAATTGATAATTATGTTAAGTGTATTATATTTTTATTGGTGTTTGTTGTGCGTTTATAGTGTGTAAAGTAATTGATATGTAATTAAGTAAGTATTACATTTATAGGTGGGTATTGATAATTAATTTATTGGATATTAATTATTAATTGGTATTTATGTTTTTTAATAATTATTTATTGGTATTTGTAAATAGTTTACATTAATTTAATCAATATTTGTTTTAATATTTTAAAATATTAGTTTATTTTTAAGTATGTTATTTTTACCCCTACGCTATCCAACACTTTCCCTACTGTTGCACTCTCTGGAGTGGGAATAGTAATTTTTACCCCTACGCTATCCAACACTTTCCCAACTGTTGCGCTCTCTGGAGTGGGAATAGTAATTTTTACCCCTACGCTATCCAACACTTTCCCTACTGTTGCACTCTCTGGAGTAGGAATAGTAATTGTTACCCCTACGCTATCCAACACTTTCCCTACTGTTGCACTCTCTGGAGTGAGAATAGTAATTTTTACCCCTACGCTATCCAACACTTTCCCTACTGTTGCACTCTCTGGAGTGGGAATAGTAATTTTTACCTCTACGCTATCCAACACTTTCCCTACTGTTGCACTCTCTGGAGTTGGAATAGTAATTTTTACCCCTACGCTATCCAACACTTTCCCTACTGTTGCACTCTCTGGAGTTGGAATAGTAATTTTTACCCCTACGCTACCCAACACTTTCCCTACTGTTGCACTCTCTGGATTGAGAATAGTAATTTTTACCCCTACGCTATCCAACACTTTCCCTACTGCTGCACTCTCTGGAGTGAGAATAGTAATTTTTACCCCTACGCTATCCAACATTTTCCTTACTGGTTTTTTTTTTAGAGTTGGAATAGTATTTTGTTCCCTCTGTTACTTAATATTTTTTGTATTGTTTTAGGTAATGTAGTATATAATTAATTTAAAAAATATTAAAAATATATTTTTTTAATTTGTTTTGCATAATTATTTAATTTTTATTTATGTTAATATTTTATGGGTATAGATGAATTTGTAATATATAATATTTTTAATTATTTATAAGTTATTAAAATAAATATTACAACTGATTATTAAGTATATATATATTATATATTATATGTATATGTTTAATTATTTTTTATTACATTATGTATATTACTTATTATTTTAAATAATATAATATATTTTGTACTATGTTTATTACATTTTTAAGTATTTTTAAATGAATTTTACATATTTGTTTTATTAAAAAACAATATTTTTAAAAAACAATATTTTTGACATCAATATTTTTTTTCCGATATTTTTGTACTCACCTTTTTGTAGATAGGATGTCGATATTGTTGACATCGATAATATTGCTCCGATATTTTTGTAGGTTGATATTTTGTCTTTCTATATTTTGTCATACATCCGCCTACCTTGCATGTCATTAGTGATTCATATCACTGGCATGCAAGGCGATAAGAAAATCAGCAGCTAACACCGAAAAGCTTGGCCTAACGCATGTTAGCGCAGGCTTGCTAATATGGCGATAACAATTTTGCCGCTTTATCTGCAAAAAGTGTAGCTAAAGCGGCAATAATGCCCTTGATAATATGCCCCAAGGTGATTTGAAGGGTGGAAAAAGCAAACTATGGCCATCAAGCATATTCTAGCTAACTAAAGGCTGAACTAAATACAATGAAATGAAAGAAGTACAAAAGAATCTTCAAACTACTCCTAGGTACACAAAACACATTCGTTTGCCTGGGGTTCTGCTTAGTATCTCAAATACTAGAATGTATGGCTGAACATGTCAAATATTTTTTTCTGATAACTAGAGCTCCTGAAAATTCAATGCAAACAGATCTAAAAATCGCCTTTACCTCTGGTAATAACCCCTGGGTTAACTGAATACACCCGTCGAAAAACTAAATCTTGTCATGGAAAACTGGGGCAATGATGCGATTTCTTTTTCTGCGGTTTAGTCCTCCATAAAAAAGCTGCTTTTTCAGCTCTACTGGAGAAAGGCACATATGCTCACTTAATACCAGCCTACATAACACGCAATACATAACCATACATATCTGCACCAAGCACAAGGAAAACACTGCCTACGAGAAATAATGTGGGCTAGACTAGTCCCACTTCCCAAAAAAGAACTGAATGTCAACTGTAAATCCCGCTACAAGGTCACATGTTGCAGACTACGCAACTATAAAAAAGAATCATTACTCCACCTAATATGCTGCTGCCCAGTATTGCTCATGCTCGCTGCAGGCTCTTAAAATCTATTTTCCTATAGTATGGCTCACGCATGGTGGTGGAGGCGTTGAATCTCTTGTTTTTATGGGAATCCCTGTCACACTTGACAACATTCTGCAAATACATAAAACATATGTAGAAGCTGCTAAATGACAGGTTACCTGGACTAAACACGAGGGCCCATCCTAGAACATACTCCTCCTTGAGTACCAGGATGTACCTCACTGGTCAGATTGAGAACGGCCTCAAGGAATGCACCCGAAGACAACGAAGACAACAAAATGTCCGGAGTTGACTGCACCTTGCTAATAAATACACAACATAGCCAATTTTTACAAAGAGCGCAACAAGGCACTTGCATTTCTTAAGATTCACGGTTTCTTGCTGGTATTCCTAAGGCAAGACCTTGAAGCAATCGAAATAGCATCCTTGATTTTTTTTAGATGAATTCAGTTGTTTTAACCTTATGTTTTTATAGCATTCTTTTTTGTATCTATGTAATGATGTTAAGTAATCATACAATAAAGTTCTCATGCATTCAGTCATTCAGTTAAGCTGTAACGTCACAGTGCCTTTGTTAGCACACAGTGTGAAAAACAGGTCACTGAGCTGGATAACAACTACTATTTAAACAACGAAAGATGTAACTAGGCGTTTGGCTGATATTTTCCCACAGATTTAAACCAGAAAATTGAGTCATTAGCTAGTAAGGTGACAGTATTATTAGTGGATTTGATTATTGTACTATAGGGGTTCAGTGCAAGTAAGACCAAGTCTGTCTGTACTGCAATCACTTTTTTTAGTGAGCTAAATTAAAGTGCTTAAATTATACTTACAGCATTTTGGTGTTTTTATTTTCAAAGTACAGTATTAATGTTTTTTCATGGATGTCTTTTGGAGGTAGTCAGGGGTCACATGTGTAACCGCTGTCTTGCTCCCTGCTACTCCTGGCACATCCTTTGCAACGCTTGGCCTCATCAGGGCAAAAGAGTGCGTTCGCTAACAAAGTGGCAGGAGTAACAAGGAGCAAGCTAGAGGTCACTGTTGCGACCCCTGACAACCTCCAAATGACGTCTACTTATCTGTAATAAAAGTATCTCTTTCATGTATGAAACTAAGAAAAGCATTTAAAAGAGGTTTAGGGAAGGTGACCCAAATATTGTAAGAAGTAAAATAAGCTCTTTTGTTCATTGCAAGCATAGTGCAGGAAATGTCTGTGTGGTGGCATGACAGAATATCGTGAGCAACAATATTGTGACACCAGAATAGTGTCAAAAATATAATCTACAAAATAAAGATTTACATACTTTAGCCCTCATTTATGGGATTTTGCTGCGTTGCCTTATGTCAAAGTGAAAGGGCATGAATGCACCTTATTTATGACAAGTGCCCCATCCCACATGTGTATTGTTAATTATTTATAATAGGGAGCAACCAGTTACCACACTAAATGATATTGCGTTTGCTTGTACTAATAATTGAACTGCAACAATGCCACGTTTCACTGATGTCCTTTTTGCTTCATTTCTTTTAGGTGCTCAAGAGACAACATCACCCAGAGTACTGCCAGAAAATAGGCCTGTGCCTGGCGTGATGTATTAGTGACGACACATCACAGACATCTCTTCAACTTGTGAAGCTAAGGGCCACTGCTATCTGACAGCTTGAAGATAGTCCCAAATAAAGGTGCTAGCAAGAAAGTGTCCAGTGAGAAGAAGAAGGAGCTTACCACCACCACTGGTATGTCATTGTTGACCCAGAGTTTGGATAAAAAAACATGTGTTTGCCGCACCAGCCTCTGGGGAGCAATGCGGGAGCAGCATCCCCAAATTAGTGGACCCCCAATCTAGGCCCGAGCCCATGTCTGTCACAGAGGCAGCCAATCTAATCACCGCAACGCAGACGAGCAGCGATGTTGAAATTGACTTATCAAGCCAAGTAGTACTCAATCATTGAAAGAAACTCAGGGAAGTGGACAATGACAACAGCCACAACTGGAAATTGTAGTTCCTCCCAAAGTAGGAGCAGTTCAAGAGATTGAGTTTCATTCTGAGGAAGAAGAGCAATCTGATATTTCAGATAATCCATTGTCTTCTAGATCTCCAGCTAGAAAAAGGAGGGTTAGTGATGCATCATCTTCTTCTTCGAGTCCCCCTTCTGAGGATCTAGAAACCACTTGGATCCCACCTCAGTCTGAGAGTGAGACACGCGACAAGGCTAGGAAAAAGGAAGGTTCCAGAAAACGTTACAGTTATTGAGACAGATGTAGAAGATGTGGATGACGACGAGCCTGTCATCATGGATGTTAGCCCAGCCCCACTGGAGACCAACATTACCCCATCACAACTTCCCGTGGGGCATATGGCAGTGGCACCACAGATCCATCGACCGCCAGCTGCCATATTTGCAAAGCCTCAACAGTGACCTACAACAACAACCACCTCAGTAGAAGTAGGTACTGCAGAGAGTCAAACGTCAAAACGCCCATCTACCATCAGTTCATTCGACATTGGCAGAGGCACCGGCATCAGAAAGTTGAGCTCCCCCATTTGGAACTTCTTTTCGGTTAGCCAGAAGGAGGTGAACATTGCCATATGCTCCCTCTGCGATGCAAGTGTTAGTCGGAGTAAGCTTGGGACAAACTACGGTACCGCGGACACCATGCGATTAATTGGGAGGCACACCATAGCAGCCAAAAAACTGCAAGTGCTTTTGGTGAAGGGGTTGAGCTGCGTAGGAGAGTAGGGTCTGCTTCCTATGGTCACCCCCACTTTTTGCTGTGGTTTTCTGGTTTTCCGACTTTTCGATTGGGTAGTGGGTCACCTTTGTGAGCCCCTGTATAGTGTACCATAGGTACCCAGGGCATAGGTGCATCCAAGGCCTACCAGGGGCTGCAGCATGTATTATATCACCCCTGGCTGGCCATCCAAACTCTCAAGTGAGATGAGGGAATGCACACCTTATTCCTTAGTCCAATCAATTTTTGTTTTGAAATTTAGTCCATCCTTCGTAGTTTTGCGTGCAGAATAGGTTTATAGGCATGCCCCACTGCCAGAAGTTAAGAAACTTTGCAAAGAAATGGGACTACATAGCCCCAAAGCCAGTCGCACAGCATCATGCCGCATCGTTTGCGTGCATGTTTTCTCCATTCTTTCATCAATTATTTTATATTTTCCACTTTTAACCATGCTTTGAATACGTGCTTCAATATATTCATGCTTTTTTACATCCATGATCCACGGTGCGGTATAAGGCCAATTTTCAAGTTTCTAGTATTCAACTCGTGCCGATCCGGGCTACTTAAAAAGAATACGATAAATGCCAGAAGTCCGTCACAAGCAAAGATTTATTGTCAGATAAAAAACCCAATGCATTTCGGGCTATTCCATGCCCTTCATCAGGGGTCACTGTGAACAATCAGAATACAATAAATAATTAGCACTACTTTTCACAGCTAAATATAATGCAGCATGTTCACAATACTCTCGTATATAAATAAAAGCATACAAATTTGGTACTTCTTTTCAGTCACTCACCCTCTATATTCCTCTTATGCATTGCACCAATCTCCCCATCTCCAGGTGTAAACCTCCATGCACCCGCCCTTTTCCCTCCTACATTATAACCTCTCCAAGTCGTCAGTCTGTCACGCCCATGTTGGAATCCTGTTCGTGTCCCCAGTCCCACGCATATTACCCTTACGCGAAACAAATTGGTAGCGTTTTAACTAGCTTCAATGTGCGTGTCATGTTACCATTCCCGCTCTTAAAGAACACAAGGTTTCACCCTTATCTTACACATTGGATATTTAAATACAAGCGTCTCTTTTTTTTCCCGCTCAGCTTACCTCTTTGCTTGTATCCCGTAACCTTCCATCCCCACCTTGTGCCTCCAACGATAAAATCCGTCAGTTCCCACCCACTCTCTTAAGTACCTATCACCCCTTACTCTCCTTTCCGATTGGCTCAACACGCTCTAGGAACCCCGCCTTTGTACAACCTCAAGATGAACTACTTTTCCCAAAATGCACGCCTTCAATATCACGTAATCTTCCATAGTGATTTTATATTAATTCCAAAAACATATCAACATTATCAAGTCCATATATTTCACGATGTGCCGTCTTCATGTGACTTGCGGCGAACTTCGATATTTTTGTCCAACCGTAGGATCCGGTTCATGTTTGTAATATACTTATCAAATTCTTGAATTTTTGTTGCGGGTGCAATCCCTCGGTAGGGCTGTAGTTAAGATATGTATCAAGTGAGATGAGGGAATGCACACCTTATTCCTTAGTCCAATCATTTTTTGTTTTGAAATTTTGTCCATCCTTCGTAGTTTTGCGTGCAGAATAGGTTTATAGGCATGCCCCACTGCCAGAAGTTAAGAAACTTTGCAAAGAAATGGGACTACATAGCCCCAAAGCCAGTCGCACAGCATCATGCCGCATCGTTTGCGTGCATGTTTTCTCCATTCTTTCATCAATTATTTTATATTTTCCACTTTTAACCATGCTTTGAATACGTGCTTCAATATATTCATGCTTTTTTACATCCATGATCCACGGTGCGGTATAAGGCCAATTTTCAAGTTTCTAGTATTCAACTCGTGCCGATCCGGGCTACTTAAAAAGAATACGATAAATGCCAGAAGTCCGTCACAAGCAAAGATTTATTGTCAGATAAAAAACCCAATGCATTTCGGGCTATTCCATGCCCTTCATCAGGGGTCACTGTGAACAATCAGAATACAATAAATAATTAGCACTACTTTTCACAGCTAAATATAATGCAGCATGTTCACAATACTCTCGTATATAAATAAAAGCATACAAATTTGGTACTTCTTTTCAGTCACTCACCCTCTATATTCCTCTTATGCATTGCACCAATCTCCCCATCTCCAGGTGTAAACCTCCATGCACCCGCCCTTTTCCCTCCAACATTATAACCTCTCCAAGTCGTCAGTCTGTCACGCCCATGTTGGAATCCTGTTCGTGTCCCCAGTCCCACGCATATTACCCTTACGCGAAACAAATTGGTAGCGTTTTAACTAGCTTCAATGTGCGTGATAAAATCTGTCAAGGGGTGATAGGTACTTAAGAGAGTGGGTGGGAACTGACGGATTTTATCGTTGGAGGCACAAGGTGGGGATGGAAGGTTCCGGGATACAAGCAAAGAGGTAAGCTGAGCGGGAAAAAAAAGAGACGCTTGTATTTAAATATCCAATGTGTAAGATAAGGGTGAAACCTTGTGTTCTTTAAGAGCGGGAATGGTAACATGACACGCACATTGAAGCTAGTTAAAACGCTACCAATTTGTTTCGCGTAAGGGTAATATGCGTTGGACTGGGGACACGAACAGGATTCCAACATGGGCGTGACAGACTGACGACTTGGAGAGGTTATAATGTAGGAGGGAAAAGGGAGGGTGCATGGAGGTTTACACCTGGAGATGGGGAGATTGGTGCAATGCATAAGAGGAATATAGAGGGTGAGTGACTGAAAAGAAGTACCAAATTTGTATGCTTTTATTTATATACGAGAGTATTGTGAACATGCTGCATTATATTTAGCTGTGAAAAGTAGTGCTAATTATTTATTGTATTCTGATTGTTCACAGTGACCCCTGATGAAGGGCATGGAATAGCCCGAAATGCATTGGGTTTTTTATCTGACAATAAATCTTTGCTTGTGACGGACTTCTGGCATTTATCGTATTCTTTTTAAGTAGCCCGGATCGGCACGAGTTGAATACTAGAAACTTGAAAATTGGCCTTATACCGCACCGTGGATCATGGATGTAAAAAAGCATGAATAAATTGAATCACGTATTCAAAGCATGGTTAAAAGTGGAAAATATAAAATAATTGATGAAAGAATGGAGAAAACATGCACGCAAACGATGCGGCATGATGCTGTGCGACTGGCTTTGGGGCTATGTAGTCCCATTTCTTTGCAAAGTTTCTTAACTTCTGGCAGTGGGGCATGCCTATAAACCTATTCTGCACGCAAAACTACGAAGGATGGACAAAATTTCAAAACAAAAAATGATTGGACTAAGGAATAAGGTGTGCATTCCCTCATCTCACTTGATACATATCTTAACTACAGCCCTACCGAGGGATTGCACCCGCAACAAAAATTCAAGAATTTGATAAGTATATTACAAACATGAACCGGATCCTACGGTTGGACAAAAATATCGAAGTTCGCCGCAAGTCACATGAAGACGGCACATCGTGAAATATATGGACTTGATAATGTTGATATGTTTTTTGGAATTAATATAAAATCACTATGGAAGATTACGTTATATTGAAGGCGTGCATTTTGGGAAAAGTAGTTCATCTTGAGGTTGTACAAAGGCGGGGTTCCTAGAGCGTGTTGAGCCAATCGGAAAGGAGAGTAAGGGGTGATAGGTACTTAAGAGAGTGGGTGGGAACTGACGGATTTTATCGTTGGAGGCACAAGGTGGGGATGGAAGGTTACGGGATACAAGCAAAGAGGTAAGCTGAGCGGGAAAAAAAAGAGCTGCTTGTATTTAAATATCCAATGTGTAAGATAAGGGTGAAACCTTGTGTTCTTTAAGAGCGGGAATGGTAACATGACACGCACATTGAAGCTAGTTAAAACGCTACCAATTTGTTTCGCGTAAGGGTAATATGCGTGGGACTGGGGACACGAACAGGATTCCAACATGGGCGTGACAGACTGACGACTTGGAGAGGTTATAATGTAGGAGGGAAAAGGGCGGGTGCATGGAGGTTTACACCTGGAGATGGGGAGATTGGTGCAATGCATAAGAGGAATATAGAGGGTGAGTGACTGAAAAGAAGTACCAAATTTGTATGCTTTTATTTATATACGAGAGTATTGTGAACATGCTGCATTATATTTAGCTGTGAAAAGTAGTGCTAATTATTTATTGTATTCTGATTGTTCACAGTGACCCCTGATGAAGGGCATGGAATAGCCCGAAATGCATTGGGTTTTTTATCTGACAATAAATCTTTGCTTGTGACGGACTTCTGGCATTTATCGTATTCTTTTTAAGTAGCTCGGATCCGGACGAGTTGAATACTAGAAACTTGAAAATTGGCCTTATACCGCACCGTGGATCATGGATGTAAAAAAGCATGAATATATTGAAGCACGTATTCAAAGCATGGTTAAAAGTGGAAAATATAAAATAATTGATGAAAGAATGGAGAAAACATGCACGCAAACGATGCGGCATGATGCTGTGCGACTGGCTTTGGGGCTATGTAGTCCCATTTCTTTGGCCATCCAAACTGACACCACAGGCTGAACCCTCAGCCTGGGCAAGGTGGTGTAATCACCCCTTTCTTAGATATAGTATACCTATATCTACCCTTATATATAGACACATGCAAGCACGTCCCCAGACAAGCTTTTAGTGTATTGGGGCAGGGAGGGCTGCAAAATGAGACACTGCCTGGGGCACACAAGGTGCTTCATGCATAGCCCGGTTCAAACCAGTTGCTGGGGCACTCCAGCTCCAGCTCTGGTGCGAAACTGGACAAAGAGAAAGGGGTGTAACTACCCCCTTCTCAGGGTCCAACCATAGGAGGGACCTAGCAGGTAATCCAGCCCCTTAGTTTGGTATAAAGTTAGGAGCTGTGTCTAGAGACATCAGATTACCCTGGAAAGAAACTACGAAACAGAACTCTTGGACTTCGACATTCTATGCTGACTAGAAGACTGAAGCAGATCTCCCTTGTGACCAAAGAGTGACCACCCTGTTCAAACAGGCACCACCAGTAACTTGCCGGTTTGCTTTGTCGACGCTCCCGATGGAACCCGACAACTCAGCTACTCAGGGCCTAAATTCTAGACTTCGTGGACTCCGACCCACATCCACAGCAAAGCTGAGACCCGTGGCGGACACGAGAGGCGTGGAACCAGACTCCCTGGACATCCTGCAAATTGCTAACTGCATCGACTCCTAGGGTAACTTGCAGTTGTGCATTGGGACATAAGAAGCCTCAGACTCGAGCAATATCTTCACCAGAGCTCAGCCCTCCACACTCCATGAGTGCCGCGTGGGGCCCGCTCCTGCATTTCAGCTTGATGCGTCTTCCCGGTTGCTAGCCCATTGGCTAGTGAGCCCCCGAAGACAATCCTTTGAATTTCCTAGATTTGACTGGTTGCTCTAGACTTGCTCCATCTTCCTTCCAAAAGAGAAGTGCCTCTGACCTTGCTGGTCTGACCTGAAGCGAATCTTCATTTCCTGTGTGGGTTGCGGTTACCAAGGCTTGTTGGGTCCAATCCGGATACCGACACTGTAGGCAGCTAGATCTTTTGTGGTACAGCTTGACTCCAGCTCCTGGTTGTCGTCGACGCCTCCTGGTCCTTGTGGCTGCAGAGACAGGCTTCACCTCTTCACCTGTTTGCATCACAACATCACCTGGTTCCATCCTGGTTCCTTCCTGGTCACTGGCTAGTGACCCAGACTCTGTCCCCTCTGCTTTCAGGTTCTTCAGCTCCTCGATCCACCCTTGGATCCACCCGGACACTCTTCCTTCGGCCGCCTGCAGCACTTCTTTTGCAGGTCTCTATTGAAAGCATCTACAAAACCCGATACGAAAAGGCACCTATGCACCCGGCTTCCCTGGGTGAGGTAACTCGAGTACTCCGGTGCTCCCCTGGGTAATGACTATCCAAGTGTCCCAGTTTAAAGGGTTTTCACCGTAGTCCACCCGGAAGTGTCCTTAATCAGTAACTTTGTGACTTCTTCGTTCTCCATTGTAAGTCAATGGTAACTTGCGTCTGTGTTCCCACACTGCACGCGTCTTCCGTGGGTCTCCTACTTCCAAACCTTTAGTCCTGTAGTGTAGCCCCAGTGATTCCCTAGGCCCTAGGCCTATTCACCTTTCCTGAAGTGGCTTTTATACCACTTACTTAGTATATGGTTCGTGAGACCCTAGGGCAGAATTGTATTTGTGCAACTTATAGTATGCTTAATGAGTAACTTGTAACGTATCTCGAACTCTGACCTCATAAAGAGTGCAGAGGGGTTGTGTTAGTAATAAATACATTTATATTTGATATATACCTTGTGTGGTGTCCTTTCATTTGGTATTCAAGGGATTATATATGGTAAAACAGCTGGCTTCGCATGCTCTCTGAAGTTTTAGCCTAAGACTGCTTATCCATGCTACCACTAGGATAGCTGGTCCATAAGGTTGACTTTACAACCATCACCATAAGGGTCATTTAGGCTGGTGCAAGGTGCCCACTAGAATAGTGGACAACATATGCCAGGCTAACTTCTCACAAGCAGCATATCTGATCTTCTTTTGTTGGAAGGTGAAGAAGAGAAACACATCTTTCTTACGCAAAGCAGCCCTCTCTCCAGCAGTGCAGTACTATTGCCCACATCAACAACATCGCAATGGCACAAGACCAGGTCGAGACATCAAGCCAACGGAGGATAGTGACTTCCCTGCTGAAAAGCACATTGAGCATACCACTGTCTGCTTTCAAGAAGTCACCTGAATCAGTGGCATCAGGAATGAAAAAAATAAGGCTGCTATTCTTGCCATGTTTAGGCCGGAGGGGTCGTATGAACGCAACCACCCAACAACACGTTTGTGGCTAAAATGTTACCTCTGGAACTCCTCCCTTTTTCTTTCGTGGAAGGGGGTGGGTTTTCTTGAATTCGTGGCAGCCATCTTCCCAAAATTGAAGGTGCCCAGCCGGACCTATTTTGCCAGAGTTGCTGTTCCAGTACTACATCACGATGTGCTGGAATTGCTTTGGGAAGCTTTGCAGCACAGTGCCGTTCACAGTATCTACCTGACAACAGACATGTGGACCAGTTGCCTAGCAACTGATTACATGTGCATCACTGCACACTGGATCTCCTTTGTGTGGTGCTAGAGAAAAAAATATCTGCAGATGTTGACACTCATGAGATCCTGTGTTTGGCGCACTGCATCAACATCATTGTACAGGACTTTCTCAAAAAAGAAGACTAAGTGAGCAACTTGCTATTCACCTGCAGAAAAATCTGCACTTATTTCAGCCATTCATTTATAACCCGGAAACAGCTGAGGAGGGTCATTCAGCAGGATAATAGAATGCTTGTTAAGACCTCATCCAGGAGGTGCCATCATGTTGGACTTATGACATGCTTGAACGCCTGTTTGAGCAATACAGACCTATCAATGAATATGTCATGCAAAGAGGGGATGCTTCTGTGAAAGGCATGACCATTGAGAAGGACTAATGGGGCCTAGTCAAATGCCTGACAGAAATGTTGCTTCCTTTTGAGGTGTCCACACCAGAAGTCAGCAAAGAGGACAGTACCGTAGGCCAAGCTATCCTGTTGATGCACATGCTACAGGAACAGCTAAAGGACGTGTTCGCAATGGACATAGGTGTGGAGAAAAAAAATATGCATTGACTTGGTGGAGAGCTTAATCCTTTGCTTGACTGCTAATACAAGGGTGCAAAGAGACATTGTGTCCTCCAAACATTACACCTGTGCCACACCTCTTGACCCACAATACAAACCATTACTGTCCTCTTTAATTATTTTTTCAAATGGGGATGTTAATGTTATTGAAATTTCTTAACTGCTACCCAAGGGTGTCCTGGCGCTGAAACCAAATAAGATGTAAGAAAATACAAAACATGGATAGCTGAGCAAGGCAGTGAACTAGGAAAAGAATGGCAGGGAATTAGAGGCCCACTCCACCAGGGCAAAAGTCCTGCAGGGCAGGCTTTAAGTTCAGAGCCTGAGGGCTTGGCTGTTGGCTCACAGTAGCTAAAACGATCAACAAGAACACCATCAACAACAAGAGGAGTGGCATCAGCTCCAAACTCTGCAATGGAGTGGTTTCTACTGGCAGGGGCTTAAGTCCATTGCAGAGGCAAAGGCAAAGGCAAAAGAGGTTGAGCAAAGTGGAGTACCAGCAATGAACATTGAGCGAATGGTGCAGACCTAACTGGATGGCGCAACAGTGGTCTACCTTGATTAAGATCCATTAGTGTATTGGTATGGGAAGAGGCGCAATGGCCAGTGCTCAGCAGTCTGGCAATATACTATATGGCTTGCCCAGTGGCCAGTGTCTCCGCCCAGTGTTTTTCAGGGCTGCTGGTGCTGTTGTCACAGTGAGAAGGACCAGTCTCTCACTTCAAAACATGGAGAGACTAACCATGATTAAAATGAATCAGCACTTTATACCACCATACTACTCCATGCCTGAAGAGCCATAGGAGGAATATGAGGGAGACTCAGGTCATGAAAGTAGTGTGTCAGATGGCCTACTTCTGGGTAAGCCACCAGAGTTTGAGGACGGGTTGTTTACTAGGCCTGGGCCAACAACAACCATAGAACTTTCTCTCTCAGTCTCTAGTCTATCTCTGATCTGCTTTCTTTATTTCTTTGACTCCAAAAAAAAGATATAGCTACTAGGGAACATTATTATTTCGTTTATTATTTGGTTGTGGCTGATTGACCAATTCATCCCCGATGTCTTACTCTTAAATATATTTTATTGTCTGATTGGAGTTGCATCTGTGTGCACTGAAGAAGTAGTGACTCCCATCTACACCCATTTCCCTCAACGGCATTGGATGGAGAATACAAACACGGGACCCTGGGCCGTGACTATCTATCCTTTCCTACCCTAGAGGGACTTCCCCACATGTGACATTAGAAATGTATAATTCGATTTACACTGGCCATTCTCTGCTTTATGAACAAATGGATCTGAATTCTGCAATGTACCACAAATCAATCACTATGAGCACACCAGAAGAACAGGTAAATGGCATGCAATGCACACAGAATGATTGTTGTTTGTTGTCAACTTGTGATGTGTCATCCTGTGTGTTGAGAAGAGATGATTCATGTAGTGGCAGGCAGTGAGACACTGGGTGGTTGTTTTCCTGTAACTATTACGCTTAAAATGTGTTTGTAATGATTTAAAATGTTGGTAGCCCACTGATGGCTTCTCAATTAATTTCCCCTGATGGTTATATCTTTTACATCCCCATTGAGATATAGCAAGATCCCTTCAACGGGTCCACTCCACAGTCCACACAGCTTTGTTTTATTGTTTTCTGTTTTATACTCCTCAACAGAAACCATTTGGTGATGACTTTGAAGTGGCCTAAATATAAACAGACCCACATACCTCCGTGTAGTGGTGGTGAGTGACAGCGGAGTGTTGATTTAAAAGACAAAGAGGAGTTGAGAAATAAGTATCCTTGTCATGTTTGCAGTAAATTTGGACACTGGCATCACAAGTGTAAGAGTTTTTGAGAATATATACGGATCTTGTCACTTGGGAAACTTTAACATCATGTACTCGGGGGCAATTAACCAGATTTAAATTCTATCAAACTTTGGTGGAAGCAGAAGATGATATAGATCAGGATATCCAAAAGCTCTGGAGTGTTGATGTTCCTAACATGATTTTGAGTGAGGTTTGTGTGGACTCATTTGCATAACTCCGAGAGATAGTTCAACCTGACTTTCTTAAATGAAATCATCTTTTTATCCTATATCGGGTATATTGGTCCCCAGCAAAATTAACAACATTTTCTGGAACTCGGTATGTCTGTTCTAGGTGTCGAGATCCTTTAGCAGATGACTGCCATATGTTTTTACCCTGTCCAGGGATTACAACATTTTGGATGGACCTTTGTGAATTTTTGTCAGATGTAACCGGAATTCAGATAGAAGTAAGTCCCTTACTTATATTTTTCTGAAGATGCCAAGATAGTATTTCTGATTCAAATAAAATGGCTGCAAGACTAATCTTTTATGTCATCTTTATGGAACGACAGGAGAATTGCGGAGCCTGGAAATCAGCTATTCCACCCCTTTTCTCGGAGTGTTAAAACAATATAATGCACATAAGTCAACAGGACATGGCATGTGACCCTAGAAGTCGGGAGGGGATATGGGCTATGTTGGTTGATTGGTGTCAAAGAACTGGGGTACGATGATTAAGCCAATAAACAGCTGTTGGTCCTGGTCCCCTTCTTCGGTACGTTATGCTAGAGAAGGGTAGGAGTGGAAGCTGCTAGATTTCTTGAGTGGAACAACTTCATTCCCGTCTGGACTTCGGTAAGGAAATGGAGTATTGCCAACAAGTTAATTGGCAGAATGAGGACCAAAAATAAAAAATAAAAAATATATTAAAAAAATATATATATTTTTTTAAAAACGAGTGTGAGTTTTTAAAATAATAGAGAACAGGTAGGAAATTGTGACCAAATGCAAATGCAGAATCAGGGTTATCAGGCACAGATGAATCAAGGGCAGATGAATCAGATACAAAATCAGAATTCACAAATGCAGGTGTCAAATAATAGAGGACAGGGTATGCAAACACCACAAGCTCCTATGCCAAATCAGGTTGTGAATGGTCAAATGTAAAGGTACAATGCAAATGTAGGTTTTCATACAAGTGGTAAAATTAATTCAAATGTTCAGGTGGCTTCTCTATGTTTGATGCAGTCTAGAGGTAGATCAGTCAGGTCCCTCTGTGGATGAAGAGGTTGATGGTAATGACCTTATATTCCTTGTAGATACTGGTGCTACCCATTCCAATGTGAGAACTATGGAAATCCCTAAACTACCCCTCTCGGGAGAAAGTATCTAAGTTGTAGGAGTTTCAAAACAAATTAATTAAAATACCAGTGGCAAAACCAATGAAAGTTCAAAATGGAAATTTTCAAGAATTACACAAATTTGTTGTATGTGACACTAGTCCAAATAATCTGTTAGGAAGGGACTTATTGTGTAAAATGAACTGTTCCATTCATTGTATCACAGATAGAATAGCATTTCACACGAAGGATGTGATTTTCAAAATGGCAAGGCAGGGAACAGAAGGGAATGAATTGTATCCATTGTTTACAGCAAATGATTTGCCTGTTGAGTTGAGAGATATTGTGTTGTCTGATGTGTGTGATTTTACACGGAAAGATATTTTATTAATGAAAGGAGTTGCATTGATTCAGATAACAGTAAAGCCAATGCTGAATTTCCAAAATCACCACTGTACAAAATGAGTCCTGAGACAATGGCAGGAGTAACACCTGTGATTAATATGCTGATTGAGCACTGTCAGTTCTATTCCAAACTCTTGGAACAGAACGAAGGTCAGTGGCATATTTTTATGCCACACTGCATCCAGTTGCTGCAGCCTTACCTGGATGTTTAAAAGCAGTTCTTGCTACTTGTGGGAGTCAAGAAGAGAGTGATTCAATTGTAATGGGACATACTTTGAAAGTGTATGTGCGACTTTCAGTTGAGATTTTGTTAACACAAACTCGCACACAGCATCTTACGAGCAGTCGGTTAACAAAATATGAGCAAGTGATACTGGGAGCTGAGTATGTAGCAATAGCAAGATGTACGAATTTGAATCTGGCTGCATTGTTACCGACACCAGGCTGTGAAGTGGTTTTAGATGAAGTTGATCATGATTGCCTGGATGTGACTGAGTTGTGTACCAAACCAAGACCTGATATCAAAGACACTCCAAAGACTGAGTAAGATGTTGTTTTGTTTGTGAATGGATGTTTGACAGCTGCATATGCAATTGGCACAGTGGCAAATGTGATTGAAGCATCATGGTTGAAGAGGGTAAGTTCTGCACAAGTGGCTGAACGGGTGGCTCTTACCAGAGCATGTTGCTTAGCAAGACAAATGAGAGTTTTAATATACACTGATAGCTAGTATGGTTTCGGTGTTGTCCACGATTTTGACCAGTTGTGGTGTCAACATGGATATTTGACCTCTTCAGGTTCACCAATACAAAACAGAGAGTGTGTGAAAGACCTACTGATGGCACTAAAATTGCTGGCACAAATTGGGGTGGTAAAATGCACAGCACAAAGGTCCGGGTGTGAGTATATCACACTGGGTAAACAATATGCTGATGAAATTGCACGATTTTGTGCTTTGAACAAATATTCAATTAATGTGGAACAACAAGATGAACAAATTGGCCTAACAGAATGCAGATTGATGTTTGCATCTGTAGAAGCATGGGTTGAGGTCAGAGAATTGCAGGAAGAAGCAAGTGATTCAGAGAAAGATGGGTGGATCAAATCAGGTTGTACACGCAGATCACACATTTCATCGGAGGACCTTTGATATTGCTAACTGTGTGATAATGACTTATGGGCACGTCATTAGAGTTACGTTTCCGATTAGTATATAGTGGTTGATGCGGATAAGTGAGCTGACAAAAATCCCTCAACGCTTCCGCTGCATCACCATCAACCCACCAAAAGTAGGTTGGCTCCACAAGTATTCCACACGTACACATATACAGGGGCTCCACATATCATTGTATTGACAATACCCAAGATGATTTGCACACACAAAAGCATGCTAGTATATTATTTATATGCCAACATCTGACAACACTAAAAAAGCATGCCACTCACTCATGCATGTCAACAGTCAGTAAAAGCACATCCAACAGTGGACAAGTGCACTCCACATTTCTGCATCTATGCCATCGAGGAACAGTTTGTGAGACACAACTGTAACTTTACAAACCATCAAATACATACCTTGAACAGTAGGAAATGACTAATAAGAGAGACCTATTTAACAAAGTATGTCTAACAAACCAACGTATGTCCACACACTCCTATCTGTGTATACACAGCACCATGTATTACCAACATGAAGGAACATTGTCCATGACACATTGGACAGCACATTCTAATGTAGATGACTTACATCCTTAGCCGAGTTAAACCCTTACATCTGGGAAATTTTCATTGTGATGAAAAAATTCAGAAAAAGCTCACAATCTACATGTCTATATGTATGCAGAAATACAGATGATACCTGTGTTGTTTCTACATCTCACAATGCGGTACATTCCCCACTAACCAAGGCCAAGTGTGGCTCTTTCCCTACATTCTATGTGCACTGCATGCCATAGCACATGTATGACATTCACAGGGCAACATACATAGTTTTTGGGGCGAATCACTTCTGACACAAAGAAGACACATGGTCTGTGTGGGACATCTCACACAACACAACATCAAATATGTGTAGGTAAGATGTCACAGCACTCACTCATGTGTCTGTACAACTTGGAAGATTGACATGTGACTTCACTTTTCTTTTGATCAGGACCACAAGCTGTAAGTCTAGCCCAATGAGAATGCACCCAAGTTGCTACCTACATATGAAACAATACTTATCATCTCTAGATCTGGAATCACCTACATCGTTGATGAGGAATCTGCTGCTTGTTACAGGAGGAAAATGTTAAATCACAATGCCAGACTCTTCACAACACTTACCCCCTTCTACCTGCTGTTGGGCCTTCAACTGTCCATCAAGCTCAAGGTAGGCCACCTCCAGGATGTGGTCCATCAGTGGAGTCAGTTTCCAGCATGCACCCCATGACCTGGGGAGGACTTCCCCACCAGGACTTCAGCGATGGTACAGGTCCAGTTTCTCAGGTCTTCCCCATCTTTACCTGCAGTGGGCATTGTGCCTGGGAAAGATACCCAGGGATCACATGTTTTCCTGGTGGTCCCACAATTTCTGCCTCTTTCTTGTCCCATTATGTCTCCGTCGAGGAAGCAGGGTGGCAAGTACAACATGCTTCTGTGTTGTGAGTTGGACTGCACAGCAGAGTAATAGTGAAATGATGAGCGGGAGTTTGTGTCATGAAATCAGGAAGGGAAAAAGGCAGATAGTGGCCTGTGACTAGAGACTGCACTGAAGTTTTAAACCAGGCTTCTCCAACGAGTAGCTCAGGAGCTACTGGTAGCTCTCCAGCTACCTAAAAATAGATATCCTGTTTGCAGCTGAGTCTGTTAAATTAGAAACTTGTGTTTGTTTGAATTAATGTAGGTAGTCCAGAAGTGAAAAGCATGTAGTTGAGACTTAAAACCATGTATTTTCACAACTTATAAGCTGATGTTTGGGGAAAAAAAGGTTGAATTTCCAACCAAAATTAGATATTTCAGAAAGAAATCAGACAGGATTTGGGAAAATTAATAATATTACTAACATAGAAGCATTCCACATTGGCAAACACTTTTTCACAATACTGCTGGCATCCCTGCTTGATAATCTGAGATGAACACTGTGGATTTCAAGAATATGGTTTCAATTAATGTAATCTTGTCTGATTTGGTCACTATCACAACACTATTTATATTAGTAACTTGGTATGATGTTCATTGAATATAAGTCGCTCTTACTACAGAAATGGTTGGAGACCACTAGTTTAAATAAACAAGTGTTTTAATGTGTGAAAGAATGTGTGCCGGGGCACAAGGTTTTTTCAGAGGCCAGCCATTGGCAGCATGGTGCTGGGAATGCATTGCCTTGGTTCTGCCTCGTGCCTCTTTGGTTTACTGCCAGCCACTCACTGCCTTTTTGGCTTGGTCTTGCAGGTTTCCTTTTGTCCTGCCTTTCTTTATTTGGTGCTGTTTTTCTTTCTTTCTCTTCTTCAGTCTTTCCCCCACAATTTCTAGCCTGCTGCACACATTGCTAAAGAAAGAAGCCAGGCTTGCCTACTAAGCTAGGCATTTTCCATGACATTCTTGTACAAAAGCCTATGAAAGTCATTGCTTTTTGTACTATTTATTTTAAAACTTTGAGCTGGAAAATGCATCATTTTATCCCATGGAAAAAATAAGATTTGCCCTGGAAATGGCGACTGGCCGGCCACCCAAACAATGTCGGGCCTCCTCCACTCCCAGCCCCTCAAGGCCATACCCAGCCCTACCACTCTCAAACTTCATCAGCCGCCACTGCTTCCAACACTGCATATCTATGCAGGCACATTGCGTAATGGAGGGTATTTCCCCAAAACTACAAAGCAGTGCCTAACCAACATGACTAGTACAAGTGTACATGTAATGTTAAGTTTACTCTTACTGGATGACCAAGCCCATTACCTGCCGGGAGGGTATATATGAACACGTTTTGGACACAAATTTGACAATCCTCATCTAGAAGTTTGGTACTTGCTAGACACAGTGTCAGCATGCAAGGAAATCATGATGTAAGCAGAAGTCTCTCCAGTACCTGACTACCGGAAATGCTTAAGTAGAGATGAGAGCATCCTTCCAGGATACATACAAAGCACCGTTTGTATTGGGCTTGCACACAGCCATGTCATCTCCTGGATGTAAAATGGACTGGCATTTGTATCCTGATTGCGAGCCTAGTATGCCCTGTCCACGGAGTCATAAGAACATTAGGTTTTGCAACTAACAGATGAGAAGCTGTATCAGAGAAAGTTAATCAACAGTGTCACGTATGCTGCAATGTCACAAAAGGTCAAAGTATCTTGTTAACATGAGGCCATGTAAGTGAAACGTCCAACTGTATTGAATGGGCCTAAGGAACACACATGACACCCACTGCTTACCCTAAGGGACAACTACAAAGAACCATCTAAAATCAAAAGAATCACTTCTGAAGACCCAAACATTTTACAGAAAATACATTTCAGGATAAACCCTTCTAAGCAAGCAATGAACAAAAATGTGAGAAGAAGCAACCTAGAACAAAGTATCCTAAAAAAGCAGCCAATGATGTTCATACTGTTCGAAAGTCAAAGAAAGCTATTTTAACCGAAAATATGGTAAGTCATTCAGAATAATTTTTTTGGTAGAACATTAGTCATTAGAGATACACAGGCTGATTTCATTTTTTAGACACCACACAGTAAAGCTCAAACTTTACGTGCGCTGAGTGTTAGACACAACATTGCTGGTGCCGAAGCAAGTCAATAGAGCTGCTTCCCAGGATGCCTTGAAGAATTCATTCACAAACAATGGAGGACACTGGGGACAAGTATACAAATGGCTCTCTAAGGGTTCTAATAGTACATTGCTGCCCGACAAATCTACCATTGGTGATCCGAGGCAAAATCCAGTGCACATGTGTAAGTGCATGACATACAGCAGAACTCAGGTTGTATGCAATGATGCCACATGGGCCGACAGGATAGGAGCCAATGCTCATCAAGCTTCAGAAGCTGCGGCCTACCACAACATTGAACCACGCGCTCAAGGCACAGCAGCACAAGTGGTGTTGCTTGTTTCAATCCATCTTGAACTTGTACATCCATAGTGCGTCAGAAATACTACAATCACAGTCCCAGCAGCAAGCAGTAGCACAAGCGAAATACCACCACATAAGCAATGCCAGTTCACCTTCTTCAAAGAGGATTGACGGTGAGCCAGCAATTAACTCCCTATTGACCTTAAAGTGAAAGTCAGACGTTTCACGTCTGCCTGTGAACCTCATTGGTAGCTGGACATGTTCACTGCCCAAGAATCTCTCAGCTATAATGTGTTTTTTAAAGTCCAAACACTGTACAGAAAGCAGGATGAGGGAACAAGGAGAAAAAGCCTGCTTAGTGTATGTTTGCATATATCATTTCAGTCTGGTGTATGCACAAGCACATGAAACCTGGAGCCCTGGTCTTTTATATCAATACCAGTAAGAATAAGGCCACCTATGAAGACAAGTGACAATTACATACCCTACACACCAACAACTGTACGCAATCACAGAAAAGTAGAAACTATCCAATATCGGCCAGTGGTCAAACATAAGTTACAATGATGTTGTTAAGTACATAGAGAACATAGCTTCTATATCCATTACATGAATGCATAAATCATGTACCTAAAATGACACACTCTTACATCTCATATATGTCACACTGGATACATTAGCCCCATCTGAACCTGTGAAACAGTACACAAGGCAGTCCAACAGAGTGAAGTCTGTATGTGAGTGTCTTACCTGCTCTTCTGGTGCGCCATAGAGTTGCCCATAATGAGGAAGGCCGTCTTCCACCATCCTTTCCAGCTCCTCTGTATGGAAGGCTGGGGCCCTCACTCCTTTAGAATGGGACATGATGGCTCACAGATACGGCAAACAGCAGCTGAAGTTGAGGAGGTATAGATCGCACAGTGTCAGTAGGCAAATGAAGAGTTCAGCCCACCGCAAAGCACTTGTAAGCAGCATAGGTGGTCTTCGCTATGCACGGGCACTACCATTGGACTACGATAACCAATTTCACCAATGTAGCACAATGGCTGTAGCTGCCGTGCTAGAGACTGCCTACCTCACGATCAAGTTCCTTCTGCGACTTTTGAATTTTCAATGTACGAAAAGTGACTTCAGACATTTTGACGGTTGTTGGGTTTTCCAAAATATTTTTTAATCAAAAGTGTCACAATCACTATAAGTTGGGTTAAAAGTGGGATGTACAAACTGGAGGCTCTCTTAAAGGGCCAATGTAAGTTAATTTTTGGCTTGTTGAACACCATTAGGACCAAAGAATTATTTAGCCTAGTGTGCTGCCCGACTGGTTTATTGCTGCATATGTCATAGCATCCTGCTATATGGTGTGACTAACATAACATTACACCCACAACAAGTCAGGACTACTGTATTTGATGATGGTTCTTAGTAGCATATGATAAATAAGCACCAACAACAGCTTTGTCGTATTCTACTTTGAAAATGCTTCATTCATGACATGATGAGACGAAAAAAGGACTCTGAGTCTCTTGGAAGTTACATCAAAGGCTGTGAAGGCTGTCACTGCTGAGAGAAAGGTGGGGCCGGCATCTGCCCCGCCACAAGTATGGTGGGCGCACCGGCCCCCCTCCATCGATCACGGAGGCGGGTCTGTCCCGTAGCTATGACGCGGCAGGCACGCCTCAAAGGTGGTTGGTCCTCGGTCTTTTGGAGTGACCCGGAAGTGATAGAATCACTTCAGGGTCACCTAAAGAGCGAAGGTCAGACCGGTTAGAACCGGCCTGGCAAAGTGGGGTTAAAAGGCTGGGGAGCCCGAGAGGCTGCCTCTTTCACTCCACGCTTCAAAGCCTGCCGCACCAGCCTCTAGAGAGGCTGTAATCATTTTCCTTTTTTTTTTCTTTTAGATTGCAGTGTTACCGGAGTGGAGAGCATATCGGACTCTGGAGGAAAGACGGTGGTATGTTCCAGCGTGTCTTCTCTTTTGTTTTCCATGCGGGAGGAAGCGCTGCGGTCGCGAGGATACCCGGGCCCACCCCCGCATCAGGGGGGGCAGGTGCAGGCCCGCATTGTGCTCCGAATGTTACAGACCGAGTTTTTTCCACTATCTGGCGTTTGTGTGTACGCTTTGAGCAATTTATACGGGCGGGGGTGTGACTCGCTGGTTTCACAAATAGGGAGTTTATCCTCCCGCTCTCCTTACCGCTTAAATAGCCGAGGGCAGCTCAGAACATCCCCCAGTTTTATACTGATTAAGAACACCTATACAAGGGTTCGGTCACGCTAGGGGTGTTTAGCTCGGGTTATTTTTTAACACACTGCAGAACGAATAACAGGGTATTTATTTGAATTTGCCGCCTAAGGGGGGACAGTATACGCTCTGTTTTAAATCAAGGATAGGCAGCGTTGTGCTTTTATTTACTCCCTCCTATGGTTTCTTCTCTCTCGCTCTCCCACTTTAGAGGTAGCTCTGTGGGACTGTGGGGGAACGTGTACATCAGGGGTTTTTGATCATTGAGTGTGGTTAGGCTCTCTGTTTGTAGATCGGTTTAGTGGTTTTCTACAACCAGAGCACATTGATAGACCACTGGGTAATCTTGGTCTAAGTTGCTGTTGAAGGGGACAAGGACATTGAGCCAGGACAAGAGTTATATTGTGCGCTGCTTGGGGGCCAAGTGTGCATTGGTGGAGTAGCTGGTACCACCACACCTACATTAAAGGCATTTGATGTACTCTGTGGAACTGTATTGCTTTCGATTTTGGGGACATTTCAAGATAAGGATGGATGTTTTGTCAGTAAATAATCTTCTGCTTCTCATTTTATAGTGTGCAAGCAAGGTGACTCACTGCGGTAGGGCACTAGAGTCCGCACAAGGACTAGCGTTTGAAAAGTACACATACAGGTCTGCATTTCACTGCTTCTGTGGGCTGCGCGGGGCTTGAGATAACTTGCCTACCCCCAGGTTGGCTGGAGTGGCGCAGCTCCAGTTGCGTGGTGCTTACGGACAGTTTGTGTACCTCCAACAGTGCTCAGTTAAGGACCAGGACAGGTTTCCAGGCCAGGAAAATATTGTGGGGAGGCTCTCAGTGAGAGAAAACACTTAGGGCAGATAACATTGTGTTTGCGGTGTTATTGTTCATCAGTTTATAAGTGACCCTGCAATTTGGGCTCTGGAACTATGGCCAGTAAGCGTGGCGCATAGCGTTCCCGCATTGAGCGCATGATGGAATCAATGTTGCGCAGGATGGTGTCTATGGATAGGTGATGGAAAAAGGTTGATAAAATAGGGCAGAGCCTTGCAGACCTCGGGGAGAGAGTTGAGGGGCAGAGTGAGGCGGTTGGGAGGCCTAAGGGAACCATAGTGCCCCCAAAACCCAGGGGTGAATTAGATCCCCTACCCAGGCGGGCTAGGACCAACAAAGGAAAGACCCAGGAAAAAGCTCCCGTGCCAGTACCCCATCTGGGGGGGGGCCGGGAAAGGCCCAGTCCATCGGGTAAGGTTCCTTCGGGGGGTCCCTCTGGGGTCCAATTCACACCAGTACCGGTGGTCCCCACACCTATCCCAGTGGTCCCCACACCTACCCAAGTAGTCCCCACACCTGTACCAGTGGTCCCCACACCTGTCCCAGTCGTCCCTTCCCTACACCTGTCCCAATGGTCCCAATAGGGGTGGCACCGCAGGGTGGGGTCCCATCAGGTGCCCCTGCAGGCACCAGTCAGGTCCCACAGGAATTGGTGACAAAGCTAGCGGCGGTTCTCCCCTGGTTATGTAAGGCAGGGATGTTGCCAACTTCAGTGGTGGCAAAAGACGTAGGGGAGGACCCTTTGGCTAAGGCAAAGAAGATGGTGGCACAGATTATTGAAACACCAGGTGGGACGCCAGGTGAAGGGCAGTGTACTCCATCTCTTCCACAACCAACTGGGGGGTTCCTTTATTAGGAAACAACAAAGATGTGCCAGTGAGCAGCCCGGGGAAGGATACGCTGATGGAACCATCTGGAGTGTTTCCAATAGGTAAGGAAGTGACATTACCATTACTGGGTATCCGTGAGTCACGCACCGGGAGGGAACATCTGGCCAGGCATGTAACGTGGGAAGTAGGTAAGGAACTGGTATGGTTTGGTGCTTACGTTAATATGTTCTCTCTGCTCGTGGACAAAAGGGAAATGGAGTATTCAAGGAAACAAAAAGATTGGATGCTTCCTAGTGAATTGCGTAGTGACTTGTTGAAATTCCGGGTGGAGGATAATTTGAGCAACTGGATAAGGACTTTCTCAGTATTTATGGTAATAACAGCTGAGCGTTTTCCTAATATTCAAGCAGAAATGGCTTGTTATCAGAGCAGGATTACTATGTCTCATGACAAATATGGGGGCATAGGGTGGAAGGACTATGACAGGAATTTCAGGAAAGCTAGGGCAGCTGACCCATCCCTCTCTTGGGACCGGGTCGACACGATCGCATGGTTGGATCAGTTTGTGCCAGGGCAGCCTGCTAACACAGTGCAAAACTTCAACAGGGGTCACACGTTTCATTCTTCTCAGCCCTTTCGGCCACCCTAAACCACGGGCACGGCCCCTAGTCCAGGTAGCCGGGGTGACGGAAAGGGACATGTTGGGATTTTAATAGACGCCCATGCACCAGGGTCCAAGGCACCTGTAAGTTCAGGCATGCATGCTCTATCTGCGCTAAGCCATCTCACCCAGAATCCAAATGCCTCAAAAAATCAGGATATAGGGGAAAGAAGAAACAGCAGTGAGGAGAGGTCACAACTTGTAACACACTCACCCATTGACGTTATGGCTATGACTCCTTGGTTAAACAAATACCCAAATCATGCCATGGCTTGGACATTACAGGAAGGTTTTCTGTATGGCTTTAGGATTCCTGCATTTGATTACATAGGGACACCAGATTGCAAAAATCAACTTTCTGTAAGGACCAATCCTTGGGTGGCAGCAACAAACATTGCAAAAGAGTTATGCTTGGGCAGAATAGCTGGCCTTTTTGATCACATCCCTGTACTCAATTTTGTTTTCTCCCCCCTGGGAGTGGTCCCCAAGAAAGAGGAAGGGGAGTTCAGGTTGATTCATAATCTCTCAGCCCCTGGAGGCAATTCATTGAATGACGCCATCAGTGAGGAAATCTGTAGTGTTAAATATGCTTCCTTTGACCAGGCCGTTGATATGCTAAGGGGTTTGGGCCCCGGAGCCATGCTAGCCAAATCAGATATTGAGTCTGCTTTCCGTTTGCTGCCAGTCCATCCACTGGATTACCACCTTCTGGGTTTTACATTTCAAGACAAATTCTACATGGATATGTGCATGCCCATGGGATGCTCCGTCTCCTGTGCTTACTTTGAAAAATGCAGTTAATCTTTGGAATAGGTTTTTAGACAGGCGACGGGCACAGATATGTCATGCATTAGCTGGATGATTTCTTTTTCTAGGGTCAGCGGACTCCCGGGAGTGTGCTTGGGCATTGCAGGAATTGTGCGTGCTCATGCGGGCCTTTGGGGTTCCCCTAGTGCCTGGGAAGACAGTGGGTCCAGCGACGACAATAGAATTCCTGGACATCGAGTTAGACTCACTACAGGGGTGTTTCCGGTTACCTATGGAGAAAATTAACAAAATTTAAAACAGCATTACAACAATGCCTGGCAAAAGATAAGGTAACCTTGCAGCAGCTACAACATACAGTGGGTCAGTTGATCTTTGCGCTGAGTCATACCTATGGCACGACCATTCTCCTGCTCCATCTCACAGGCCATGGCAGGTCTCCAAGAGAAATACCATCACACAAGACTGTTGTCTGAGGTTCGCCAGGACATGCGTATTTGGATGGCATTCCTGGGGGGTTTCAATGGCAGGGTGGTGTGGTCCTCCCACTACTTCTGCAGAGTTAGGTTTATAGATTAACGCTGCAGGCAGCGTGGGATTTGGTGCCATACTTGGGAATGAGTAGGTGGCGCAACAGTGGCTGGCATGGTGGGTGGAGAATGATGTGACAGCCAACATTGGTTTCCTGGAACTCTTTCCCATCTGGGTGGCACTCACTGTTTGGCCTGAACATCTGTGTAATCAATCTGTGGTTTTCTGGTCGGACTGTGGTAGAATGCATCAACCAGCGGCTGCACTGTGTAAAATGATCCTCCGTCTGTTGAAGGAGATAGTGTTATGTATGAAATTGAACACACAGTTTAAGGCTAAACATGTCCTGGGGGTCTTGAATAATGCTGCTGAACCACTCTCTCGCTTCAAGATGCAGGTTTTCAGGGAGCATCTACCCTCTGCGGAGGCAACCCCAACATTCTACCCGGACGTACTTTGGCAGATTGGTGCCCCCAACTACAGAACCTCATGGCAGCTAGCTTAGCTCCCAAGACCAAGAAAGCTTATGAAGGGGCGTTTTGGGCTTACTGCGCTTTTTGGGGGAAAGATTGGGTTGAAAGCTGGCATGACACAGGGTCACTCCTGTGGTATTTAGATACTTTGAATAAAGAAGGGTGCTCAGCGGCGGCAGCCAGGTGACATGTGGCAGCAGTTTCCTTCTTCGCACAAATTAAGGGCAGGGAGGACCCTACCAATAGTTTCATTGTTAGGAAGACCCTAAAAGGGTGAGGACGCTTCCAGGGAGCAGCACCGGACACAAGACGCCCAATTGGGATAGAACTACTAACATCTCTACTGGCAGCTCTGGATAGCATGGGCAGCTCAACATGGGAGGCTTTGCTATTCAGGGCCGCCTTTTCACTGGCCTTCTATGGAGCCTTTAGGCTAGGGGAGCTGGTGACACAAAATAAACAGAATGTGCAAGGAGGGCTGCAGCTTGAACATGCAAAAGTGCAGGGCGACACCTTACTAATATCTGTAAAAAAGTCCAAAACAGATCAGGAAGCCTGTGGCGAGGGGATAGTACTCCACCGCGCATATGATAATCCTTGCTGCCCCGTGACTCAGCTAGAAGCATTCCTGCGGCAGAGGAAAAGTAAAATGGGGGAAGCATTGCTAATACATGCAGATGGGACCCCACTCACCAGGTTCCAGTTTAAAAGGGTCATGGAGATGGCAATAAACAGGGCAGGTTTGGATCCTAGGTATTTTGGAATGCACTCCTTCAGAATAGGGGCTGCCACTAAAGCAACAGGTAGAGGTCTGCACAGCAGCAGTGTAAAAAGGATAGGGAGATGGTCCTCCAATTGTTATAAGTGCTATGTGCGGCTACACATGCTGTGAGTGGGGCACTTCACACTTGTACTGATGCATGTCCCATTTCTGCTTGCATTTACAGTTCCTCAAACCTGTCACGCAGTGGGGAAACTGGCGGCGGCACACCAGCAGCAAGATCCAATAAAAGGACGGGCACATCCACAGGAAGCAGGATCACATGTCATTTGGGTCATTGGCCACTCATATGTAAGACGTTTGAATGCAGTTTTTCTTTCAAGAAATTACAAACAGTTGAACAGGCCAGTTTTGGGGTGTCTTTTCATGGAAAAGGGGGCTCTTCCTTAGTCAGTTCAAGGGTTTTGGAACAGATATTTTGGGTAAGCATGGTGCTCCCCCAGCATAGTTATACTACACCTGGGTGGGAACGATCTGGTAAACCTTGGTAGAAGGGGGCTGATGAAAGCCATAATTTCAGAAGTAGGATGGTTAGCTAAGACATGCCAGGGGTGCACCATAGTATGGTCTCAGATGGTACCAAGATTTACATGGAGGGGGGAGATCCTGTAAAAGCGTTGAATCACTCAGTAAGGAGGATCAACAATAAAATAGGCAAATTGTTCAGGTCTCCTCAGCTACAAACAATCGCACACGGGTGTATCTGGGGGAGCCGTGCTTCTTAAAAGAAGGGGTCCACCTGACTAGGGTGGGAATTAAATTATGTTAGAAAATATAGTTGCTTGGTTGGGCAGTTTTAAAGACAAGGCCAGATAGTCGGTCAACTACGATGGCCTGTGACGGTAAGGTCATGATTGGTGAGCAGTAAATTTAAGGTCCTTAGAGGGCGGCACCATTTTTGAATGGGGTTGCCCAAGGGGAGGGACAAGTGGTCTCTCCTAGAACTCCAGGGGCAGTTACAGACAGTTGGCGGGGGATTCACGCTTTCTCTAGGCTGGTTGGCCACCCTGCACGTGCACAATGACGTCCGTAAATGGCACAGAAATGCAAGGGCCCCCTTTAATGGAGTAAATAGAGTGTACGGGGGTGACCGGGGGGGAGAAGTACCCTCACGGTAAACGGGCCCTCTGTGCATGCACACTTCAACTGGAGGGCGTGGTTAATTGATAAGGATCTGACACCAGTTAGTGACCTTGCCATAGGCCCAAATAGGATTCGCAGAAAAGTAAATGCTGTATAATTATGGATGATATGTTAGATTCGGATAGGAAATACCTTTGTACTAGAATGATGTTAAGGTTAGCCATATGAAATCTGTATTTATCAATTGTAATCAATGTCTTGAAAATGTTTTTCTGCGTACTCATGTAAATATTGTTTATTTCAATTTAGATTTTATTTTCATGTTTAATAAATACGGCCGGGGGTTGTACGACCCCCACTTCCAAAGAAATTCCTCTTGTGTCAATTAATAATGTTTAATAAGGGAGGGGGGTTTACGTAGTCCCTGGCCATAAGAGTTAATATGTTTTTGTTCAGCCTGAGTGTGAGGCCATAATTGGGGAGGCCGATAGGGACTTGCCCCAGCCCCTGTTTTTCAATACTTGCTGGGCTGAACACTGACAGGACCCTGCCCAATTAAAGCCCTGACTAAAAGGATGTAACAACATGTTTCAGAGGTTGTAGACCTACTTTATTGGAAACTCTATTCACAAACTGGTATATACATCCTACCTTCTGACGTCCCCTAAAACTCCACTGTGTGTAGGACCATAGTGATGACGGAAGTAACTGTGTCCACTGAAATATACATGGAACATGTCTGTGTGGGCATCAAAATCAGAGTATGTTCTCAAAATTCCACACTCAAATGCACACATGTGGAGCCCGGATAAGTAAGATCTGGGGAAGCAATATTGCAAGTCTATAGAAACATTGAGGGATGTGTAATACTGAGAGTTCCTGTACTGTTTGTGTTCATGACGAGTGTTGGTGGTTGCATGACTGATGCCATGCCTGACATTGGAATCCATGTCAAGATATGTTGGTCGCACATATTGAAGCATTTGTACAGTAGATAGATAGTAACTTCCAATGTACCTACCATTCCTAGTACTAAAAATCATATACATAGGAAATCACAATCTTCAATACAGTACGAAAACCTACTCCTCAAAACATGATGTAACTAACACCACCACATGGGTACCTGTCAGCCTGGGGTCGGTGGCCACAGCCAAAGTTGCACATGCTTCTACATCGCCATGTGCACAGTAGCTGTGGCTTGAGCGTTCACATGGGGATAAGACTATTCTCTAACATCAGACATGCAAGGTATGGAAATGTGTATATTTAATTTGGGTCACAAAACCCAGCAGAGATTGCGTGGGTGACACAGGGAGATAAGTCACATGGAAATCCAAAACACATGTGTGCACATCTACATACTCGTACTCTATCAACATGAAGCCTTCTCATGTATCTCCAAATGTGGTCACCGAGGTTTGTGACTTCAACACACATGCCACATCTGCATTACACTATAAAGGGAGTTGCTAAACACACTAGGATCACATTGTCCATGAGGAGTTAACATACCCACCATATGTTCAGCCACCTTAGTCCATGTATGCCAACATGTCTATCCATAGAACACTTGGCCATTTCCAATGGTTTGCCATCACTGGTGCTATTTACGGGGTCTCCCATATGTCTGTTATAGGCACAGAAACACACATGTAGGATCCAAATCATGTTGTTACACATCACAAAGACCATGATGGCTATACGTTTTGATCAGAAACAGTTGCAGGACTCATGTTTATATAACATATAATAACTGATTTATTATGTTCAACAAAAAATAACGATCACACATCAGGCCTTTGGCCAGTCCATGAAATAGATGGTGGGGGTAGGTGACTGATAGGAATGCCACCTTACTTGCCTACTCAACACTGTCAGCGGAACCTCCCCAGTAGGGCATCAGGTGAGTAAGGCAGGCACTTCAAGAATCTCATATGAGAGCAGGGGGCTGGGTTTTGGGAGGTGGAGGTTTGGTTTTGGGAGGCAGGGGTTTGGGCTTGGAAGTGGTGGACTTTGCCCTGGCAGTGGTCTATAGCTTTGGGGCTGGACTTGCCTCTTCTCCTCAGTCTGGGTTTGGTTTTGGGAGGGGCATTTCATGAGATTGAAGGATAAAAGATGGGGATGGAAAACGAGGGCCTGGGTTGATGGAGGGGACAGTGGTGTCCTACAGGGTAAAGTCCAAGGGAGAGAAAGTAATGGGCACAGGTTGGGGGTGGTGAACATTTCGGAGGTGGGGTCAGGTTGGGAGGTAGATGAAGTTGAAGTGTCAGCTATATGTGGATCTGATGAGGGTGCAGGTGTGGTGTGTAGTATGATCTGGGTGTGGGCGGCTGTATTGCCGCACATGGTTTGTTGTGTGATGAGGGTGTGGATAGCTGTATGGCTGCAGGTGTTGTGTGATGGGGTTTTGATTTCTGTATGGCTGCAGGTGTGGTGTATTGTGTCATGGGATGTGGATGGCAGTATGAATGCAGGTCTGGTGTGTTAATTGATGGGGGTGTGGATGTGTATGTGCTGCATGTGTCTGTTTGGGAGGATGCAAGCACATGTGTGTGTTTGTGGGTGGCAGAGGAAAAGGGTCTTTGAATGGGGATGGGCTAAAGGAAATTTGGGGAATGGAAGCCTGGGTTGGGAGTAATGCTGCCATTAATGAGGTTGCCAGAGCCTGGAACAATTCCTGTAGGGCACACATACCACTGAGAATGCCATCCGGTAGGCAACCACCTGAGTACTTTGGCTACCCAGATCCCAGATAGCATTCAACAGTACAGCTTGCCAACAAAGATCTGTTTCAGGATGTCAAAAGCCTCCTACCCAAGTGCAACTGGGATCACAGGGGCAGGGGTTGAGGTGCCTGCAGCTGAGGAGTGTTACAGCAAACAAATGATGTTCGGAATGCTGACAATGCAAACATTCTCCCCAAGTCAAAAAATCTGGGTTAAGTCCATTGTTCTTTTGCCCACTATGCCACCCCAGTTTGGACCCAGCCACATGCAAATCAGTCTTGTCCCTGTCCCCCATGGGAACAGTCCATTTACCTTGTTGCTGGTGGTTAGCCGTGAGGAGCTGTAGCTGACTGCCGTATCCCTGCTTAAGGATCTGCCCAAAGGATTTCATAGCTGCTCGCCGTACCCGCTTCGCCGCTTGAGGACTTTTTAAAAGCATTGGTTCCTGGACTAGCGCTGGAGCGCTGTGATTAGGGAAGGTGTGGGTTGCAACGGCGACAGGGCTGCGAGCGTGAACACAGGGACTCCGTTTCCCAGGAGTCCCTGTACGACCTTAATTCACCACCTGGTCCGCTCTCCCTACCTGGCGGCCCCGCCCCCTGACCACAAGCATTTAAAACTTGCCATTGCCTTGGACTCAGCGGGATTTACCTTGTTGCCGGTGGTTAGCCGTGAGGAGCTGTAGCTGACTGCCGTATCCCTGCTTAAGGATCTGCCCAAAGGATTTCACAGCTGCTCGCCATACCCGCTTCGCCGCTTGAGGACTTTTTAAAAGCATTGGTTCCTGGACTAGCGCTGGAGCGCTGTGATTAGGGAAGGTGTGGGTTGCAACAGCGACAGGGCTGCGAGCGTGAACACAGGGACTCCGTTTCCCAGGAGTCCCTGTACGACCTTAATTCACCACCTGGTCCGCTCTCCCTGCCTGGCCGCCCCGCTCCCTGACCACGAAGCATTTAAAACTTGCCATTGCCTTGGACTCCGCGGGATCTACCTTGTTGCCGGTGGTTAGCCGTGAGGAGCTGTAGCTGACTGCCGTATTCCTGCTTAAGGATCTGCCCAAAGGATTTCACAGCTGCTCGCCGGACCCGCCTCGCGGGTCCCGCTTCGCCGCTTGAGGACTTTTTAAAAGCATTGGTTTCTGGACTAGCGCTGGAGCGCTGTGATTAGGGAAGGTGTGGGTTGCAACGGCGACAGGGCTGCGAGCGTGAACACAGGGACTCCGTTTCCCAGGAGTCCCTGTACGACCTTAATTCACCACCTGGTCCGCTCTCCCTGCCTGGCCGCCCCGCCCCCTGACAATGAAGCATTTAAAACTTGCCATTGCCTTGGACTCAGCGGGATTTGCCTTGTTGCCGGTGGTTAGCCGTGAGGAGCTGGAGCTGACTGCCGTATCCCTGCTTAAGGATCTGCCCAAAGGATTTCACAGCTGCTCGCCGGACCCGCTTCGCGGATCCCGCTTCGCCGCTTGAGGACTTTTTAAAAGCATTGGTTCCTGGACTAGCGCTGGAGCGCTGTGATTAGGGAAGGTGTGGGTTGCAACAGCGACAGGGCTGCGAGCGTGAACACAGGGACTCCGTTTCCCAGGAGTCCCTGTACGACCTTAATTCACCACCTGGTCCGCTCTCCCTGCCTGGCCGCCCCGCCCCTAATCATCTCCCCTTACTATATACCAGGTACACTACACCGCTGCGCGGAAGCGTCCCGGGAGAAGCCCGGGCAAAGGGCGGGCCCTCTGAGGCCCTCAGAGACCGAGTGAGGCCGGGCAGGGCCCAATCTCTTTCATTGTTTCTACAGGTACCTATCTCCTGGTGCACCCCCCCGCAAAGGCGCAATGTCCAGATAAATTACTTTTAGAAAAGACTGGGGCTACTATTATTGGAACACTTGATAATTATTTTACACGGGCTCCCACTGACCCAGACAAGGAAAAGTTACTGGCAGAGCGCCGAGCAGAACGTCGTCGTTCTGTTGAAAGCATGAAGAACATGACCTCTATAGATCCTCCACTCCTTGCTCTTCCTCACAATGCAGGCCTAACCGGTAGTAATGAAGACCCCCTATCATTGGAGAGTTTCCCTCTTTTGTTACGTGAATGTACCCCAACACCTTTAGCTCCCACAGTTCAGCCGATAACTGATACTTCTCTCTCTAGTCCGATTATAATAGATGCAGACCCGACACCTCGGACTTTGGCCCAAGTTAAATCTGTTTTAAATAATTAGAAAAAATCAGTCCCCCTTAAGGTACATGGCCCACCACCTGCCAAAAGAAGACGGAAGGGGGCGTCCTACAAAAGCCTAAGATCAGTCCCACTGACTTTGGCAAACCCACAAAGGCTATAACTAGATCTCCCTCGGCCCCTATGGCCGCTTTAGTCAACTTGTCAAACTTGACACCCCCTCCATTAATGGTACCAGTTTTACAGGTAGCGAATAATACGGTTCAACCTGTTACTCCTGTTGACCCTGTTCCTAGGGACACACCTCTTGCTGTCTCTCTGGACAATATGGAACACCTAATAAGGTCTTTCATCTTACCTATTATAGAGAGGCTGAAGAGGGTAGAGAATAGGCTTGAGGACATCGAATCTGCACTTAGTAAGCATGTAGGACCATTTAAGGTACAGGTGAGCGGGGTTGTTCCACCCCCAGCCTCGGTTACACCAGGCACTTCTACTCTCCCCAAAGCATCGGTCCAATCCACTGATCTAACATACCCAATGCAACAGAGGGCTCCACACGACAAGCAGGACAATAACGTAATCCCCAACCCAGCTAGTGTAGCCAAGAGGCGACCTGGAAAAGCATCCGCAGGAAAAACATTCGGAGAATACATGGGGTACTACCAGAAATATTAGGTCACCTCTTCCCAAGTTACCCCAAGTAGAATTACCCCCTGAAGCTCTCCCCTATATGGTTGTATTGACAGGGGTCCCCAGATTACCAGATAATAAGAGGGAAGGGTTTTACCAGCTGAAAAACAAAATTATGCACTGGCTTAGCCAATTTAGACCATTCACACAAAATATTAATGGCGAAATTGTACATGTTAGGCGCCTTCCCTGGTTGGGCAGTAGGGCCAAGGACATTGAGGGAGATCTGGTTGTTTTAAATTTTAGAGACCCACGAGCGGTCAATTATATATTAAATTGGCCCCTAGGTAGCGGCACCAACTCCATCGTCCCTCGCCCCTTGACTTATTTCTATCCCAGATCCCTAGTGTTTCCTCCCACCCATGCTGGTGGTCACCTACCCAATCAGATTATTCCTTTAAAACCCTATAATACTGGATATCCGTTACAAGCCCCTCACCTTCCTCCCGTTGCTGACCCCTTCGGGTGGAGTTTGG
Source organism: Lissotriton helveticus (assembly GCF_964261635.1). NCBI lineage: Eukaryota > Metazoa > Chordata > Amphibia > Caudata > Salamandridae > Lissotriton > Lissotriton helveticus. The sequence goes on along the minus strand of NC_136061.1, from coordinate 1,450,741,918 downwards.
TACCCCTCGGGCCCCAAAGAAATATGAATAGCAGAATGGATCACTTGAGACCCTTTACACCCCTGGAGTCAGCAAACAGGTTTGACGTGTTCTCGGGTATGGATGACTGCGACTGAAGTTTACAGTCCCAAAAGGGTATGGGTGTCCACCTAAATGCCACCGGCGAGGGAGTGATTGGTGCGGAATTCCATTTTACCAAACCCCCTGCCGAGTTGGCAGACACTACAGCGATTATTGTATTTGATTCCCCTGCTACTTTCCCCGGAGAGCACACATTCCGTTTGTCCATTCTTTCATGGAACCTGGCGGGGCTTCAGGCCAAGCTAGACTCCCCTGATTGGGGGTCCTTCATTGATGAACAGGACATATGCCTGTTCCAGGAGACATGGGTACGGAAGGACACATGGCGGTCAGGGTATGCAACCTTCACAATTCCAGCTAAATGGGAGGGGAAAGGACGGCCCTCGGGGGGTCTTTGTATATGGGTGGCCTCTCACCTGGGATGCAAGGCTAGGGCCCTCCAAACTAATTCACTGGATGTCCAGTGCGTGCTGCTGGAATGGATGAACCACACCCAACTTGCACTGATAAACGTATACTCTAGACCGACGGGCATAACAAAGCCCTCACCCACTTGGGATGAGCTTTCTTTATTTCTCCCCAGATTACCTCTGGGTGCTAGGATCGTGCTGGGGGGAGATTTTAACTGTCAGTATGAGCCTCTAACCCTGACTATGGAGGGAGCACTTATGGAGGAGGATGACCAGTGGGGAATTCCGCAACTGGTTGGCCCCCCACCTAAGCCATGGTCTCCTTTAGCAACACAAATTACGGCACTTACTCTCGGCAATTCGCTGAGGGCTTGTAATGGCCGACTTAAGAGTGACATCCCTTCAAAACCTACTTTTAATAAACCAGGGCAAGAGTCTCATTTGGACTATATCTTGGTTCAGACATCGGATTGGAACAAGGTCCTTGACTTTGTGGTAGTCCAAAGAACTGACAGTGACCACAACGCGCTGATTCTCTCGCTGGCCGATCCCAGTGGTTACTTGGGCGACCCACCGGTAGAGGCATCTTCAAACTCTAAACTAATTTTAACAAATGATAGGCGCAGAAGTGAAGTGGGCTAAGCTTTTAGATAATCCTGCCCATATTCCCGAGCTGTATGCTCGGATTCTCCCCCTATTCAAACGTGTCGGGCCCTTATCAGTCAATCCTCACTAGAATTTTTTTTCCCCTAAGCTGGGTACCCTCCATACGGAATTGGTGGAGACCCTTGCAGATCTTCTAAATCCAATCGTGCGGAAAGGGTCCCGCAGGGGGCAAAGACCCTCTTGGTTCAATCCAGCTTGCAGGAAGGCAAAAGCCAACCTTCTCGCTGTATTGAAGTACCCAAGGGATATAAAACTAATTAAGATTAGGAGGGCGGAACTTAAGCAAGCAATTCACTATGCAAAGGTGGAATGGGACTATTCCAATTGGGATAATATGTTGGCCTCTCTTCAGACTAGAGATGCACGCAAAGTTTGGCAGATAGTGAGAACAGGGTCTGCCAAGCCGACTCAGGCTGTGGAGGCCAATATAGCGGCTTCAGTTTGGGAGGACCACTTTTGCAGCCTCTATGAAGAGGTTAGCCTTGGCCCACCAAAGCACCAAGACGAGCTGACGTCTGAATACCTTCCACTCTCCGGCGGCTTAACCGCGCAATTTGAAAATGGGGAGGGGGCAGAGACACTGCAATTCTCTCTGGGGGGGGTTATTAATATAATTTCTAAATTGCCCTCGGGTAAGGCCCCCGGATTAGATAAAATTCCGGGAGACCTATTTAAGCATCAACCCAGGGTTTGGGCCCCGTATCTGTTGGAAGTTTTTAACGCAATCCTTGGGGGAATGGCGGTCCCTAATACTTGGCTGGGAGCAGAGCTTGTACCAATTTTCAAGAAGGGCTCTCCTCTGCTCCCAGGCAACTACAGGCCAATCAGCCTCATTGATGTTTCACAAAAAGTTTTCGCGAGGCTGATACTTGACCGCCTGCAGGAATGGATGACGGACCATTCAGTTTTAAGTACGTTCCAGGCAGGGTTTAGGAGCAAGGTGTCAACGATGGACCAAATCTTTCGTTTGGTCCTTCTGTTTTGGAAGACGGTGCGGCTGGAGGGGGGCACGCTGTACACCGTCTTCGTCGATCTCCGTGCAGCCTTTGATTTGGTTCCACGGAGAAAACTAGGGTTAGTTCTCGCTAACCTTGGTATCCCCCCCTGCTCTTTTAGACATCATTGTCCGTTTGCATACACTTAATTACGCACAGGTTAGGTGCGGGAGGTTGGGTACCCTCTCACAAAGATTCCCCGTTGGCAGAGGGGTAAGGCAGGGATGTGTTCTTGCGCCGACCCTGTTTTTCCTCTTTGTCAACGGCGTAGTCGATCACCTAAACAATGTCCCCAACACAGATGCACCAAGACTCGGCGGCAGGAGGGTGCCCGCAATTATGTTTGCGGACGACACCCTCCTGCTGTCAAAAACCCCTATGGGGATTCAGCGCATTCTCGAGGGCTTTGAGGCATTCTGTCATGAGCATGGTCTCGAAATAAATGCCCTGAAGACCAAGTGCATGATTTTTAATCCCCCCCAAAAAACTCGCCCTAATCCCATCATAGGCCTGAACAGATTAGAACGAGTCTTTACGTTTGAGTATCTGGGTGTGACCTTGAATGATAAACTGGAATGGGGCGATCATCAAGTTAAGTCCCAGCTCAGATTGGCCCAAATAGCAGTGGGAATAATTAGGCTAGTCAATTCTAATAAATCATCCCTTAGACCCCTAGCCCCCCCATTGGAGATTTATAGACTCCAGGCCAGAGGCGCGATTCTTCACGGTAGTGAACTTTGGGGACATGCTTGCAAAAAAGAGCTGGTCACAGTTGAAAATAAGTTTCTTAGACAACTCCTAAAGTTACCGGCTAGCACCCCCCTTCTGCCTCTTAGGTTGGATCTGGGTCTAAAACCTTTGGACGAAGTTGTGGGTGAAAAGCCTCTAATCTTTTGGAGAAGATTATGGTCTACCCCCGAGTTAGCCAACTATAGGCAGGAATTACAGGATAATCTTGCTCTTCCTACTATAGAGAACATTCCGTGAGTTTGCCCGGCTAGGTCTTCCTACCCTGTGGAGTGACCCTGAAGTGGCCGGTCAGGGGTTGTCCCGTAAACAGCTGGTGGCAACCTTTCATGCATGCAATCTTGCATCCCACACACAGGGTACACGCCCGGATTCTTATAAGTTTGAACCAGTCTTTGATGATATTTTTACGAGCTTGGCCAGGAAATTATACTTCCAATGGCGGTATGGTACTCTTCCGCTTCGAGCATTCACAAGCAAATGGAAGCCCCATTCACTGGAAAATTGTCCTGGCTGCAATTGTGGGCTTGAAGACGAATTGCATTTAGTCTTCTTTTGTCCTGCCCACAGTGCGGCTAGAAGGTTTTGGATAATTCCATTATGTAAAAATTTAGGGTTTGTTAATTGCTCTGAGGCCTTTAGAATTCTCAAGACTGATCTCTCAAAAGCAACTGTTTTTACAATGGGCACATTTCTTGAAGCAGCATGGCATAAGAGACGGGTTTTAATTTCTAGGATGCCCCACCTCTGATTAGATCATGTACTACTGAGTGTGCAATCCTTTTTGTATTGGTTATTTTTAACTGGAATTTAAATTTTATAAAATTACTCTCGCTTTTTATGTAATGGATTGTTCAAATAACCAACTAGTACTGATTTACTCGATTGTTTTTATATTCTATATTATAGGTTCCTATGTTGTTAGGTGTTGACCAGATTGTCTTGCACATTACTCACCCCCTCCTACCTGCTGTTGGGCCCTCAACTGCCTATCACGCTCAGGGGAGGCCGCCGCCAGGATATGGGCCGTGAGAGGAGTCAGAGTCTGGCATGCCCCTACGATGTGGGAAGGACTTCCCCAGAAGGACTTGGGCGATGCTTTGGCTCCTGTGTCAGAGGTTCTCCCACATCTTCCGACAGTGGATGCTGCACAAGCGAAAGACTCACTTGGGAAGCACTTTATGGGCAATGGATTTCCAATGCCTTTGCTTGAGATGGGCGTTGACCTGGATGGATGCAATAGATGATGAAACTGAGTGGACATAAATGATAGAGATCGTCTGGGAAGCAGATCAAGAAGTTAGGGCCACCTAATATGTACAAGTAGCACTTGACTAGACCACAACTTTTGGACAACATTGATGGGCATGCACACTTACATGAGGCTACATTACATTAGTCAGCTGAACAGTAAACCTAACTCGTGTAAGTCGTGTCAAGGCCAATGCCAACCTGACTACTAAACAATGGCCAGGGCCAATACACATGGTCTCTGGATTTAGACAAGACGTTACACTACACACCTCTGGGAGTACATAACTGGTTAGATATGTCTGCATCACTTTACAGAGAGTATAACAGGCCAATGCCTGACTCTGTACAGGTTTTCCACAACATGTCTGATAGCGCCAACTATGATACATTCCAATTTCTTTGATCAACATGGAAGCTCTGGCATGTGCCACACTTTGTGCTCACAATCAGCAACATGGTGGTAATGTGCATAACTTTATGTGAAAAACATGTCTGACTCACTGAGCATGTGGCCAATGTCCTACCAGCTAAGGCAACCCATTTCAGTTTTTCAGGCACTGTGACAGAGAAGACATGAACATACCATTTGACATACTGTGTTGTACCGTCATGTGACTCACATATAGATGCTGTGATAGATTTTTCTGCTGTACACATCGACTCTCTGCACAGTACACAATTCAAGAGTGTAGTTATTGTACCCAATGTAAGCAAGAATCCTGAGCCTGTTATCACACAATTGTAGTAGCAAGAGGCCTATCCTAAGGCTGTGCAACGCAAATGATGTGGTGATAATTGGGAAGTTGACTCAGCTCTGTGGCTTTAGTCAGGTACAATGTCATTGGTGGATTCTCTACAATGTGTTAGGACCAGATTTTGTACGTTTTCACTATGTTTTCCAGTGCCTCTGGATCAGAAGATGTTCTGGGAGAGGACAATGTGCTACTGTAGGGATTCACATATTGCTTTGCTAGTTCTGGGCCTGAGTGGGTAGGTGTCATGGGCAGGATTTGCTGTTAGAAATTTAGGCACAGTGATCCCACAGTAACTACATGTGTGCAAGTAGACCATGATTTGCAGTACATCTACTTTCCCTGCGATACAGGACAACAATGCCCTCATACTCATATAAAGAGTTTGTAATGAAACGTCAGTCCCAACATGGAGGTTTGTGCGCACAGATATGTGCTAGGAGATGTGGAGGAGAATGCACATAACTGCATTCATCTACTACTGAATTGTCCCTTTTCTTTGTACTGTCATGCATAGCTACCTAAACATTTAGTGGCAGATTGAACATGATTCTCATGTGAAGGTCTAATTAGTCCACATTCCAACATGCATGCAGTTGAATGTCCTTGGCACAGGGGTCAGATAAGGTAGAACTGTAAAATCAACGTTGGATAGTGTTTGCAGCCAATGTACAGGGCATAATCTACCAATACATCTCTGTCTGAATTAGTGATGAAAGATCCTGACAAATGTTTAAGTGCTTTTAATCTGGGACTCATAGGCACATTGTAGGGTATTGACATGTTAAGATTGTGAGATCTGTATCCTTCATTAATCATGCAGAGCTTACCTTCTCCTTTGGTGAGCCACTGAGCTGGCCACACAGAGGAAGGACCTCTCCAACAAGCATTTCCAGCTCTTTATTTGTGAGGCAGGAGGCCCTCATACCTGTTTGGCCTGGCATGGTTGCTCCAAGAGATGGCACCCAGAAGTTGAACGCATGAGAGATGTTAATGGCGGCATGTCAGTAGGCAAGAGAGTGTATTTTTAAACTGCCATATACATGTATGATGCATACAGGGCCATGAAGGTAGACAAACAGCCATTGGATGAAAGCGGTTCCATTCCCCAATGCTAGCATAATGGAGTGACCACCGTTCAGGTAACCGCCAACTGCATGGTCCTCGACCTCCGGAAGAGTAAGCCTCTATTTTTTCTTTTTGCGGGGTCAGGCATCCACCATGTTAGCGGTCAAGTTTACTGTGTTGCAAACTGCATAATAACATTTGCTGAGAGTCTATTTGACAATTTATAATGTACAGCCACCACAATATATGAATGGTGGGACTTTGACAACTGAAATGCTCCAATCCCATTTCATGTCCTGTACACAACTAAATTTGTGATTTGCATTGATGTTCACATATCTACAAGTGGATCGGCAACATGTGCAATGCAGTACCGACTTATACATGTCTGTGATGCCTTACTTTAGTTCTGTTTCTCGATTTTGATATGATGGTGTACCTAATCAAGTTAGAGGCCTGTGATTTTGACCTTGTTGATGAGTGGTGGACAGGTAGGGCTGTACAGTCATGAAGTCACAGGTGAAGTCCTTCCAGATGCTAAAAATGTACTGACACATGACTTGGAATTTACAGTTCAGTTATATGTATTTTAGCTACATGAGAGCTCTAATAATGTTCCATGTACTTCTCACATAGGTACTCTGAGAGAGGGAGGAGATGCCACCCTCCACTGTCCTGCCCATTTCCTGACTACTGACCATATAGGACTGGGTGACACAGAAATACCAATTAAATTATCAGACCATTCTGGATCTAGGACCTACCGCTACCAGTCAAGGTACAATGCTTCCTGTATACGTGAAAACCCTACACAGAACCCTCACCAAACTAAAAACTCATAAATCCCTTAAAATGGCAAACTATATTTAAAAATATTTTTAACAATTATACAATCACACATAAAATGAATATATGAACTAAGACACACAAAGAAACTTAAAAGAGGAGTTTTTTCATAACTATATTATTGAACATGTTATTACCAAAAACATTACTGATAACAATATTGCTTACCTAAAATAAACTAATATTCTTGACAACAATATTTCTGCATCACAATATTTTTGTGTCACAATATTTTTTTCCGATAATTGTGCAACTCAATATTTCTAATCCAAAATTTTGTCCGAATTCTGAGAACGCTGTGGTGATGTTTTCTGTGGAGTGTGTAGTGAGGTCATGGAATTAACTCCAGACATTGATAAAGTTAGCATTAGTTAGTGTATGCTTGACAGCCATCTTGCCGCATTTGCGCACGTTACTACATGGCTTTATTCTCGTGGATAGGCTCACATGAGAATTGTCTGCTCTTCACACATATAGCTGTACACTGTGCTCCTAGTCTGCACAGCATGTTCAAGGTTGAAAACCAATGTATGCTGTTGATTTACTTTGGTCAGTCCCGTGCCCATAGACACAACATAGAACACAGCTGCACTACTGAAAGTCGAGTGCTTTTTAATATGGCATTGCTTGCATGAAAAGGCACTTGGAGAGATTCATTCCAATGAAGAAGAGCTGTGCTTTTCCTGAGATGTAATTCCTTGCATCTAAACTTAGAGGTCTGGGGTCCCCCTGACAAAGCCTAGAGGTTTTCTATAATTATAATAAACCAGCTCATAGCACGGGAAGGGTGGTAAGGCGCTGTAGCCCTGTTTCCACTATCATTATAAGATGATTACCCAGTGTGTGCTTTATCGAATTGTAACCATGCTGATTATATTGTTCTCATGCATTTCGCTGCTTGTGTTGGCTAGTATACTGCATTGTATAGCACGTTGTAAACATTTTAAACTATACAGTGTCATATTTCACCATGGTAGGCACAGAAAGTAGCATCGAAAGTTGATAGTGGAGACATCTGAACATTTTGTCATCTTGAGGGGGACGTGCGATCGTCCCGAGGTACATAGAGTATGTATTTTGTATGTATGCCTTCGAACTCCGAACGTCGAGCTGACGACGGCGGGGGCCTTCTACTCGTCAACGCAGATTGACTACTACGTCCCATGTTGGACACATCTGTGTAATGGGCTGGAAATCCAAACATCCTACAGGACACAGACTTTCTTTTTTGTTCCAAGTTGTCAACTTGCTAAAATCTTCTTTCATATACAGAGCCACTTTAATTCTTCTTCCAAGTTAAGCGACAGGAAATGTCAATTTTCTCATTCCAATTACAGGGCCTCGTAAGAGCCCTGAGTTGTTATTTTTTGTAACTACGTCGCTGCTTCTGTTGGCTAGTATACTGCATTGTACAGCACGTTGTAAACATTTTAAACTATACAGTGTCTCTATTTACTCATGTTGTGGACAAGTATGAGTGTTTGAACGAAAGAGTGTTTGAACGAAAAAGTGTTCTTTTTCCCGCGATTCCTGAGAGGGATGGAGTGACATGTCAAAGGTCTAATCATTGGTAGCTTTGCTGTAGTGTGGAGAACGAATACAACACTATAGCTAGTCGGATTGGGGTTTCCTGCGCATAGTTCTGTGTATGTGCAGAATCACTGCAACAAGTGTTGAGTCACTATTCTCAGGCTCAATGGGGAATGAGAGGTTAGAAGACGGTTACTTGAATGACTGGCAGCTCCCTTCTTGTTCTCTGCATTTCTACAAATAAAGTACAGTGTTTACCTTCTGATGCCATCTGAAATTTGAGTCTTTTCAAAGTCCTCCTAACTCTTGAGACATTCAAAGAGAGTGCTGGTCATAATCCCCACAGAAGCACAACATCTGGCAATGTTTACTCAGATGGCTAGATGTGGATTCTTCAGCAACTGTCTATCTTGCACCCCATAGAGCTAAAGAAAATATCGGCGGGATCCTTTACTTAAGTGGTGCACTGTCTCCAAACTTTGCAGTTGGGAGCCATCTCACGTTTCTGTTCACCCATCTATGGGACACTGGATGTCATGTCAGAAGCAGTATTGAGACCCATTGAGTTCTCCTCAGAGGCTAATTTTGCACCTGCAACTATATACCTTCCTGTTTGTCGCAGTTGGTGGCAAACTCCACCACTGCTATGTAGACTTATGCTGTGTTGGTGTTAAACTCAGATATAGAAGAAGGGCAAAGAACAACATACCTCGAGACACAGGTGGTAGCCTAGTTGTGCCACACATCACTTATAGGTTTCATGTCCCAATGAGAAAAGTTTCTTGTTTAGCGTTTAGAAGTGTAATACGTAGGCATGCAGGTATACATTTTCTAGTGCCAGGTAAATTTAAATTGTCCCAGTGCAATTTCCTTAATTGTGTGGTTATGTCGTCTTACAGGTAACTGATATGTGACCATGTCAGGTGTGTGTGCTTGGAACATGTAGCATGTTACACTCTACCTTTGAACATGTCTTGAGTTGTGATTTATATGAGATAAGTCATGTGCATTTTATAATTAATTATAAATATTCATATGTGCAAATTCCTAAGTATGTGAATCTGTTATGTTTACATTTAACAACCAGCTTTGTCTAGGTGCATGAAATGAGTTCGTTATTTGAAAAACAATTGTGGGTGAAATAAAGGTGATGTGAGGAGTGTTCAAATGTATCTCAGCCACTGGTAATTATTTAGGGCTGCATTCCAGTCTATTGTACTTTGTCCACAGTGCCACTCGAGACAGAGACCAGTCATATGCAATCCGTTCTGGCGCTGCTCCAGCAGTCCAACCCCAATGACCAGACAAGGCATCCTTGAGATAGAACAGAAACAACCTTAGACTGGTTTCAGCCTTTTTAGGACCCATCACAAAGACATATATTGATTCCTATAGTAATCATGGGACTCTTGTCTATGCATTAGACTTAGAGCATTGCACTGAGGAAAACAGAGGTATCAATGCCTGCATTGATTCATTGATTTCTATGTGATTACCTACAGTAACTTTAAGTGGCCATGTGTGACTTACTTTAAAGTATGGCTCGAGATGATTTGAGTATGTTTGGGCTGTAGTATTACTTAAGTAGATGAAGTCTAACATTTGCGACTTGCAAATTACTTACCCTTTTGCAAGCATTTTTTTTGTATTTACATGGATATGTCTGTGCCCTAATTGATTTCCCTTTACTCTTTCCAGATTGTACTAGATATTCCCATTTCTCAGAAATCCTGTCTATAAACTTCCATTTTTAAACCTATGTCATAGATTTATTTATTTAAAAAGTTTTGTATAGCGCGAACAAAACCCTTGGGTATCAGAGGGCTTTACAGTGAGTGAGGCAGATGAGATACAATCAAGCATATTCCACAGATACAGTTTTCTACAATAGAACTATTTCTGGTTAAGTAACGTCAAAAAGTACAGCTCAGTAGAACAGAATACACAGTTACCATGGTCTAACGTGGATCTATGTGTGCATTCTTCTCTGCTCTCTTGGCAGAGAACAGCTCACAAAAGCTAAGATAGATGGATATTGTATTCCTATACCAACACACTCCATTGCTGTTTAGTTCTGGATATCTTCCTTCACTTGATCTTAGTCTGCTTCTGTCGTGTCACCCTCTGATCCTGGGTGCAAGCACGTATAACTCTAGATGTATATAGAAATCTATATATTACTGTATATGATATTTAGATTACGGACCCAGAAATCGCCCTTTTTACCCACTAGCACCACGGTTGTGGTCCCTTCACTTGGTTTCTTGTTTAATTTTCACTTATATATGATTAATCGTATGTGTATTTAATCACCCAAATCAATACCCTTTAGGTTCATGGCATGGATTAACCTTATCACCTATGATATATTAAATAAATATATGTCATATTGATCAAATATTAGTGAATACGCATGATTGTGTTTGGGTTGGGTTGTCAAAAATGAATCCATAACATCCCTGTGGTCAGTTTGTGGGGTGAAAGTCAAACTTTTTATTGATATGTTAATAATATACTTGAACCCTTACAGACAATTATTACAGCTATGTCCCCATACTGAGTATTTTGAATGAAAATCAACCTTCCATAATGAGTATAAAATGTGCAATGAAATTCTTATATGCAAACAGTATAAATGGTTTGCATAGAAAACCGTAGTCGATAGAATAAAAGGAGACTGAAATTTACTATTCCGTGTCCCTTGTGCTTAATCAATGCTGTAATGATGCTTATTTTACGATATGCGTAGATATAATAATGGGACTACTCCAAATTTATCATTAACTTTTATTCTTTAAAAAATTCTGTGGCAGAAACATGAAAGTTCATATATGTTGCAACTAACCTTGTTGGAAGCAGGAGAAGTCCTAGGACGGCTTATATCAACAGTCATGGTTATCTTGCAAAAGACTCAAGAGCCTTCACCTTGAGCCTTGTTGGAGGGTTGTTTGCTGCTACGGACCTTGTCAGGCCACTTTGCCACTTCTCGCGGCCCCCGCTTCGCGGGAGCCGCTCGTCGGACCCTGAACCTTGCTGCTGCTGTCTGTTGGGACCCTGAGGACTCGCTGGTAACCATCGGCCCCACACGTGGACAGAGGCGGGACTGCGAGGACCAGCCTGCTCAGCGGCGCTGATCGGCCGCAGCTGGTCCTCTTCCCGCCCCCTCCTGCACAAAAGAACTCGCAGTGAGCGTACCTGGTGGGAGCCTTCGCCTTGAGCCTTGTTGGAGGGTTATTTGCTGCTACGGACCTTGTCAGGCCACTTCGCCACTTCTCGTGGCCCCCGCTTCGTGGGAGCCGCTCGTCGGACCCTGAACCTTGCTGCTGCTGTCTGTTGGGACCCCGAGGACTTGCTGGTAACCATCTGCCCCACACACTGACAGAGGCGGGACTGCGAGGACCAGCCTGCTCAGCGGCGCTGATCGGCCGCAGCTGGTCCTCTTCCCGCCCCCTCCTGCACAAAAGACCTCGCAGTGAGCGTACCTGGTGGGAGCCTTCGCCTTGAGCCTTGTTGGAGGGTTGTTTGCTGCTACGGACCTTGTCAGGCCACTTCGCCACTTCTTGCAGCCCCCGCTTCGCGGGAGCCGCTCGTCGGACCCTGAACCTTACTGCTGCTGTCTGTTGGGACCCCGAGGACTTACTGGTAACCATCTGCCACACACACGGACAGAGGCGGGACTGCGAGGACCAGCCTGCTCAGCGGCGCTGATCGGCCGCAGCTGGTCCTCTTCCCGCCCCCTCCTGCACAAAAGACCTCGCAGTGAGCGTACCTGGTGGGAGCCTTTGCCTTGAGCCTTGTTGGAGGGTTGTTTCCTGCTAAGGACCTTGTCAGGCCACTTCGCCACTTCTTGCGGCCCCCGCTTCGCGGGAGCCGCTCGTCGGACCCTGAACCTTGCTGCTGCTGTCTGTTGGGACCCTGAGGACTTGCTGGTAACCATCGGCCCCACACGTGGACAGAGGCGGGACTGCGAGGACCAGCCTGCTCAGCGGCGCTGATCGGCCGCAGCTGGTCCTCTTCCCGCCCCCTCCTGCACAAAAGACCTCGCAGTGAGCGTACCTGGTGGGAGCCTTTGCCTTGAGCCTTGTTGGAGGGTTGTTTGCTGCTACGGACCTTGTCAGGCCACTTCGCCACTTCTCGCGGCCCCCGCTTCGTGGGAGCCGCTCGTCAGATCCTGAACCTTGCTGCTGCAGTCTGTTGGGACCCCGAGGACTTGCTGGTAACCATCTGCCCCACACGCGGACAGAGGCGGGACTGCGAGGACCAGCCTGCTCAGCGGTGCTGATCGGCCGCAGCTGGTCCTCTTCCCGCCCCCTCCTGTGTCTCTTCCCTTAATAGGAGTAACCGCAGCACGCACGCAGGACGCGCGTGGGGCTGAGCACGGGGCTAAGCCCGGGCAAAGGGCGGGCCGTCTGTGGCCGTCCGAGGCCGGTCGAGGTTGGGTTGGGCCACCCCCTTTCTGTTTGCTTTACTGTTCACATTCATCCAGGAAGGTATTATTGTGTATCTGTGTCCCCTTTATATTTATTCTTTTTTGGCCCCCGTTGTTACTGTGAATCATGACCCTACGTTCGGGGAAAGAAAGATCTGTACAATTGCAGACGTGTAGTGGGGTGATATCTGGTCCCATTGATGCTTTTATAACCAGAGCGACCGGTATCTTGGAAAAGGAGATCGCCTTTGCCGAGAAACCCCTTTCGCTAGATCTCATTACGGGGAAGCTCTCTTCTGTAGGTCGTCTTGCAACCGTGGTTAGTCCGCAGGCACTCCGACGATTCCTATCCAGTCCTTGGACACTGTGTTGGTGGATGTCCATCCGGAGGTGGAGAGATCGTCTTTGAACTCAACAGAGGGTGACTCACAATCCAGTGTCTATATAGGAAGTAGTGATGGGGAAAGTATGTTAGATATTAGTCCTGCTAAATCTGGCCCAATCATTGGAGAGTCTCAACGAAATATGCCCTGTAAGAGGAAGAGAAGTAAGGGCCCTCAGAAGGGGGGTACTTCTAAAACACCTAAAATAAATAGTATTCCACAGCCCATCTCTGTTTCCGAAATAAATACCAGTCCTCAGCCCCCACTGGCCACAGCTAGTCCTTTGTCTCCCCCTCAAGCATCACAGAGAAATTTAGCCATTAGTCCTGGGTGTTCTAGCAAAGACGATTGTCTTTTAAGTAAAATGGAACTATTAGTTAAATCACTCATGTTACCATTATTAGAACGTACCAGACTTATGAACTCGAAGCTGGATCTTTTGGAAAATCTTGTAAAAGAGAACACTGGTATAATAAAAAAAACTAGTAAATGCCCAAACTACTCCCCCCATCCCAACTAGCATACCAAAGTCTGTGGGTGTCGTTGCTACAGCTAAGCGACCACTTCAGGCTTCCACCAAACAACCTAACACCCGGTCTGCTATAAACAATTCTGTTAGTGTAACATCTAGGGGTGGGAGTTTGAAAAATGATACAATGCATAATACCAAGTCCTCTACTGTTGCCCAAGTTCCGAACCATGCCAGGGGTAGTTCTAAATCGACTTCTTCGAATTAATCAAGTATAAGAGCTTTGGGGAGCCAAGGCAAAAATTCTCTTGCCTCGGTCCAGAAAGCTCTCAAACAGGGCCTCCCTTGTATCGACTTACCTCCTGAGGCGACACCCTACACGATTGTTTTAACTGGTGTCTCAACCCTTAGGAAGAAACATAGGAATCCTATGGGGACCTCAGAAACAAAGTCATATTTTGGATAAACAAAAATAGACCCCTCCCACCACCCTCTGCCCCGGAGATATTGAGTGTCCGAAGAGTAGATTGGGTGGGGCACTGCCCGAAGGACCTGGAAGGTGATTGTATCATTATCAACTTCAGGGACCCTTGGGTGGTGGATTTTATACGCAGGGAAGCTAGATTTGGGAGGATGGGGGATGTGCAGTCACTGGGCCTCAGTTACTTTTACCCTAGAAGGAATAATGTTCCTTTTGTCAACCCCCTAATGCTTAGAAGAACTCATGGGAGATTTCCAACAGACAGGAATACATATACCCCATTCATTCCACAATTCTTTAATCGCTTCGAAGCACTTTCTGGTTAGGAGGGTATCGATTGACTCCGTCATGTAACTAGTGGAGAGAGTCATCTGGGCAACCATGACCAAGAGGAAGCTAACCCACTTAGTATAATTTGCTTAACTAGTCTGGTGGGGGGGCACTCGAAGATGGATGTGGTTGTTGGGAAAGCTTTAGAGGGCAACTTCGGGGACGGTATTTTGTCCATTGATGATGGGGATGTAGGCCGAGAGCTGATGGTTTTGAAACATGATGTCCCCTCCTCTCAGGATCTGGTACTTAAAATAGCATCATGGAACATTGCAGGGCCTAAAGGGCGAATAGCATCAGATTATTGGGCAGATTTTGTTGATTCCTTCGATGTTTTATTATTTCAAGAGAGTTGGGCCCCTGAACCAATTTTTCAAGCTGGTTTTCTTAATCTTTACAAACCGGCGATAAAGGGTACTAAGGGTAGAGCATCTGGGGGTTTAGTAGTTTGGGTTAGGCAGTCCATTTGTTATAGACCGGTGGAAATCCTGGTGAAAAACCCCGACATTTTGGGGATCAAGTTATGTAGGGAAAATCACCAGGACATTATACTTATTAATATATATGCTCGAGGCCTCCCTCGTGGTAGAAGCCCCGCATTATTGATGAGTTGGACTCCTACCCTTAATAGGAGTAACCGCAGCACGCACGCGGGACGCGTGCGGGGCTGAGCACGGGGCTAAGCCCGGGCAAAGGGTGGGCCGTCTGTGGCCGTCCGAGGCCGGTCGAGGTTGGGTTGGGCCACCCCCTTTCTGTTTGCTTTACTGTTCACATTCATCCAGGAAGGTATTATTGTGTATCTGTGTCCCCTTTATATTTATTCTTTTTTGGCCCCCGTTGTTACTGTGAATTATGACCCTACGTTCGGGGAAAGAAAGATCTGTACAATTGCAGACGTGTAGTGGGGTGATATCTGGTCCCATTGATGCTTTTATAACCAGAGCGACCGGTATCTTGGAAAAGGAGATCGCCTTTGCCGAGAAACCCCTTTCGCTAGATCTCATTACGGGGAAGCTCTCTTCTGTAGGTCGCCTTGCAACCGTGGTTAGTCCGCAGGCACTCCGACGATTCCTATCCAGTCCTTGGACACTGTTTTGGTGGATGTCCATCCGGAGGTGGAGAGATCGTCTTTGAACTCAACAGAGGGTGACTCACAATCCAGTGTCTATATAGGAAGTAGTGATGGGGAAAGTATGTTAGATATTAGTCCTGCTAAATCTGGCCCAATCATTGGAGAGTCTCAACGAAATATGCCCTGTAAGAGGAAGAGAAGTAAGGGCCCTCAGAAGGGGGGTACTTCTAAAACACCTAAAAAAAATAGTATTCCACAGCCCATCTC
Organism: Lissotriton helveticus; assembly: GCF_964261635.1. Lineage (NCBI taxonomy): Eukaryota > Metazoa > Chordata > Amphibia > Caudata > Salamandridae > Lissotriton > Lissotriton helveticus. Next base: position 1,450,726,138 of record NC_136061.1, on the reverse strand, counting down.
TGTGTCCGAAATAAATACCAGTCCTCAGCCCCCACTGGCCACAGCTAGTCCTTTGTCTCCCCTCAAGCATCACAGAGAAATTTAGCCATTAGTCCTGGGTGTTCTAGCAAAGACGATTGTCTTTTAAGTAAAATGGAACTATTAGTTAAATCACTCATGTTACCATTATTAGAACGTACCAGACTTATGAACTCGAAGCTGGATCTTTTGGAAAATCTTGTAAAAGAGAACACTGGTATAATAAAAAAAAACTAGTAAATGCCCAAACTACTCCCCCCATCCCAACTAGCATACCAAAGTCTATGGGTGTCGTTGCTACAGCTAAGCGACCACTTCAGGCTTCCACCAAACAACCTAACACCCGGTCTGCTATAAACAATTCTGTTAGTGTAACATCTAGGGGTGGGAGTTTGAAAAATGATACAATGCATAATACCAAGTCCTCTACTGTTGCCCAAGTTCCGAACCATGCCAGGGGTAGTTCTAAATCGACTTCTTCGATTAAATCAAGTATAAGAGCTTTGGGGAGCCAAGGCAAAAAATCTCTTGCCTCGGTCCAGAAAGCTCTCAAACAGGGCCTCCCCTGTATCGACTTACCTCCTGAGGCGACACCCTACACGATTGTTTTAACTGGTGTCTCAACCCTTAGGGAAGAAACATAGGAATCCTATGGGGACCTCAGAAACAAAGTCATATTTTGGATAAACAAAAATAGACCCCTCCCACCACCCTCTGCCCCGGAGATATTGAGTGTCCGAAGAGTAGATTGGGTGGGGCACTGCCCGAAGGACCTGGAAGGTGATTGTATCATTATCAACTTCAGGGACCCTTGGGTGGTGGATTTTATACGCAGGGAAGCTAGATTTGGGAGGATGGGGGATGTGCAGTCACTGGGCCTCAGTTACTTTTACCCTAGAAGGAATAATGTTCCTTTTGTCAACCCCCTAATGCTTAGAAGAACTCATGGGAGATTTCCAACAGACAGGAATACATATACCCCATTCATTCCACAATTCTTTAATCGCTTCGAAGCACTTTCTGGTTTGGAGGGTATCGATTGACTCCGTCATGTAACTAGTGGAGAGAGTCATCTGGGCAACTATGACCAAGAGGAAGCTGACCCACTTAGTATAATTTGCTTAACTAGTCTGGTGGGGGGGGCACTCAAAGATGGATGTGGTTGTTGGGAAAGCTTTAGAGGGCAACTTCGGGGACGGTATTTTATCCATTGATGATGGGGATGTAGGCCGAGAGCTGATGGTTTTGAAACATGATGTCCCCTCCTCTCAGGATCTGGTACTTAAAATAGCATCATGGAACATTGCAGGGCTTAAAGGGCGAATAGCATCAGATTATTGGGCAGATTTTGTTGATTCCTTCGATGTTTTATTATTTCAAGAGAGTTGGGCCCCTGAACAAATTTTTCAAGCTGGTTTTCTTAATCTTTACAAACCGGCGATAAAGGGTACTAAGGGTAGAGCATCTGGGGGTTTAGTAGTTTGGGTTAGGCAGTCCATTTGTTATAGACCGGTGGAAATCCTGGTGAAAAACCCCGACATTTTGCGGATCAAGTTATGTAGGGAAAATCACCAGGACATTATACTTATTAATATATATGCTCGAGGCCTCCCTGGTGGTAGAAGCCCCGCATTATTGATGAGTTGGACTCCTACCCTTAATAGGAGTAACCGCAGCACGCACGCGGGACGCGTGCGGGGCTGAGCACGGGGCTGAGCACGGGGCTATGCCCGGGCAAAGGGCGGGCCGTCTGTGGCCGTCCGAGGCTGGTCGAGGTTGGGTTGGGCCACCCCCTTTCTGTTTGCTTTACTGTTCACATTCATCCAGGAAGGTATTATTGTGTATCTGTGTCCCCTTTATATTTATTCTTTTTTGGCCCCCGTTGTTACTGTGAATTATGACCCTACGTTCGGGGAAAGAAAGATCTGTACAATTGCAGACGTGTAGTGGGGTGATATCTGGTCCCATTGATGCTTTTATAACCAGAGCGACCGGTATCTTGGAAAAGGAGATCGCCTTTGCCGAGAAACCCCTTTCGCTAGATCTCATTACGGGGAAGCTCTCTTCTGTAGGTCGCCTTGCAACCGTGGTTAGTCCGCAGGCACTCCGACGATTCCTATCCAGTCCTTGGACACTGTGTTGGTGGATGTCCATCCGGAGGTGGAGAGATCGTCTTTGAACTCAACAGAGGGTGACTCACAATCCAGTGTCTATATAGGAAGTAGTGATGGGGAAAGTATGTTAGATATTAGTCCTGCTAAATCTGGCCCAATCATTGGAGAGTCTCAACGAAATATGCCCTGTAAGAGGAAGAGAAGTAAGGGCCCTCAGAAGGGGGTACTTCTAAAACACCTAAAAAAAATAGTATTCCACAGCCCATCTCTGTGTCCGAAATAAATACCAGTCCTCAGCCCCCACTGGCCACAGCTAGTCCTTTGTCTCCCCCTCAAGCATCACAGAGAAATGTAGCCATTAGTCCTGGGTGTTCTAGCAAAGACGATTGTCTTTTAAGTAAAATGGAACTATTAGTTAAATCACTCATGTTACCATTATTAGAACGTACCAGACTTATGAACTCGAAGCTGGATCTTTTGGAAAATCTTGTAAAAGAGAACACTGGTATAATAAAAAAAACTAGTAAATGCCCAAACTACTCCCCCCATCCCAACTAGCATACCAAAGTCTATGGGTGTCGTTGCTACAGCTAAGCGACCACTTCAGGCTTCCACCAAACAACCTAACACCCGGTCTGCTATAAACAATTCTGTTAGTGTAACATCTAGGGGTGGGAGTTTGAAAAATGATACAATGCATAATACTAAGTCCTCTACTGTTGCCCAAGTTCCGAACCATGCCAGGGGTAGTTCTAAATCGACTTCTTCGATTAAATCAAGTATAAGAGCTTTGGGGAGCCAAGGCAAAAATTATCTTTCCTCGGTCCAGAAAGCTCTCAAACAGGGCCTCCCTTGTATCGACTTACCTCAAAAGGCGACACCCTACACGATTGTTTTAACTGGTGTCTCAACCCTTAGGGAAGAAACATAGGAATCCTATGGGGACCTCAGAAACAAAGTCATATTTTGGATAAACAAAAATAGACCCCTCCCACCACCCTCTGCCCCGGAGATATTGAGTGTCCGAAGAGTAGATTGGGTGGGGCACTGCCCGAAGGACCTGGAAGGTGATTGTATCATTATCAACTTCAGGGACCCTTGGGTGGTGGATTTTATACGCAGGGAAGCTAGATTTGGGAGGATGGGGGATGTGCAGTCACTGGGCCTCAGTTACTTTTACCCTAGAAGGAATAATGTTCCTTTTGTCAACCCCCTAATGCTTAGAAGAACTCATGGGAGATTTCCAACAGACAGGAATACATATACCCCATTCATTCCACAATTCTTTAATCGCTTTGAAGCACTTTCTGGTTTGGAGGGTATCGATTGACTCCGTCATGTAACTAGTGGAGAGAGTCATCTGGGCAACCATGACCAAGAGGAAGCTGACCCACTTAGTATAATTTGCTTAACTAGTCTGGTGGGGGGGCACTCGAAGATGGATGTGGTTGTTGGGAAAGCTTTAGAGGGCAACTTCGGGGACGGTATTTTGTCCATTGATGATGGGGATGTAGGCCGAGAGCTGATGGTTTTGAAACATGATGTCCCCTCCTCTCAGGATCTGGTACTTAAAATAGCATCATGGAACATTGCAGGGCTTAAAGGGCGAATAGCATCAGATTATTGGGCAGATTTTGTTGATTCCTTCGATGTTTTATTATTTCAAGAGAGTTGGGCCCCTGAACCAATTTTTCAAGCTGGTTTTCTTAATCTTTACAAACCGGCGATAAAGGGTACTAAGGGTAGAGCATCTGGGGGTTTAGTAGTTTGGGTTAGGCAGTCCATTTGTTATAGACCGGTGGAAATCCTGGTGAAAAACCCCGACATTTTGGGGATCAAGTTATGTAGGGAAAATCACCAGGACATTATACTTATTAATATATATGCTCGAGGCCTCCCTGGTGGTAGAAGCCCCGCATTATTGATGAGTTGGACTCCTACCTCGAATTAATTGGGAGAGATAATTTAATACTCATAGCAGGGGACCTAAACTGCACCTTTGAACCCCTGAAGAGTGAGGGTGAGGATTTGTGTTCGGAGGAAGTTGCTATATGGAACATTCCGAACTTGTCACTGAATTTCATCAAGGGTTCCGAGGCTGCTTTGCACTGGCTAGGGTTGTGTTTAGAATGGGTCTGAGAGCGGCCAATGGTCGTACGATTTCTGATAAAGCTGGTCATTCTACTTTGATAACGGTGTTAGTAAAAGTAGAATTGATTACATTCTGGTAAAAATGGAATATTGGTCCTTTCTGGAAGACATGGTAGTTGTGGATCGTCCTGAGAGTGACCATAACCCGTTGTCTCTAAGTCTGAAGCTCTCAGGTGGCCTAGGTAGATCTTCTGCAGCGACGTGTGTTACTGCAGAGGCTGTCTTGACAAATGATAGAAGGAGGGTCAGATGGTGCAGGGTTTTGACGGATCCCGCCATGTTAGATGGCATATCTTTGGAAGTGACATCCACTTTGAGTGCCATACATGATCTACCTTCCAATAAGGAAGCAGTTCACCAGATTAGTGATCTACACGAGCAGTGTTTTAACAAATTGAAGAACCTCCTTACCCTTCCACTAAAGCTCGGGAAAGAGAAAATACGTAGCTTTAGTAAGAAATGGTATAACAAAAAATGTAGGGTGGCATATAGTGGGCTCAAAAAAGCTATCATATCAAGGATAACCCTTGAAATTAAATTAGCGCAACAAGTGTACCAAAGGGTACAGTGGGAGGCGAAGAGAGAATGGGACGAGAGTTATTGGTCCGATCTATATGAGGCTAGTCTTTCCTCTAACCAGACTAAGTTCTGGGAAGTTGTCAAATGGGGTAGAAATCCAGACTCACAGTCCCCAGCTAACCATGTTTCGGTGGAAGCATGGGTGGACTTTTTCTCGACCCAGTTCAAAGACCCGGATTTTGAAACTTGTGATGCTCCGGTGACCTGGGTCCCATCGCATACACCCCTATGTCATCCTTTGGTGTTTTCGAAAGATGAAACAGAGTCTGCACTCCGGTCGGTTCAAGCAGGGAAAGCACCCGGGATGGATTGTATCCCTGCTGACCTATTTAAATCTGACTTTAAACTCTGGGTTCCTTATATCACTCAGGTTGCCAATGCTATTGCCAAGGGAGCCAGGATCCCAGAGTCCTGGAAAGGAACGGAAATTCTTCCCATTTTTAAAAAGGGGGATCGATCGGTCCCTAGTAATTATCGCCCCATAAGTCTCATAGATTCCCTGCAGAAAAATGTCGCCAGGATGGTTCTTGCGAGGGTCCAAGGTTGGATGGAGATGGAGAGTATTCTCTCACCATTACAAGCCGGATTTAGATCAGGCACTAGCACAATCGACCAGGTCTTTCTTTTGTTATGATATACTGGAAGGTTGTGCTGTTGGGCGGAGGGACCATCAATGCCGCCTCTGTGGACCTTAAGTCCGCCTTTGATCTTGTGCCCAGGGCAAAGTTGTCGGCTGTCTTAGGTAAGCTAGGACTGCCATCCGAACTCCTTGAAATCCTTGTAAAACTGCATGAGGGCAATTTTGTTAAGGTCAGATGGGGGAGACAGGGGCAGGTAACGGACAGTTTCCCCGTCACGAGGGGTGTCCGCCAAGGGTGCGTTTTGGCACCTACCCTTTTTCTATTATTTATTAACCAGGTGGTGAAATTCTTCGCAGATACTCCAACTGATGCACCCATATTGGGTGGGACTAAGTTCCCATTGCTCATCTTTGCAGATGACACATTAATCCTCTCAAAGACACGTAGTGGTCTACAAAAAGCGATTAATAGATTTGAGGATTTTTGTAAATTAAATGATCTGCAAATAAATGTGAGCAAGACAAAATTTATGGTTTTAACCAAAAATCGTCCTATCAAAAGCTATGTTGGCGTGAATGGAGTCGCCCTCGAACAAGTAGATGTTATGACCTATCTTGGAGTGATTTTAGATTATCGCCTACGTTGGAAACCGCAAGTTGATGCTCTCCATTTAAGATCTGTACGCCTATCGGGTTGCCTGTTCCAGGAGCAAAGAATGTCTTTGACCAAAAGGGTCCTGCCAGCATTGAAGATATATGAAGCTAAAATTAACTCTGCAATTTTGTATGGGGCTGAGCTTTGGGGTTATATGGACCTAACCCCTTTAGTAAGAGCTCACAAATTTTTTTGCGTAAACTGGTAGGCTTACCGCAATCAACACCGATTAAACCCCTTTTGCTGGATATGGGTTGTAAGCCGATAAATGAGATGGCACGGTATCGGCTCGTAGCATTGTGAAGACGGATCTGGACGTCGCCGGATCTAAGTCTCTTTGCTAACGAACTAGCGGAAGTGAGATCCACTATGGGTTCTGGCAATATCCCATGGCTCCGGGAGGTAAAATTAATCCTTGAAAGTATGGGACTTAGCCAATTGTGGGCTAACTCAGGGTCCACTGTGTTTCCCTCAAAAAAAGAATTTAAAATGCTCTTTTGGGCTTCTGTTAGAATCCAATTTGTTGCACTGTCGGATGCTACCACCCTAACGGGTCGATTCCTGGTGCACAAATTGGACCCCCTACTCGAGAATTATTGGGATGTTATTACCAGGAGCCTGGACAAAAAAGTATACCATCAGTTTAGAGTGGGGTCCTTACCAGTGAGGTCCTTTACCAAGAAATGGGATGGTCAGACCCCTGAGTATTGTCCTTGGTGTAATACCTATAAGGAGAGTGTAGGAAATTTTTTCTTTGCTTGTCCGGCTTACTCAGCCCCAAGGAAAAAATGGATCAGACCCATTTGCCATCAGTTGAATACTGGAGGGAGTGTAGAGGCATTGTGGGCTCTAAGAACGAACACCTCAGAGATTGTGGTTGTAGGAGTAGCAAAATTTCTAGGGTGGGCCTGTGTCATCAGAGCTAGACACAGATAGACCATAACTGTTAAATATGGATTACTTTTCATACTAAGTCTTTAAAAAAATTGCTGCTTAATTCTTGTCTTAAAATGATGTATTTTGAATGAAATATGAAATATGATGTCGTTATAATTTTATGTAAAGATGATCTGGTTTTTATTTCTCTTTTGTAAACTGTCTTTTATGATGTAAAAATCGAAATAAAGAGGTATGAAACTAAAAACTGAAACTGACTCAAGAGTGTGACTAAGAGGAAGCCTAGCCAGGGATAAAAAGCCTTTAAAGGATATCCCCTTTCATCACTGCTCTCTGTTACTATGTCACTCCTCACAAATAGAACAAGTAAAATTCCCTGTATAGTCCTGCGAAACATATTCTTGTCTTCTTTAGAGAGCCTCCTACTATTCCTAATGGTTTGGCAGCTCAAAAATGGGTATGATAAGCAACAAAAATGCTATAGTACAATGGATCACTGACATGATATTGATGCATGCAATATCAAAACCCAAAAATATTGGAATTTAAATATTGATTACAGAAATATCGACTTTCTATACTTAACTGGTATTTTATAGTATCATTGTTAAAATATACATTTTCAACTACATTGAAAACAAAAATAGCAGATACACGTATCATTACCTTTAAATATAAATATAAGATGTCAAAAATATCGATTCACACAAATCAATTACAATATTATTGCCAAAATACTTCAATGTTCATTAATAAATGTTTAAAAACACTTTTTACCTAAAACGATTGCTTCAAATAAATCCAAAACATGTTATAGTATACATTAATTAAATAAAAATATTTTATATCATCTAAGGGGGAAACATCCCGAACAACTGCTCTAGAACAATGAGATCTGGAGGCGCGCAAGCCGAACAACGCCGTGCCTGAACAGTGACTTAGCCTTAACCACGCATGTGCGTGGTTAAAGCTGTCAGTCTAGTGTTCGGGATGGGTGGCGTTGAAAGGAGCATCAGACAGGAGCAGGACAGGTAAGAGGGGTCCAGGGGTGGGGGTTGTCTTCATTTTTAGGGAGTGGGAGGGGTTCAGGTTAGTTTTTAGGGGGTGGGGGGTTTGTGTTACTTTTTAGGGGGTAGGGAGTTTGTGTAAGTTTTTAGGGATGTGAGAGGTTTGTATTTTATTGGGTGGGAAGGGTTTGCGGTAGTTTCTAGGGGGTGGGAGGTGTTCGGAGTAGTTTCTTGGAGGTTGGGCATTTGTGTTTGTTTTTAGGGGGTGGGAGGTGGGTGGTAACGGGATAGTTTTTAGGGGGAGGGAGGGGTTTGGGTTAGAAGGACGTTTACCATGCATTTCTTTACCACAAAAATTTGTGGTAAGGAATACGTGGTACAAAAATCGTGGCTGATATGCGGTTGTACTAGAGACCGCGCTGTTTATGTAGTCGTTGTTGAGGAACTCGTTGTTCTAACATACAACCCAACTAAGGGGCTTATTATGATGTCGGGCGGACAACACTAAAGCGGAGGAAATGGAACCTATCAACCTCCTAATTACCTTGTGACTGCACATGGTGTGGTCGCATACTCCCATTTCTCTATGGGAGCATGTGTTACAGCTGTTAACCGGCTGTAGCACATAGGGAAATGGGAGGCTGTGTTGATCACAACCACAGGGTGCTTGTCACATGGTGCAGGGATCAACGGTGCCCCTCATTCCTCAACTGGAGGAGGCAAACTGAAGGGGGCTGCTAGGGGCCCCCAAACTTGCTCTCTAACAGGCTTTCCATGGGTAGAGAGACAAAATATCGAAATTAAAATATCGATATACAATAATATCTATGTTTTAATTTTGATGGTATAGAATATCGATGTGCAATAATATCGATATTAAGGTATGCATGTTAGTAATATCGAAATTTTGTTTAGTGGTATGTATTTTATTATGTTGTTTATATGTTTGTTAAACATGTTTTTTAATGTATGTTTAGAATTTGTAAATTTGTTTACATTTTGCGTTTTAGTATCAGAGCGGGTTGCGGGTTTATAGGGGAATAGGATGGGAAGTAATTTCATTATAATGAATTGATTAATATGTTTCAAAAATATTTTTGATTAATAAATAATTATGAATTAATAATTAATTGGTAAGTAATTATTATTAATTAGTTAATTAAATTAATTAGAGTTAATGTACTAATACTTTTAATTTTTTGTTATTGCTAATTAATAATTAATTGTTAATTAATAGTAAGTGATTAAATGACAATTACATTTTTTATGTGATTTATTTATGTGTAGTGGGTTGTGTGTTTAAAGGAGAATAGGGTGTGAAATAATTAAATTAAATTAATTAAAAAGATTGTATTTATTTTTTGGTATTTATTGTTAATTAATTGTTAATTAATTATTTGGTTATTAGTTTTTTTAAATATTTCATAATATTAATTATGAATAATGTATTAATAAATATTGTTTGTTCTTGTAAATATCTTGTTAATTAATTGGTAAATAATTTTTAATTGGTATTTAATATGTGTTAATTAGCTAATTTATAATTACATCAATTTAATATTAATTGTTATTCATTTATTAATTGATATTTATATTAAGTGTGTTTTTTTGTATGTGTAGTGTGTTGTGTGTTAAAGGAGGAGTAGTGTGAGAAGTAATTTTTACCCCCATGCTATCCAACACTTTCCCTACTGTTGCATCCTCTGGAGTGGGAATAGTAATTTTTACCCCTACGCTATCCAACGCTTTCCCTACTGTTGCACTCTCTGGAGTGGGAATAGTAATTTTTACCCCTACGCTATCCAACACTTTCCCTACTGTTGCACCCTCTGGAGTGGGATAAGTAATTTTTATCCCTACGCTATCCAACGCTTTCCCTACTGTTGCACTCTCTGGAGTGGGAATAGTAATTTTTTACCCCTACACTATCCAACGCTTTCTCTACTGTTGCACCCTCTTGAGTGGGAATAGTAATTTTTACCCCTACGCTATCCAACGCTTTCCCTACTGTTGCACTCTCTGGAGTGGGAATAGTAATTTTTACCCCTACGCTATCCAACGTTTTCCCTACTGTTGCACTCTCTGGAGTGGGAATAGTAATTTTTACCCATACGCTATCCAACGCTTTCCATACTGTTGCACCCTCTGGAGTGGGAATAGTAATTTTTACCCCTACGCTATCCAACGCTTTCCCTACTGTTGCACTCTCTGAAGTGGGAATAGTAATTTTTACCCCTACGCTATCCAACGCTTTCCCTACTGTTGTACTCTCTTGAGTGGGAATAGTAATTTTTACCCCTACGCTATCCAACGCTTTCCCTACTGTTGCACCCTCTGGAGTGGGAAGAGTAATTTTTACCCCTACGCTATCCAATGCTTTCCCTACTGTTGCACTCTCTGGAGTGGGAATAGTATTTTTTACCCCTACGCTATCCAACGCTTTCCCTACTGTTGCACTCTCTGGAGTGGGAATAGTAATTTGTACCCCTATGCTATCCAACGCTTTCCCTACTGTTGCACCCTCTGGAGTGGGAATAGTAATTTTTACCCCTACGCTATCCAACGCTTTCCCTACTGTTGCACTCTCTGGAGTGGGAATACTAATTTTTACCCCTACGCTATCCAACGCTTTCCCTACTGTTGCACTCTCTGGAGTGGGAATAGTAATTTTTACCCCTACGCTATCCAACGCTTTCCCTACTGTAGCACCTTCTGGAGTGGGAATAGTAATTTTTACCCCTACGTTATCCAACGCTTTCCCTACTGTTGCACTCTCTGTAGTGGGTATAGTAATTTTTATCCCTACGCTATCCAACGCTTTCCCTACTGTTGCACCCTCTGGAGTGGGAATAGTAATTTTTACCCCTACGCTATGCAACGCTTTTCCTACTGTTGCAATATGTAGAGTAAGTATATATATAAATTTACATGTAGTTTTAATTTATTTTAAATGTGTATGTATTAGTTATTAATTTTTTAATATGTTTTAATGTTTATATTTTTAATTTGGTAAATTATATGTATTTTTAAATAATTTTTACATTATTATTATTACATTTGAAAAAACGATATTTTTAACTTCGATATTTTTGTATTACTATATATTTTTTCGATATTTTTGTACTTACCTTTATGTAGATAGAACTCCGATATTTTTGATTTCGATATTTTTCTGTCGATATTATTGTATGTCTATATTATGTCTGTCGATATTATGTCATAGATTCTTTCCATGTTGGAAATCCCCGAATGAAAAGCCTCCCGGAGACCGAGCATAGTATTCCAGATGGCGCAAAATGCTATCCATATGGATTCTAGGCTGGTCTCTGACGAACCGACAATCTCCTCGAGCCTGTCTAAAGAATACCGGAATGACCGACTGGTTTCTCTTCCAACCATCTAACTTGTAACTAGGCGGTCAGAAAGTCTCCGATTTTGGCTTCCCAAACCAGATCGTAATTGACCCCTAAGTCTTTCTTTCAGTTCAACTTTATTCGGCTTCCAAATGAAAACCATAAAAGTTACATTTACACAATTAAACATACACTTTAAAAAGTAGGCATAACAGGTCAGGTTCCGTAAATTCATGGGTAAATAAGAGTATAGAAACCGCTTAAAAACCATTCATAGTAGTACATTATTATCCAAGTCAGTTTCAGTCCAGACTTTTTCTGTATCTTATTGAACATTTTAAGAACCCTAAAATCATCACTACGCAATCGGTTTTTAACAGTTGCAGGTAAAACAACGCTGGGCATGCCTGTGTAAAATTTAGTTTTTTTTAAAGAGGTTTTAAAAACAGTCTGCGGGGGGCCACATAAAAATCACAGAAAAGGACAAAGTGTAGCAGATCCTGTGGAGACAGGTTGTCGCAGCCACAGGGTGCTAGCACCTGTCCTTTATGGCTCCCTTTAGGTACTGCCAGTAAGAGGTGGAAATAGTCCAATCTAAACCTTACTAGCAGGAATCTTTCGTGCATTGAGAGAGGCCATGCAAGGTACTGCTCCATTCCTGGGGAGGTTGTAAGCATTAGGTGTCTACGCATTCCAGACTTTTGGAGTTCCTGCTCCTCCCGCTTAATCTGCTGACACACTAGATAGGATCCCTTTACAAAGGCCACATCTTCCTTAGTTATGCACTCTGGGGTTAAAAAAGAGATCCGGGCGTCCCAGCTCGTTGAAAGAGCTCTTTAGGTATTTGGCCCAAGGTATTGCGGACATATGGTCCAGTTTCAGCAAATCCCTGTAAATTTTGTGTGTGAGACCAAGATCTTTGTTCAGCCAGCTTTTTAGCCAGAAGAGCAGGGGGCGCAATCCAATAGTGTCACTGATATATTGAACACCAGTTTCTCCATGAATGGAGAAATTTGATGTCTCTTGTGGGACCCCCAGCAGATGTTTTAAGAAAATATTTTCAGCCACCTGTATACCTTCAACTCTGGCGTACACCCACAGCTCACTCCCGTATGTGGCTATGGCGACGCTCCTGGCTTGATACATTTTTAACATTGCTGCAACTGGCCGATTACCCATCTTACTCGCAAAATTAAGAATTGCTGCATTACTCCTGGTCACCTCCCCCCCCCCCTTCTTCTTAATCAGAGGGGCCCAATTTTGTCTCTCATCTAGGAGAACGCCCAAGTACGAAAAGGTGGAGGTTGTTGGCACTCTCGTTCCATTTACCATTAATGGATAATGACACTTAGATCTAGACCCTACCTGCATTATAAAAGATTTGGCATTGTTTATGGCCAAGTCTTTTTCTGCCATAAACCCCCGAAATGTATTTAGCAAGACTTGTAGACTTTTGTGTGTCCGTGCTAGGAGAACTGCGTCGTCCGCATCTAGCAGAACAGGCAGCCCCCTATCACCCACGTATGGGTAATCCACCCCAGTTGCCTGCAGCGTACGGTCCAGATCATTTATATAAAAATTATAAAGAAAGTGGGCTAGGACACATCCCTGACGTACCCCCCTTTCTATACTAAAAACCCTTAAGTCCTGTGAGTACCTGACGTTTTCCTTGGTCTCTTTATGGAGATCTCTCAGGAAATCCACCAGATTAGGGTCAACCCCATTGGCGCTCATGGTCCCCCACAGCCCCTCCCGATTTACACAATCAAAGGCTGAGGATAGGTCCATGAACGCCATGTATATTGATCCCCCTCGGGCTACAGTGTATTTTCCGAGTATGAGGTGTAAGTTGACACATTGGGCCACAGTAGATCTTCCCGGGCAGAACCCATACTGCACTTCTGATATAATGCTATTTTCTTCGGCCCAAGCCCTCAATCTATTCAAAACTATACCCCCTACAACTTTGACGACTGAATCTATCAGGGAGATAGGTCTATAGTTCATAGTACTGTTCCTGTCCCCTTTTTTATAAACAGGGACTATGGTAGACAATCCCCACGATTCAGGACATCCAACCTTTACTGCTGCATTCAGCACTGCCACCAAAACTGGCGCCCACAGGGATATGTTAGATTTATAGAGATCAGGTGGGGCACGGGGGGCGTGGCTAGCAGCCGATGAGGACGGTAGCAGCCTAGCGAGGCTCCCGACCCTCTGCCCAATAATCCGTGCAAAAATCCTTCACCTGCTCTGGGATCCCCGCGAAACTCCGGGAGATCCCAGGCGATATCCTCAGGTCGGCTCCGGTTCAAGTGGTGTACCGGTGGGGCCACTGCGGCGGGCACAAATCGATGAGGAAAGCCCGAGGTGCCGTGGTACAAGATGGCGGCGTCCTCGGAGCCTGCAGCTGGAGAGTGAGTGCCGCCCCAGCCCAGACGCCCAGCTGAGAGGCGAAGGAGGGACCGTGCCAAGCTGGGACGGAGGCCAGGACCGATTGACGAACTCCTGGCCCCCCGACGCTGAAGGGTCCAGTGAGGTGCTCCGCACACGAGCGGATCCGGTGAGGCTCCGCCCCGCCCGGGAGTCTGGAACTACATACCCCGGCTTTTGGGGCCTGCTACCCCCGCGGGCACCGAGGAGCGGCTGGGGACCCCGTCCGGTGGCCCTGACGGGTGGAGATTGCGGTGACAGGCCCTCGGTGGAGAGGAGTGCGGAGGCGGGCGATCCCTGGCCCCCAGCAACCAGGCCCTGCGGTGGACTACGAACCGGAGGCGGCAGCGCCTGAGCTGTTACCTGTCTGGAGCCTTGGGACGGGAGGCGCCTGACGGTGCCCTCTAACCTCCACGAGGGCATTACGTGACCGACCCCGGGGCAGGAGTTGGTGAATGGAGCCATCCAGGTGGAGGACGCCGACTGCCCAGCAACGAACCGTCCCCGGAGGAGGAATCCCGACTAGACTCCCCGGCTTCCGGGCCCGGGAGGGAGGCGGGGGCCCGAGAGGCAGAAACCTAACACTGAGACGGTGGAGCGCCGTGAGTGCGGCGCCCTAACATATACTGTGCCCGTTTGGCTGGCACCTCTGGGGAGTGACATGGACAGGAACTAGGTGGCGGGAGGCGGCCCACCCGAGCTACGGGCCCTCCGGTGGGGCTCCTCGACAACGCGACCCCCCGGCTTTTGGGCCTAGACCAGACCTGAATAATAGGGGCTCCCTGAGACCGGCAGTGACCGGGGAAGAGGCGGGAGAGCCCTGGATGGTGGCCGGTGCCTGCCGCACAACCCAGCTGACGACACCCACCACACTAGCTGTTGGAGGTCGGCGAGGGGCAGTAATCAGTGACCTTGCTGCTGGCCCTTGATCATAGAGGGGAAACAGGAAGTGTGGAGTAGCGACGGTGCGGAGCGCACACACAACACTGGAGGAGTAGCGACATGGAGCAGTCTTCACCCATCGCCTGGAGATACGCTCGCGTGGTGCTTGATGGAGCTGTGCTGTTGGTGAACCCACGTGCCTCGGACCCCTCATTGCCTTGCCGAAGAACCGGGACACCGTTGCTGCGGTGGTGCATCCCAGGGCCCAGCACAAGATAGTTGCACTGGGAGGCTGACCCACTTGGGTCCAGGGACTACAGCGGAGAGTGAGAGCTGACTGGCCCCGCGGGGAGGAGGGCCCACGAGAGGAACCTGAGATTGACTCTTCCAAACGGGTGCCCAACAGATTGCTCACTGCGGGGAGTGCCAGCCGCCCCTGACTATCCTTGGGATCCCAGACCGGCTTCAAGATGGGAAAGCCAAGGGGAGCAAAAGGAGATGGAAGCCCCGCCACGGAGACACCGGAGGATCCCCCGCAGACCACAACGGACCTGCAGCAGATGCAGAACCGGATCCTAGAGGCTATCGCGGCCACGAAGGAAGCATTACACCAAGACATTGTGCAGGTGTCGACAGGGCTGGGGGTCCTGCGGGCTGACCACGGGAAGCTAGCAGACAGGGTCAAGGAAGCGGAAGACACCCTGAAAGATATCGTGCCAGCACACAAGTCGATGGAGGGGAAGCTCACGGAAGCGCTGAACTGCATACAAGATCTGGAGAGGCGAGTAGAGGATGCGGAAAACCGCAGCCGGCGGAACAATGTGCGCCTGGTGGGTCTTCCGGAGAAAAAAGAAGGCACAGATATGGTGGGCTACTTGCACGAATGGCTTAAGACTGAGGTGGCCCCGGAGGGCCTTTCCCCCTTCTTCACTCTGGAGCGGGCGCACCGAGTGCCGGCCAGACCCCCGAAACCAGGCCTTCCACCTCGCCCAGTGGTTATCAAACTGCTACACTACAAAGACAGAGACTGGCTATTGCAACGAGCTAGAGATGCAGGCCCCTTTCAGGTGGACAACAGTAAAGTGACGCTGTTCCCGGACTACACGTTCGAGACCCAAAAAATTTGTGCCTCGTTCCTATCCATCAAAAAAGAACTGCGCACCGAAGGCCTTCACTACTCGCTATTATTTCCGGCCAGACTCCGTGTGATAGTTGATGAGAAAGCCCTGTTCTTCCCGACAGCGGCAGAGGCATGGACCTGGTGGGACACTTACAAAGCAGGCACAGATGGAGCCCGGTTCAGGGCAGAGGAGGAGCGCCAGAAACAGACGGTGAGGAAATCGAAAAGGCTCCGAGGGCGCAGGCATGGGCCCAGAAGACCGACGGAATCGCAAACAGAGGACGAGCGGAGAGCAGCACTGCAGGCGGTAAAGGATGTCTCGGGGTCGGCGCTTGCCCAGTCGGAAAGAGAATCGGGCTTGGGGGGCCAAGGAACGGGCTCGGAGACCGAATTGTTGGAGCTTGACGGCGCTAGAGGCCCAAACGTCACGCCACAGACGTCAGGGGAAATAATTGGAAGCTGAGGCCTGGACATGGCAGCCTGGCGGCGGTGGCGGCAGCTGGTGTCACCTCTACGAACACCCGAGCAGACCGCTGATAGACTGGATTGTCGTGAGTTATAAAGCGTATTGCGGGGCGGGGGTATGGGGACTGCGATTGAACGTACCAAAGGCTAGCTCACGCTCCCCAGGGCCCCTAAGGCCTCCGTGGTACAGACTACGGGCTAGGAGGATTTGTGAGCACGTTTGCTCAACACAGTTTGGATGGGAGTAACTCTTCTGCAGTTAGGTCCTGTTCTGGGGGGGGGGTGCCTGGGGAAGTTGGGGTAACCCAAGGCGTAGTTCGGGGGGGGGGGGTTGGAAGAACGTTGGGGGCGGGTGGGGACAGGTGGGGACAGTGTCAAGTCTGATGTCTGGAGTCGAATCATTACTGGACTAAACCGAAAACAGTGGGATGATGGCTAATGCGGGATCAATAAAATGTGTGTCTTGGAATGTGCGGGGGCTGAATAATCAATCAATCAATCAATCATGGTCATTTATATAGTGCACTACTTACCCGGAGGGTCTCAAGGCGCTTGGGGGGGGGTGCTGCTACTGCTCGAACAGCCAGGTCTTGAGCTTCTTCCTGAAGGAGAGGTGGTCTTGGGTCAGGCGCAGGTCGGGAGGGAGGGAGTTCCAGGTCTTGGCGGCCAGGTGGGAGAAGGACCTTCCTCCTGTTGTCGATCTTCGGATGCGGGGGACGGCGGCGAGGGCGTGACTGGCTGATCGGAGGTGGCGTTTGGGAGCGTAGAAGTTGATGCGGTTGTTGAGGTAGCTCGGGCCTTGGTCGTGTAGGGCTTTGTGTGCGTGGGTGAGGAGACGGAAGGTGATTCTCTTGTTGACGGGGAGCCAGTGCAGGTCTCTCAGATGTCCGGAGATGTGGCTGCGTCGGGGGATGTCGAGGATGAGTCTGGCTGAGGCGTTCTGGATCCGCTGGAGTCTCTTCTGGAGCTTGGCGGTGGTTCCGGCGTAGAGGGCGTTGCCGTAGTCCAGTCGGCTGGTGACGAGGGCCTGGGTGACCGTCTTCCTGGTCTCGGTGGGGATCCACCGGAAGATCTTTCGTAGCATGCGCAGGATGTTGAAGCATGACGAGGAGACGGCGTTGACTTGTCTGGTCATGGAGAGGGAGGAGTCCAGGATGAAGCCCAGGTTGCGTGTGTTGTCTGTCGGTGTGGGTGCGGTGCCCAGGGCGGGGGGCCACCAGGAGTCGTCCCAGGCGGAGGGCGAGGAGCCCAGGATGAGGACTTCCGTCTTGTCTGAGTTCAGTTTCAGGCGGCTGGTCGTCATCCATTCGGCTACATCTTTCATCCCTTCGTGAAGGTTGGCTCTGGAAGCGGCGGGGTCGTTGGTCAGTGAGAGGATCAGCTGGGTGTCATCGGCGTAGGAGATGATGTTCAGGTTGTGTTGGCGTGCGATGGCCGCGAGGGGGCTCATGTAGACGTTGAAGAGGGTGGGGCTCAGCGAGGATCCTTGAGGGACGCCGCAGATGACTTCGGTGGCCTCTGACTTGTACGGTGGTAGGCGGACTCTCTGTGTTCTTCCGTCGAGGAAGGAGACGATCCATTCCAGTGCCTTCTCCTGAATTCCGACGTTGCTGAGGTGCTGCACTAGGGTGCGGTGGCAGACAGTGTCGAATGCCGCGGAGAGGTCTAGGAGGATGAGGGCCGCTGTTTCTCCGTTGTCCATCAGGGCTCGGATGTCATCGGTGGCAGCGATCAGGGCGGTCTCGGTGCTGTGGTTGGCTCGGAAGCCAGACTGTGAGGGGTCGAGGGATCCATTCGTCTCGAGGAAGGCGGCCAGCTGTTTGTTGACGGTCTTCTCGATGACTTTGGCTGGAAATGGGAGGAGCGAGATGGGGCGGTAGTTCTTGAGTTCGGTGGGGTCCGCTGTTGGTTTCTTAAGTAGAGCGCTGAGTTCGGCGTGCTTCCAGCTCTCCGGAAAAGGTGGCGGTGTCGAAGGAGGTGTTGATGATGTCCCGCAGGTGGGGTGCGATGACAGCGTCGGCCTTGTTGAAGACGTGGTGAGGGCAGGGGTCGGTCGGAGATCCGGAGTGGATGGAGTTCATCATGCGGGCGGTGTCATCGGTGCTGATCGGAGTCCAGGCGCGGAGGGTGGTGGTGGGTGGCGTTGCTGTGGTCGTTGTGTGCGATGGTTGACTACTGAAGCTGTTGTGTATGTCCGCGATCTTGTTGTGGAAGTAGGAGGCGAGGGAGATGCAGAGGTCTTGCGATGGGGTGATGTCGTTGTTACCGGCGTTGGGGTTGGAGAACTCTTTCACGATGTTGAAGAGTTCCTTGCAGTTGTGTGCGTTGTTGTCCAGTCGGTCCTTGAATGCAGTTTTCTTGGTGGCGCGGATCAGTTGGTGGTGCTTCCGGGTGGCAAGCTTGAGGGTGGTCATGTTGTCCGGTGTAGGTTCCCTTCTCCAGACTTTCTCGAGGGCTCAGCAGTTCTTCTTGGAGCTCTTGAGTTCGTCGGTGAACCATGGGGCTTTCTTGCTGCCGGGTCTGCTGGGCGGGGTCCTCAGAGGGGCAAGTTCGTCCGCGCAGTTGCTGATCCACTTCGTGAGGTTGTCGGCGGCCTGGCTGGGGTTCGCTGAGCTGGCGGGAGGGTGCTGACTCAGGGAGGCGGTGAGCTGGTCGGCTGTGATCTTGTTCCAGCTTCTTCGGGCAACCTGTTGCTGGTGGTGGTGGGTCGTCGTTCTTCTGAAGGTGAAGTGGACGCAGCTGTGGTCCGTCCAGTGGAGTCCTGTGGCGTGGCTGAAGGCGATGTCTTTGCTGGATGAGAAGACGGCGTCGAGTGTGTGTCCGGCGAGGTGGGTGGGGGTGGTCACCAGTTGCTTGAGTCCCAGGTTTGCGAGGTTTTCCAGCATGGTGGTGGTGTTGCGGTCGTCGTTGTTCTCCAGGTGGAAGTTGAGGTCCCCGAGGAGGATGTAGTCGGTTGAGGGGAGGGCGACCGGGCTGATGAAGTCGGCGATGTCCTCGCTGAATTGTGTGCGTGGTCCCGGGGGTCTGTAGATGAGGGTGCCTCTGAGAGTGGTCTTGGGGTTGACGTGGATCTGGAAGTGCAGGTGTTCGGCGGGTGCGATGGTGTCGTCGGTGTTGGTCGTGATGCGGATGGTGTTCCTGTGAATGATGGCGATGCCCCCTCCTATCTGGTTGACGCGGTCTCTCCGGATGATCTTGTAGCCGTCCGGGATGGCGATGGCGATGTCGGGTGCTGAGGAGGCGTTCATCCAGGTTTCCGTGAGGAAGGCGACGTCTGGGGCTGTGGTGTCGAGCAGGTTCCAAAGCTCGACGGCGTGTCTGTGGACGGAGCGGGTGTTGAGCAGGATGCACTTCAGGTGGCTGCTGCTGGAGTTCGGCTTGGTGGGTGCTGGTGCCGTGCAGGTCCGGGTGCAGGAGAACTTGCAGGCCTGGCAGATGAAGGGTCCGTGGGTGCGTCTCGGGGTGGCTCGGTAGCATCCAGGGGTTCGGCCGGCGTTGAGTGCGTTGAGGGTGGCGGCGCCGTACGTCCGGCGGGTGGGCTGGGGTCTGCGGGGGTCAGGGGTCCTGGCACTGGGCGCGGTCCAGGCGCGGACGGGCGTAGACGGGCTCACCTTTGGCGCACCTTCGGCGCTCAATCGGTGCTCCCGCAG
This sequence comes from Lissotriton helveticus, assembly GCF_964261635.1. Taxonomy (NCBI): domain Eukaryota; kingdom Metazoa; phylum Chordata; class Amphibia; order Caudata; family Salamandridae; genus Lissotriton; species Lissotriton helveticus. The sequence continues at coordinate 1,450,706,234 of NC_136061.1, read as the reverse complement.
CGCGCGTCCGCTGCGCGGTCGCTCTGGGGGCGTCATAAGAGGGGAGCCGGGAGGGAGGGTGTGCGGGGAGGCGGGGATCGCGGTAGCCAATCGGTGTGCGGGGTCTCGTAGTGATCCGGCGGGAAAACCTGGGGGCTCGGCGGCGGCCCTGCGGTGGCTGGGGCGGCGCTGGGACGGCCCTGCGGCGGCTGGGGTGGTTCAGCGGCGGTCCTGTGGCGGCTGGGGCCACGTGTAGAACGAGGCACAGGCAGCAGGTAGGAGGAGCAGGCGGGGGGTGTGGGGGCGACCAGGCCAAGGGCGCAGTGGTCGCTCCTGTGCAGCGCTGTGGGTCCCCTTAAGAGGGGAGCCGGGAGGGAGGGTGTGCGGGGAGGCGGGGATCGCGGTAGCCAATCGGCGTGTGGGGGGGCGGGGTCTCGTAGTGATCCGGCGGGAAAACCTGGGGGCTCGGCGGCGGCCCTGCGGTGGCTGGGGCGGCGCTGGGACGGCCCTGCGGCGGCTGGGGTGGTTCAGCGGCGGTCCTGTGGCGGCTGGGGCCACGTGTAGAACGAGGCACAGGCAGCAGGTAGGAGGAGAAGGCGGGGGGTGTGGGGGCGACCAGGCCAAGGGCGCAGTGGTCGCTCCTGTGCAGCGCTGTGGGTCCCCTTAAGAGGGGAGCCGGGAGGGAGGGTGTGCGGGGAGGCGGGGATCGCGGTAGCCAATCGGCGTGCGGGGGGGCGGGGTCTCGTAGTGATCTGGCGGGAAAACCTGGGGGCTCGGCGGTGGCCCTGGGGCGGCGCTGGGACGGCCCTGCGGTGGCTGGGGTGGTTCAGCGGCGGTCCTGTGGCGGCTGGGGCCACGTGTAGAACGAGGCACAGGCAGCAGGTAGGAGGAGCAGGCGGGGGTGTGGGGGCGACCAGGACAAGGAGACACAAGATCCATTCTTATCTAGTCCGCAGAGGAATACACATAGCATTCCTACAGGAAACTCACTTGACAAAGAAAGAGGGAATTGCGCTGCAGCGTAGCTGGAGGGGACACCTGTTTCACACTACATATTCTGCCTTTGCCAGGGGGGTGTTGATCTGGATACGGGCGGGTGTTCCTTTCCAGGTAACTAGGCAAATAATAGATCCAGATGGGAGATTTGTGGCAGTTGAAGGCTTACTCAGGGGCAGACACATAGTGCTCAGTAGCGTCTACGCACCGAATGTAGACCAAGCAACCTATTTTACGAGGCTATCCAGGGTGCTGGCCAGCTACTTCACAGTCCCGGTACTGATGGGGGGGGACTTCAACTCCATAGAAGATACCATGCTAGATAGATCGCACCCACCGCTGTACACATCCCCAGTGCATAGGTTGGCAAGATGCAGATCGGAATGGCAGGGGAAATGGGTCTTGACAGACGTCTGGCGTGCGCAGCACCCAGCAGAGCGGGACTACTCGTTCTACTCCAGCTTACATGACCTCCACGTCCGCCTTGACACCTTCCTGTGCTCTCAGTCGGTGCTTCCGGCGGTGGCCCGGACTGAATATCTGGCGCGCACGATTTCGGACCACAACCCTCTACTCCTAACACTAGACTGGATGAACGTAATTTCACGGATTCCGACGTGGCGGCTAAGGCCGGACAGGCTGGATGACCCACCCTTCCGTGAAGCGCTCGGAGATCGAATCTCACAATATTTTAGGGAAAACGAGGTCTCAGCTTCATCCAGAGCCATGGAGTGGGACGCGTTCAAAATAGTAGTACGGGGGCATTGCATAGGGAACTTTGCGGGAGTGCGCAGATCACTGTTGGACGACTTGGACAAAGCTGAGAACAAGCTTAGGGAGGCGGAGCGGGAGCGCCCTAATCGCCCTGAGCTCCAGAGGAGGGTAAGTGAGGCGCGAGAAGCGGTGGCTGTGGAAATGGAGCGCCTACGTAGCTTCGATTATAAAACATACTTAACGAAGACTCTTGCAGAAGGGGACAAAACTGGAACATTATTGGCCTGGCTAGCAAACCCTAATAGGAGCAGTCAGCCGATTATGGCCCTAAAGAGTAGTGGAGGTAGCACCTATAGCACACAGCCGGACATACTGGATTGTTTTCGATCCTATTACGAGAGGTTATACAGGAGAGAATTAGGGGACCAGAGTGAGGCAATAGACGCTTTTCTGGGTGCTCTGCAGTTGCCACGACGGGAACAAGAACAGGCTGACGCCCTGGGCGGCCCAATGACGCTAGAAGAAATAAGAGGAGCGATAAAGAAAATGGCGCGTAATAATACGCCGGGGATCGACGGGTTATCCATTTAATTTAACGGAAGATACCTAGAGCAACTAGCCCCACGGCTGCAAGTGATATATACTGAAGCCAAGGATAAGGGTAGTCTCCCCCAATCTATGCGCGAAGCTATAATGATCCCCTTATTAAAACCGTGAAGGGAAAACACGGACCCAGCGTCCTACCGTCCATTATCTATGTTAACGACGGACTATAACATTTTGAGTACAGTGCTGGCCACCAGGCTGTTGGCCCACATGCGAGACCTGGTACATAAAGATCAGTCAGGTTTTATACCCACACGGAACACGACACACAACATCCGTAGGCTACTCAGGTTAGTAGACGACCCACCTTCGGATGCGAGGGCCCCCCTCGTCCTGGCTGTTGACATAGAGAAGGCCTTTGATAGCCTGGAATGGGACTACCTATATAGGGTGATGCAGGGTTTTGGCCTGGGTGAGGGATATATAGGCTGGACGAAAGTGCTGTACTCGTCGGCGAGAGCAAGGGTGAAAGTTGAACCTTTGGTGTCTGACCAATATGAGGTGAATCGGGGAACCAGACATGGGTGTGCACTATCTCCCCTGCTGTTTGCGCTCGCAGTGGAACCTCTTGCGGCAATGGCCAGGCGGGGTGAACATTACAACGGATTAGAGTTCAGGGGGGCCCGCCACTTCATTTCTTTATATGCAGACGACCTTCTCCTCTTTCTAGAGGATGCTGAGGAGGCTGTGAAAGGCGCGGAGAGACTGCTGGGACGCTTCGGCGAGCTATCAGGCCTACGGGTTAACTGGACAAAGACCTGCCTCTTCCCCCTGCGGAAGGAGGAAGTATGCCCCCTGACCTGCACGAGGCTTCTTTGGGAACCCACCTGCCGGAGGTACCTAGGGGTGCATGTCTACCACGAGCCTGCGGACCTCTTAGACGGCAATATTGGGCGCTGCATCCGCGCACTGCAGGGTAGCATATCCTTCTGGGCCGCCCTCCCTCTATCGGTTGCGGGCCGGGTATCAATCCTAAAAATTATAGCCTTGCCTCGATTGTTATATTTTTTTCAGACCCTCCCCATATGGATACCGGGAGCGACCTTCAGACGACTAAGATCGATGATTGTGTCCTTCTTGTGGGGAACGGGCAGGCGTAGAATTGCATTGGCGACGCTGACTCGCCCGAGAGATGAGGGGGGCCTGGCGGTCCCGGACTTTGAGCTCTACTACTTGGCTGCACAGCTTCAGTTCTTCACACAGGAGGTTGCGAGGGTCTTCCGCGGCCCGGGGCAGGAGAGGGAGGGGGGCACCCCTCGCCACGTCCTGGCATACATAACCCTGCAGCAAAGATTGGCTCTCAGAGGGCTCTCCAATGAGGAACGGACACTCCGATTGTGCTGGAATCGCTCGCAAAAGCGGGCAGGACCTGGGCACCCGTATGCGCCCGAAATCCCACTGGGCATGGTGACGGCGCTCCCGCATGGCGGAGACTGGTCGGGACTGCAACGTTGGGAAGAAGCAGGGTTACAAATGGTAGGGGATCTCTACGATGACGGAGTGCTGGCCCCGTACCAGACTCTGCGGGAGCGCTACGACCTCCCGAGGGGAGACTATTTATTACACGCGGCGGTGGTGAGAGCGATACAGGCGCACTGGGGTGAGGGACTGATAGAACCCACGACAACACTGGCCTGCCAATATACGATGATGGCAGCGGGTACATTTAAGGCCGTCACGTGCCTCTATTCCAGAATGAATAGCGAAACCCTGCAACCTCTTACACCATTGAAGAACAAATGGGAGGCAGACCTGCAGGTGGAAATCCCAGATACGGCGTGGTCCCAACTAGTGCAAAGAGCTGGCAAGAGTACTAGAAATGCACGTTTTCAACTGATACACCTTTATGTCCTCCATAGGGCCTACCTTACCCCGAACAAAATAGCGAAGTACTTTGGCGCGGCAGACGCGGCGTGCCCCAGGTGTGATCGGACAGGGGCGGACCTGGTGCACTTGCTGCGGGGCTGTCCTCACTTGCAAGATTACTGGAGGGAAGTAGGGGACACCCTAAACGAGGTGGCGGGTAGAGAACTGCAGTACGACAACGCGGTCACTATATTACATTGGTTCCCACACACAAGCAAGAACAAATTATCAAGCAAATTCATCGATATGGGCTTACTTAGAGCAAAGAGGGAGCTGACCAGGGGGTGGAAGTCGAAGGCAGGGCCAACACACCGGAGATGGCTGACCGAATTCCTGAAGTGGGCGACGGCAGAGAGCACCATCAGGTACCAGCTGGCCCGCCGTAGATCAGACGAGAAAGCGCAGGAGGCAGCGCTGGCATGGGAGGTGTTGGTGCAGGCGTTGAGGGATAGCACAGTGGAGGATGAGGAGGGGGAGGAATCAGAAGCCCCGGCGGCCCCAGCAGTGATTACAGTGATACCGGCACCCGCACCAGACACGCACACTTAGTAAAGAATAATATAATGCTCCTAAGTCCCACGCCATAACCACACTTTCCAGCACCAGACGTAGACGCAGACACTGGGGGGGGGGGAGGCAGAGGGGAGGGACGGTATCCCAAGATTCAATAGTAGACCAGGAACGATACTGGTCAAGTGATAGTGGGGAAAGGGGCGATAAAGCGGAAAAGCAGTGGGCGGATGGCTCCGTATTTAGATCACAGCAGGCAGCCTAGCCGATAGAGCATCTTGTGAATGAGTGACGCCGCCCGACCTCCGGGATGTGGGCTGAATGGCTGTGTACAATGCATCCGGGATGGGATAAGAGAGCAATGAGTCTGCACAAGGAGATCCGAAGTTAACTAATGTATACTGTATCTGATTCTGCAATAAAAAATGTTTACAAAAAAAAAAATCAGGTGGGGGACCATCAGGGCCTGGGGCTTTTTTACAGTAGAGGTTATTGATGCTCTTTTCAACTTCTTGTACTGTAAATATGATCTCATTTCCATGCTTAGGGATTATTTGAGGCACAGGGACTGATGTTGTGCGTTCGAAGATAACCCTGAAATGTTCTATCCATTCCTCCTCAGTTATGTTAGTTCCCATATCTTCTGATTTTTTGGGTGGGAATAACGGACTATTAATAATATTCCAGAATCTAGAGCTACTTGATAGAATCTGAGGTTCTAGGAGTTCCCGCCATAAGTCCTCCTTCAACTCCCTCTTACGTAGGCCTAGCTGTTTTTTATATGTAGCTCGAGCCGCACGAATTAACGCATAGTCCCTAGGGGCACTCTTTAATGCATTTTTTAAGTCCCTTGCAGCTTTTGAACATCCATGATCAAACCATTTTGGGTCTGCATTTATTGTATTCCGGCAGCCAACGGTTAGTCGGGTCCCTACTTTACTAAGTATGCCTTCAAAGGCAGTTATTATACCTTTGGCTGGGGACTCTGGATCCAAGCAGTACGTGAATTCTACCTTGCATAATTCTTTCAGATTTCCATAAAATAATGGGGGAGTTACTTGGGTCCACTTTAGACGCCGCCTATTGCTTGTTGTTTTGAGGGTACCCCCTGCCTGCACAACCTCCTTCCTATGCAAAAGATTAGTACTTATTCTGGCACAGACGGGGTTATGAACACTAAAAGGGCTTTCCATAGTTGTATATCCCATTATCGAGGTGTGAAAGTTGGTAGAAACTAATATGTGATCAATAAATGACCCGTTATAACCTCCTTTAAAGGTAGGGACCTTTTGTATGCTCAATGGGGGTAACAAACTAGTGGCTAAAAAAAGATCAAAATCATCCAGCATGTCATTTAGTGCAACACCATGAGTTGAATGCTCGAAGTGTAGTCCCTTCACCCTCGGGCAGCCCATTTCATTCATTTTAGAAATCCCGGGCTTTCCACATGGGTGTGTATTAAAATCCCCCATTACCATTATACTCTTCCTTTAAAGGCCACGGTGCAGCCTAATGAATTTATCCAGCTCCGTGATCTTATTGCCTTTTTCCCTGTTAACAGCGTTATAGAAATGTATTAAACATAGGCTAAGATTACCCCGTTCAAGAACAATAGCCTGCATATCCCTGTTCAGAGAGGGGATAGACTTAATTTTACAATTTAATGACAGGGAGGTAAAAATCACCTGTCCACCCATAGCTCTTCCTCTAACTGCGGGGACTGCAGGGACAATAAAGGCTTTGTAACCTTCAAGAGAATAGTTACAGTCAACTAACCAAGTCTCCTGTAAACACATAATCAGAAAGTTACTAATGAACTGAATCCAAACGGGGTCAGAGATCTTATCAGCGAGCCCTGCTACGTTATATGACAATACGTTGAAATTCTCAATCTTACTGTGGTCATAGCCAGGTACTAAGGATGGAGTCTGGTTTAATGTTGCCGAGAGAGTTCCAGCTAGTACCAAGGGTAAAGAGTTCTGTGCCTGCTCTAGTGATGTTGTCCTAACACTTATTATGGGGTGTTGTGCAGATGTTACGTATTCTGGACCCTGACTAGTTGATAAGTTGGTTACCAATGTCTTGTCTGCCTGGTCCAATACCTGGGTTTTTGCGGGGGAGGTGGGATGTACATACACGATACGTGGTTTAGTAGCAGAGGAGTAGCTGGAAGAATCCTCCCTCTGTCAATCGCAGTCATCGATACCTGATAGGGCATTAAATCTGTTTGTGACCTCCAAAGGTGTAAGCTGTCCTGATGTGTCCACCCCCCTAGCTCTATTTAGCCTCAGTGGTATAATATCCCACCCAGCTAGTCTTTCAGGAAACAGTGGCTTGGGTATGTGTATCGTGTTTCTGTAAATAAGGGTGTCATATGTGCCTGGCCTATAAAAGAAACCAAGGGGCAGTATGACTATACCATGTCTCCCCTGTGATGTACCGCCCTGTGCTTCCCTCAGTAACCTTTCCACTGGCACTGGGCTGTTAAAATTAATCACTAGACAGTCTCCATCCCTAGTCTTCCCTATTTTTCCTAGCCACGCTACTCTACGGGCCATGATTATGTGGTGTCCTACTCCACGTCCTTCACTAGTGTTTCGACTTAACCAGTGGGTTACCTTATTTTTTATTTGATAAAACTCCTCTCTCTCTCCCTGTCGTAGTGGGGGGACATTTCCTAGGACTATCACTAGCGGAGAACATTCAGATGGTAGATTTAAGATAGTTTGGTCGCCTACACCAATAGCTTGTTTGTCGATATGTTTCGGGCCTGGCTGTTTCTCCCGTTCTAGGGATTTCTCCGGTAGCCTCGTTTTCCTGTCGCTGTCCTCTGTTCCCTGTAGTTTCTCCCTGGCGCTTCCCCTACTAAACCCCCGTCACTTTCTCTGTCGGCATTATGTGTTGGCCCGTGTTTGTGGCGTTAGGGTGTTTTGTGTTAATCAGGGTCTTGGTGTACGCATCTTGACCCTCCGACCTTGTGCTATTTAGTGCTGAATTTATTATTTGAGTATTGTCTGCTGTGGCCTTTTGGAGGTTACCTAGGGTTTTATCGATTATCTTTAGCCTTTCTATGATACGGAGTATTAGGGACTTTACAAGATGCTCCACTTGCCCGATCAGCCCACTCTCTCCTGACCCAGCTATGTGCGTTCTTCTTGGTGGCTGCTGTTGGTTATTATTAATATTAAGATGGGCACCCTTATTTTGTACAGGGACTACAACTGCATCTGGTGTGAGGTTAGGGCTATTAGAGCCCTTTGATATGGCTGATTTATCTCCTAGTTTAAGGAACTTGGCATGTTTGCCATTTGGTCCTCCCCCACCCCGCTTTCTTTTCCCTGTTTGGTTCACACTTGCGGGTGTTACATTTACAACGGAAAGTTCATAGCTATCCGAGAGGTCTGTATTACATTGTCCAATATCCTCCAGAATTATATCGCTGTCTCTAGTGCTATTCCCCGCTATAAAACCACTTAGTGTGTCTCACCCAATGCTAATATCAGGCAAGCCTAGGTCACTAAGACGCTGGCTCAGCCGGTTTTTGGGTGTAATACTGTTCTGGATTGGGCCCAAAGATGACCGTTTAGAGTTAAATAGTTCAGCGGAGAGTCGTTTTTCAGTAGATAAGATCTCTTGTTTAAGGGCATCAACAGCCCTGGTGATATATTTGTCCATGGTTCCCACTATACTTCCACAGTCTGTTTTTGAAATAGATTTTGCACCTTTTTCCTGTCGTGGTGGCATGATAGTAGTATCCTTGACACAAATTCACAACAGCCTTCCGAAATAGACAGGATAAACAGGATTTACCTTAATCGGCCGGATGTCACCTGATGTTTGTGGTCGTGCTGAGAATAGGATACCTTGAATAGATGAAAGGGGTGGGCCCCAGCCCAGCCTTCTCTGGCCTCTGAGGGCCACAGAGGTCCCGCCCTTTGCCCAGGCTTAGCCCGGCGATGCCCGTACGCGGTCCCGCGATGCGGGGGCTGCAGTGATTTTAAAGCGCCTCCGGGCGCGACCCAGGCAAAGTCGCTTCCGGTGCTGGGGCGCTGGGGAGCCTGGGAGTTGTGGTCTCCCTCCGCTCGGCGGCCACAGGATATCGAGCTGCGGCAGCGGGAGGGAGATTCAGCAGGACCACACAGGCACCGAAGGATTAGGAGTCCGACAATATCCTTGAGCCTGTCTAAAGAATACCGGAATGACCGACTGGTTTCTCTTCCAACCATCTAACTTGTAACTAGGCGGTCGGAAGTGAAACCGACGATCTCGGTCAGAAAGTCTCCGATGTTGGCTTCCCAAACCAGATCGTAATTGACCCCTAAGTCTTTACTGTGCATCTCAAAAAACAAATCCAACTAAAATGATAGCAATACAACCCAAAAAAATATTAGCATGAACTACAAAGGGTTAGAGCCTTATTACAAGTTTCGCAGTCCAATGACTGCTGCACCCGTGGTCCGACATCCGCAAGCTCAGCGGCCTGACTCCTGTATTACAAGTTGGATGGATTACTATTGAAAAGTCCGTGGCGGAACTGCCGATACCGCCAGCACACCGCAGACCACCGGGGTCGTGCTCGGGGAAAAGCAGCTGCAATAAGGTGGTACAGAGGAGTTTAACTGCCATCCGTATTACATGTTAGTTTTCCGAAGAGCCAACTACGATGGTGGAACTACCAGCCTTAAGTTGGGGGAAATAAAGGATCTGGGGTGTGAACTCACACCTTTCCTGCTCTTCCCATCAGTGTTCAACGCAGTTCCCTTTCTTCAGGTCTCCCTTCACAGCAGCATTTTCTTCCCAAGGATTACGACCCTATTTGGGGCGATACACAGGTGAGTCCTTTTTGTGTCATAAACCCATTGCCTGGACATCCCACATATGGGCCACACTCCTGCAATGGGTAGATGATAATTTGACACATGTATCATGCAGATGTGTGCATTCAACACATTTGCAGGTGAAATCTTCACACAGGCATCGATACATATGGAAAAATTATAACCAACATCTCAGCAGCCACATTACTGGCACTGTGGTTAACTTGTAATACGGCAGCCTGAAGACTGCCAGAGCTGTGGTCTACTGGTGGCGGCAGACACAGTGGTCGGACTACCACACCCATAATAAGGTCTTTAAACTTCAAAGTAAAATGAAAATACATATATACATATATGCATAAACATATAATCACAATTATCAAACTGTATATCATACAACAAAAATAAAACCTAAGTTTAAGTTTACCATAGAAACAGTGAACAAATAATAAATTCGAACAAAAAATAAACTGACAAGTAAAATAAAAGTATAAACAACTTTAACCAATAAAATCATACAAACAATTAAATCAACAATTTAAAAAGCACACAAATTTTAACAATTAACAACTTCAAAAACGACACACCCTGCAAGGTGAGGAAACTCCCAGTTTTCTCACCAGACCATTAACATTAAAGAAGAAATATATGCATTTCAACCACTAGCTAACAAGGCAAGTAACGCTTATATTTCCACAAAATCGTAATTATTGCTAATCTTAATAACATTAAATAACGAATAATTAATAACATAGGTTCCAACTTCTACCTCTTTACAAAGACTTCCTAAAAGATAAATCCATGTCTTGAAAAAGTGGTAAATTGACAGAAAATAACAATTATCACAAAGCACCAAAACGATATTAGTAAGTATAAATAAATGTATATAAAGGTATACACTCACCCAAGGCGTCGATTCCGATCCGTTAAAAAGCGCTCCGAATAGTGGTTGGGAGAGTTTTTCCCCGTACGAATCGTACCCGTAGGCGTCCACGTACGAATCTGCAAGTACGATCACAATCTAAAGCGTCACTCCGTACGGCTCGGAAAAAACGCCGTCCGAATCGAAAGTCCATACGATTTGCAGTCGGCTGACGTTACACGCTACGTTCGGACGTAAAAAGACCGCGTCTCCCGAACCAGGAAGTACGATCCGTGTAGAACACACTCCGTACGGCTCTTTTTCTACGAGAGCTCAAAACTACCGTAAAACCACACTCCTGCACGAACCGCACGCCGGTACGCGACAAGCAGGACATGAACGCCATCGTCCGTCTCATCCCTATCCTGTACGGCCACCACCTCGTACTTAGAAACCGACGACGGCGCAGAAGGTGAGTACAACGAACTTCAACATACCTGTACGTGTTGCCACACGCGCACATCTCCATTGCGCGACTGTAATGTGTGGGTACGTTGCGCCACACACTCCCGCACTTCACCAGTGAAATTCGGAGACGTACCACACCTACGTCATCGACCTCGGGGTACGGTACGTCACCGCACAACACCAGTGGAATACGTGCCGCATGTACGTCATCGACCTCGGGGTACGGTACGTCACCGCACAACACCAGTGGAATACGTGCCGCATGTACGTCATCGACCTCGGGGTACAGTACGTCACCGCACAACACCAGTGCAATACGGAGACGTACCGCACCTACGTCATCGACCTCGGGGCACGGTACGTCACTGCACAACACCAGTGGAATACGTGCCGCATGTACGTCATCGACCTCGGGGTACGGTACGTCACCGCACAACACCAGTGCAATACGGAGACGTACCGCACCTACGTCATCGACCTCGGGGTACGGTACATCACCGCACAACACCAGTGGAATACGTGCCGCATGTACGTCATCGACCTCGGGGTACGGTACGTCACCGCACAACACCAGTGCAATACGGAGACGTACCGCACCTACGTCATTGACCTCGGGGTACGGTACATCACCGCACAACACCAGTGGAATACGTGCCGCATGTACGTCATCGACCTCGGGGTACAGTACGTCACCGCACAACACCAGTGCAATACGGAGACGTACCGCACCTACGTCATCGACCTCGGGGCACGGTACGTCACTGCACAACACCAGTGGAATACGTGCCGCATGTACGTCATCGACCTCGGGGTACGGTACGTCACCGCACAACACCAGTGCAATACGGAGACGTACCGCACCTACGTCATCGACCTCGGGGTACGGTACATCACCGCACAACACCAGTGGAATACGTGCCGCATGTACGTCATCGACCTCGGGGTACGGTACGTCACCGCACAACACCAGTGCAATACGGAGACGTACCGCACCTACGTCATTGACCTCGGGGTACGGTACGTCACCCCACAACACCAGTGGAATACGTGCCGCATGTACGTCATCGACCTCGGGGTACGGTACGTCACCGCACAACACCAGTGCAATACGGAGACGTACCGCACCTACGTCATCGACCTCGGGGTACGGTACGTCACCGCACAACACCAGTGGAATACGGAGACGTACCGCACCTACGTCATCGACCTAGGGGTACGGTACGTCACCGCACAACACCAGTGGAATACGTGCCGCATGTACGTCATCAAAGTACGTCACCGCACTTCACCAGTGTAATAGACGTGTGGGACATACGTCTGCTAAGTAATTGTATGTGTAAGTATCAGAGTGTGTGGCTGAGACCCCCCCTGCCCACCAGTGCCCAGCATCAGAGTGGGTGTATGGCTAACACACCCCCCCTGCCCACCAGTGCCCAGCATCAGAGTGGGTGTATGGCTAACACCCCCCTGCCCACCAGTGCCCAGCATCAGAGTGGGTGTATGGCTAACACGCCCCCCCCCGCCCACCAGTGCCCAGCATCAGAGTGGGTGTATGGCTAACACCCCCCCCACTGCCCACCACAGCCCAGCATCTGAGTGCCCACCACTTCCCAGCATCAGAGTGCCCACCACTGCCCAGCATCAGAGTGCCCACCACTGCCCACCACTGGCCAGCATCAGAGTGCCCACCACTGCCCAGCATCAGAGTGCCCACCACTTCCCAGCATCAGAGTGCCCACCACTGCCCACCACTGGCCAGCATCGGAGTGCCCACCACTGCCCAGCATCAGAGTGCCCACCACTGCCCACCACTGCCCAGCATCAGAGTGCCCACCACTGCCCACCACTGCCCAGCATCTGAGTGCCCACCACTGCCTAGCATCAGTGTGCCCCCCACTGCCCACCAGTGCCGAGCATCAGAGTGTGTGTATGGCTAACACCCCCCCACTGCCCACCAGTGCCCAGCATCAGAGTGTGTGTATGGCTAACACCCCCTCCCACTGCCCACCAGTGCCCAGCATCAGAGTGGGTGTATGGCTAACACCCCCCCCACTGCCCACCAGTGCCCAGCATCAGAGTGTGTGTATGGCTAACACCCCCCCTGCCCACCAGTGTCCAGGATCAGAGTGGGTGTATGGCTAAGACCCCCCCTGCCCACCAGTGCCCAGCATCAGAGTGGGTGTACGGCTAACACCCCCCCCCTGCCCACCAGTGCCCAGCATCAGAGTGGGTGTATGGCTAACACCCCCCTGCCCACCAGTGTCCAGCATCAGAGTGGGTGTATGGCTAACACCCCCCCCACTGCCCACCACTTCCCAGCATCAGAGTGCCCACCACTTCCCAGCATCAGAGTGGCCACCACTGCCCAGCATCAGAGTGCCCACCACTGCCCACCACTGCCCAGCATCTGAGTGCCCACCACTGCCCAGCATCAGAGTGCCCCCCACTGCCCACCAGTGCCCAGCATCAGAGTGTGTGTATGGCTAACACCCCCCCACTGCCCACCAGTGCCCAGCATCAGAGTGTGTGTATGGCTAACGCCCCCCCCACTGCCAACTAGTGCCCAGCATCAGAGTGGGTGTATGGCTAACACCCCCCAACTGCCCACCAGTGCCCAGCATCAGAGTGGGTGTATGGCTAACACCCCCCCTGCCCACCAGTGTCCAGCATCAGAGTGGGTGTATGGCTAACACCCCCCCTGCCCACCAGTGCCCAGCATCAGAGTGGGTGTATGGTTAACACCCCCCTGCCCACCAGTGCCCAGCATCAGAGTGCCCACCACTTCCCAGCATCAGAGTGCCCACCACTGCCCAGCATCAGAGTGCCCACCACTTCCCAGCATCAGAGTGCCCACCACTGCCCACCACTGGCCAGCATCAGAGTGCCCACCACTGCCCAGCATTAGAGTGCCCACCACTTCCCAGCATCAGATTGCCCACCACTGCCCACCACTGGCCAGCATCAGAGTGCCCACCACTGCCAAGCATCAGAGTGCCCACCACTGCCCAGCATCAGAGTGCCCACCACTTCCCAGCATCAGAGTGCCCACCACTGCCCACCACTGGCCAGCATCAGAGTGCCCACCACTGCCCAGCATTAGAGTGCCCACCACTTCCCAGCATCAGAGTGCCCACCACTGCCCACCACTGGCCAGCATCAGAGTGCCCACCACTGCCAAGCATCAGAGTGCCCACCACTGCCCACCACTGCCCAGCATCAGAGTGCCCACTACTGCCCACCACTGCCCAACATCTGAGTGCCCACCACTGCCCAGCATCAGAGTGCCCCCCACTGCCCACCAGTGCCCAGCATCAGAGTGTGTGTATGGCTAACACCCCCCCACTGCCCACCAGTGCCCAGCATCAGAGTGTGTGTATGGCTAACACCCCCCCCCCCCACTGCCCACCAGTGCCCAGCATCAGAGTGGGTGTATGGCTAACACCCCCCCCCCACTGCCCACCAGTGCCCAGCATCAGAGTGGGTGTATGGCTAACACCCCCCCCACTGCCCACCAGTACCCAGCATCAGAGTGTGTGTATGGCTAACACCTCCCCCCCACTGACCACCAGTGCCCAGCATCAGAGTGGGTGTATGGCTAACACCCCCCCCCCCCCCACTGCCCACCAGTGCCCAGCATCAGAGTGTGTGTATGGCTAACACCCCCCCACTGCCCTCCACTGCCCAGCATCTGAGTGCCCACCACTGCCCAGCATCAGAGTGTGTGTGTGTGTCTCTAACACCCCCACCACTGCTCACCACTGCCCAGCATCAGAGTGTGTGTGTGTGGCAAACACCCCCACCACTGCCCAGCTCGTACATCAAAAACATACCATTGTCAACCTCATTACCCTCAGGAGATAGACACATTTTAGCAGACCTAAATGTGAACATCACACCACCTCCCAGGCACACAGCAGTCACAGACATCATCACACTAACTACAAATCTGAAAAGCAAAATATTAGCTTTATTCAGCAGATTCACAAAAGAAAAGCAAAAGAGAGTCCTCGCTCATTAAAGGCCAATGGCCAGTCCAATAAAGTCTCTGCAACAGTTTGTGCCTCCATGGGTGTTATCTCACCCAAACCTGCCTGCACATGGCGTTTAATCCGCTGTGGTGACTATGGGGGCACCATCTGTGGAATCCTCCGGCACCGCATGGACAGGAGAGGGAAGGACAGGTGGAGTGGGTGCAGGTGAAGTGGATTCATCCACACTGGTTGGGGCATCGCCGAAAGTAGATTCAAAAACCTGGCTGCACACCTCAGCCAGTGCAGAAAAACTACCACCTGAACCCGGGGACACATTGGGGGTGGAGGTACAGGGTTGTGAGTCTGTTCTACTGGGTGTGTGGATGCGTGTGTGAGGTGTCTCCCCTCTCCCTGTGGGTGTGCCTACTTGCCCTTGAGACTGTGTGCGTGGAGCTTTGAGCTTCTTATGCTGTGTGTGTGCGCTGGGTGTGTCTGACCTGTGGCGTGTGCGTGTATGCTGTGTAGGTATGTGAGAGGCAGAGGTGGATGGCTCTGAAGGATGGGGGGGGACAGATGCTGCTGGGTGTACATAGCTGCCGTCAGTGTTGATTCAATGGCAGCCACACTCCGACGCAGATCAGACATGGCTGATGACATGCCCTCCATGAACGACACCACCTGTGTAATCAGTTGTGTATGTCCATGGAGGACAGTCAGCATGGATGTCTGACCTACTGCAATCTGCCGGAGTAGGTCCACAGTCTCAGCACTGAGGGCAGCAGGGGACACAGGGGTAGGGTCAGCGGTGCCGGGAACAAAGGAGACGCGGGGGCTAGCACGGACCCTAGGCACACCAAGGACTGGGAGTGTGGAGATGGGACTGGAGGAGGGGAGGGCAGCCGAAGATGAAGGAGTGACCATTGCTGCATATTTCACCCCTCCTGAGAGTCTGACTCGGAGTCGTCGGCATGGTAAGATGTGTCAGTCACATGTTGTCCGGCCTGCAGACTCTCCTCACACTCTGTGCCACTGCCTCCCTCTGACACCTCAAAGCAGGTGGCACTGTGGTGTGTCCCTCTGCCTGGTCCGCGCCTGTGTCTCCTCCAGATTCAGATGATGATGCTGTGAGCAAGGAGAAGAATGAAAACATATCAGTCACCTGTACACATCAGACATATCAGCTGCAAATCATTTTGCCTCAGTCCTCAACATGGCATGCATCATGAGTCACATGACACTGAACTCTGCATAATGACAAGTCTACTTGTGGACAAATGTCAGAGACACAACGCTCAATGTATGGTAGGAGATAAGGTACAGGCAAGGCAAATACTTGTATGAGAGACACAATCATGATCCACTGCCTGACAACAGGATAGCTGATGATGCATCACAGTTCATTAGCCAACCCTGCCACCCAAATCAAGACCTGGTCATGTTTGAATAGCTTTGACTCTGTGCCACATTAGAAAAGTCCTGCCCGAACTGCCATGTGATGCCATCCTGGGACCTGAAACAAGTGTTCCATCACCTCACACTGCCATCACAGCTTTCTACACCCAAAGTCACATTGTGTGGCAGACCATCAATACTATGTACAAACAACATGCAACAGATTTTGAGAATATGCACACACGCACTGCCCAGTGTGAGTATGCATAATGCCAAATTATTACACATGTACATTGTGCACCTGTAGCTAACACAAGATAATTAGAAAGTGTACCATGGACAAAGGCCACTGAGGCTGACTTGTGCAGAAAACACATGTTAAGATTCAAGAACAGTGCCAAAATATGAAGAAGGGAAGACACAGTGCACATGTGGTGCTACATTTAAGGTACCAACAGGTGTCACAGACCCCCCATACAACATGATGATGTGCAAAGGAAGATGCATACTGAGACATTGCACCATAGGAGTACATGTCAAAAACAAGCATTAGCCAAAGCAAAGCTCTAATGTGGAGTAGGGCAAGGCATGTAAAGAAGCAGCTGCTGACACTGGGACATTCAAATGCCAATGCATGAAGTGCCTGTCTGACCACACCACTCAAACTATGGGAGTGTTACCATGCCTTTGAGCACTTCAGGTACCATTTCACACACACATGACAACAAAAAGACATGTACCTACCCCCTTCGTGCTGCTGTCCCTCCTGCAACTGCCTATGGAGGTCTGGGAACACCACTTCCAGGACCCGGAGCATGTTGGGGGTGAGGTGGCGGCTGCCGCTATGCCGGCGTGGAGCTTCCAGCTTCAGCTGGACTCTGGCGATGCGGCGGGTTCAGCACCGGATGTCCTGCCACCTCTTCTTGATGTTTCGCAGCCTCCTGTGAGGCCCCCCCTCTCTCCTGACAGCCCTGGCGATGTCCACCCAGATTTCACCCTTCTCATAGGCAGATACCTGTCACAAATGTAAAGTAAAAGAACATCAGTATACCTGGTCCATGTTCCAAAGACACCCATATGTGCACAAAATACATGAGGACAACAGGGCATCGTATGCCACACACATTTGCATCATTGTCCAGGAGTATGTGGCCTGTGTGCAAACACAACTGCATTGCATCACATTGAAATTCTACAGATGACATGAGGTCTGCAAAACACTCTTTGAGCATGGCACTCACTGAACAATATATGCTACATCTGGGTGCACTGCAGCACGTGCCATGCTGTCACACACCACACTACAACAAATAACTCTCTTGTAACAACACTGTGCACCCTGGCACTCACTCACAACAACATTGCATCTATCCACTATACATACACAGTGGCTATGATGTCACACACACAACAGGTGCACACTCCAAGGTATTGCACATATCACTCACCTGATCCTCTGGTCTCCCATACAGCTTGCTGAAGTTTGGCAGGAGGGCATCCAGCAGGGCCTTGTTCTCACCTTCAGTGAATGCAGGTGCCCTCTCCATGCTCAGCTAATCAGGGTCCAGAGGATTCGGAGACAGCAGCTGTGGTTACCACACCAATGTTGTGCAGGCAAGTGCCCTCCCACAGCCACATGCGGCCTTATATCTGTGCTGCAGAGGGTCTGTGAGTCCAAGGAGTAGTGTGTGATAGGCCACCATAGTTAGCATCCTATGTTCCATCCAATCACATCACACATAAGCCCATTACACACATATGCATGGTTTGAAAATTGAGCCTGAGCTGAACAACAACTTTTGCAACATTGTATACTTTAGCCAAACTGAATTTTCTAGAACACCTGTAGGAGCCTCAAAAAACTCTGTATCCATGACAACCTGGTTGCATTTTGATCAGTACACTGTTCCCCTAGTTGTTCACTATTATTTATCTAAAATGACCACACAAGTATGGTGACATAGCATTGCTAATGCAACCCAGTCAATGGTGTAACGAGGCGTACACACGCACGTACCTTGGGGTACACTTTGCTCGCGCATGGCCGAAAAGCAATAGGGAAACGAGGCGTACACACGCACGTACCTTGGGGTACGCTTTGCTCGCGCATGGCCGAAAAGCAATAGGGAAAAGAGGGTACACACGCACGTACCTTGGGGTACGCTTTGCTCGCGCATGGCCGAAAAGCAATAGGGAAACGAGGCGTACACACGCACGTACCCTGGGGTACGCTTTGCTCACGCATGGCCGAAAAGCAATAGGGAAACGAGGGTACACACGCACGTACCTTGGGGTTCGCTTTGCTCGCGCATGGCCGAAAAGCAATAGGGAAACGAGGCGTACACACGCACGTACCCTGGGGTACGCTTTGCTCGCGCATGGCCGAAAAGCAATAGGGAAACGAGGCGTACACACCCACGTACCCTGGGGTACGCTTTGCTCGCGCATGGCCGAAAAGCAATAGGGAAACGAGGCGTACACACGCACGTACCTTGGGGTACGCTTTGCTCGCGCATGGCCGAAAAGCAATAGGGAAATGAGGGTACACACGCACGTACCTTGGGGTATGCTTTGCTCGCGCATGGCCGAAAAGCAATAGGGAAACGAGGCGTACACACGCACGTACCTTGGGGTACGCTTTGCTCGCGCATGGCCGAAAAGCAATAGGGAAACGAGGCGTACACACGCACGTACCTTGGGGTACGCTTTGCTCGCGCATGGCCGAAAAGCAATAGGGAAACGAGGCGTACACACGCACGTACCTTGGGGTACGCTTTGCTCGTGCATGGCCGAAAAGCAATAGGGAAACGAGGCGTACACACGCACGTACCTTGGGGTACAGTGAGTCAGACATGGTCAAGTGAAGGGTTGTGTAGCCTGCGTCCCTGTCCACCTTCATGTCACCATTGGGAGAATCACACCAGGAAATCACATAGCAGGGATGTAGTCTACACTCATGTCGACGATGTGGTGCACACATGAGCATGGCATACATACATCAGGATGCCCATGGTGTGGCAGACATTGAAGAAGCACAGGGATTGTGACCTTGTGCCTCAGTTGATGTGTGAAGAGCTTGCGAGACATGTCATCAATCATATTGCACATGTGCATCACATGCAGTCAACACTTTGCACCGGAGTAACGTCAGCAACATGTTGCAAGGAACATCAACACTGGAATGGCTCACCATTCAGTACAGGGAACTGGCACATGATGACAGCAACATGCCCACTGTCACTGAGGTGTAATAGCCGCACAGCATGACCCTGTGTGACCACGTCATGTGTGTGCCATGAGCGACATTGTGCATGCCGTTTGCATATGAAATGAACAGGTCAGTATTCTATAACTCACCTTAGAATATCCCCACATGTCATCCTGGATATGTCAATTTCCGTTCTGTAGTACAATTGTGTGTCGGTAGGCATGTCCTGTGGCTCTGCATGGGTTGTTGGCGTCATGTGTGCCATGATGACGTTGTCAGAGTACTCATACGTCACCTCTGCGTGCACACGTCAGGTCCTCTTTTTTAACAACACCAGCGCTGGTCCCGTATAAGTGTAACCTTACACACTTTTGTTGCCACTTTCATAGTACAATCACTTCAGACCTTTTACCTTGGATTCTCTGACTCTGGCCGGTGCCAATAGGGATGTCATTTTCAAAGCCTGTGAGGAATACAAACTAGTCATGTTGGTGACTGACCCTCACCGTCTGTGTCTCCACTCTTATCATGTCAAGCACAACAACAAGAGCAGCTCCCACTGCCGGGACCAGACATATGAATCCAGGTGTGATTGGTCCCACAAGCCACTCTGACTCCAGCAGTTGGCACTGCACCACAATAGCTCATGGGCTGGACGTAGGATGAGTGCATGGGCGTTGTAGTTGAGACATCACTGCCCCTTAATTTGACATCAGTGCTCCCGGGCAAAGTTGTCAGGTTAACAAAATAAGTCAGATATATCTGATCGCAAATCAAAAACACCACAATGCACGTGCAATGCTGCATGGGATTTGGGTGACACCAACCACGCGGCTCTGTCAGAATTGCAGCCGTCGTAGCCAGCACCACGACCTCCGGTCCCTGCCCTGCATGTGACGCAGGATGAGTTAGTGCACTTCCTCATGTCCATGATGTCCCTCACCCCACCAACGGCCTACGCGTTGGCTTCTGGCACAGCGGACCCGTCTGGGGGCACTAGCGCGTCTGTTGAATAGCTCGCTTACTACTGGACGCAGGCGGCGCATATGTCCCAAACCGCCGGGACAGACAGGATCTGAATGTTAATCCTGGTCCCCGCTGGTTGAACTCGCAACCTCACTGGCAACTATCCCCCAGGTGTCAGCCGTGGCGCCATTCTCGGGTGGTGATGTCCCCGATACCACACACTGTACGGCTCCGGCGTGGGAAATGTGTAGCAGAACACCCCTAATAATGCTGCATGGGGAGTTTAACTTCAATGAGCCGGGCAATGCTCATTACAATGGTTATCAATGAGTATTGGGAGGGTTATGAGGAACCACTGGCACGTGAGTGTCAGTCCCAAGACAACAGGACAGGTGGACTGGGGGATGCAAGTGGTCTGGACACCTAGCCAGACACTGGTGATGTCTCTACTCCTAACGTGTCTTAGGATGAGCGGGCAACGTACAGTGTTGTGTTAACGTGGGCGGCCGGAGCCTTGGCCCTTCATCTCCCCGTTGCTGCCATGAGGACCAACTCCTCACTGAGGTCCTTAAACTTCACTCCGGCTCCGCTGATCCTCTGCAGGCATATCTTGAGGAATGTACTGTATCTATATTGGGCAGCCTGTACAGCCATGCATCATGTTTGGCTGTAGATAGGCACGTTGTCAGACCCCCACGCCCCACCCTGGACTGACCATGTTCCCTGTCCTCCCACCCCACCCCAGAGAGCATGGGCATCCAGGCCTCCAAATCACAGTCCACATTCCCGTTAGCTCTGCTGTAGAGGGTATCCAAGAGGTATGGGAACTACGGAAAGATGTCATCATCCTCCCTGAGTCTGGGACTGAGGTCTTCCAACATTACATGCATCTTAGTCTGCTACCCACACTCTCGGTGGGACATGGTTGTGTAACTGCTGGCAGAGTGTGCGTTGTAGGTACGGGCAATACTTGGACACACCCTTGTAGGATGCCTATCAGCGGCACTGTCATTTTTCCGGTGTGGCCTGGATAACCCCGACTCACTGTGCAGAGCGATTGCATCCAGGGATGCAAATAGGTCAAAAGCCTGGTATGTATTGAAAGTCGGGAATATGCTTCTAACTACTGTTGCTTACTGATATTTTGTTACAAAAGGTAAGTAATCCGTCCTTACTGTTCAGTACATCTGCTGTAGGAGCATCTATGTAGTGTCCTTGCTGTGATGACAGGGTTACTAATGTACGCACACCATGCCACGTGTGTTAATGACCTGGTCATATGTGTGATGGCATCACAGACCATTTGTGAGAATAAAACATTTATGCTGTATGATGATGGATATGTAATAGTTAGGGATGCTACACACCGCAACATGACTAAGTCAGAACTGTGCAAATGATGGCACATGTGGTGTGTGTGTGTGTTTATTGCTGTCAGATGTCTGGTTGTGCAGACAACCTGCTACAGACATTCACATGACGTTTGTCACTGACATGATACATTGTCATGCTCACTAAGACCTTTCCATCAGATTGTTTGTATGCATGTCATATCCATTCCACACACCACAGGTCTTTAATTATTCACGGAGGAGTGGCTGGGAGCTGGCACACGTTACTTCAGTGTGTATGCCACGCCACACTCTAAATTGTCTAGATTATTTGAAGCAGTCTTGCCTGTGCCATGTACATTGTTACAGTCTCAGTCAGACAGTTGAAGACATTTCCAATAAATTGTGTATTGCAGGGCACCCCCTCTGGAAAGGCCGTTGCCTGACTTGGAAGCCATGAGGGAGCGCAATTGTATTCGTCGCTATCGCTTCAACAGGCAGTTGATCAAGGAGCTGACGAACAGGCTTGAGGCTCACCTACAACCACGCCACAGGTATCCAACTGGACTGACACCCAAGGTAAAGGTGATGGCAGCCCTCCATTTCTTTGCCACAGGTACGTTCCAATTTACCATAGCTGATGTGGGAGGGATGTCTCAGACAATGATAAGCCGGGTGTTGAGTGATGTTTTGGCTGCTATGTTGCTCCACCTAGATGAATTCATTAGATTTCCGACTCCTGAAGAGTTGACAGATGTCAAGGGGGAATTCTATGCCCTGGGCCGCATGCCACATGTAATTGGTGCAATTGATGGTACACATGTTACTCTGGTGCCACCACAGGCTCAGGAGCAAGCGTATCACAACAGGAAACACTACCACTCGATAAATGCCCTGGTGGTGTGTCTTGCCAACATGATTATCTCACATGTTTGTGCACGTTTTCCAGGATCGTGCCACAATGCTTTCATCATGAGGCATAGCAGGGTACCACAGATGATGCTGCAGCTGCACAACCACCGGGCATGTCTAGTTGCTGAGTATACACTGTCAGCTCTGTATGTCAGTATGTCACAACTTCATGATCTGCATCATATTCATCACTTTTGTACTTGATGTAAATTTGCAGGAGACGCTGGATATCCTAACATGCCGTGGTTAATGACTCCACTACGCAACCCCAGGACAGCTGCAGACCAGCGGTACAACAATGCCCATGGGAAGACCAGGCGGGTGATTGAGCGAACCTTTGGACTCCTGAAGAGCCGGTTCAGGTGCCTGGACAAGACAGGCGGAGCCCTCCAATACAGCCCACGCAAGGTGTGTGACATCTTCACCGTGTGCTGCATGCTACACAACATGGCAGTGGAGAAGGCCGTGCCACTCTACCTTGATCCTGATGAGCTGGAACATCCGCCCGTTGAGGATGAAGGCCTTGCCCAGGATGCCAGTGACGAGGAGGATGAAGATGATATCCGGAGTCACCTCATCCGCAACTTTTTTGCATAATGGTGAGTCATAGCAGCTTTTCAGTAACAGATGGACTCTAGAGTAGCATGGGTAGCATGCTGTGTATGCAACAGACTGTATGCAACGTCACTTGGATGTGTGTTGTGCAGTGTCACACATGTGCAGTTCTAATGCAATACACATACGTGCTATGTGTGCACTTGGAATGTACAGGTGTTCTACAACATCTGGCTATTCAACAGGACATTGTGATAATGACATTATACAGAACTTGACCCCTTGTGTGCCACTCTCATCCACAGCTCGCCCTGCCTGTTGTCCGTTGGGGTTATCGTGGTCATCCTGCTATTGCTCATTATGATTGCAACGTCAGCCAAATCAACGGAGCATGCATGGACATATGTAGAAGTCAATTTGGGTAAGGACGCATATGAGGCTGTTTAGCGTTGGTATGTTTAGAAACGTGTGGTACATGTTCATGTGCATGTAGTGAGACTATGCATACATGCAACTACATTATGATACTTATTACATGTATGCCCACTCCCATGACAGGATATTCACCCCATCTGACTGTCATCTGTTGTAGTTAGAGACTCTGGTGAATGCATCAATGTGTGTAGACAATGGCACTGCAACATTGCAAATACCTTGGGTTTACATTGTGTCAGAGGTCACAACCACGGACTCTGTGGGGGATTGCAGCCTCACTGTGTGCATTAGATTGTGACTGGATCCTCACCTCCAGCTTGTGGCCTAGTCCAGTTTGATTACCATGAAACTATGTGGTGTGGGTGTGGCCCAGTGTATGTTCCACATGTTAAGACAACTGTCCTGTGAATCAGTTAACATGGATGCATTGCCCCTTGTAGCAGTATATCATGTCACTGTCATGTCGTTACCTCAGTGCAGGTTGAGAATACTGCTACGCCAGCCTTCACAGTGAGTAGCAGTGCTGTTTAGACTCACATGATGCCAAGTATGTTTTGCATGTAAAGTCAAATTGTTGGGATGATGCATATGTGATAAATTGTGTTGCACCAGTGGAGTGCAGTCATTCACATGAATCTCTGGTCCCGTGCTGCATTCCTGTGTAATGGTAAGGTCTCATTATGTGGCTCGGATCAACATCACTAGCACTTTATAGTTCTTCTACTAGCATGTGATGTTTTGCATAGTAGTGCTAACTTGACAGATCAAAAGACTGGCTACAGAGTGCCTCCATTGCATGATGGTCATTAGCTTCCTCTACATATGTGATAGTTACAGCTGTTGTGGCTGAAGTCAAGTTTGCCTACATGGCCCTTATGGGTAACCAATATCAGACAGACATTACAGTTAGGGTAAGTAGCATTTCCATATGTTTCCATTTGTTTGTAAGGTCCACCTCATCTGAGCCAGTGAAAGAGTTTTTTACAACATAGATCTAATTGCATGGTAGCTCAGTTGTGAGCGGTACACATGACTCTAATGGATGACAGACTGTCCTTGGTTTTATGTGTCCGTGTCATAGCATCAGATCTCATGTGATGGCATGATTAATCATCTAAACTTGTCTCCAGTTAGTACACTTCACAGGTGTGAGTGGTACAGTGTATCAAATGAGGTATTTGAAATGTCAGTGACATGAGAATGTTATCCTAATGGTTATATGCCTGTGTTTCAGGTCTCCCTCCCAGCAGTTCCCATCCTCTCCTTCCCTCGCCTGATCACCCTTTTGTGTCTGTCGTTTGTACTCAGACCAAAGGGCTATTTGGAGGTGGAACCCTTTGAGCATCACACCACTCTGAAGAAGAAAGGTATGGCCAGTCCTTGACAGGCTAGTAGGTAATAGTACTGCTGCATTACAGGTGACATCAATAATAGTGTAATTTGGACTTCTTGCCAATGCACATGTATGTTTCATGATGCTCCATGGGCTCACAATGTAAATAATCATGTTGTGCATGACGTCTGACTTCTACGAAATATTGTGCCGCCTTGATGTCAACGCACATGTCCTTCTAATGTGTATCTATACTATTTGTCATTAACTTAGCTTATGCTTGTTATGTGTTTACCTGTAAAGTGACCACACGCATGGGGTTGGGAAAGGCTAGTATACTATGTTGTGTGTGAGGTAGATGGCTTTGTAGCTGCTGTTTAGCTTTGAAAACACTAGCTGTAGTCTACACCTGATGATGCTGTGTGTCCTGTGCCCCACTTGTCCGTAATGGCCCTGATCCAGTGACCTTGGTGATTACTGTGCCATTTAATTGTCAGTGACCCTGAGTGAGGCAGACACTCCAGCCTTCACATACACATGTCACTTTGTGGCTTGCCAATGGCGTTGTGGTATGTGCTTGTTTTGCAAGTTGTCACACCCCTCCTGCCGTCATGTCTTCAGTCATTGCTGCTGCTGCTGCATACACAGCCACCATGCAGCGCACACCATTCAGGAACACTGACACCTACAGGATGACCCTCCTTCCATCCATTTATGTAGCATGCTCCTGCCACCCTACACACAGACAAAACCAGACAATCAGCATCCTGGTATCACAATGCTTCGGACTCAGCCATTGCTGCTGCTATGCCTGTGTGTGCGACACATACTGGCACGACTATGCAGATTCACATGACATTGGGTCTACGTACCACCAGGCCATGTGCCGTGTCCAGCACAGCCCCCCCTTCCACGGCACAATATTGTACTGGGTTACCTTGTTAACACCACTATAGCACTAAAGTGCTTGCTTACAGTCACGTGGCTGTACACAACCTGCTCACACCACTGCAACATGGCTGTCACAGTCAGTCAAGTTGCCACATGGAACACACACCATGAGCATGTCTCTTGGGTGTGGTGTGATTTCCCCGTTGTGGTGTAGGTATTTGTCAGACGTGTGTAGTTGTTCTGTATGCGTAGCTACCATTACAGTAGTATAGTACTTGTAGCTACATAGGGGTAGGTCACCTATTCAGGTGTGCTTGTGTGGAGTGCTACAGCCCATTGCCCACAGTCTGTCCTGCCAGCCTTGTCCTGTGCGCCACACATCACATCCACAGTACTGCATCATGCTGATGATAGCTCACATACCTGAGGACACAGTTGTAGGTACTCCCTACGTGGACCACTACTTTTGTGCCACTGATATGTACACCTCAAAGAGACTCTCCTGGGTCAGCCTGTGATAGAATTTTTGGGATCCATAACCCCCTCCAGCATTTACTGTCCCACGCAGGTGTGTATTTCCATCCATGTATGTAGTTGATAGGAATTTCTGACCAATGTGTGTCCTCACTCAAATTCTGATCGAAGTGTGAGGCTGACTGCTGTTTGTTGTATACCCTTGCATTTTATACATTTGCACACACATATCAGTTTATGCTGTTTCAAAGATAACTCACCAAAAGCGTATGAGGTGTAGAATATTTATTGGGTGATATTGTGCAGGAAACGTGAATAGATGCTGTACAGGAAGGGGTGGAATCCAAAGTTCACTGCTGGAGATGAGATGCCTTACAGTTTGAGTCACCAGAGTCCAGGCCACAGTGCTTGGCAACATTGGGCAGACTGTGACCAGCAAGTCCATGTGGGAGAGTCTCATAGGGGGTGCTGTTGCACCCAGGGGCAATATGCCAGGTCCAGTGTCCTGGGAGATGTCCATGGCCCACTGCCCCTCAACGTCTTCGCCGTGGACGACCCACCTTCCTTGGGGGACCCTCATGTGCAGGCATGGACGGTGCATGGGACGCTACGTCAGAGGGTACCTCCTCCTCCTCCCTCCCTGTGGCTGGTGTTGCACTTTGCCGTGATGTTGCTGGCCTTGTGACACAGGAAGGGGGCCGCATGTTGGCAGCTATCTGACGTAGCATATGGCAAATGTCCCGATGCACCATCAAGAGCTGAGCCTGGTGTGCCTCCACCCGTCCATAATGCTGGTCTTGCCTGGCTATTTGCTCTGCCTGCTGTTATCTGACCTGGTTGAGGGCCTCCGCAAGCTGACTTACCTCCCTGGTGTCCCGCCGGTAAGCCTCCAGGATGTTAGCGAGTTCAGGCATACCGGGTGCAGCAGCTGACTGTCCAGATTCTCGCCTCCGCCTTCCGCCACTCCCACCACCCTGACCCACATGAGCACGGCCTGCGCTAGTGGGCACATCCGCTCGACGGGCCCCCCGATTGATGGCAGGGTGGAGGTCGTCACCAACCTCAGGGGCGCTCGACAAAGGGTGTCCCTCATTTTCAGACTGGCTCTCTTGTGGATCATGGGCAGGGCTCTGACCTGTCTGCTGGGATGTGGTGGGAATGGGTCCGGTGGTTGGCTGAGATGTAGCTGGTTCAGTTGCTGCAGGGGTTTGGGATCCAGAGGTGCCAGGTTGGTTGGGGTCATCCACAGTGCGTTGAGGGATGGCGCTGTTGGTGGGGTCTGGGTCCTTTTGAGCCTGGGACTGGGATCCTTCTCCCCCCTGGTTGGGGGGGAGCGCCACATGTTCCCCTGTGTGTGGGAGAGACAGACACTGTTAAGGCACTATCAAGTGACATCTTATTTACTTATCCATTATCAGCATCACAGTTCCACAAGCTTTACATTGTTGACATTGTTAAGTTGTGTATGTAGTGGTACAAAATTCAAATGTACTCTGGGGTATTTACATTCTTCCTTTGTCTTGACAATGACTGACACAGCCATTGCTGTGTCTTGTGTTGCCGGCACCACACGTGTTAAGCATTGCTCAGTTTCACGCAACATCCAGGATACGGTGTAAATCCTTATGTCTGCGTCATGCATGCACAGAGTTCATTTGCAGCGTGTTGATGTAAGAGACAGAGCATCATTAATTTGCATGTCCTCTACTACTTTGGATGTCTTTTGCTGTCCCGTGCTGGCCAAACAATGCCAACACACCTGGACCTGTAGACACACAGTTATAGATCATGGCTTTTGAACTTGGCACTTCTCAAACACGCATCACCTTGTCGATACCCATGTCCATGTCAGTACTTACGTGCATACACAAAGTTCATGAGATGGGACACGTGCATTGTTTGAGAGGCACAATGGACTAGAGCATCTGCTATGTGCATGTATGAGTAGTATGCATATTCATATGAGTGAGTGTTTTGTTGTGGTACATGACAATTGGGACAGTGTTGCACTCCATTGCCTGTCCCCAGGGGCTGACTTTCTGTATGGGGGTGTATGACAAGGCATGCTATTACTTAGCTTGGGAATTGGAAGCGTCAATCGTTCATGATTTGGCTGTCCCCTGATGTATCATGCTGGCATGATCGTGTTTTTGTGTTGGTGCCCAGGATGTGTGACCTTGTCCTGGTGTTTGTGTTAGCAGTGATCACAGGAGGGACTTGTGCTGCCTACACCTGTGCCCATTGTGTACTACAGAGCATTCCGAGAAGTGTGTCCTAACACAGTACAGTGTGGACTGCAAATGGTGGGTGTGTTGCAGGCACATAGCAGATGACTGCTGGTACTTGTGAGACATCCCTTAACATTCTGATCTATGGTGTTTGTTAGGCCTGTGCAGTGCTTAGGTGCAACTGTGTGTGTGCCCAGGGAGCTGCGGTGAGGTGACAGAGGGAGGAACACTGAGGGATGGATAGAGAGGGAGATGGCGACAGAGGGAGAGGGCGACAGAGGGAGAGGGCAACAGAGGGAGATGGCAACAGAGGGAGAGGGCGACAGAGGGAGATGGCGACAGAGGGAGAGGGCGACAGAGGGAGAGGGCGACAGAGGGAGATGGCAACAGAGGGAGAGGGCGACAGAGGGAGAGGGCGACAGAGGGAGAGGGCGACAGAGGGAGAGGGCGACAGAGGGAGAGGGCGACAGAGGGAGAGGGTGACAGAGGGAGAGGGCGACAGCGGGAGATGGCAACAGCGGGAGATGGCAACAAAGGGAGAGGGCGACAGAGGGAGAGGGCGACAGAGGGAGAGGGCGACAGAGGGAGAGGGCGACAGAGGGAGAGGGCGACAGAGGGAGAGGGCGACGGAGGGAGAAGGCGACAGTGGGAGAGGGCGACAGTGGGAGAGGGCGACAGAGGGAGAGGGCAACAGTGGGAGAGGGCAACAGAGGGAGAGGGCGACAGAGGGAGAGGGCGACAGAGGGAGAGGGCGACAGTGGGAGAGGGTGACAGTAGGAGAGGGCGACAGAGGGAGAGGGCAACAGTGGGAGAGGGCGACAGGGATGGAGACAGGTTGTTTGTGCTTGTTTGCTTGCTACACTGCCTTACTGTGTCACAAAATATCGCATCTCGGGAAGGTGTGTCCACAACATGAAATTGATTAGGAGCTGTGGTCTACTATCTTGTGCGATATTTCCCTATCCCTGTACATTGGGCATGGTGCTTGAGTGAGGCCCTGGGACATATGGGATGAGTGCAGCCTCCTACTCTCCACCTTACACCCTTTGTGGGTTCCACTTGAAACAAACCACTTTTAGATGTGTCCTGCTAGGACTCATGGCCACACACCCCATGCTGCTGGGCACTGTTGTAAGTCCACCCATGTGACATGTATTTTTTGTACACTCACCAGACTCAACGGCTCCTTCTATTCCATGTACTCCCACCGGTGGCAGCAGGGCCATGACTCTCTCCTCCCAGGGATGGTATACAGGAGGTCTGCGGGGACCGCCGCCTCCTGTGTGGTGTGCAGAGACGTAGTCCTGGTCCATTTTCTTCTTGACCATCCTCCGCAGCTCATACCACCTGGACTGACATTCCGCCCTGGTGCGCCGGATGGGTGCAACAACATTGACCCGGTCTACGATCCTCTCCCACAGGCGTGTTTTTTCTGCCAGGGTGGTCTGTCTGACCAATGCGCCAAACAGCTGTGGCTCGACTCTGATGACTTCATCTGTAAGTATCTCATTCTCCGGGTTAGTGAACTTTGGATTCTTGGGTGTGGTCATGGTGTGGGGTGTATGTGATTGAGGGTGTGATGGTGTGTATGGATGAGGGTGTGTGGTTGTGATTGTGAAGGGGGTGGTGTGGGTGTAGATGTGATGGTGTATCTGTGAAGGTATGTGGCTGCAATTGTTGGTGTGCTCTCAGTTTCCTCGCAAGAATGGGTATGTTGCAAAGGATGATGGGTTGTTTGTGTGGACCCTTTTATTGGCCAAAATGTGGGTGTGGCTTAATTTGAATGGGGGGGGTGTGTGTTATATGGGGTGGGTGTTGGTGTTGACCTCTGTTTGGCTGTGACCAGGACAGTGATTCTCAATGGAGTGTACACAGGAGACATGTTCAGTGTTGTTGTGCGACCTGTTTGGTAAGTCCTTGTGCTGCTTTGGGTGTTGGCATTATTTGTGCGTGTCGTACTTGTGCGTGCGGTTGACTTATACGGGCCGTTGGCGGTTGGGGCTGTTCGCGTGGGCTGGTTGGGAGGGTGTGCGTGTCGTACTTGTGCGTGCGGTTGACTTGTACGGGCCATTGGCGGGTGGGGGTGTTCGCATAGGGGGGTGTGCGTGTCGTACTGGTGCGTGCAATCGACTGGTACGAGTCATTGGCGGGTCGGGGGGTTCGCGTAGGGGGGTGTGCGTGTCGTACTTGTGCGTGCGGTTGACTGGTACGGCCGTTGGCGGGTCGGGGGGTTCGCGTAGGGGGGTGTGCGTGTCGTACTTGTGCGTGCGGTTGACTTGTACGGGTCGTTGGCGGTTGGGGCTGTTCGCGTGGGCTGGTTGGGGGGTGTGCGTGTCGTACTTGTGCATGCGGTTGACTGGTACGGCCGTTGGCGGGTTGGGGGGTTCGCGTAGGGGGGTGTGCGTGTCGTACTTGTGCGTACGGGTGACTTGTACGGGCCGTTGGCGGTTGGGGCTGTTCGCGTGGGCTGGTTGGGGGGGAGTGCGTGTCGTACTTGTGCGTGCGATCGACTGGTACGAGGTGTTGGCGGGTGGGGGTGTTCGCGTAGGGGGATGTGCGTGTCGTACTTGTGCGTGCGGTTGACTAGTACGGGCCGTTGGCGGTTGGGGCTGTTCGCGTGGGCTGGTTGGGGGGGTGTGTGTGTCGTACTTGTGCGTGCTGTTGACTGGTACGGCCGTTGGCGGGTTGGGGGGTTCGCGTAGGGGGTGTGCGTGTCGTACTTGTGCGTGCGGTTGACTTGTACGGGCTGTTGACGGTTGGGGCTGTTCGCGTGGGCTGGTTGGGGGGGTGTGCGTGTCGTACTTGTGCGTGCGGTTGACTGGTACGGCCGTTGGCGGGTCGGAGGTTCGCGTAGGGGGGTGTGCATGTCGTACTTGTGCGTGCGGTTGACTTGTACGGGCCGTTGGCGGTTGGGGCTGTTCGCGTGGGCTGGTTGGGGGGGTGTGCGTGTCGTACTTGTGCGTGCGATCGACTGGTACGAGTCGTTGACGGGTGGGGGTGTTCGCGTAGGGGGGTGTGCGTGTCGTACTTGTGCGTGCGGTTGACTAGTACGGGCCGTTGGCGGTTGGGGCTGTTCGTGTGGGCTGGTTGGGGGGGTGTGCGTGTCGTACTTGTGCGTGCGGTTGACTGGTACGGCCGTTGGCGGGTCGGGGGGTTCGCGTAGGGGGGTGTGCGTGTCGTACTTGTGCGTGCGGTTGACTTGTACGGGCCGTTGGCGGTTGGGGCTGTTCGCGTGGGCTGGTTGGGGGGGTGTGCGTTTCGTACTTGTGCATGCGGTTGACTGGTACGGCCGTTGGCGGGTCGGGGGGTTCGCGTAGGGGGGTGTGCGTGTCGTACTTGTGCGTGCGGTTGACTGGTACGGCCGTTGGCGGGTCAGGGGGTTCGCATAGGGGGGTGTGCGTGTCGTACTTGTGCGTGCGGTTGACTTGTACGGGCCGTTGGCGGTTGGGGCTGTTCGCGTGGGCTGGTTGGGGGGGTGTGCGTTTTGTTCTTGTGCGTGCGGTTGACTGGTACAGCCGTTGGCGGGTCGGGGGGTTCGCGTAGGGGTGTGTGCGTGTCGTACTTGTGCGTGCGGTTGACTGGTACGGCCGTTGGCGGGTCAGGGGGTTCGCATAGGGGGGTGTGCGTGTCGTACTTGTGCGTGCGGTTGACTTGTACGGGCCGTTGGCGGTTGGGGCTGTTCGCGTGGGCTGGTTGGGGGGGTGTGCGTGTCGTACTTGTGCGTGCGGTTGACTGGTACGGCCGTTGGCGGGTTGGGGGTTCGCGTAGTGGGGTGTGTGTGTCGTACTTGTGCGTGCGGTTGACTTGTATGGGCCGTTGGCGGTTGGGGCTGTTCGCGTGGGCTGGTCGGGGGGGTGTGCGTGTCATACTTGCGCGTGCGGTTGACTGGTACGGCCGTTGGCGGGTCGGGGGGTTCACGTAGGGGGGTGTGCGTGTCGTACTTGTGCGTGCGGTTGACTGGTACGAGTCATTGGCGGGTCGGGGGGTTCGCGTAGGGGGGTGTGCGTGTCATACTTGTGCGTGCGGTTGACTGATACGGCCGTTGGCGGGTCGGGGGGTTCGCGTAGGGGGGTGTGCGTGTCGTACTTGTGCGTGCGGTTGACTTGTACGGGCCGTTGGCGGTTGGGGCTGTTCGCGTGGGCTGGTTGTGGGGGTGTGCGTGTCGTACTTGTGCGTGTGATCGACTGGTACAAGTCGTTGGCGGTTGGGGCTGTTCGCGTGGGCTGGTTGGGGGGGTGTGCGTGTCGTACTTGTGCGTGCGGTTGACTGGTATGGCCGTTGGCGGGTGGGGGGGTTCACGTAGGGGGGTGAGCGTGTCGTACTTGTGCTTGTGCTTGTGCGAGGGGTACACGTGTGGTATGGTTTGACGCTGCTTGATGCGACCCGATATTTGCCGTACGAATCATTGTTTATATCCGAATACTTTGTCCCGTCCGAATCGCTGTCAGGCTTCTCGTACCGGATCGTACTTGTGTGTTAGTACGGGCAGTTTACGAATCGTACGGTAGGATTCCCGATGCATGTTCGTACGGATCATCGACTGTGAATCGGACGGTTAGATGATATTCGTACGGAAATAGACGGGAACGGATCGGAATTCGCAGGTCGGACGTAAAGTTCCCATTCGTACGGATTCGGATACGAATGCGATTCGTACGGCGGATTATTTTACGGGATCGGAATCGGCCCCCAAATAGGGAGCAAAATAAACCTAACAACTTCTACCTCTACAAACCACCAACAAATTTACATTTAAAATGAAACTTAAATTTTTTGTCATCCAACAGAAAAGAAAGCACCTGCTCCACATTAGAACACCCCCATGGAAAAGCTTCAAAACCGTGTGAAACTTCTAAACAGAACATACATGTAAGTATGCAAACTAGAAGTAGTTGCATATTTTTATATGTAAATAAAAAATGTAAAAACTTTAAAATATTCTATATATTTATACTATTACAGTACTTTCATATGCAATGACAGAAGCTGCAAAGTATATCACCTTAAAGAAAGGAAAGCAGTTACTAAGCGGCATATTACCAAGCAATAGCGATATTTATCGCTATTGCTTGGTTAGAGACAAAAATTTAACGCTGAGCTGCGGCGATTTTTATCGCAGATAAACCTTGGTATTACCAAGGTTTATCGCAAATGCGATAAAAATCGGCCGCAATGCATGAATATCGCTGAAAAGTCAGCGATATTCATGCATTACCGAGCTAATGCTCTTAGCCATGTTATCCACCTCCCTTTGGATAACATGGCTAAGAACTGCTCAGGGCAGGTGTTAGCTTTTGGAGATATTCGCGCTTAGCGCGAATATCTCCAAAAGTTGGTAATAGGAGATAGCGATGTTAGCGACTGTTTCCAGTCGCTAACATCTTGGCACGCCCACTTTGCATATCATTAGTGATAAATATCACTGACATGCAAAGTGGGGCCCAAGATGGTCGCTATCTCCTACTAGCTGTCGCTAACTGGTGTTAGCGACAGCTAGGTAATAGGGAGATAATTTTATCTCTGCTTTCTTGGCTTTTAAACCCAAAAAAGCGGAGATAAACCCCCTTGATAATATGCCCCCTAATCACTTGGGCTACACCTAGAGCTGTTAAAGTGCATCAACAGAAACTATAAACTGGAAATGAACTAAATATTATACAAATGCATGCAATGAAAGGGCAATTACAAAAAATGATGTTGTAATTCATGCAAGAGAGAACAACCATGCCCCAAATGTAGCAGAAATATAAGTATGGTAGATATTGTAAGATATGTAAGAGAGGCAATCACTATTTACCAGAAACCCACAGGCAAAATCCTTAAAGATATAGGGCCTTATTTATGAGGCCGTACGTCACTTTTACGCCACCGGTGCATCACTTTTTGTGATGCACCAGCAGCTTAAAAAATGGGCTTTGTTGTACCATATTTACAAAGTGACGCATCTAGGTAGTTACGTCACTTTGTAAACCCCTGCGCCACATTATACCTGCGCCAGGTATAATGTATGCAGGGAGGGCGATCTGATGCAAGAAAGGGTCATAGAAGTGACGCAGTGAATTCTATAAGATTTCACTGCGCCACTTCCCATGTGAAAGGACACATTGCTGTAGTTGCGTCACTTTTGTGACACACTCCAGCAATCCGTCACTTTTGCATCATACAGATACATCAGAAATACTGACGTATCTGTAACTCCTTGCGACATGATGCGTCATACAGTAATACAGTAATTATGACGCATCAATCATGTCGCAAGGAGGGCGCACTGAGAAGTGACGCATCGCTGCTTTCACGCAGCGATGCGTCACTTCTCATAAATGAGGCCCATACTACCTAAAGTCTATGAACACATCACACGCCAACTACCACCTACCCCTACTTTAAAATGTTCATTTGAATGGACTAAAAATGCCAACAGTGACACTCTAACTAGCCCTAGAAGACACCAAGACATACATATACCTGAACATTTAAAAATGACACATAATGAGGGACATTTCCGTTTACATGTCAACCTAACGAAAAACAAATCCTAATATTCTCTACAGCAGATAACTTTCTAAAGCGTAGCTCACATGAAAGCTCGATGATAGATGGGACCCTAAAAATGTGTCCCAAAAAATAATATTCATAGACTTTGAGCAAACCTTTCTAAAGATTTACC
Source organism: Lissotriton helveticus (assembly GCF_964261635.1). Lineage (NCBI taxonomy): Eukaryota > Metazoa > Chordata > Amphibia > Caudata > Salamandridae > Lissotriton > Lissotriton helveticus. Next base: position 1,450,671,053 of record NC_136061.1, on the reverse strand, counting down.
CTCATACAGCCATACAAGGCTGTTACTTTGATTTCAAAGTATATAGCAGCACCTCCAAAAATCGGCACTAAGTCTAAAATATTCTACAAACAGCCAATCTGCCTCTAAAAAAAAAAATGATAGCGCTAGCCTATGTCCCTGTCACAAATATAGACAACATTTATAATTTACTAAAAGAAAGTCTTTTCTACCAACAACATGAAGACAAAATTAGCAGCCTAATAGACTATTTAGAAGGCACTTGGATTGGCGGAACAGTTTGGTGGATGGGCATCAAAACCAACTACAGCCTTCCAAACGTTTTGCAGCTTGAAGGGAAACACCATGTTGTTGGTTCCTTTAAAGGTACAGAGATGACCATTAAACTGCAGTTGTCTAAATGTCATGGACTGAGTACTGTCTGGATGGGGGAAATTGTGTGTTTTGCTATACTGACTGCTAATATTCCATCCATCAAAGTATAACTCAAGCCCTAACTCATGCAATATAATTCACTCACAGATTGCCAAGCCAGTGCTTTTAATTTAGCAAGAAAGTATACTTTAGTCTAGCACTACACATTACTACACAAATAGATCCTGGGGATGCAAGAGCTCAACTGCTAATGACTACAGAAATAATATAAGAAATATGAGAAATCTGAACAGGTGAATGCTCACTGAGGTTTAAAGAGTAATGCGCTTTGTGATCAGTGACTTGAATGCCAATCTCTGTATCCTTTCTAAGCATGGGCGGATTTTGCGAATTGGCAATCCGCGAAATTGCGTATTTACGGATTCGCAATCCGCAAAATCCGCGAACTCTCGCGAATTTTGCAGATTCTTTTTTTTTTGTGTTCGCAAGTGTTTCTGCCATTTCGCAAGGGTTTTTTACCAGTTCGCAAACGCGAACTTACTTGTCGGGTAGCAACGGTCGCGACCATGTTGTTTCTACGTCTGGTTCATCACAGCACCCTCTGTTTCACCACTGCCACCCTCTGTTTCACCACTGCCACCCTCTGGCTCACCCATGCCACCCTCTGGCTCACCCATGCCACCCTCTGGTTCATCACTGTAGATTATGGGTGGAAAAGCACACATGCACTGCCTAAACTGACATGAATTAATTTGGGGCTGATTAATGTGTCACTGAATTTGAACTTCCAGTCTGGCACCTGCTTCCTTATCTGTAATTGCTTTCTGTTGCAGTGTAATTTTTTTTAACAGGACCTTTGTGGCATACTGGTAGCTATTCTCTGAGCCTGTTGTGAGGGTCAGAGCAGGGTCATAGAATAGTTGCAAGTAGGCAACTGAACTCTGGAGGGGCCCCTCAGGAAGCACTACAGGGAATGGTTACTAATGATAAGATTGAACTTTTGCACCTGCTGAGTGCTTACAGTTGTGCAAAAATCGTTTTTCTGCACAATATATTTCATTTAATGTTCTGAAAAAGTTCCAAAATTGTAGTTGCAGCAACTGTAATGCCCCAAACAAACTTACTTGTGAAATTTCTAATCCAAAAGTGATCCAAAGAAAGTCAAAAAGGCCTCAAATCCAAATATCCAGCAGCATCCACAAAAAGTAATCCTTCCAGGTCAAGATCCAAATCAAAGTGACCAGGACATGAACAAAGCACTGGGAGGAGCCTGCTGGTCAGGAACAGGAAGTTGGAGACTGTGGGGCACTTCCTTCCTCCCACCCCCCCAAAATGGACTCCTTGCAAAATAAAGTGCAGGCAAATGTCAACCTGAGGAGTTATTCTGATAAAAAATCATTTTCAGAAGGTTTATGCTGACTGCTGTTGGATTTCTTGTGCGAAATTGCAAATTTTGCAATTTCGCAATTGTGAGATTGTCGCTGCCCACCGCATCTACGTGTTCGCAAGTGTTTACTCCCGCGATGCGTGATCACGGGCCTTTATGACTTACTCGCGTTGCCAAACTCTCGCTGTGCAAGGTGGCAAGCCGTGATGACGTAATAGCGGTCGACAAACTCCCGCGGGATCCCGCAGCAAGATCCAAAATGGTGCAGCACACGCAAACATGGAGAAAAACAACTCTTCAAACGCTGAATGACGGTAAGTGAACGCTGCGCGCCGCAAAATTGTATAGTATTCTATTTGGCAAGTGCGACCAAGCAAAAAATCCGCTTCACGCGGATTTGCGAATTTTCGGCAAGTTCGCGAGAGTTCGCGGATTGCGAATTTGCCGAAAATCCCCAAAATCCCCGAGCGGAACGGATTTTACGCCCATGCTTAATCCTTTCATTGTTGCACTGGCTGCTGGAATAGTCCAAATAAAGTTCAATGACTCCTATTCGGGTGCTTGCACATCAGAAGATCACGCCTATATTGGCACAATGCAGAGGCGCTTCAGTTCTGGAAGAACAGCTGACATCATGTGTGATCACAGCACCGCATTACTCAGCCTCACTTCCTCACAGGTGGCTTTCAACTTCCAATGGTTTAACATGGGTAACAGTTAGACCGGAGGATGGTTGCAGTTCTTGTAGTCGGATTCTTAATACCAGACATCCCCTAATCACAAACAAAAGTACTATCCATCTACAGAGCTTAGGATAAAGATAAGGAGGAGTTTGTAGGGTGACTACTGATGTCCTTGAACCTGAACTCGAGGATTACTGGAGGCACATCAATAGGGGTAGATAAAAGATCAGGGAATGCTTTTATTGGCAGTGGGGCACAGTACAGTCCACAGCAACAACTAGAGATTTGTGGTATAGTTTCCTTCTGCAGAGCTCGCCTGAACTTGTCAAAACATGAATGGGACCATGCAGTCAGGGCACAGTCGATGCTGTCTATATCACTGATAGCTCCGTGTTCATGGAAGAAGACTGGCAAAATCTCATGGTCCTCTGGGAGGCAGCATATGACATGCACCTAATTGCCAGTTTTCGATTAAGCTAATACAGTCAGTTTGATTCTCCGTGTAGTTAATTCTTCCGGAAGCTATTCATGACATCTCAACTAGATAGACTCCTCCTGTACAGATAAGTCTAGAATCTATATATTAGCAGGTAGGGAAGACTCTTTTGAAAGTAGACCATCAACCCTTCTAGAAGACCATGGAAGACTTGTTCAGGTGATGACCCTTCACCTGACTAGGAAATGGAATGGCAATAATGTCATTGGCCATATCACATAAAGTGAATAATGCAACTGTTGGTTTAAAACGCAATCTTTGCCACAGTTTCATACTGAGTGGTGCCTCAGATAGTTGAGGAGCTGGAGAAAAGCTACGTTACCATCCTAAACTGTGGAAAATGGCTTATTGTCACAGGACCTTTAAAGGTTTATGCAGCTTTGAGATGGAAATGTAGCAGCATTTGTTGACGTAGTTAAAATGTACAAAAGAAAATCACACAAACAAAGCAACATAATAATGCAATTAAAACTAAACACAGAACAACACAACAACAGTCAAAGCACAACCCAACAACCCCAGTACAATGCAACAACATCACATTAACATAATGATGCACAAAAATACAATAACACAAATTAGCAACAGAACACATTACCACCACAAGAAAACACCACACACTAATTATGAACAAAAAATCCTGCCAAACATTACCACCTTCAGACACCTGCTTATATAACACAATGGTGAAAGATGTTTGCAGCAAGCATCATTTTAACTTGCCACAAGGAACAGAATAGCAATGTCAAAAATGTTTTGTGATCCAGAACCAGCTCTGCTACTCAGAGGCTTCTCCAAAGCCTTGTGAGAAGTTGGCTACACTAGTCAGTGAAATGTCCAGGAACACAGGTCTCCAGTTTCAATGGATTCTCTTATATAGTCTTACAGCAAGAGTTTGCGTTCCCAATGAGTGTAGCCCTGGGACTGGCTTAAGGCCTTTCTGCCACTTTGGGTATCTGTTCTCTGATAAGCCAGTCACATTCACTGTCTACATGTGATGGTGGTTAGAAGGCTGTACTACTGGAAATCGACATGGGGCCCAAACCAAGGGCACGATAGAGAAGGTACCTCACACCCATCAACAATCAGCCTCTCAAAGGGGAAAAAGGGCAGACCCTGTCATAAGGTTAAACTTGCACTTCTAAATAAGGAGTTAACTGTCTCAGACATCTAAAATAAATAGCTGTCTCCATTACTGCCACATCCTGGAGTCTGATAATTTACAAAGACGTCCATAATGCTAACTATACACAATACTAATCCGGTTGGCTACCTCTAACCTTAGGCAGCCTGTTTTCACTAGAAATCACCCAAGATGGATTCCACTCAGCTCATAAGCAATTACAACCCACAGTTCATCATATTATGCACACCAGGTCTACTCGAATGCATTCCATCCATGCATACATGGGGTAGCAAAAGAGACTGGTGCATAGTACTGGTACATTTTAACTAGTGATGACTATGAGCTGTCCTTCCTATGGTAACACAGACAGACACATTATGTTACTCCCACCACTGCCAGTCTTGTGTAATCATTTGCAGAGATAATGCTCATGCTCACTAGCAAGAGCACATAGGGTGCACCCCATCAAACCTCAAAGCCTGATCTGGGTCACAAACTCAAAACTAAAGTGGTACTCAGTCAAAAAATATAATAGTATTCTGTGCTGAGGCTAAACATGCAAAAAAACACCAGAAACTCACTCTTGGGTACATTAAGGTTGGTGTACACGCATGTATCATATTGCAGAGTTCCTTCTGAATCTGAAACCTAACTTTCATACGTAAATGTAAATGTCATGGTACTTATAGAGCGCACTGTCACCAGACAGTCACCTTGCGGTGTTGCCTATTTGGCTTCCTGGCGCTGATACTCATACCGCTGTGGAACCCCTCCTGGCTTTCCCTGTGAAGTGTCCACTCCTGGGCACCCCCAGGGTGAAGCCAGGCATCCTTAGCGCTGTTGGGGCCGGTGTGGAGGCTAAGCAAGCTATTGCCCAGAGTTGCAGCATGAGGCCCGTGATTAGAATAGGCACCGAGGCGAGAATTAACAGGTCCAAGGAAATTGAGCCCGAGACCCTGCCGAGGTGGGAATCGAACCCTCATCCCTGGCCAGAACTCTGCATCAGGGTCTGCCGCTCTAACCATTGAGCCACACTCCTCCACACTTACCCTACCATTACTATCTATCATACCTACTATACCTAACACACCTAACCATACTTAGCCTACCTACCACATCTAAATTACCTCATCCAACCAACCTCCACCACTGTGGAGTATATATTTATTATGCCTCCTCTGTAGTGGTGCTTTTGCGAAAAATGTATGCTTGATTGTGGATTTTTTTTCACCTACTTAAACCCCTCTACATTTTTGGGTTTTGGACCACCTGGTTTTTGGATCTCTACTGCGAGAGAGCTTCACTATCCGTAACCTTTGATTACCACCAGTGTTCACCTTTTAAAATAATGTATGATGCTGCATACCTGGGGCAAGATTCTCTGCGCTCGTTACATGTGAACACGTGCACACACATGCAGGCTAAGGAGGAATACTGGCTGACGCAGCCATGCATAAGCAAACATATAACATGTCATAGATGTACCTGCAAATAACATGATTATAGCCTGTGCCGGCTTTAAAATGTTATTGGACAGTGCAGTATGGTGAGACTGTAGTGCTTCATTGTTAATCTTTAGTTGTTTACTGTATTCATACCGGAGGCGTATGCTGTGCCAAAATATTAACTTTGCATTGCCTCAACAAAGTGAAATGATAAATACATCTTTTTATATGCTAAACAAAGTCCTGAGTGCAAATATATTATTACTTTGGCCATAATTGCACTCTTTCATGTTCTTTGTGTTTTTATGTGTTGTCCAGAGTCAGTCCTTGATTACTCTGCTGACCAACAGGTAGATCAATGTCTCCTTCGGACAACACATCTGTTTGAGGGGATAGCCTTCTCCTGGCACAAGAAGAAGCTGTGAGGAATTTGCATGAGCTAATTGGTGGGACGCCTTTTCAAACCGACTTGCTGCCTGTAAGGAGTGTTCCTGGGTGACTTGCCTTCACTCCTCGCGGTACCCGCTTCGCGGGTCCCGCATCGTCTGTCACCGTTTGCTGTGGGCGAGGGCAAGGACAGCGGGGCTGCGAGCTATTAAACCGGGACTTGCTTTCCCAGGAGTCCCGGTAATTCAGCGCCTGAACCACCTGGCGTGCTCTCCCCAACTGCCCCGCCCAACTGGACTCCACCTCGTAAAAGCACCTGGGCTTTTGACACTGCGTGGGACGCCTTTTCAAACCGACTTGCTGCCTGTAAGGAGTGTTCCTGGGTGACTTGCCTTCACTCCTCGCGGTATCCGCTTTGCGTGTCCCGCATCGTCTGTCACCGTTTGCTGTGGGCGAGGCAAGGACAGCGGGGCTGCGAGCTATTAAACCGGGACTCGCTTTCCCAGGAGTCCCGGTAATTCAGCGCCTGAACCACCTGGCGTGCTCTCCCCAACTGCCCCGCCCAACTGGACTCCACCTCGTAAAAGCACCTGGGCTTTTGACACTGCGTGGGACGCCTTTTCAAACCGACTTGCTGCCTGTAAGGAGTGTTCCTGGGTGACTTGCCTTCACTCCTCGCGGTACTCGCTTCGCGGGTCCCGCATCGTCTGTCACCGTTTGCTGTGGGCGAGGGCAAGGACAGCGGGGCTGCGAGCTATTAAACCGGGACTCACTTTCCCAGGAGTCCCGGTAATTCAGCGCCTGAACCACCTGGCGTGCTCTCCCCAACTGCCCCGCCCAACTGGACTCCACCTCATACAACTGGCCCCTTATTAACAAGTTACTGTCACCGCGGCGCGGTAGCGCGCGGGAGCGCCCGGGGCTAAGCCCGGGCAAAGGGCGGGCCCTCTGTGGCCCTCAGAGGCCCGAGGAGACTGGACTGGGCATAACCCCCTGGCCCTAAGTTATTATTGTGCCAAGGTTTGTTTGATTGATTATATTTAGTGTTTATTGCTGCTACTTGCCATTATCCCAGTCTAGCTTTGGTTTAGTTATGGCGGACAAGCAAGGGGGTTTGTTAAATAGAACTTTGGACAACTATTTTTCGAAACCTGCTGTTAACATCACCGAGGGAAGTACCCTAGAAGAGCGACGAGCGGAACGTCGGCGTTCCGTAGAAAGCATGAAGAACAGGCAAGCGAACGTTCTATCTCTACCTTTACCTTCTCCTGTAGAGGGCAGCCAGTATGTGAATGTTAATGACAGTGTTCTTTTGATGGAAAGCCAATTAATAGTTTCAAAAGACAACTTTCATATACATAACACTTGTTCCGTAATGACTATGAGTGGTCCTCTGTCAACTAGTTACACTAGTACCCCTAAAATAACGAAGTTACCGACTGCCTCTGCCTCTATTCCAGTTAAAACAATACGCCAAAGGGGGAAGAAAGCAATGCCTTTGTTCAAAATACATGGCCCACCCCCATATAAAAAACGGCGGAAAACGGGGGAAACACAACAAGTAAAGTTGAGCCATTTAGATTTTGGAAAAAAGCCAAAAATCTCCGCTGAAAATGCAAAGGAGAAAACAGCTATAACAGAAGGAACTAATATTTTACCTCTTCCCTCCCCGAGTGTGTTGATCGATAATGAGGACAGTTTAGAGACTAGTGCGGTTGACAATGTGCCCCAAGCAGATCAGGAACTAGTTACATTGCACAGCATAGAGAGTTTAATTAGAAACTACTCAGCTCAAATCCTAGAGAGACTGAGCAAAGTAGAGGATAGACTAGGAAAAATTGAACGAGATTTGGGAAGTAGGGGAGCAGGTAGTAAACAAGCTGCAAGCAATGTCCCCCAAAAATCTGTACTGCTAACCCAAGCTATTGTAACTGCCCCGAAACTTGCTCCAAACACCAACGTATTAATTCCAAAAAACTCTGAAAACAAGCCTATCAAACAACTTAATCCACCCCCAAAGCTACCCCAAGATAAACCCGATGGGATTCTGGCTATTCCAGCCACTAAATCAAATGAGGGCATAGCGAGCCTACCATCGGGGAGACTGACAAGGGAGGTGGATGGTACCAGGAATAACTGGGGAAAGCAGAAACGGATCCCACTCCCAGAACTCCCACCAGAGGCCGTACCTTATGTTATAGTTTTGACAGGGGTGCCAGTATTGGAACCAAACAAAAGGGAGGGTTTTGCACAATTAAAGAACAAGATTATCCACTGGTTGAGTCAATTTAGACCTCTTACAAATAATATAAACGGCGACATTGTCCATGTTCGCCGCCTTCAGTGGTTGGGGAGCAGACCTAAGGACATCGAGGGTGATGTGTTGGTTGTAAATTTCAGGGACCCAAATGCTGTACACTTCATACTAAACTGGCCAAAAGGCAATAGTAATAATTGTATAATCCCCAGACCATTGACATATTTTTATCCGAGATCGGTGGTCTTCCAAACTCAGTACCAACCGCACAATCCTACAGTAACCCAACCTTACTTGAATCCCCATCCCCCGATTGCACCAAGTGCCAGGCATTCTCAATATGTGCCCCGTCCTATGTTAATCCCAGATCCTTATGGGTGGAACCATGTACCAGTTAGATCCAACAATGTAAATAATATGAGAATGGATCATTTACACCCATTCACACCTCTTGAGACCATGAACAGATTTGATATATTTAATGGTCTTGATGATTGTGATTGACGTTTTTTATGTATGGGAAATGAGGAAAATGGGACATGTATTTTTGATGTAAAGGGTGTTGCAATTGGAGTCGATGTGATGGAGAATTCCAGGCCTCCGTCTTTTTCAACCTGGCTGTGAGGGATGGAATTACCGAGGGGGAGGGCCGTTCAATGTTGATAACTGGGGAAACACCACTGGCAACACAACTTGCGACCCTAACCAGGGAAAGAGTGATATCTAACTTGAACTCTGAGACATTAGTAAGATCAAGAGAACCTGTAAAACTAGTGTCCTGGAATATAGCTGGTGTTAGAAAAAACTTAAGGGACCCAGAATGGGCAAATTGTATTGATGGGTTTGACTTCTGCTTGCTACAGGAAACTTGGGCTGTAGATACACCACATAGACTTGGCTATAAGTCCTTTGGAATAGGTGCTATCCAATCCGGAAGTGGAAGGCCTTCGGGTGGACTTTTAATCTGGGTGAAAATAAATATAAGGGTACAAACTGAGGTGTTGGATGCAAATTCGCCTGATATATTAGCTTTAAAAATTACTACATATGAGGGGAAAAAATTCGTCTTAATAAATGTTTACAATAGACCATCACCTTTCTCAAGAGAGTCACTAACATTATCAAAATTACATTGCTTTTTAAGTACACTAGTTGGCAGGGAGGAACATGTTATTTTGGCAGGTGACCTAAATTGTAATTATGAACCTATCTTGGGTCTATGTGAAATTTTTGAAGAGGAAGACCAAGCTAACAATATCCCTGCCTTGGAGAATGCGAAACCCGTAAAATGTTCGGTTTTGGCCATCCAAATGACAAAATTATGTACGGAGTTTCGCCTTAGAGCGTGTAATGGACGTTTCCCGTCTGATAGCTTGAAAAGACCAACTTTTTGTAGGAATAACTGCAGAAGTAACTTGGATTTTGTGATTGCTTCTATATCTATCTGGCCGAACATTTTAGACCTTGAGGTAAAAGATCGGCTAGAAAGCGATCACTTTCCTATTAGCCTCTTAATGGAAGCGTCCTTATTTGAAGGAGCAATGCCCTCTCTTTTACTAGATGATAGCAATATCGATAAGGTTGAGATCCATGTAAACAACACTAGACGCGCACTAAAATGGCCATTTATACTAGACCATCATGAGATCCTGGCAGAAATGTATACCCTTTTTGCAGACACTTTTGGCTTATATGCAGGTTCTATGGTTGAGGAGGTAAATCCATCTCACTTTACGTCACTACACAATACTTTTTTTAATGAAATCAAAGTTTTAGTTTCTAAAATGCCCAAAAAGGACCAACAAAAGACACAGAATCTGTCTCATAGTAAACCTTGGTATGGCAGATCCTGTAGAGAATTCAAAAGGGCTCTTTTATTGGCAATTAAATCCAAGTCCCCTTCAGACATAAAATCTGCAAGAAATAACTATAAGGTAGTCCAAAGGGTATCTTAAATAGCCTGGGAAGAAGAAAAATTGGCTGATTTGTTGCTGGCGGCCAAAACAAGAGATAATATAGGTTTCTGGAGGCTGATAGCCAACGGAAATCATATAGGGAGAGTGGCCAAGGACACCTATCTGGATGAGCAGACATGGACTAACCATTTCACTAGTCTCTATAAAAAATATGATGACACCCACACGGATTCGGTTGTCCCATGCTATGTGCTACCTACAGATGGGTTGGGTTTTACATTGGGAGAAACTGAGCTGGCAATAAACCAAATAAAGTCCGGTAAAGCACCAGGCTTAGATAAAATTCCAGGGGATTTATATAAGCATGATTTAACAGTATGGGCTCCATATATTAATCTTCTGTTCAATAAGTTATCTTTTACTTTAGATTTCCCGGAAAGTTGGAGGGGCGCGGAAATTGTTTTAATTTTCAAAAAAGGGGATAGAAATGATCCCTCAAATTATCGGCCAATCAGCCTGATGGATATCCTCCAGAAAATTTACTCGCGTCATATTCTATCTTGCGTTAGTGATTGGATGGAGGGTAATGCAATTTTAACTAAATTTCAAGCTGGTTTCCGATGTAAAGTGAGCACAATCGACCAGATATTTAGATTCTGTTGCCTTTACTGGAAATATGTTTTAATTAAAAAGGGTCATCTACATGTCGCCTTTGTAGATCTAAGGGCGGCATTCGATCTAGTGCCACGAAATCTTCTCTGGAAAACGTTGAGCGAAGTGGGGATTCCAATTAGTTTATTAGTTCAGATTAAAGAGTTACACGAAGGGAACTTTGCAAAAATTCGATGGGGCCCAAATGGGGAACTAACCCAAAAAATCCCTATTGAGCGCGGGGTCCGCCAAGGTTGCGTATTGGCACCCACGCTCTTTTCCCTTTTCGTGAATGACATCCCGTCTCATTTAGAGGGATGTAAAAACGACTCTCCAAAACTGAATGGGGAAAGGGTTACATCTCTACTGTTCGCCGACGACACCATATTGATTTCCCAAACCAAGAAAGGACTCCAGGCACTCCTGAACTCTTTCAGTGAAGACTGTAGTAAGAAAGGACTGGAGATCAATGGGAAAAAAACTAAATGTATGACCCTGAATTCAGTAAAATCGGAAAAAGGGAGTCTATTTTTGGAAGGAACAAAACTTGAATCAGTTTCTCATTTTTCATACCTTGGGGTTACATTAGATTCCAAATTCACATGGAAACCACAAATGGAAAAAAGCAAAATGGCATTTACGCAGAATGCAAAACCAATCCTTAGGGAGCAAAATTTGAGCACTAGTAAAGCTGTGTCTCCGGCGATTGAACTTTTTAAATGTAAGGTACAACCAGCAGTGTTATATGGTGCAGAAATATGGGGACCAGGGTCTAAGGACACTTTTAAGGTCCTAGACAACAAATTTATGAGAAGTTTGGCAAGGGTCCCAAGAGGCACCCCTTTGGTGCCTCTTCAATTAGACCTAAATTTCAAAAGAACCGATCATTTTACTATAATCCGGCCACTGATGCTATGGGTTAGACTATGGCGGGTTCCAGAATTACATGATTATAGGGACGGGCTAAAAGAAATCATGGAGCTGGATACCTTAAAAATGATTCCATGGTTAAAACACGTTAAAAATTGGTTCAGCAAAATAGGCCTAAAACACTTCTGGGAGAATCCTGAGCATTTACCGCCCAATTCGAAAATAATTTTAAAAAAGGCGTTTTGGAGTTGTATTACCAATATGACAACTAGTGCCTTAAATACCGGGGGCCTCATTTATGAGGCCTTGCGTGAGTTTTGCGCTTCCGATGCGTCACTTTTTGTGATGCATCGGCGGCGTAAAACATGCCTCCTGATGCGCACTATTTACAAAGTGACGCTTCTAAGCAGATGCGTCACTTTGTAAACCCCTGCGCTACATTATACCTGCGTCAGGTATAATGTATGCAGAGGGGGCGTTCACCCGGAAAAAGCCTCGTAATAGTGACGCAGTGAAATCTATGAGATTTCACTGCGTCACTTTTAGGATGCTGTTGCGTCAAAATCTTGCGCCTGCCTCACAGCAGGCGTAAGACTGACGCAAGCCCTTTCACATGGGGCTTTCCCCATGTGAAAGGAAGCATTGCTGGAGTTGCGTCACTTTTGTGACACACTCCAGCAATACATCACTTTTGCGCCTACAGATACGTCAGAAATACTGACGCATCTGTAACTCCTTGCGACATGATGCATCATATTATAAATATGACGCATCAATCATGTCGCAGGGAGAGCGCAGTGAAAAGTGACACATCGCTGTTTTCACGCAGCGATGCGTCACTTTTCATAAATGAGGCCCCGGGACTTTAGCTATTAACTTCCTTAGCTTTAAGAATGAACCATTATTTGAGATCTTTATGGATGAGATTGAATCCCCGCTTGCCAAAACCTTATTCCTTAAATTAAGATATGGGAATTTGTTATTAAAAACAACTTTGGCACGTTGGGCAAAGAAGTCTAAAGATATATTGCTAGTGACTGACGAGACTTGCTCCATGTGTGAATCCCGTCAGATTGAAAATGAGTTACACATTCTTTTTTTTTTGTTCCGCCTATGCATTGGCCAGGAAAAAATGGATAAAACCAATATGCTTATTGTTAGGAGTGACATCATGCTCACAGGCATTGAGAATCCTTACAACTAACACAAATCAAACAATAATATTTAGTGTTAGTAGATTCTTATATTCAATATTTTTACTAAGGAAAAAAAAGGGCCAAAGTCTGTAAAAATATACATCATTTTATATAATTGGATCGATATGGCAATTAGCTGGGTTTTCTAAATATCTTGTTGAGTTTCGAGCTTTGGCTCACTTTAGTATGAATATTCATATATTTTTTATTTGTTCGTATGTTTTATGTCAAAAATGTTTTATATCGTATGTATGTGTAGTGACTCTTTTATGGCTATCATGCCGAAATAAAGACTTTTTGATTTGATAAGCTAATTGACTCACACTCATTGACAAGCCTGGACATGCTCTTTCTCACACAGACAGGTGCGTGCAGCAAAACCACTGGCATAAGTCACTGAAGGAGCTTTTGGAATTTTGGATGGAAAGAACCAGTTTTAGTTTTCATTTAGTGGTTCACTTAAAATATGTGGGAGAGCTCTGACTTAAAAAAAATTAAAATTGCCTTCTTGAAAAATCCCAGTATTCTGGTCGAAGGGACGGCTCAAGGGTGGATGGATTATGTGGCATCTTTGGATTGGGCAGAGACATCCGCCATCTAGGGCTCTCCACTTCCTCTTTTAAAGCACTGCATAAAGGGAGAATTCCGAGAAGAACTATGAACTAAAGATTAAGGAGGAAGTACCTGCTTACTGATGAAACCCTACCTAAAATGGTATCCACATTTGTACAATGAAGGACTCAGTTCAACTCCTGCCTCCAGAGCCAATAGCACAGACCATCTATCCCACTGGTGTTCGGAGATTTATTATTGTGTTGCTTATTATATTGCTGAGTTCTGACCCTCTGATCCATAGCCCCGCCCTTAATAAGATTTGACTACTTTGTACCACTACCTGGAGAGTCAAGTGCTAAAAAGGGTACTTGGTTATCAACTGTTGGATCTTTTGTAAGGTCATAATATACTGCAATATTAGGGCATGTACATGTAGATAAAATATGCACGTTAAAACTAGCAATAGCTATTGACTTTGCCAATGTTTGTTTTCATTGTGAATGATGAATCTTAACCTGCCTCTTAGAAAGGTAGTTTTTGTGTTTCTCAGCTAGATACTTAAATAGCAATGTTGCTGTAGAGACTTAGAACAGAATTACATTTCTTGTTGCAAGAAAGGTGTACACCTAGTTTTGTGCTATGCTGAGCTCCACATTGTAAATACTTTATACAAAATGTTTTGGAGGTTTGTTCATCGGAAATAATAAGTTACCGTCCATTGCTTCAAGGCAAGGTTATTAACTTTGGATGTATAACATATTAAATAGTGCCTCATGCAGGTGCATTATGTTTTTTTTTTAAAGAAATCTCTAATTGTTGGCAGCATTATAATCCACTTTGCAATAAAACTGCAGGGCCTCATTTATGAGGCCTTGCGTGAGATTTGCGCTTCCGATGCGTCACTTTTTGTGACGCATCGGCGGTGTAAAACTTGCCTCCTGATGCGCACTATTTACAAAGTGACGCATCTAAGCAGATGCGTCACTTTGTAAACCCCTGCGCTACATTATACCTGCGTCAGGAATAATGTATGCAGAGGGGGCGTTCACCCGCAAAAAGCCTCGTAATAGTGACGCAGTGAAATCTATGAGATTTCACTGCGTCACTTTAAGGACGCTGTTGCGTCAAAATCTTGCGCCTGTCTCACAGCAGGCGCAAGACTGACGCAAGCCCTTTCACATGGGGCTTTCCCCATGTGAAAGGAAGCATTGCTGGAGTTGCGTCACTTTTGTGACACACTCCAGCAATGCGTCACTTTTGCGCCTACAGATACGTCAGAAATACTGACGTATCTGTAACTCCTTCCGACATGATGCGTCATATTATAAATATGACGCATCAATCATGTCGCAGGGAGAGCGCAGTAAAAAGTGACGCATCGCTGTTTTCACGCAGCGATGCGTCACTTTTCATAAATGAGGCCCCATGGCTTTTAAATGTTTTAGACGCAATATAGTCATGCTACAGAATGTACCGGACATGTGCGGTTAATAACATAATATTTGCCACAAAATTTATCTTTTCTTGCTGCACAAAGAAGTCATTCCTGACACTTTATTGGGCCCTGCTTTCCATATGTTTCCTGTAACACTGCATGTTAACTATGCTACAGACGAATTATCGCTTCAGGAAGACAGTGTGACCAGACTTGCACACGCATTGCCCTACAACCAGTCCACAAACCTTGCTTTATAATCGGAAGATAAATGGAGCATACAAATAATTCATGATACTAACTGTAATAAAATGAAAACAAAGATTAAAATGCACATTTTAAAAGCTCCTTGTGAAGCTCACCAGCAAAACATGTTTTTCTTTTTAGAATTTTCAGGTCGCTGCTAACTATAGACAAAGATTCTAACAGCAAGAGGTGACATTTGTATTTCCTTTGAATCGAATAGCACAGCATGTCATGGCTATTTCAAGCCCCTGAAGTGTTTTTATCGGCATATACGCACATTTTTATGGATGGCAAAAATCAAAGATGGCAAACATATCGCCTTCGCGATGGCAGCGACATGACTGCACCTAAAATTAAGTATGGTGTTTTTGAATTAATTAAAAAATCCTAGAAAATAAAAAAAAATACATCTGCTTTCTGATTTGTGTTAATATGGCAGTGGTGGTCATTTAATGGAGTCGCACAGATCAGGATGGATTGATAACATAAGTCAGTGTTGGTTTCGTGCAAGTAAACCGATATAGAGGTCATATGTTCTTTGCACCTTTATTTCCCATTGCCACTCTTACCTAACATTTCTCCAATAGATCGAAATAAAAGAACCTCCAGGGCTGTGGAAGAGTGTCACAAAAATATGTTTCCATGTTGTATAAACAATGCCTATTGCACGAATTGGTATGAGCCTTCATTATTGGCGAACGACCTTTACAAAGCGGTCGTTACACCGCAATACATTTACATCGCCGTCATTACAACGCAAGTCGTTACAATGAATTGCGCTGGATCGTGCTATACTCTAAGGAATAGTATGATTTACTATTCCAACACCTTCCCTACTGTTACGTAGGCTGGAGTTGGAATAGTAAATCAAACTATTCCTAAGTCCAGCGCCCTCCAGCGCAAGTCGTTGTAATTACTTGGGTTGTAATAACTGCGATGTAATCTACCACGATGTAAACCATCACGTTGTAACGCCACATATTTGTCTTCCTGGCTCCCGGTATTGGCATCACCGTCGGAATTTTAACCAAAACCAGCTCTGGAAAAATTATCAAATTATCACAGTCTTAGAGGGATTATAGCATGCGAGCCTTGCCCTCTCTAGTGGTTTTGGGGGGATTTCAACCCAAGCCCTAGTAATAATATTTGAGAAAAATGAGTCTAAAAAGTGCATATTACGCAGTGGCTTAGCTAGACCTACTATCACCCAGGGCGGTCCCCAAGTTTGCCGCCTTGTGCAGGTAAGGGCTGGAGGTTGCAGATGACAGACAACTTGTTCCCATTGGCGCTCGACCGACTTGTTCTAGGGGGTGGGCGGGAGGCTGCAGGGGCGCATGGTAGTCAATAGACATAACTTGCTCAGCTCCGCCGCCCCCAGCTACGCCACTGATTTTAGGACCAGTTATTCAAATACTTTCCAAGTGATTTCAAGACTGGGTCATAAGAGGCCCTCCATCCATAAAATCAGCCTACTGGGGACATGCAGGAATGTACAAATTACCAATCCATCCCTCCTTGGCAAGCTCCTGTACTCCAGTTTACAACAAATGAAAAGGACAATAATGAACTGCGATAACCTGTAGATTACAATGCCTTGTCATGATCATCTAATTTCTTCTGCAGAAGAGAAGTGGTTCCCTGGAGAACAATAGGTCAATATTTAGGTATGGCTTGACAGCTTGATGTACTTTACCTCATGTCAGCATAACATACACACAGAGCCTGAAACATACTATATACAGAAAGGGGCTTTGGGTCATCCCTCCAAAGATACTGTTTTTTGGGGGGCATTCCTCTTTCAGGCCCTTCCTCAACGGGCAGTCCATCATGTTTTCAATCAGCCAAGGCCTGTGGCATATGCTTCCATACGAAAAGTATTCCGACTGTATTATTTAACAGACAGCCAACTAAACGAGCCCCACCAGCAAAACCAAACACATGCTTTACATATTAAGAATTTCATGTTCCAGACAAGACTTCCAGGCCTATAGTAGCAAGACCCCTCTAACCCAGCCTTTCATCCCCATATTGAGAGCACAGCAGCAGCAATCACCCTCCATGGCATTCATATGCTGCAAGGTATTCTTGTCAAATTCTGAGTGCTCAACCTCTCCCTTTGAGCTGATGTTACTACCGATTCATTTATCTGAAATCCTGACCGCCTGAACACTTTATTCCGACTTCTGCTGCTTCCCACAGGTTACTCATGCTAAATTTGAAGTACATGGTAGGCTTTTGTAGGAGGATGGATATCTGACTATGGTTACCCCCAACTTTTTGCCTAGTGTTTAGCTGGTTTTCGACTTAGTTGGCCTGGGATCCTGCTAATCAGGGCTCTAGGCAATCTGCTCTCACTGTAAAATGGACACCATGTACTTTAGGTACATACCTAATTGGATATTGGGTCACCTTTGTGAGCCCCTGTATAGTGTACCATAGGTGCCCAGGGCATAGGTGCATCCAAGGCCTACCAGGGGCTGCAGCATATATTATGCCACCCCTGGCTGGCCATCCATATTGACACAACTGGCTGATCACTCAGCTGGAGCAAGGTTGTGTAATCACCCCTTGCTTAGGTATAGCATTCCTATACCTACCCTTATATATAGACACATATATACCTATAAGTCACTCCTATGGCAGGCCTTAACAATCCTGGAGGCAGAGTGCTTGGCTTTATGTGAGATGGTGCTCTAGCATGAGCTGAGCCTGTCTGCAGCTTTCGGAACCATGTCCTTATAGCTGTTCTATGACATAGCCATACATATACTCTTAAGTGCATTATAATCCTCGCGGTTGAATGCTAACTTTGGTTTGGCTTTATCAAAACATGTCGTATAAGGTGTCATACGCTTTGGAATACTACCCCCTCGCCAGTTCTGGCAACGGGGGTAGCATTCTACTCTTCTAGAGGGAGAAGACATGTTGTTCCTGTTAATCCCGGTTAAAGTTAACCAGAGCCTCAGCATCACAAAATGGATGCTGCTGGCACAGACACAAGTCTGACCTCCTGCTGCTGGGAGTCCTCCCAGCGAGGGAGGCTTGGACAATAGATTTCATGCCTTGGGAGGTGCTAGCACCACCCCAGACAGGCCTTAGTGTATTGGGGCAGGGAGGGCTGAATGAAATGAGACACTGCCTGGGGCACACAAGGTGCTCCATGCACAGTCCGGTTCAAACCAGTTGCTGGGGCACTCCAGTCCCAGCTCTGGCGTGAAACTGGACGAAGGGAAAGGGGTGTAACCACCCACTTCCCTGGTCCCACCCATAGGAGGGACCTTGCAGGTAATCCAGCCCCTTTTGATTGGTATAAAGGTAGGAGCTGAGTCAAGAGACTTTAGATTTATCCTGAACTGAAACTAGAAACGAAACTCTGGACCTTCGACATTCTACTGCAACTAGAAGACTGAAGAATCTCCCTTGTGGTCAAGGAGTGACCACCCAGTGCAAACAGGCACCATCCAGCGATCTGTGGTTTGCTTTGTCGATGCTCCCGCCGGAGCCCGAGCACAGAGCCTGACAAGAACTAGACTTCCAGACTTCCTTGAGCCCGATCCACAGCCACAGCAAAGCTGAGATCCGTGGAGGCAACGAGAGACATGGGACCGGACATCTTGAAAAACCTGCTCATTGCTACTTGTGCAGCTTCTGAAGTACCCACGAAGTTTTGCATTGGGGATTGAGAAGCCCCAGCCCGAGCACCTTTTGCACCAATGCACAGCCCTCCACACTCACCGAGTGCCGCGTGAGGTCTGCTGGTACTTTTGTGCTTGACGCGTCTGTCCGGTCACTTGCCCGTTGGCTAGTGGCCTCTGTGACAATGAACCCTTGAATTTAAACTGCCTGCCTGGTTGCTCCAGGTTGGCCCTAGCTTCCCTGAAATGGAGAAGCCCCCCAGACCTTGCTGGTCTGTCTCAAAGCGAATAATCGATTCCTGCGTGGGTTGCATTTGCCAAGGCATGTTGACTCCAATCTGGAAGCCGACGCCGCCAACAGCGAGATCATTTGTGAGACAGTCCGTATCCAGCTCCTGGTTGTTGTCAACACCTCCTGGTCCACGTGGCTGCAGAGACAAGCTTCACGGCATCACCTGATTGCTTCACAACATCGCCTGGTTCCTTCCTGGTCACTGGCTAGTGACCCAGACTCTGTCCCCTCTGCTTTCAGGTACTCTTCATCCTCGATCCGCCCTTGGATCCAACCGGACACTTCTCTCCTGGTCGCCTGCAGCATCTTTTTACAGGTCTCCATAGGATTCAGCGACGAAACCCGACACAAATTGACACATATGCACCCGGCTCCTGTGGGTGAGGTAACGCGGGCACTCCGGTACTCCTGTGGGTATTGACTATGCTAGTGTCCTAGTTTTCAGTAGCTTTCTTCTAGTTCATCCGGAAGTGTCCTAAATCAACTAGTTTCTAACTCTTACGTTCCCATTGTATCCCTGTGGTAACTCGCGTGGGTGTATAGACACTGCACACGCATCCCGTGGGCCTCCTGCTTCCTGACTCTTGTTAGCTCAGTGTAGCCCCAGCGATTCCCTAGGCCCTTGGCCTACTCCCTGTTCGTGACGTGGTTCTTCTACCACTATTTTAGTATATAGTTTGCAATGCCCCTAGGGCTCAACTGTATTTTGTGCAACTTATTGTATGATAATTAAGTAACTTGTTATGTGCTTTGTCCTCTGACCTCATAAAGAGTTCAGAGGGGTTGTGTTAGTAATAAATACATATATATGTTATATATAACCTGTGTGGTGTCCTTTCATTTGGTATTCAAGGGGTTATATATGGTAAAACAGCTGGCTCTCTGAAGTTTTAGCCTAAGACTGCTTTGTCCATGCTACCACTAGGGTAGCTGGTCTATAAGGTTGACTTTACAACCATCACCATAAGGGTTGTTTGGGCTGGTGCAAGGTGCTCACTAGAATAGTGAACATCATATACCAGGCCAACTTCTCACATTGGTGTGCAGCGTGTGGGATAAGAGCTTGCTGTGGTTTAACCAATTGTAATCTTAAGATATCATTTGAAAGATCACCTTGGGTACCTAGAGATACATATAACAAGTATTATAATACTTAGGTTCTACTGAACTTAGTTGTTGTAGAGCAAAGGGCTTAGCACACCCTGACTACAACTCTTAGAGGGTATGCAACGTTTACAACGAAATTTTTACAACGCACTACCATTACAACGCAGGTATTACCACGCATACTATTACAACGCATTGCGCTGGGGGGCGCTGTAGGATAGGGAATAAGTTTAATTTTCTATCCAACACCTTCCCTAGTGTCCACGGGGACTGGAGTTGGAATAGAAAATTATACTTACCACTATCCAGCACCTCTAAGCGCTATGCTTTGTAATGGTATGCGTGCTAAAAACCGCGTTGTAAAGGTATGCGTGGTAAAAGTATGCGTTGTAACGTCATACATCCTCCTAGAGAGGTTCTAGTAGGAAACACTTAGTGTAGGTAGGTGCACACACCACACCATACTAGATCAGGTCTACCACAGGAGAGCCTGGTGTGACTCTCCCTGTGGGAAGTGACCCTGCCAGGGCACCTTCAAGATATAATACCCTAACCTTCCATGAGTTGAGGCACTTAAGCACATCTCGGAGGTTAAAACAGGGGTCAACCCTACCCTCAAGCACCTGATAGAGCTCAAGGAATGATATGATGCTCAGAAAGCCTCTAATCCAGGCCCCTCAGGGAATGCAGATGAGGGACTACCCTCAGCAGAAGATGCCAATGATCCTACCATCATAGATGATGAGGAAGAGGTGGAGGCAGAAGATTCTGGGGAGGAAGCAGACAGCCAGGTCCAAGTTAGGAGACTTAGCCAGGCTAACCTAAGCCTACATGGGGCTGAAGAAGGGCTAGCCCCATACAGGTCTTTAAGTAGACTTAACCAGAGGTATAGGAGGGGAAGATCCCACTCTAGGGAATCTCTCCACTCTAATGCTTCAAGAGGCTCTAATGCTCCTGCTCAGAGGGGAATGACTTCTCCTCAGAGAAAAGAGCATCAGGCAAGGATGAAGGAAGTCAATATGAGGATTGAGAGGGAAGAACTTGCCCTCGCCTAGGAGAAACTTGCCCTTGCCAGAGAGCAAAAGTTAAGTGGATTAGATTCCACTGGTGGCAGCAATATCCCTAAAAATAAAGATAGGTCCTATGATACCAGAAACCTAAGCAAGATTGTCCCATCCTACAAAGTTGGGGATGACATCCACAAGTGGATTACTGCTTTGGAGAGGGCTTGCAAAGTACAGCAGGTACCCCAAAGTCAGTGGGCAGCAGTCCTATGGCTCTCCTTTTCAGAAAAAGGCAGAGATGAGCTCCTCACAGTTAGTGATGAGGATGCTAACAACTACACAGTCCTGAAGAGTGCTCTGATTGATGGGTTTGGCTTAACCACTGAGCAATATAGGTTGTTGTTCAGGGATACCCAGAAGACACAGACTCAGGACTGGACTTATTTTGTAGATTGTGCTACTAAGGTTCTGGAGGGCTGGTTATTGGGCAGCAAAGTACATGACTATAAAGGATTGTATAATTTAATTATGAGGGAGCAGATCCTTAATAATTGTCAGAACCAGCTTCTACATCAACACCTGGTGGACTCTGATCTGACCTCTCCCCAAGAATTGGGTAAGATGACAGACAAATGGGTCAGAACCAGGGTTAGGCATAAAAATCAGGGTGGTGACCAAAAGAAAGATAATACCAAGCCTCAAGAGAAAGGTGGGGATAAATCTAAGGACAAATCCACTACAGGGCCCCAAAATTCCTCTGAGGGGGGTGGGTCCCAAACTCCTTCCTCTAATGTCAAGAAACCCTATTGCCATGTATGTAAACAGCCTGGCCATTGGAAAACTGACAGCCGTTGCCTAAAAGCCATAAATAAGGAAAATGTTCCTCCAAGTACTACTCCAAAAACACCTGTTACTATTAGTAGTAATCCTCCAGGTGGTGGAAGTGCCCCCAAGAATTTGGTTGGGTTGACTTGGGGAACTCAGGTGGACTCTGGCCTAACCAGGTCCCCTACCACAGCTACTCTTGTCTGTGAAAATTGCATGGGGTTTGCCAACTTCACTGCTTGTCCTAACACTTTGGGCAAGTACAGACAGGAGCCCCTCATCAATGGACAGAAAGTTGAAGCCTATAGAGACACAGGGGCTAGCATCACTATGGTGACTGAGAGTCTAATCCCCTCAGGACAACTTTTACCTGGGCACACATACCAGGTGGTCAATATGGATGGAGTGCAGAAAGATCATCCCATGGCAGTAGTAAATCTCAGCTGGGGAGGTGTCACTGGCCCAAAGAGAGTGGCAGTGTCTACAAATTTGCCTGTAGATTGTCTACTGGGAAATGATCTAGAGATCTCAGCCTGTGCTGAGGTAGAACAAGAAACCCTTTCCAAAATGGTAGGTCTTCCTGGAAAGGTTAGTGGGGCTGTGATAGCCACAGTCCCAGCTCAAGATTTCCTCCCTGAAAAGGTTGGTAGGGCTGTGATGGTCTCAGCCCAATCTCAAGCAGACTCCTTCCCTGAACAGGTTGACAGGGCTGTGATGGGCACAGCCCACACGCAAACAGAGTTCCCTCCTGAAAAGGTTGGTAGGGCTGTGATGGTCACAACCCAAACTCAAACAGATTTTTGTGTTGTGAAGCCTGAAACTATGGATCACTCCACACAGACAGAGAGTATTGGGGAGGAAGAACAGTCTCCCTCCCACCAGACATTAGGTGAGAGTCAGCCTCCTCAGGGAACTGACCCTACCCCTTTTGAAGGAACTGCCCCAGAGGTAGTCAGGCCTAGCCTGACAGAGCCCCTGATGTCAGTGGACCCTTCCAAGGTGGGACCCAGTCTGGAGTAGGTAACCTGCCCCTCTCTACCCTGCCTCAATCAGCCCAGGGCTGTAGAGGTCAGGGAAGCCAGTGGACCCCAAAGGGCCCCCTGTCCACAGGGACCCCCCCCATCAGCAGATTAGGGACACCAAAGCTAGCAGCCCTAGCAAGGTGAAAATTCCAAAAACTCCTGAGGGATCTCCGTTACTCTTAGTTAGGAACCCCCCCCAGATGGACTCTGTTGGGCACTGCCAAACCTGGGACCCAAAGGCCCCAAACCTGACCTGTCCCCCCAGTAAGCCAACAAAAGAGACCCAGCCTCCAGCTGTAGGCAGCCAGAGGTTGAACCTGAGAGCACAATGCAACTCAGTCATGGAAAGAAAGGCACACATGGTGGAAAGTGATTGGAGGAAGCTGAGCCCTACATTAGTCGAGCCTCACTACAGTACTCCATCCCAACACCAGCCTTTTACTTTGCCAAAACACACCACAGGTAGAGATTCCCTATGGTGCAGACCATCTGATACCTTTAGGGTGAGGGATTGCTTAGTGGACCATGAGACAGGGGGTAACTTGCCAGTGCAGGTACTTCATTATATGGCCACTTAGGCAATAGAGGCTTACCTGGTCAAGGATAGCCTTATCTCCTTTCGTTTGGGGGGGTTGTGTAGGAGGATGGATATCTGACTATGTTTACCCCCAACTTTTTGCCTAGTGTTTAGCTGGTTTTCGATGTAGTTGGCCTGGGATCCTGCTAATCAGGGCCCCAGGCTATCTGCTCTCACTGTAAAATGGACTCCATGTGCTTTAGGTACATACCTAATTGGATATTGGGTCACCTTTGTGAGCCCCTGTATAGGTTCCCATTAAGCATGGGCGTAAAATCCGCTCCGATCGCGGATTTTTCGGATTTTCGGTAAATTCGCAATCCGCGAACTCTCGCGAATTTGTCGAAAATCCGTGAATCCGCTCGCGGCGGATTTTTTGCTTGGTTGCGGCGCGCGGCGTGGTGCACGGCGTTCACTTTCCGTCATTTAGCGTTTGCCGAGTTGTTTTTCTTTGCGAGTGACGCGCCATTTTAGATCTTGCTGCGTGTTCCCGCGGGAGTTTAGCGTCCGCGAATACGTACTCGCGGCTTGCCACCTTGCACAGCACACCTCGCGAGAGTTCGCAATTGCGAACACGTAGTTGCGGCGGAAAGGAACAATCTCGCACTTGCGAAATAGAGATTTTGCAATTTCGCACAAGAAAATCACCAGCAAACAGGATAAACCTTCAGAAAATTATGATTTTTATCAGAATCACTCCTCAGGTTGACATTTGCATGGCCTTTTTTTTTGCAAGGAATCCATTTTGGGGGGGGGGGAGGAAGGAAGTGCCCCACAGTCTCCAACTTCCTGTTCCTGTCCAGCAGGCTCCTCCCAGTGCTTTGTCCATCTCCTGGTCACTTTCATTTGGATCTGGAGCTGGAAGGATTACTTTTTGTGGGTGCTGCTGGATATTTGGATTTGAGGCCTTTTTGACTGTCTTTGGATCACTTTTGGATTAGAAATCAACTTTCACAAGTAAGTTTGTTTGGGGCATTACAGTTGCTGCAAGTAAAATTTTGGAACTTTTTCAGAACATTAAATAAATTATATTGTGGGTAGCCACAGTATCCAGTAGGACCAGGGTTGGTTAGGGGTGCATGATACAAATGTTTTGTTGAATTTAAACACCATTGAGGCCATGGATGGGCTGGGATTGTGCTGATTTTTGTCCTTTTTTTGGGCCTGCTGGTGTGGCCCTTTGCCCAGGGGTGGTGAGTGTTGCATGGGCCTAGTCTTTCTGTGGGGTGTCTTCTTGAATTTAAACATAATTGAGGCCATGGATGGGCTGGGATTGTGCTGATTTTATTGTTTTTTGTCGTTTTTGGGGGGGGTGCTGGTGTGGCCTTTTGCCCAGGGGTGGTGGTGCATGGACTGAGTGTGCCTGTGGTGTGGTCTCACTCTCTTTAATGTAAACATCATGGATGGCATTGGATTGTGGTGATTTCTGGCTGTTTTTCTGTTTTTTGGGGGTGTACTGTTGATGTGGACTGGCCATGTGGGTGGTGGTGGTGGCCATCTTGAGTGCTGGCTGGTACAGGCAACATGTGCTTGGGGTGTAAGGGAGGGGCCATTTTGAGGAGAGGCAGTGTCTGAGGCCTGCACTTATTTTGCCTACTTTTCATCCATTATGCCCAGGGGTAGTGAGTGTTGCATGGGCCTAGTGTTTCTGAGGGGTGTCTTCTTGAATTTAAACACCATTGAGGCCATGGATGGGCTGGGATTGTGCTGATTTTATTGTTTTTTGTCGTTTTTTTGGGCCTGCTGGTGGGGCCCTTTGCCCAGGGGTGGTGAGTGTTGCATGGGCCTAGTCTTTCTGTGGGGTGTCTTCTTGAATTTAAACATAATTGAGGCCATGGATGGGCTGGGATTGTGCTGATTTTATTGTTTTTTGTCGTTTTTGGGGGGGTGCTGGTGTGGCCTTTTGCCCAGGGGTGGTGGTGCATGGACTGAGTGTGCCTGGGGTGTGGTCTCACTCTCTTTAATGTAAACATCATGGATGGCATTGGATTGTGGTGATTTCTGGCTGTTTTTCTGTTTTTTGGGGGTGTACTGTTGATGTGGACTGGCCATGTGGGTGGTGGTGGTGGCCATCTTGAGTGCTGGCTGGTACAGGCAACATGTGCTTGGGGTGTAAGGGAGGGGCCATTTTGAGGAGAGGCAGTGTCTGAGGCCTGCACTTATTTTGCCTACTTTTCATCCATTATGCCCAGGGGTAGTGAGTGTTGCATGGGCCTAGTGTTTCTGAGGGGTGTCTTCTTGAATTTAAACACCATTGAGGCCATGGATGGGCTGGGATTGTGCTGATTTTATTGTTTTTTGTCGTTTTTTTGGGCCTGCTGGTGGGGCCCTTTGGCCAGGGGTGGTGAGTGTTGCATGGGCCTAGTCTTTCTGTGGGGTGTCTTCTTGAATTTAAACATAATTGAGGCCATGGATGGCCTGGGATTGTGCTGATTTTATTGTTTTTTGTCGTTTTTGGGGGGGTGCTGGTGTGGCCTTTTGCCCAGGGGTGGGGGTGCATGGACTGAGTGTGCCTGTGGTGTGGTCTCACTCTCTTTAATGTAAACATCATGGATGGCATTGGATTGTGGTGATTTCTGGCTGTTTTTCTGTTTTTTGGGGGTGTACTGTTGATGTGGACTGGCCATGTGGGTGGTGGTGGTGGCCATCTTGAGTGCTGGCTGGTACAGGCAACATGTGCTTGGGGTGTAAGGGAGGGGCCATTTTGAGGAGAGGCAGTGTCTGAGGCCTGCACTTATTTTGCCTACTTTTCATCCATTATGCCCAGGGGTAGTGAGTGTTGCATGGGCCTAGTGTTTCTGAGGGGTGTCTTCTTGAATTTAAACACCATTGAGGCCATGGATGGGCTGGGATTGTGCTGATTTTATTGTTTTTTGTCGTTTTTTTGGGCCTGCTGGTGGGGCCCTTTGCCCAGGGGTGGTGAGTGTTGCATGGGCCTAGTCTTTCTGTGGGGTGTCTTCTTGAATTTAAACATAATTGAGGCCATGGATGGGCTGGGATTGTGCTGATTTTATTGTTTTTTGTCGTTTTTGGGGGGGTGCTGGTGTGGCCTTTTGCCCAGGGGTGGTGGTGCATGGACTGAGTGTGCCTGTGGTGTGGTCTCACTCTCTTTAATGTAAACATCATGGATGGCATTGGATTGTGGTGATTTCTGGCTGTTATTCTGTTTTTTGGGGGTGTACTGTTGATGTGGACTGGCCATGTGGGTGGTGGTGGTGGCCATCTTGAGTGCTGGCTGGTACAGGCAACATGTGCTTGGGGTGTAAGGGAGGGGCCATTTTGAGGAGAGGCAGTGTCTGAGGCCTGCACTTATTTTGCCTACTTTTCATCCATTATGCCCAGGGGTAGTGAGTGTTGCATGGGCCTAGTGTTTCTGAGGGGTGTCTTCTTGAATTTAAACACCATTGAGGCCATGGATGGGCTGGGATTGTGCTGA
Source organism: Lissotriton helveticus (assembly GCF_964261635.1). Taxonomy (NCBI): domain Eukaryota; kingdom Metazoa; phylum Chordata; class Amphibia; order Caudata; family Salamandridae; genus Lissotriton; species Lissotriton helveticus. The sequence goes on along the minus strand of NC_136061.1, from coordinate 1,450,644,151 downwards.
TTTTATTGTTTTTTGTCGTTTTTTTGGGCCTGCTGGTGGGGCCCTTTGGCCAGGGGTGGTGAGTGTTGCATGGGCCTAGTCTTTCTGTGGGGTGTCTTCTTGAATTTAAACATAATTGAGGCCATGGATGGCCTGGGATTGTGCTGATTTTATTGTTTTTTGTCGTTTTTGGGGGGGTGCTGGTGTGGCCTTTTGCCCAGGGGTGGTGGTGCATGGACTGAGTGTGCCTGTGGTGTGGTCTCACTCTCTTTAATGTAAACATCATGGATGGCATTGGATTGTGGTGATTTCTGGCTGTTTTTCTGTTTTTTGGGGGTGTACTGTTGATGTGGACTGGCCATGTGGGTGGTGGTGGTGGCCATCTTGAGTGCTGGCTGGTACAGGCAACATGTGCTTGGGGTGTAAGGGAGGGGCCATTTTGAGGAGAGGCAGTGTCTGAGGCCTGCACTTATTTTGCCTACTTTTCATCCATTATGCCCAGGGGTAGTGAGTGTGCATGGGCCTAGTGTTTCTGAGGGGTGTCTTCTTGAATTTAAACACCATTGAGGCCATGGATGGGCTGGGATTGTGCTGATTTTATTGTTTTTTGTCGTTTTTTTGGGCCTGCTGGTGGGGCCCTTTGGCCAGGGGTGGTAAGTGTTGCATGGGCCTAGTCTTTCTGTGGGGTGTCTTCTTGAATTTAAACATAATTGAGGCCATGGATGGGCTGGGATTGTGCTGATTTTATTGTTTTTTGTCGTTTTTGGGGGGGTGCTGGTGTGGCCTTTTGCCCAGGGGTGGTGGTGCATGGACTGAGTGTGCCTGTGGTGTGGTCTCACTCTCTTTAATGTAAACATCATGGATGGCATTGGATTGTGGTGATTTCTGGCTGTTTTTCTGTTTTTTGGGGGTGTACTGTTGATGTGGACTGGCCATGTGGGTGGTGGTGGTGGCCATCTTGAGTGCTGGCTGGTACAGGCAACATGTGCTTGGGGTGTAAGGGAGGGGCCATTTTGAGGAGAGGCAGTGTCTGAGGCCTGCACTTATTTTGCCTACTTTTCATCCATTATGCCCAGGGGTAGTGACTGAGTGTTGCATACTTGCATGTCCCACTCCCTAGTCTTTCTGTGGGGTGTCTTCAATGTAAACATCATGGATGGCATGGGATTGTGCTCATTTTTCTGTGCTTTGTCGATTTTTTGGGGTGTATAACTGAACTGATGTTCCTCTGTCTTCCATTGCTTTTAGGTGCACAAAAAGACTCAAGAGAACCACCAGTGCCAGGAAGAAGTCCTGCAGCGGTGTGTGTGTGCAGCATAACGTCACGCGACGTCACGTCTGGACACAGAACCCTCTGCAACTCGTGCAACTGCTGCCGTGCTGACCTGCTCTGAAGAAGATGGCCCCCAAAAAAGTAACCTGTAGCTCCTCTAGCAAGAAAGGTGCCAGTAAGGAGCAGAAGAAGCAAGTTACCAAGGACACTGGTGTGCTGCCCGCCCCTTTTTTTGGGAGTAAAAAAAAAAGTATGCCTGCAACAGCAGCAGCGGGTTCTGCTGGGGACCAAGCTGGCAGCAGCACCCCCGCTCCATTGGGCTCAGTGCCACCACCACCACCACGCCAACTTAAGTCCAAGCCCTTGAGTGCTGCAGAGGCAGCCAGTATAGTTGTTCAATCACCATCGACCAGTGATGTTGGCTCATCGTAAGAAAGCAGCAGCAATGTCCCTCAATCAACACAGGTTGTTGTAGCTCATCTGACGAGTGTTGAACAACCACAGCCGCAACAACAATCACATGTGCAAGTACAAGCCCAAGTACATGTGGAAGGAGAGGCAGCGCAAGGAGATGCGCAAGCAGAGGTGCATGGAGGGTCACAACAAGTGCCCACAATAGTTGTTCCTCCCGAAGTAGGGGCACATCAGGAAATCGACAATCAAGGCGAGGTATCATTTGAGGAAGCCACTCCTCCTGATGATCCTTCATTGTCTTCCACACCCCTAGCAAGGAAGAGATCAAGGGTGGTGTCTACATCTTCTTCAAGCACACCTCCTTCTGATGATACGGATCAAACTTGGGAACCAGCACCACAGCCGTCTGAGAGTGAGGCACACCATGATCCGACAAAGGTAGTTAAGCGTAAAAGGAAGCTCGTCCAAAGTCTCAGAGTTATGGAGTGTGATGAGTCTCAACAAGAAGTGGCGGATACTGCTGCTGACGAAGACTCTGCCAACGACGACCCAGTCATCATAAAGGTCACTGCAGCCCCAGCGGGCATGCAGCAAACAGACATTTTGACCCTAGCCCGAAGAGCTGCTGAGTGTGATGATGATGATAATGTTGTCGATGAGGAGGCAGTGGAAACACCACAATCATTGGAGTTAAGTAGTACACCAACTCGTCCCGCTTCCATATTTCTTTCTGGCAAGAAGAGACCGTCGTCAACCTCGACCTTAATTAGTGGCGGTGAAAGTGCAAAACGTACAAAAGTTGGGCAATCCAGATCCTCCACTTCATCTGGCATTAGCTTCATGACCACCACCACCAGTATCGCCGCCTCCTCCATGTCCCACAGACACTTCAAGTCCCCAGTTTGGGACTTCTTTACTGTTTGTCCAAAAAATCCAAAGTTTGCCATTTGTACCATTTGTAAGCAAGCAGTTAGTCGTGGTAAGCCAGGTACCAACTATGGTACCGGAGGCCAGAGAGGTCATCTTAGGAGACAGCACACTGTCAAATGGTTTGCGCACCTAGATGCGATCAAGAAAGGCCAAATTCAAGGAAACGTTGATGTTTCATCTGATGATGACGAGCAGGAAGAAGACGTGTCAAACACTTCCCTTACACCCAGTACCCCTGTCAGCAGCACACCCAATGTGAGGCACACTAAGAGTGTTGGAGCGAGTGAGACACCAACGCACAAAAGTTCACCAGCGAGCAAAATTGGGTCAACGAAGTCATTATCAGCCCGTAAATGCTTGGTCCAGGGCAACATTAGAACAATGCTTACTTCAGACGTGCCATATGAACGCAACCACCCACTGACGCGTCTGTATAACACTAAGCTGGCTAAAATGCTAGCTGTGGACCTTCTACCTTTTTCTTTTGTAGAAGCGGTAGGTTTTCTTGAATTAGTGGCAACGCTCTGCCCTAAATGGAAGGTTCCGAGCCGGTTCTATTTTGCCAGAGTTGCGGTTCCAGCACTACATGAAGATGTGCTGGAGGCGATTGGGGCAGCTTTGCAGAAGAGTGCTGTTCACACAATACATCTGACAACAGACATGTGGACCAGTGGCGCAGGCGCTGATTACATGTGCATCACTGCACACTGGGTCTCTTTTTCAGGTGTTATAGCAAAGCTAAACGCAGGTGTTGACCCGGACAACGTTTTCAAAGCTGCTCGGAAACATGCAACACTAGCCATGTTTGGCTTGGAGAAAAGTCACACAGCAGAAAACCTTTTGGAAGAGTTTAACAAAAAGGTGTTGAAAATGCTATCCCCCCTAAAACTCAAGATTGGTTATGTTTCCACGGATAATGGCGCCAATGTAGTTAAGGCCATGTTGAAGGGTGACCATGTTAGTGTGCCGTGTTTGGCGCACTGTATCAACCTGGTAGTTCAAAAATTCTTGATGGATAAACAGAGTACAGCGTTCGAGGTAATGGCCACCTGCCGCAAAATGTGCAACCATTTCAGCCATTCTTTTAAGGCCCGGAAGCATCTGCGGAGACTGCTATTTATACGTGGAATGCCAGTGAAAGCACTCATCCAGGAGGTGGCAACACGTTGGAACTCAACCTTCTACATGCTTGAGCGTCTGTATGAGCAGTATACGGTACTCGATCACTATTTCTTCACAGAGGGTACATCTCAGAAGGAGGACCTGCGGATGAGTGCGGCGCAATGGGACATAGTTAAAAGCCTGACAGACATGCTTCGTCCTTTTGAGTTCTTCACGCGTGCAGTCAGCCAGGAGGACTGTAATTTGGGAAAAGCTATCCCATTGTTGTGCATGCTGGAGCACCAACTGATGGCGGTGTCTTCTGAGTTTGAAAAAGATGAAAAAAAAAAAGACCATTTTATTTTGTCTGAGAAATTATTAGAGCGCCTACGTGGTGATGAACGTCTTGAAAAGATCAAGTCAGATCAGCATTACATTTGTGCTACTATTCTGGATCCACGCTACAAAAAGGCGCTGGCAGGCGAAGCATTCTTTCCTTTTGCTGATGCAGATGTTCAAAAGTACAAACATTGGTTAGCCTGGTCAGCCAAGAGGTATGAAAAAGAACGGCAGGTTATTGAAGGAGAAGCCAGTACATCAGCATCAGCATCAGCAGGCCATCCCCAGTCACAAGAATCCACTTCTGCACCTGTGGCTGGGGCACAAGTGACCTCTCAGCCGTTAAAGACACCGGCAACTGGATCATCTGCACCACACACAACAAAAACAGTGGCTGTTGTAGAGGATTGGCTAAGTTTGCTTGGGTATGGTTCTCGAAAAAATGTCACAGCCACAGCAAAAAGTAAGCAAAGTGGAGGAACCGTTGATGACCTTGAGTCGATGGTGCAGGACTATCTGAATGACTCAACAGAGGTCTTTCTTAATGATGAGCCATTGCAGTATTGGCATGGCAAAAAACAATTGTGGCCACAGCTCTTCAACCTGGCTATAAACTATTTGTCTTGCCCACTCGCAAGTGTGTCTTCTGAACGTGTTTTCAGTGCTGCTGATGGCATTGTAACTCCCAAACGGAGCCGCCTCTCGCCCAAAAATGTGGAGCGGCTGACAATGATCAAGATGAATCAGCACCTCATACCACCAGATTACAAAGTACGAGAAAGCACGCCGCATGAAGACGAGGAGGACGGCAACGTAGATGAGGGGATTTGTTCTCTGTTCGGTGGCACTGACCTCATCCAGCCTGAATTCGCAGAGTATGATGACGAAATCTTGTTCTTATTCCCTGACACCGAGCCCTGAAAATGAGACAATCAATCAAGAACTTTCTTTTTCGTCCTTTTCACTTTTATTCCTGTGTGCTTTGTGTCTCTCTTTCTTTGTTTTGCACAGTTAATTTAATTCAAACTTTAATCACCTAATCCCAAAAACAAGACCATCATCAGAACTGTCTTCACTTGTTTGCTTATTGATTTGAAGGTGCCGCAGTCTACATTCCTCAGGTTCACAAGTTCTGAAGAACATGCTCCTCTATCCTCCTCCTCCAGACTGCGATTTCCCTCCAAGCAGAGTGCTGAATTACGCCCAATGAAGAAAGACTCAGCACTTGTGGGGGTGTTGTACTTCCTTGCGGGTGAGTTGACGGATTTGGGCCCATTGCTGTGAAGCTCTAATAATGGACAAAAGTGTTTTGTACCAAATATGAGGTGGAAATTTCTTGCCGTTTTTGCTGACTTGCTTGCCTTTGAGGTGCTCTTTGGCGGGGTTCCGGGTGTTTGTGGGTAATTTTTGGTGTCTGTCGAAGCACTGCTGCGAGCCTGCGACAGTCTAATCTTGATTGCATTTGCTTTTCAGGAAATCCGTGGTGGAAAACAGGAGTTATGATGATTGATGATGATGATGACCTAGCTGAACAGCGCCGCATTTGGACCGAAGGCCGAGAGATATTGTAAGTATGAGATTTAGCTTTTTCGCTGTTTGGGGGTGTTGTCGGGTGTTTTTTTGCGGGTGGGTTGGCGGGTCTTGCCTGGGGCATTCCTGGGAAGGTCTAATACCGGATAGAAGTGTTTTGGACAAAATCTATAAGGAACAGCCTTTTTTTTTGCTATTTCTTCTGACATCTTGCTCAATGTAGCGTTTTGGGGGGCTTCCTGCTGTTCGTGGGTGGGTTGCGGCCGGGGTCTCTGTCGAAGCACTGCTGCGACAGTCTAATCTTGATTGCATTTGCTTTTCAGGAAATCCGTGGTGGAAAACAGGAGTTATGATGATTGATGATGATGATGACCTAGCTGCACAGCGCCGCGTTTGGACCGAAGGCCGAGAGACATTGTAAGTATGAGATTTAGCTTTTTCGCTGTTTGGGGGTGTTGTCGGGTGTTTTTTTGCGGGTGGGTTGGCGGGTCTTGCCTGGGGCATTCCTGGGAAGGTCTAATACCGGATAGAAGTGTTTTGGACAAAATCCATAAGGAACAGCCTTTTTTTTTGCTATTTCTTCTGACATCTTGCTCAATGTAGCGTTTTGGGGGGCTTCCTGCTGTTCGTGGGTGGGTTGCGGCCGGGGTCTCTGTCGAAGCACTGCTGCGACAGTCTAATCTTGATTGCATTTGCTTTTCAGGAAATCCGTGGTGGAAAACAGGAGTTATGATGATTGATGATGATGATGACCTAGCTGCACAGCGCCGCGTTTGGACCGAAGGCCGAGAGACATTGTAAGTATGAGATTTAGCTTTTTCGCTGTTTGGGGGTGTTGTCGGGTGTTTTTTTGCGGGTGGGTTGGCGGGTCTTGCCTGGGGCATTCCTGGGAAGGTCTAATACCGGATAGAAGTTTGTTGGACAAAATCCATAAGGAAACACCAGTTTTGGCACTTTTTGTAAGTTAGGGTTCGTTAGGGTTAGCCCTAGCAGCAGGATTGCATGTGTTTCGGGGGGTTCTATTGCAACGCAGTTCTGTTGTTGTAGAGCACTGTTGGAGCGATGCTGGCTATGGATACTTTTGCTTGCTTGCAAGTGGTTTGAATACAATCCACGGTCTGTATTTGGGCCTACTGTTACTTTCAAAGTACGTTTTGTAACCATTTTTCTGCTAGGCATCGTTTTTGGAGATCTGATTGGGGTTCTTCTACATTTTTGCGACTGGCTTTAGTAAGGGTCTTGGTGGGAGCATTGCTGGGAAGGTCAAATTTTGTTCTAAAACACAGTTTACAGTACTTGAGGGGAAAGATCCGCTATAATATTTTGGCCATACTTATTGATCCTTAAAAAGGTGACTCAGACAGAGCACGCAATTTCAAAAATATTGTACTGTCTATTAGGGAAATCAAAGTGTCACTTTTTGAACCACACAGCGTACATACCTTTTATTTATTTATCAGTGGTATTGTAATAGCACTTCCTGTTTTCCGTTCAATAATTACAGGCCGGGTTTCAGTCAACATCCGCCAGGCAGGCAGTGGACAGGGTGTCTTCTGTCAGTGGTCACCAGCCACATTGATGGACGAAGCGTCAGCTGGAATGGAGGAGTGCCGCCAATAAGAGGAATTGTTTGCTGCATGCAACTTACTTACCAAATTCAACAGGACAACTCCAACAACATACGCAATACAGATACAGTATCCATTGTTGTCTTTTATTCTATGAGTGTGACTGCATGTGCTTACCTTTAGTTTGTAACCAAAGATTGTCTGTATCTTCAATTATTGTTTGTCCATGCTCTGCTTTTTTTTTCTTCTCTCAACAAAACCTACCCAAAAAGAAACCCCCATTCCCATCCATTTTACAAACCCTAACCCTCTTCCCCCGGGCTGTGTTGTTTTGCTTGATGTCTGACTAAAATGACATCAATAATTCCACACACTTGCTGGGGAGGATAAGGTCATAGCAACAGGCTGGTGAAGGAATACGAGGATATCTTCTAGACTTACTCAGCTTCAGTACTATATCTTCTAGTAGTAGTAGCCAATGTCAAATAAATTCAACGCAAGTACTAGTTATACTTGCAAGCAAATACTTTACCATTTGTTAGGCTACATTATGGCACTGTTCTAGTGTACTGTCACCTGCTATTTTCTCGATCGTACCGTAACCGTTGTAATGCTACAGTAAGGAGGACAAACAAGGTTTCGTTTTCTTTTTTTCCATAGGCATGCAACTGCCACTGTGTCACACCACTAGTACCACCGCAATGAGGAAATGTCACCCGCCCAGGATTGACAACGTTAATCCCCATTTCACCTGGAGCCAGCCCTGGGCCTAGCACTAATTTCTAACACAAATTACAGGTAAGATAAGCGTTTGGTGGGAGGTAGTATAATGGAGTATTATTTCGGAGTAGACAAGAGATTGACGGTTGTACTACTAAAGTCCTACGACTGTTCAGGAAAACAAAGTTACTGTTACACCCCCGCCCCCCACCCACCAGACTGAAAAGCAGTAAAAAACAGGTATGGTCAGATAAAGTTTAAAAATATATTTATTTAGCCCTAACAAAATAATCTCTCTCACCCACCCTAACCCCAACGATTGTCTTTGAAACGTCCCAAAACGATCCCAACTCCCAAATCCCACCCCCCAAAAGTCTATAAAAAAAGGGCAAGGGACACTCCACTACTGGAGGGTGCTGGTGCTGGTGCATGATGCGGCATGGGCATCATACTCCTTGCGGAGGGTGGCAAGCTCGGAGCGGAGGCCCTTAACCAAGTTCTTATACTTCAGGACCTCCTGCTCCAGGTTGGACATGTGGACTCGTAGGCGGCGTTGGCGTTCCTTGCAGCTACTGTGGGGGGCAGCTGGTATTTCGGTTGCTTGGCGGTGGCGGTCGTCTTTCTTAGCCCGGCTCGGTCCCGCTGGCTTAGTCACGGAGGAGGATGCAGTGGTCACAGTCGAGGATGTCGTTGTTGCCCCGCTCGACTGCGTGTCCTCCTCCTCCTCCAGGGCCACCAGCCGCCGATATTCGGCGACAGTGGCCTCCAGCCTCCGTTGCCGGGCCAATCTAGCCTGCTCCCTCCGTGTTGTTGATTTGGAAGGAGCAACTATATGAAGAAAGAAAGACATAGTCTGTAACCAATGCTCCTTATTAATAACACAAAGTGATTGAGCCGAAAGTTGGGTCACAGAGTACAAGTAGCAAATTGAAAGCACAGTACATAACTATTGAGGACAGTATCTATGTAACCTCCCACTTCTGCATCCTTGCACTAACATTAGTGGTAGTTTAATGAACAAATTCTACGACCACTATGGACTTCCATTACAGTCGACTATGACAGTACACCAGTCTTATTCTTCTTCTTCTCTCTTGTTTAGGGAAATTGGTATGTTATCTTATGCAAGCCGGCAGAATGACATGGACAGCACAGTGAACTTGCACCCGAGAAAAAAAGTTGCACACCATGATGAGTGAGACAGACTTGCGTTACTGTACCGGTACAGTACATGCAGGTGGTGAAGCTATTACTTTTCTATTACGGGTGGCACTGAGAATACTCTGTTACAAGGGCTACTGCTTAATTAATTTACCTTTCACCCTACAGTGCAAATGAGTACTAGAAAAGGAAAATGAAGAAGCTAACTAATTTGATTATCTATCACTTCACATGGGACGTATTTGATGACATATGAGATGACTTTAGGTGCTTTGCTTAATATTGAGTGAACAGTGATACACCCACACATGAATGACGTACTACAAGTAAACTAAAGTTATTAAGAGAGGTACGGAGTGTCCACCGTAATAACCAGATATATGCTGTGATTGCAAACGCAATACAAAGTACTGCTACTATTCATGGTAGTATTGGACACATTTACAATTTCTTTTCCTTGCCTTCCCTGCACTGGAACGGACGTGCGGGTGCGGTGGTACATGCTCTTCAAGGTAACACTTACTTCACCTGGCGACCATCTACTCTCTCTAGATACACATGTGCTATCTAAGAGTCAGAGAATACCATGCTCCAGGCATCCATTCAGTCAAAGTATACGCACACATACAGTTTCTGTTTCACCCACCCAGGCTGCTGTCCTTCCACCCATCCTTGCTTCATCATTGACCCAGCCATGCACCATACCATATTCTTTCCTTCCCAGCCACCTCGGGGGCCAAGCAAACACATATCGTTCTTCTTTGCCAGCCATCATACAAGTTCGCGTCCCACTTACTTACACCCTTCTTTCGCTTTTCGTTCATCCCATCCATCACGTTCGTCTAAGAACTTATTGGGATTCTTATCACCAAAAACTTCACAGCTAAGTCGAAGTACATTTCGAGGAGGCTACTACCTGGTTGATTTGTAATTGTAATACACCCGTGCAGAAAGCACACTATGCAGTCTTCAATCTCAATAAGTAAGGAATATATAGCTTACCTGTTTCCGCCACCACCGTTTGAACCCCCACAGGACCGTCCGCCGGCTCTTGCACCGCCTCCTCCCCAGAGTCCTCCGAGTCCTCGCCCAACACAGCCACCTCCGCGCTGGCCCCGTCACCAGATGTTACACCTACAAAGTACATTTAAGAATGTTAGAATACACCACTCACTACTATATAATATTTGGTCTAGGAGAAATGTTAAAAAAACTGAATACAATTAATAATTTGTGACTGTCTACTCCATAGTAAAAATGTCCCATTTTCCAGGGAAGGCTGTTGTCTTGCTGCACTTTTATGCACAACTGATGAATGCTTGCTTTTGATTTTTAACACGCACCACTTTTTCTCCTAACAGACAGAAGCTTGACTCCTAAGAACACGACCAGGATCTGTTCAAACCAGGTGAGAGCTCGGCTCGACCACAAGAAATGTGTCCAATTAATCGTCAGCACTAACCACTTTTCCGTTTTCAGTTAAATAGTTTTATGACAAAGTAGATTTTAATAAATGTGTTTACTTTTAATAAAGCTTTTAAACTTAAATAGACTCTGTGGTTTTTGTTCCTCCAGACTAGAGGGGATGAGCTAAAGGTTTTGGAATTTTTGCAAGCATGAGTGCCTCTGACACTTCTTGACTGTGCTGTGACTCCGTACTACTCTCTTGTCCTGCGTACGATAATCTAGAGATCATTGGGGATCTATAATCGGTGACTTCGGGAGCTGAATGACTCTGCCACACTATCTAGTCAGTAAGGAGACAGTGCATAGAGGTATTGCTGAATAGAATGGGAGTCCAATGGAATTGCCAAATGTCCAATCTTAGTTAGCTACACAGACAGACTAATAAGAATAGTCTAGTAATACCACAGGGAGTCATATTCGAGGCAGGATAAGAATTTATATCCAGTCTACAAGAAGATCAAAGACGATTTAGAAAAAATCGAATGAGGAACGCTAGGAAAAAATAGGTACTGTTTATTAAAATGTAAACTTACTGGGGCCAGCAAAGGAGCCCTCGCCTGCCCGATCCTGGCCTGCATCCTCAGCACCCTCCTCCTGTGTCCTCTTGCCCTTGGGGGGAGCTGATGTACAACATGAAAGAAAGAAAAACCAGAAAACATGGATGAGATTTTTCAACCAAATCAAACATTTCAAAAGAACAATAACAAAATATTTTGGGAAAATAGCAAATAGATAGACAACTATTCCACGGGATCTATCTCATGTGGTATACTACGTTATTCGTATTGCCTGATTTGCGGAACGTTGACTTAGAAAGTTCCTATGTAACTCAATAAACAGACTACTAAAGAGGTTTGCCTAGGCCTGGCACTGCAGGCAGCAGTGCGCAGCACGCGAAGTGACCGACAAAGTCCATCCTGCTTGCAGATCAGTGAATACTCAAACTATCAATCCACCCGCCACCACCGCCACTATTTCTTCTTATAGCCATGTGTCTAAAGGAAGGACTGGACTTCAGTCTGTTGGGGCTTATTTAGAAGTCCCTTGCGGAAGTTGCGGCTCACTTTCCTCCATTGTTGCGTGCCTTTTGTGACGCAGCGGCAGAACAAAAGACTCGCCATGGTGTTGGTGCGGCGTATATATTAAAAAAAACACATATGGGCATATGGGCGATGCATCACGTTGTAAAGCCCTGCGCCATCAGGGGGCGTTCCGGCGCAAGGGAGGACGTACCTGCGCAGGAACTAATCCTAAAAGTGGCTGAGGGAAATCTACAAGATGTCAATCAGTCACTTTTAGGACAATGATGCATGACTCAAACCCTGCGCGCTTGAAGCCGACGTACGGCTTGATGCAGCATTGGGGAGATAGGGTACCCCAGAGCATTGCTGGAGCTGCGCCATCGTTGGCACGCAACTCCAGCAATGCGCTGCCTTTACGGCACAGATGCGTAAGGCTTCTGTGACGTTTTGGGCCAATGGGTGGTGGTGGCATGGCACACAATTACTGCCGCATCCCTGCTACTTTGCAGGGATGCGCCGGTAATTGAAAATATGACCCTTACTGTCTAGCATTACGCAGTTCTTATCTTTACACTACACTCATACATAATTTCTCAGGCCAATGAAATGCTTCTGAACACAACATACAAAACAAAGAAGCATAGTAGCAAGCAAGGCTACTGAGAAGGAGAGCAGTGCACCTGAAATGCATAGAAGATTTTGAAATATAATTTACCTCAATGTAATCGGCAGCATTATTGCTCTTGGTAAAGAACAAAGATTTGCAAATAACAGAGCAGGATAAAACAGAGTAGTAAATGTACTACTACTACTACTCACCAAGCCCGGGGACCTCTACGCCGAGCGCGTCCAGCAAGTCCCGCTCCCGGTCCATGACATCGGTCCAGCGGTGGGTGGCCTGGTTATATGTGCGCCGGACCCCAGAGATCTTGTACATGGCCCGGCACACCTTCTCCCACCGCTTGCGACGCTCCCGGATGCCATAGCCAGTCGCGATCTTGCCGCCTCCCAGGATCGTCTTGGGGAGGCGGCGCTGGACGTGGAAGATCAGTGCCGCCACTTCCTCCGCGCTGAAGATCTCCCGCGGGACCACTTGCTCCCCCCTTAAACGCCCGCACGGGAGCCGGGCACGGGGTGCGGGACCCTTCCCCTTCTCAGGGTGCTTCCCGGCTCCCTTTACCATGGTCTGGGCAGAAATAGAGTTAAATGATAAACAAGAAATAGAATAGTGAAGAAGAAAAGAAAAGAGTTTAAAAAAGTAGTTTAAAAGTAACTAAAAGCTGCAGAAAACACAAAAATATAGAGCTAGAAAAATAGAGGGATAGATAATAAGTAAAATTAGATCAAAAAAACTTCAAACAAGCAAAGGATGGCAGAGATTGAGAGAGGATAGAGAAAGCATGCCCAGAACCATAGCAATGAATGAGAAACAAGATGGCCGCGCCCGTTCACGACCGCGTGGGTAAGTTCGCGCGAGATTTTCCTTGTGAGTACGCGCGAAATTGTACTAGCGAGCAGCACACTTTGCGAGATTACACATAGCGGCCGGAAACGGAATACGTCACGCAAACAAGATGGCCGCGCCCGTGTACGACCGATAGGGTAACTTGGCAAACGTATAGCTAGAAGCGCCTCGCGAACACGCGCAAGATCACGCGAACATACACGTCGCAAAAAAAACAATTTTGTATTCGCACGTATTCGCGGCTTCCGAAATCGATCTCGCACGGATTCGCGCCCCAAAAAACGCGCGAAATTGCAGAAAAAAAACAATTTTAGCTAAACTGAAAGCAATGAGCAGGTGCAAAAGTTCAAACTTAACATTAGTAACATTCAAGGTAGTGCTTCCTGATGGGCCCCTCCAGAGTTTGCAACTATTCTATGACCCTGCTATGACCCAAACAGCAGGCTCATAGAATAGCTACAAGTAGACCATAAAGGTCCTGTGAAAAAAAATTTTCACTGCAACAAAAAGCAAATTACAGATAAGGAAGGAAGCAGGTGCCAGCCAGACTGGAACTTTCAAAATTACTGACACATTAATGAAACACAAATTAATTGATGGCAGTTGAAGAAGGGCAGGTGTGCTTGCTTTTTTCAACCACCATAATCTACAGTGATAAATAAACCTAATGGGTGGCAGTGAGGATGTACCAGAGGGTGGCATGGGTGTCCCAGAGGGTGGCAGTGGTGAAACAGAGGGTGCTGTGAACCTGTGATGATAAACCAGACGTAGAAACAACATAGTCGCGGCCGTTGCGAGCCGAAAAGTAAGTTCGCAATTGCGAACTTGTCCCAAAATCGGCGCGAACGCGCGCAAACACAAAAAACGGGAAAATCCGCAAATCCGCTAGAGTTCGCGGATCTTCGCGGATTGCGAATCCGTAAATCCGCAAGTTCGCGTACGCGAGATCCGCTAGATCCGCCCATGCTTAGTTCCCATAGGTACCCAGGGCATAGGTGCATCCAAGGCCTACCAGGGGCTGGAGCATATATTATGCAACCCCTGGCTGGCCATCCAGATTGACACAACTGGCTGATGACTCAGCTGGGGCAAGGTCATGTAATCACCCCTTGCTTATGTATAGTATTCCTATACCTACCGTTATATATAGACACATATATACCTATAAGTCACTCCTATGGCAGGCCTTAACAATCCTGGAGGCAGAGTGCTTGGTTTTATGTGAGATAGTGCACTAGCATGAGTTGAGCCTGTCTGCAGCTTTCGTAACCATGTCCTTATAGCTGTTCTATGATGTAGCCATACCATATACTCTTAAGTGCATTATAATCCTCGCGGTTGAATGCTAACTTTGGTTTGGCTTTATCAAAACATGTCGAGTAAGGTGTCATATGCTTTGGAATACTACCCCCTCGCCAGTTCTGGTGACGGGGGTAGCGTTCCACCCTTCTAGAGGGAGAAGACATGTTGTTCCTGTTAATCCCGGTTAAAGTTAACCAGAGCCTCAGCGTCACAAAATGGATGCTGCTGCCACAGACACAAGTCTGACCACCTGCTGCTGGGAGTCCTTCCAGCAAGGGAGGCTTGGACAATAGATGTCCTGCCTTGGGATGTGCTAGCACCACCCCAGACAGGCCTTAGTGTATTGGGGCAGGGAGGGCTGAATGAAATGAGACACTGCCTGGGGCACACAAGGTGCTTCATGCATAGTCCGGTTCAAACCAGTTGCTGGGGCACTCCAGCCCCAGCTCTGGTACGAAACTGGACAAAGGGAAAGGGGTGTAACCACCCCCTTCCCTGGTCTCACCCATAGGAGGGACCTTGCAGGTAATCCAGCCCCTTTGATTGGTATAAAGGTAGGAGCTGAGTCAAGAGACTTTAGATTTATCCTGAACTGAAACTTGAAACAAAACTCTGGACCTTCGACATTCTACTGCAACTAAAAGACTGAAGAATCTCCCTTGTGGTCAAGGAGTGACCACCCTGTGCAAACAGGCACCATCCAGTGATCTGCAGTTTGCTTTTTTGACACTCCCGCCGGAGCCCGAGCACAGAGCCTGACAAGAACTGGACTTCCAGACTTCATTTAGCCAGATCCAAAGCCACAGCAAAGCTGAGACCTGTGGAGGCAACGAGAGACGTGGGACCGGATATCTTGACCAACCTGCTCATTGCTACTTGTGCAGCTTCTGAGGCACCCTCGAAGTTGTGCATTGGGGACTAAAAAGCCCCAGCCCCGAGCACCTTTTGCACCGATGCACAGCCCTCCACACTCACCGAGTGCCGCGTGGGACCTGCTGGTACTTTTGTGCTTGATGCATCTGTTTGGTCACTTGCCCGTTGGCTAGTGGCCTCTGTAATGACGAACCCTTGAATTTAAACCATCTGCCTGGTTGCTCCAGGTTGGCCCCCACTTCCCTGAAAAGGAAAAGCCCCCCAGACCTTGCTGGTCTGCCTCAAAGCGAATAATTGATTCCTGCGTGGGTTGCATTTGCCAAGGCCTGTTGACTCCAATCCCAAAGATCTCGCCGCCAACAGCGAGATCCTTTATGGGACAGTCTGTATCCAGCTCCTGGTTGTCGTTGATGCCTCCTGGTTCACGTGGCTGCAGAGACAAGCTTTACAATATCACCTGATTGCTTCACGACATTGCCTGGTTCCTTCCTGGTTCCTTCCTGGTCTCTGGCTAGTGACCCAGACTTTGTCCCCTCTGTGTTCAGGTACTCTTCATCCTCGATCCGCCCTTGAATCCAACCGAACACAGGTCTCCATAGGATTTAGCGACGAAACCCGACACAACTTGACACCTATGCACCCGGCTCCTGTGGGTGAGGTAACGCGGGCACTCCAGTGCTCCTGTGGGTATTGACTATCCTAGTGTCCTAGTTTTCAGTAGCTTTCTCCTAGTTCATCCGGAAGTGTCCTAAACCAACTAGTTTCTAACTCTTACGTTCCCAGTGTATCCCTATGGTAACTCTCGTGGGTGTATAGACACTGCACACGCATCCCGTGGGCCTCCTGCTTCCTAACTCTTGTTAGCGCAGTGTAGCCCCAGCGATTCCATAGGCCCTAGGCCTACTGCCTGTACGTGACGTGGTTCTTATACTACTATTTTGGTATATGGTTTGCAACGCCCCTAGGGCTCAACTGTATTTTGTAGCACTTATTGTATGATAATTAAGTAACTTGTTATGTGCATTGTCCTCTGACCTCATAAAGAGTTCAGAGGGATTGTGTTAGTAATAAATACATATATGTTTTATATATAACCTGTTGTAGTGTCCTTTCATTTGGTATTCAAGGGGTTACATATGGTAAAACAGCTGGCTTCACATGCTCTCTGAAGTTTCAGCCTAAGACTGCTTTGTCAATGCTACCACTAGGATAGCTGGTCTATAAGGTTGACTTTACAACCATCACCATTAGGGTTGTTTGGACTGGTGCAAGGTGCTCTCTAGAATAGTGAACATCATATACCAGGCCAACTTCTCACAGCTTCCATAAGTGGCAAGCCGCAAGCCCCTCTGTTTCATAATTTCTAAGGGGAGAATGTGTGCATAAAGAGTCCAGGAGAAGGAGAGTGATCACTGACACTTCATGATCCGCAATCTCCCATTAGGTTACACCACCATGGACTTTATATGGGGTCCCACAATGTTTTCTTACCCAGAATGCCCTTAAAACCTCAAACATTGGCTAAGATCATACATTTTTCTCACTTTTCTGTGTAGGAAAATTCATACTCAATGGAGAGCCACAAAATTCCTACCAACCAACTTTCTCTCTATAAATACAGTTCCCTACTTTTGTGAATGGCCCTATTGTTGATGACACAATAGAACCCAAAATGTAAAATTGAGACGTAAAATGTTCAAAATGAAAAAAAAAAATAATTAGCACAGGGAAACTATTAAACTTAGCCATTTATGCAAAACAGACACCCAGTATACTCCAGGCATCCACGTTTGATATTTGCAGGACATTCTGTATAAGAAAATATAGTTGAATCCAAGCGACAAACATCATCCTGAATTTGCCTGTCTCTAGACTTCAGAAATGCCCAGAGTTCCAAATATTCCCAGGTTGGCAGCTGACCAGAGCCCGGATAGTGCAGCCACTCACCATGGCAAGTGAGAGGAATTTGGGATATTTTAGGGAGTATTGGCCACTACTTCAGTTAGACATTCTATTGTCCTTAACCCCTCTGCAGGACAAAACCATTCGCAAAGTACTCTTTTTGCCCACTATCTGGATCACTATACTACCCACTCAAAGAACATCTTTTTTGTTGTCTGTCCCCAGGCCATTAGCTATGACTGATAGGTTTGTTGTATTTATTATTCCCTCTTTCTAATTAATTTAGTATTCTTTTTCTTTCTTTCAGGTGTTTTGTAAATGGCAATCCAGAGCCCGGCAGATTTGCAGACTACAAAGAGGTATGTTATGGGATTCATTTACCTTGAACTCTGCGGTACTTGAACCCAGTAATAGCGTTTCTACTCAAGCACTGGAATAAAGTTCATATCAGTTCTGTGGGCAGGTTGAAAATGGCTGAGAATAGGGTCAGGCAGCCAGACTGAAATGGCAGGACTGTTGACACTGCGGGTAGACCGATAGGCACAGCTGGAATGAGTTATACAGGTTTCTGCCTTAGCTGAGGGGAAAGATTTGTTTTTTCTTATGTTCATCTTCCAGGTCATCAGAGAGAGAGTTATCCAACAAGAGCATACTTTCTTGCAGGAGAAAGAGAAGGTGTTGTTTCCCAGTGCCACATGTTAATCAGGTAATTTTGTATAACATGTTGGGGAAGGACATGTTTGCATGAGTAACCTGATACTTGCAAGTTTGAAAATGCCTCTGAGAAATATTTTATTGTACAAAATATCGGACTAGACAACATTCAATGAAAGTCTCCTATAACGTACCTACACAATAAAGGGGTTTGTTTAGATCTGTTGAAATAATTACCTGCTTTTCAAGGGCATCACATGTGGTGCATATAGCAAGCTTTACTTTGGTCAGTTTATTACCTGCTGAGATAAGGATGGATGGCAAAAGGATGCTAAGGGCAGACATTTTGAAGATATTTCTTCTGAGTATGAGGGTGGCAGAGGCAGAATCAGGTCTAGGTCATCCACTTCTGTCACAGGCTGGACTCCAGAACTGTACATATAACTGTGCAGTGCTGATATCCAAAATGCTGTTGAAACAGTAACAAGTAGTAGCAAAATCTTTGTCTGTGGAAAGAGCAAGCAAGGAGAATCACTGCCATCATAAAAGGTGGATCTTTCATCATGTAGCTCCTCTTTTCCAGATGAAGATGTTCCTTCCTCTAAAGTGTAGTGTATGTGCCTAGCGTAAACATAGCAAATTCTGGCATTCCTATGGGAGTATTTGGGTTTTATTCTAGCTGAAATGAGAGAAGATGAATCAAGTACTTTCTTTCCCAAGTATGAAAGATTAGTTGGACATAGCCATCCATTACATGACAAATTACATTCTCAACTTTTAAGAGAATCAAGGAATTTGGCTCATTTATCTTTTCCTAGATTTATTCAAAAGAAGTAAACGATGGAAGAGGCATATTGTGCTCTATCAGTTCAGTTCAAATAACGTTATTCGATTCACAAAGTGGACCATACATATATACAACAATTTAGTATAAACTTTTTTTTTTTTAAATCTTCTATATTAAAATTGGGAGTTCATATCAATGTCAGGAATATGGCCCATTATTACAGATTTAAAAACATTTACCAACAATCGTGCCCATATTTGTAGATTGCATTTAAACAGATCGAGCAGCACCCCATCTGGACCTGGTGCCTTGGAGGGAATGCCCTTTGTCAATGCCTCTTCAACCTCACCCAGAGAAAAAGACAAGCTAAGTTGAGTTGCAGTTTCCAAGTTAATTACTATTTTATCTCCTTGCTCATACTGTAGTAAGGCTTTTGGGTTGAATACATTTGAGAAATGTGACTCCCAAACTTCAGCAGTTATTGTTTATTCAATGCTCCTCACATCATTTGTAAAGAGGGGACGATTTATAACTTCCCAGAAACCCTTCGAATCATTCAGAGCACTAGCTCTCTCGAGATATTCCCAAGCGAGTTTTATAAGTTTATCCTTTCTCCGACTAATTACATTTTTATAGGATTGTCTTGCTGTCCTAATGAGTACCCCATAACACGGGACTATATGCAACGCCACTTTAATATCTTTTTGTGCTCTTGAGCACTCTGCATTGAACCATCTAGTTTCTTGTGGAGCCTTCCTTTTTATTGTTCTTGTTAGATTGTTGGCCACATCTTTACAAATTCTTTTAAAACCCTCTACAACCTCCTCCGCTGTAGAATCCTCAGATAAGCATGTCAAAATTTGACTGAGTAGTGTTTTATCTAGGAACCCGAATCGATATTCCTATTTCATGCCCTTGTCCGGCTATAATCAATAATATCCATACAACGGCATAATAACCATATCCATAATTCAGTCATAGCACATGCTGTCACATTAAGCAAGGCTACTTCTCCGGCCCCCTAGTAAGCACACCGGGTTCTCTAAACAAAACCAATCCTCCAGCAACCTGGGAAATCCCCCTTGCTTTTGTTTTGATTTCGTCCTAGAACTCCTGTAAAGCACTGTAAGAACGGCCAGTTCTTAGTGACATCTTTATTGACGTCTTATGTCCAGCCTTACGTCAAACCCAGGCACCTTTCAGGTATAAATATACCAAAGTTGCCTTAAGCAAACCCACGGTGGTGATTCTGGAGCAGAGCAGCTATCTACTTGCCCGAGAGCCCAGCTGATGCGAGAGCCCACGGAAGCTGCCCCTCCTCCTTGACGCACTGAGAGAGACGCTGTATTTTCTCCTGCCGAGAAATCCAGCTCCGGTATTTCCAGATACCTTCGCGGGTTACTGGGATATCGAGTCCTAAGAAAGAGATACAAGACCTCCTGCTTTCTAATACCCAGGTACGGAACTGACTAAACCCTTACAGAGAATTCTTGAGTCAGATTCTTGGCAAAACAAACTTAACTTAAACTGCTACTTACTTACTCCTTCCTGCGTATTAGGCTTAGGTCAGGTACACCGGGGTAGGCGTATTTAGAAGCACCAGTTGAGTACGATTAGTCAATGTATATATGTATGTATATATTTTATCTATTTTAAAGTATCATATGGCTAAGAAACCATATCAATGCTTTTATAGTATTATTTTATAATCCTCCTTTTACTGTACGCACTTTACTTTACCATGAGCATTACAATCGTGGCAATTCATTTCTCTTGTATGAGGAAGAAGACTGCTCAATAAATAACACCTTTTATTGAAAAATGCCCGTCTCTCTTTTCTCTGCATTCTGGTGAAACTAAGTACGCACATTTGACTGAGTGAAATAGCTGTCTATTGTTTTCACACAAATCTAGAGATACACTCTTATTCAGGGAGAGCAAAGTTGTCATGTTTTATGGTTGTCAGAAGCTAATCCCTTCTTGTCTATCTAGGGAGGTTAAACTCCTCCTCGTTTATTCGAGAAAATTTCTAGTGACCTCTGAGCTAGCTGGCAAACCTTAAGTCTAATATAGTCAATAAAGACCTAGATAACCTCAGTCCTACGTCTACACTGCTGAATATATTATTCCAATGCGCAGAGACTATTGGGAATATAGGAACTACACTACAGTTTGCTGTCACAATCTCCCTCTCAAATACAGGTGGATTTATTTAGCTCCATTGTAATCTCACCCCCTGATTCGGATTCTATATTAATGTAATTTACATCACTGTCACCCTTAAGAGCTGTTCCATGCCGGCTGGCAATAAGGGGATTGTGATCACTAACAGGGTTAGGTTCTACCGTAAAGCTGTCAACCAAATGTGCACATTTTCTAGATATTAGCATGAAGTCGTCAGTTCTCGCCTTACCCCCTCCCATAAATGTGGGGTACTATATATGTGGTGTGCCAACCAGATTATCGACAAAACATAGTTCGTTAACAACAATGATATTATTTAACGCCTCCCCATATGAGGAGTACTTAAAATGGGCAAGTGGTTCATTTGCAGTATCTAAAAGCCCACATACTGTTTGCAATCTGTACTGGCACAACGTACAGTTGAAGTCTCCCAACCATATTATGCATAAAGGGAATTTTTTTATCACAGCCATATCGATTTCCTCTTTCATGGTATTAATAATCCCACGGTCGTTCTGGTAAAAAATGTTATAATACAGGTTAATCAATAGTATTGTGGCATCAATCAGTTTCCTAATCATAATAATCTGATACACGGGAGAGTCAGCTATGTTCTCAATATCTCAATCTCTACTGCTTCGTATTTAACAGAAATTAGTGCTCTATCACATTAGTTAAACTGGATTCAGTGTTGGCTACCTTAACTCTTAACTCATTACAAGAATTAAAAGATTGGTGTGCATTATTGGCAAATATGGAGCAATAAACTAGGTTGCTCTCAGATAAAGGGTTGTGGTGCTCAGAGCATTTGCCTTGGCAATTGGAGGAACAATCTTGGAATGCCGTCATTCTTGGCGCAGAGACTGGAAGGCTGAAAACTCAGACAAACATCACTCTTGAAAATTGGGATTTTGAGGGGATGTGATTCCTTTCCGATAAACAACCAAAATCCCTGTTCGTGTGAACCAGAAACAGCCACTAAATTAATCTGTGCTTAACCCTCTGGCACAAAAGCAGTGAGGGGCGAAATAGACCTGTTGTGCTGCTCAAGCTGTAATTTAGAGTCTGAAGCATGTTTCGCACTGAACAATCAGCACAAATGGCACCACTTGTCCCACCAGATGGTGCAGCTACTTTAGCTGATTTTGTTGCTTCTCAACTAAATGTTCTACTTGAGCAGCAGCCTCCTGACCATGAAGAGTTGTGACAGCCTGCACACATTGAAAAAATCTCAGCAGATGTCCTCCGAGCGAACAATAGTCATGCATGGGGCAGCCAAATCTCGCAAACTCTCACCAACTAACTGTTTTGGTGCGCGGATGAGAAATAATTATATCACGTGGCAATTGGCTGATTTTGGCTGGAAATACAGATTACAAGAGTAATGTAAAGTTGCCAAAAATCTGCCCATTCCGCCGAAAGAGTGAAATATTTCACCCACCCCTACAAATGATTAGGGCAATAAAATGCCAACTATTTAAAATAGCATTTTCAGAATTGTGACTTAAAATCTGGCTTTACAATTAAGGAACATTTTCAATTATAATTCTTTAGACACCAAACATGACATTTTCACCTGTTCCCTAACAAAAGTTATCACACATTAAGTGTATTAAGGTAACCCAATGTTATTCTATCAGAGAGGTAGCCCTCACAGTAGTGAAAAACAAATTTGCGAGTTTACCCGACATGTAAAACCTGAAAGTACATGTGCAATTTTTTAATTAGACTGTACTCATTCCTATGGAATGTTTAGGGCCTACCTTTGGCATGATTTATATGTATTAAAAATGGAGGTTTTGGCCTGGCAGAACTTACGAAAAAACAAAAATACCTATTATATATGCCAAAATCAGCATACACATAATATAGGTCTTTGTTTTGATTTTAAAGTAAACATATTTCATAAGAAAGAAAATTAAGAAGCAAAGTATAATGTGATTGGTTAATAAAATCAAGTGTGCTATAAGCCCAATAACTAAGTACCATCAAAAACCATAGAGACTCTGGTGACTGTTGCAAAGTGACAACAACTGAGCTATAAACACAGTCCAAACTCCTATATACTATTAACAAACAGGCACTCTGTTGACTGTTGGAAAGCAATAGATCTCTAACAGAGAAATTGAAAATTATACCTCATCATCTCCATTAATATATGTTTCAACATAAAACAGGTAAACTTCTCCATGAATGTCTATAAGTATTCTAGGAATAATAGCTATGACACTCCCCTGAGTTGTAACCTTTTCAGTATAAGCTACTGTTTGGAACATGAAAGCTTAATTTGCCTACATTCAAGCACCAATATTACAACATTATAAAGATTTGTATATCAAAAAATACTTTTGGCCCAAAACACATTAAAAAAATACATGAACATAAACATTCAATCAAAAAAACAAATGTTTAACACTTAAGCCCTGATTTTGAACTTGGCGGATGGGTTACTCCATCACAATGGTGACAGATACCGCCAATATATAAATTCCATTACATCCTATGGGATTTATATTTCAGCGGATTGAATATCTGTTATCGTCTAGTTCAGTCATTTTTTTAATTATAGTTAAGAAACCTTTATTTATTAATTCTATACAAAACAAACTTAAACTATCCACAAATTAGAAATTCTAAAGTTAACTATAACTCACCACTCTAAAATGCACAGAGTTTTAAAAAATATGTATTTTCATATGCCTGAAGTGTTGTTATAAATGCAATTATTTCACATGGTTTAAATGATGTAATATGAAAGGGTATAACCGTGCATCATAAAAGTGCGAATTATAGTTAATGAAGTGTGGCCAGCAAGTTACCAACACTGTATATGGAGGTGCACGAGTTACAGTAATTATAAGGCGGTACTCAAATTATGAATGTAAGTTATGAATATAACTTTAGAATTTATGTTTGTGTAGTATGAGCTCACTTTGTATAAACATAATAAATTAAATTACGTTTTCCTAACGATAGCTAAGCTTTAACCTTTGTTATTTTCATTGCATATAAATAGCCAGTTTAGTTAAAAATCATACCGTTTATATTATGTAGTATCATTGTGTAAGCTGTATTTACATTCTGCACTTTAAGAAAAAACACACAGGAGTGTGCTTGAAATAGACTTTCATACTTTAACAACGTTATGTTATTGAAAAACGCTTCGATTTTCAATGCATGTTAAGAGTGAAATCATCACTTACTCTTCGCCCCGTTAAAGTACAAGCTTTTCCAAATGTTCAGCATGAATATTTTGAATAAAACATGCAATACCAACTAGCTTTACATAATCACCTTTAAAATTGCTGAATATTTCACAGTGTCGTGTATAAGTGCCTAACCTGGAGCTAGTATTTATTTAAGAAAGCTATTTTGCTAGCCTTATCCAAGCACTTTCTGGAACGGTTCTTCGTGTAACCGTTAGAGTTAATAAACATACACTTTGCAAAATCTACACATTTTCCACTTGAAGTTTCGGGGAATATATTATTACTTTAGGCAAGCTCTTGCTTACACGGCCAATTCCCCAGTGCAACAAAAATGAAACGGGAAAATATGTCATTTGAAATGTAAGCTATATTCAAAATAGAGCACCTGGGTCCTTCTCTCAAACGATTTTTACAACTGCTTCATTTCTTCGCTTTGAGCAGATGATCTATACCACAAATTGTGGCCTAATATCCAACACATAATAGTGTGAAAACTAGAAGTCCTCTAACGTAGTTAGAAAATGCAAAACAAAATAATCTCTTCCGTTTCTAGATAAAGGTAAATCGGGCTGGTCATCATACTTTTGATGAGAAGGATTGTTTTAGCATAATGCATATTGGCTTTTTAAACTAAGAACTAATATTTACCAGGTTAGTTACAATTTCTACATATATATATATTCACTGAAAAAACCATAGGTTATAGACCATATATAGTTAGGAATTAGCATTTAAAAAACCTTATTTTACTCACACAAAACCATTGAAATTCCATATATAGTTAGTTGCACTAACTATATATCGCGCACCCGCAATCCACTGCTGATCATGTCACATATTACATCATTCATGACATGGTCAGTGACATCAGTCACTGATGACATCACTGATGACATCTCAAATGACATCACTGATGACATCACTGATGACAACATCCAGTGACTGTATTTTTCTGTAAAGTTAAAATATGTCTTGAGTGGATGTATAAGTGTCTGGATGAAGGATTTAGTAGGTGCATGACTGACTGTATGAGTGAGTGATTAAATGTGTCTCACTGAATGCATGGGTTAGTGACTAAACTGTCTTAATTTGTGCATGATTATGTCTGTTGTTCTGTAAACTGCTGCATGTGTTGATCATTAGCTATACGAGAGGCTATATGTGTTATTAATTGGTTGCCCAAGTATTTCTATGGGAGATTGAGTTTGTGTGGGGGTGGCTGGAAGGTGTGTGACTCTATGCATAGATGTGTGAGCAGTTTGTTCACTAGGTGTATGAGTTCAAGAGTGCATGTGGAAACAGCTACATGGGCAGTTGACTGTGTGCATGAGTGTATTGATGAGTGAATGGATATCTCAATGCTACATGTCATAGTAAGTACATATGTAAAACACAGTACATGTGAGAGTTGGCATATATAAATAACTGTGCATGAGAGCCACTGAATGAGTGAGTGGTTGTATCGATCATTGTGAACTTGTATCAGGGATTGTATAAGAGAGTAAATATGTGTTAGTATATGTTTCAATAAGTAAGGTGTGTTTAACTGTATAGTTGAAGAAATGGAGGTGAGATTGTTTCTTTGCATGACTGACTGGGTGTGTGAGTAACTCCATGGATGAGTGGCAGTGTGTGAGTGTCTGTATACACTGAGTGTATCTAAGGTTATATTAGAGTCTGAAGAGGTTTATCGTATTAGCACAAGAATGATGTCAAATGAGATGTCATCAGTGATGTCATCAGTGATGTCATTTGAGATGTCATCAGTGATGTCATCAGTGATGTCACTGACCATGTCATGAATGATGTAATATGTGACATGATCAGCAGTGGATTGCGGGTGCGCGATATATAGTTAGTGCAACTAACTATATATGGAATTTCAATGGTTTTGTGTGAGTAAAATAAGGTTTTTTAAATGCTAATTCCTAACTATATATGGTCTATAACCTATGGTTTTTTCAGTGAATTTCATTGGTTTTTTAACAGCTAATATCTGTAGCTGTAAAATGTATTCTTCTTTAAATCCAAAAATATATTTTATATGTTTATGAATAATTTTTTTTTTAAATATTTTTTTTTCTTCGTTCCCGCTTCGCAAATCGGGAAGCTTCCCGTTAGCTGACCTTGATGCCGCGAAATAGACCGCGAGCCGGTAAACGTTTCTTTACCGCAAGTGCCGCGTTACAAAACAACATCGTGACGCCTCCCGTCCGCATGACGTTTCACGTTGTCGCGTGATACGTCATATGACGTACTACGTTAGCGAACTGGTACGCGAAGCGAGTCGCAAAGCGCAGGTTTCTGGAAGCAAACCGGGAGGCCCTGCAAAGCGCTTAACGTAAACACAGCAAGTCATGTGACTTGGTAATAACACTTTTCATTGGTTCATTTCACTTTTGGTTTCCTAATGATGTAAGACTAGGTCATATAATCTAAAATGAACACTTTTGATTGGTTGAGAACTCTTGTTTTTCCCAAATGATGAAAATCCCTCCTTCTTTCCTCACTCTGACTTTCATCATTGTGAGAGAAAGACCCTTTGTGATCACTGAGCAATGGCTTCTTTAGTAGCTTCAGCTGGTGCTTCCCCACCACCTCCACCACATCCAAGGAAGAGTGGACCACCTGCTCAAGTTATAATTCAACAAGAAGAAGAAGAAGAGGAACAGGAGGACGAGCACGAAGAGAGGCAGTTTTTGCCTGAGCAGCCCAGGACGTCTCACCGGAAAGAAAACTTCATTTGGCAATTTTTTAAAATTCCCAAAGGTCAGAAAAAAGTAAATGCAAGATACGTAACTTGCCTTATATGTCAAGATAGACTGTCCAGAGGGACCGACAAAAAATACAGTTTCGGAAACTACACAATGCATCGCCATATGACTAGGTGGCATCCTAACAACTACAGTGCTGCACAGTTTCGGAACGACCTAGATAATCTCCCTATTATGGCCAGAAGATCTGTTGTACCGGAAGTAACGGGACCAGAGGGCAGGGAGATGGTGCCAAATATACAAATGAGATTTGCTGATGTAAAACACATCTGCGCATTTTGCGATGGATTCATTTCCTACGGAGAAAAAAGCATCACTCTGATCAACAGAGCTATTGACTATCATATGCAAGTTTGTCCGAAACGCCCAAAATAATAAATACTTCTTTTTTTTGTTTTGTTGCTCCTGTTGAGCCCTTTACAATGAATCGTTTTCATTGCCCCCTCCAAGAAAAACCCAAAAAAATATAAAACTGTTCCGAAAAATTCAAAAACAGTAAAAAAATGTTCAGAAAAATAAAAAAAAAAGTTCTTTTCAGAACTACCTCCCCGTTATTAAAAAATTGGTACAATATTTGGAACTGTGCCAACCTCTATTTCTCTTAGTTCGCTTCCCAGTTCGCTCCCCGGTACGCGAACCGGAAGCGAACCAAAAACAGTAAGTATAAGGGAAGGAAACAGACACTTATGTTAAAAGAAAGACAGCTATAGGGGAGTAAACTAGAGATACTATTACCCGTAATCCACTGCTGATGATGTCACATATTACATCATTCATGACATGCTCAGTGACATCATCAGCAGAGGATTGCGGGTTTTTTGGCAACATGCCTTATCCACGGTTTAATAACGCTGCCTTTTGCTTTATATAAGTTTTCAAATTGTATGAAATATATACCAATAGGTCGTTATGAACCTTTAGGTAGTGCTTTTCTTCATGAGGTCTGGTCGCTTCCATACACATACAGATGTTTCAAAGATGATCAAGACGTTTATCTGAATGGAGAGGAATGCACTGAGACGCCAGATCATTCACTAATGTGTAGGCACATACAGTTACACGGTTCATGCAACAAACACCGACCAAATATGGCTTGCGTGTTGCAAGGCACGCCAGTTCCTGCTATCATCCCCACGTTCAAGTTGTTGGAAAATGGTAGTTATTTGATGCTCAATAATGAAGATTGTTCTGAGTTAATTAAAAGTATTCCTTTTATCGTAACAGTAAGTGAACGGGTTATTTGCTGCAGAAATGTTCTATTTCCTCCCACACATGAACATAGGTAGTTTTCAATCTGGCCACAAATACCAACCTTGGGACACGTTTCAACGGCATGGCAAGAATAAGAGCTCTTTTGTCTCAGAGAGAGGTGGCCTTGAGTTCGGCCCGTGAAACTTTCGTACTTCACATAGCGAACACCCGTACAGAGGTGCACACCCTTTTCAATTAAGATTTGCCTTTCAATTTCAGCAACATGTTTCCGACTATCTTTAACGCATCCTCCACAAAGTCCCTGGCGCACTTTTTTAAAGTTGTTACCAGTGGTCTCGTGACTTCATTTGAGAAAATCTTTGGAGTCATCCCTGCTTCCTTTCATTCTATTTTCTGCACTCTGGTTCGTGGATTGGCATTTTTACTTGCATTACCAGCGGACACTCTTGTGCTTTTTTACATTTTTAAATATGGATGTCCCTCCTATGCAACCTCCCACCCTGCAGCTGCTGACACTGTTCCGCAATCGCATGCTAGAATATTATGGCACAATGCCGTTGGCGATATTAAGCACGGCATATGGATTATCTTTTCGATTCTCCTACTTCACCTGTGTCCAGCCTGTATTTCACTGCCTGACCTGTGATTTCGATTGGGCCATTGATTTGTGTCTCTGCGGACCGGTTTCTCCTGACGTCGACTTTAATCAGCTGATGACTCCTATCATTACTCACGAGTTGGTTTGTCCTGGCGAAAGGATTATGGCTGTGGCATTGATGCATGGACTACTTGGTCCCTGGAATTTACTGGCGGCAGCACAGTCTTTCTTGGAACAGAGCTTTCTTGAAAACCCACCGAGCTGTCCTCTGATGGTGATAGAGGATCCGGTGCTGGGAGAGCACGTATGTTCTTTTCCGCTTTTAAATTGGATGGCTGAACTGTTTTCGGATGAAGACGGTGACTTCCTATTGGAGGCTGTTGCAGCTTATTTTGCATACACAGTTATGTCATAGACCTTTTTCATGTTTGATATGCTGAGTACTAGCATTTCATTGACAATTCATTGACTTATTTGTCAAGTTTTTATTATTTACCTTGCCTATTGGCTTAAGACTCGATAAAGTACTTGGCTGTTTTATTTTTCTTTAGCATTAAATTTTCCTAGTTTTTAATGCTTTACCTTGCGGACCGTCCACATATAAACTTGCAATCTGCTCTCATGAGATGGCACTTCTATTATCTTATTCAGTTCGTTTCCGGATCATGAGGAGGTGTCATCTAGGTCCTGGATATCTTTACACCGTGTTAAGTTAGCATGGGCTCATTACCGGTTTAAACGCCATTTTTCCTTTTTTGCAACTTCTGCACACGACACTTAGTTGTTGCTTTAGCTTTCCACCTAGTAGTTCATCGTGGTTTACATGAGAATAATATGTTATTGGTCTACTATCTGCTTTACTTGTTAAACTATATCTGTACAGCGAGTGCTAAAGTTTCAAGAACAACACGATACAGAATTGTTATGAGGTCTGATCTCCACGACTTCATACTCATTACATAAGTGCAACTTCTGCCAATTCTGGGCATGAGGCGGGTTTTATATTGCTTTGCCGAACACACATACACAACAGTTGATGCGGTTCACATGAAGAGAGAGCTGGTGTATGCTGATGTGATTCCTTCAAATCTAAGACACTAAAGTATGGGCACGCCCTAAACCAACACAAAGAGACCTTCTTAGCAAATAATATAATATGTGTATTAGGGAGGGTGAGATATAAGCAGCCGCGGGCCGTGGAGGGAGTTACGATGGGGCAGGGAGGCGGGGAGGGGGAGAAGCAGGGTGGAGCCCTCTCTACCTTGCCCCTCCCCCTCCCCGCCTCCCTGCCCCACCGTAACTCCCTCCACGGCCCGCGGCTGCTTATAAGTGTTGCTAACTCTTATTCATTTACAGCATGTTAACATACTGTCACCATTCGCTTTTTATGTACTAGTAACTATGCTGGTAATTTTGCTACTGATAATATGTGTACTTGTATTCTCCACCCTGCTTCTCCCCCTCCCCGCCTCCCTGCCTCACCGTAACTCCCTCCACGGCCCGCGGCTGCTTATAAGTGTTGCTAACTCTTATTCATTTACAGCATGTTAACATACTATCACCATTCACTTTTTATGTACTAGTAACTATGCTGGTAATTTTGCTACTGATAATATGTGTACTTTTATTATCTAAGGTACTACGCCTGAGAAGACGGCATTAGTAAATAAACATTTCAAATACACATCTGTTCTTAACTCCATGTTCTGGTTTCTAAGAAATCTATAACGACCGACTGTTCATGAGTTCCACGTATCCTGAGGTACTATAAGTTCATATTCTGGATTGTCTAAACATTGAGAGTTTGTTATATCCAATGTGACACTGTACCTAGCTTGCTAAGGAGTTTTTGATTACTAACGTGAGTTTTGGGACACCCTAATTCGCCGAGGTTCCAATCCTCTGTCCACAGTTCTGTGTGAGAACAGAAACCCTGCGACAGGGGCACCCCCGACCCTTGCTGGAGCTTCATCACACTTGCGATACAACTCCAGCAATGCATTCGCCGAGGTTCCAATCCTCTGTCCACAGTTCTGTGTGAGAACAGAAACCCTGCGACAGGGGCACCCCCGACCCTTGCTGGAGCTTCATCACACTTGCGATACAACTCCAGCAATGCGCCACCTTTACGGCACAGATACATCACGCATCTGTGCTGTTTTTGCCCCATGATGCGCCGCATTGTAAATGCAGCACACCATAGGTGACGGAACAGCGGCACAGAATGACTAACACATCCCTGGTGATGCGCCAGTCATCATAAATGTATCCCTATGCTTCTTATCTTGTTAGAGATGAACCGCCATATGTATCATCAAAGTTTTTTGCATTTCCTAAATAGCGAACTTTAAGGAATAAATAGCGATTCTTTACCATTCCTAGTTTGCGATGAGCTATTTGCTAATTAGCCGAATGTAGCCCAATGAAGCCCAATGTAGCCCAATGTAGCCCAAAGATGGCCGCCAGACACACAAAAAACAAATGTAGCCCAAATATCAGCCAGATGTAGCCCAACTATAGCCCAGTGACAGAATGACCAATCAGCTTCGCAAACCTCCGTTACGCGAAGCGGAGCGCTGTTACAGATATATATCTTTTTTTGAACGTTAATTTCTCAAAATCCACTGGAGCACATATATTGAGACCTAGCAAAGGCACATCGGGCTACCAGTCCCTAATATTTTGCCAAGTTTCGTGCAAATCCATTCAGCCGTTCGATTATTATTATTATTTATTTTTTTTGCCCCGCGGGGCCCTTTTAAAACCTCCACATCAAACCTAGGGGGTCAGCGAGGATCTACTATGCCCCCTTATAGTTATTTCCCCCTTTGTTTTGACCTCCTCTTGTCTCTCGATCCTACCGAGAGACAAGATGGCGGCCGCTACGGACTGTTTGGAATGTTGACAGACGCCGGAGAACCAATCAGCTTCGCTTCACAAAGCTCCGTTGCGCGAAAAGTCCGCGAACCAGAGCGCTGCCCGGTCCGCTGTTACAGATATATATCTTTTTTTAAACGTTAATTTCTCAAAATCCACTGGAGCACATATATTGAGACCTACAAAAGGCACATCGGGCTACCAGTCCCTACAATTTTGCCAAGTTTCGTGCAAATCCATTCAGCCGTTCGGGCTAAAAGTGAGGCCAACCGCCCTATGGAAATTAACATGGGAAAAACGCGTTTTGGGACCCCCCTTTTTTCTCGGCCCCCCCTTGACGAACCCCCCCGAAATTTTCAGGGGCTGCTCAGAAACAAAATGTGCCATTTTCCTGAAAATTTCAGCCAATTCCGTCCACAAACGCCAAAGTTATTAGACATAGAATTTTCAAAAAACCCATAGAGAAAAAATCCTAACTATATATACCTACTGGCGACCGCCAGTAGGTAATATATATATATCTTATTAAGACTTCCCGTTAGCATACTGTCATAACATTGAAAGACTACCCAGAATCCCTTGCAAACCTCAAAATGTGTCCAAAAAAACACATTTTCCTCAAATTTCTGTGGTGGAAAGTTATGGAATCTGCATAGAGCCACAAAATTCCACACACACTGCGTTCCCCAAAGTCTTCAGAGAAAAATGGCACCTCACGTGTGTGGATAGTCCTAGTGCCCGCGACTGAAAACGGCCCATAACGCAACGTGGAAACACCACATTTCACAGTGACAATTGACCCTCTTTTTGCAAAGTGCCTAGCTGTAGATTTTGAACCCTAGCTCTGCCGGCACCTAGGGAAACCTAGCAAACCTATACATTTTTAAAAACTAAAAACCCTGGGGAATCTAGGATGGGTGACTTGACTGGCTCTCACCAGGTTCTGTTATCCAGAATCCATAGCAAACTTAAATATTTGTAAAGAAAACACATTTTCCTCATATTTCTGTGGTGGAAAGTTCTCGAAACTGCATAGATTAACAATATTCCACCAACCCTGCATTCCCTAATGTCTTCCAAGAAAAATGGTACCTCACTTGTGTGAGTAGGCCTAGCGCCCGCGACAGGAAATGTCCCAAAGCGCAACATGGACACACCACATTTTCACCGTGAAACGTACCCTTTTTTTCAAAGTGCCTAGCTGTTGATTTTTAACCCTAGCTCTGCCAGCACTTACGTAAATCCAGCAAACCTATAAATTTTTAAAAACTAGACACCCAGGGAAATCCAGGATGGGGTGACTTGACTGGCTCTCACCAGGTTCTGTTACCCAGAATCCCTTGCAAACCTAAAAATGTGTAAAAGAAAACACATGTTCCTCACATTTCTGTGGTGGAAAGTTCAGGAATCTGTGTGGATCCACAAAATTCCACCTACCTCATGTTCCTCAAAGTCTTCGAGAAAAATGGTACCTCACTTGTGTGGGTTAGGCCCGCGACAGGAAATGTCCCAAAACGCAATGTGGACACACCAAATTTTTACAGTGAAAACTGACCCTTTTTTTTGCAAAGTGCCTAGCTGTAGACTTTGAACCCTAACTCTGCCAGCACCAAGGGAAACCGAGCAAACCTATACATTTTTGAATACTAGTCATGTAGGGGAATCTAGGAGGGCATGACTTGACTGGCTCTCACCAGGTTCTGTTACCCAGAATCCCTTGCAAACCTAAAAATTTGTGAAAATAACACAGCTCTGGTAACTGCATGGATTAACAATATTCTACCCACCCAGCATTCCCCAACTTCTTCCAAGAAAAATAATGCCTGACTTGTGTGGGTAGGCCTAGTGCCCATGACAATAAATGGCCCAAAAGGCAACATGAACAAAGCACGTTTTCACAGTGAAAACGGACCGTTTATTTGCAAAGTGCCTAGCTGTAGATTTTTAACCCAAGCTCTGCTAGCACCTGGGGAAACCTAGCAAACCTATACATATTTAAAAACTAGATACCCTGGGAAATCCAGGATGGGGTGACTTGACTGGCTCTCACCAGGTTCTGTTACCCAGAATCGCTTGCAAACCTAACAATATGTCCCAAAAACCTCAATTTCCTCACATTTCTGTGGTGGAAAATTCTGGAATCTGCGTAGATCCACAAAATGTCACCCACCCTGTATTCCCAAAAGTTTTCCAAGAAAAATGGTACCTCACTTATGTTGGTAGGCCTAGTGGCTGTGACAGATAACGGCCCAAAACGCTATGTGGACACACCACATTTTCACTGTGAAAACTGACCTTTTTTTTTGCAAAGCGCCTAGCTGTAGATTTTGAACCCTAGCTCTGCCGGCACCTAGGGAAACCTAGCACACATATACATGATTGCAAACTAGACACCCAGGGTAATCCAGGATGGAGTGACTTGACTGATTGTCATCTGGTTCTTTTACCCAGGTTACCTTGCAAATCTCAAAATTTGGTTAAAAAACACACATTTTCTTCACATTTCTGTAGTGGAAAGTTCTGGAATCTGCGTGGAACCACAAAATTCCACCCACCCGCATTCTCAAAAGTCTTTAAAAAAATGGTACCTCACTTGTGTGTATAGGCCTAGTGCCCGTGACAGGAAATGACCCAAAATGCAATGTGGACACACCACATTTGCACAGTGAAAACTGACCCTTTTTTTGCAAGGTGTCTAGCTGTAGGTTTTGAACCTTAGCTCTGCCGGCACCTATGGAAACCTAGCAAACCCATACAGTTTTTACAACTAGACACCCAGGGGAATCCAGGATGGGGTGACTTGACTGGCTCTCACCACGTTTTGTTACCCAGAATCGATTGCAAACCTAAATATTTGTCAAACAAACACATTTACCTCACAATTTCATTGGTGGAAAGGTCTGGAATCTCCATGGATCCACAATATTCCACCCACCCATAGGGAAATCTAGCAAACCTATACCTGTTTGAAAACTAGACACCCAGGGGAATCCAAGATGGGGTGACTGACTGACTCTCATCAGGTTCTGTTACACAGAATCCGTTGCAAACCTAAAAATGTGTCCCAAAAACTACAATTTCCTCACATTTCTGTGGTGGAAAATTCTGGAATCTGCGTAGATCCACACAATTCCACCCACCCTGTATTCCCAAAAGTTTTCCAAGAAAAATGGTACCTCACTTATGTTGGTAGGCCTAGTGACTGTGACAGGTAACGGCCCAAAACGTTACGTAGACACACCACATTTTCACTGTGAAAACTGACCCTTTTTGTGCAAAGCGCCTAGCTGTAGATTTTGAACCCTAGCTCTGCCGGCACATGGGGAAACCTAGCAAACATATACATGATTGCAAACTAGACACCCAGGGGAATGCAGGATGGGGTGACTTGACTGACTGTCACCTGGTTCTGTTACCCAGGATACCTTGCAAATCTCAAAATTTGGGTAAAAAAAAACACATTTTCTTCACATTTCTGTAGTGGAGAGTTCTGGAATCTGCATGGAGCCACAAATCTCCACCCACCCGCATTCTCAAAAGTCTTAAAAAAAACAAATTTTCTTCACATTTCTGTAGTGGAAAGTTCTGGAATCTGCGTGGAGCCACAAAATTCCACCCACCAGACTGTAAAAAAAAATGGTACCTCATTTGTGTGGGTTGGCCAAGTGTCCGTGACAGGAAACGGCCCAAGACGCAACGTGGAGACACCACATTTTCACAATGAAAACTGACCATTTTTTGCAAATTGCCTAGCTGTACGATTTTGAAACTTAGCTGTGCCGGCACCAAGGAAAACCTAGCAAACCTATACAGTTTTTACAACTAGACACCCAGGGGAATCCAGGATGGGGTGACTTGACTGGCTCTCACCAGGTTTTGTTACCCAGAATTGATTGCAAACCTAAATATTTGTCAAACAAACACATTTACCTCACAATTTCCGTGGTGGAAAGGTCTGGAATCTCCATGGATCAACAATATTCCACCCACCCCACGTTCCCCAACGTCATTCAAGAAAAATGGTACCTCACTTGTGTTGGTAGGCCTAGTGCCTCCGACAGGAAACGGCCCAAAACGCAACGTGAACACACCACATTTTCACATTGATAACTGACCCTTTTTTTGCAAAGTGCCTAGCTGTAGATTTTGAACCCTAGCTCTTCCGACACCTAGGGAAATCTAGCAAACCTATACATGTTTGAAAACTAGACACCCAGGGGAATCCAAGATGGGGTGACTGACTGACTCTCATCAAGTTCTGTTACCCAGAATCCCTTGCAAACCTAAATATTTGTTAAAAAGACACATTTTCCTCACATTTCTGTACTGGAAAGTTCTGGAATCCGGGTGGAGCGAACAATTCCACCCACCCGCATTCTCAAAAGTCTGTAAAAAATGGTACCTCATTTGTGTGGGTTGGCCTAGTGTCCGTGACAGGAAACGGCACAAGACGCAACGTGGAGACACCACATTTTCACAGTGAAAATGGACCCTTTTTTTGCAAAGTGCCTAGCTGTAGATTTTGAACCCTAGCTGTGCCGGCACCAAGGAAAACCTAGCAAACCTATACATTTTAAAAAAACTAGACACCCAGGGGAGTCCAGGATGGGGTGACTTGACTGGCTCTCACCAGGTTCTGTTCCCCAGAATCCATTGTAAACCTAAATATTTGTGAAAACAACACATTCTTTTTACATTTCTGTGGCGGAAATTTCTGGAATCTTCATGCATCCACAACATTCCACCCACCCAGAATTCCCCAATGTCATCCCAGAAAAATGGTATGTCACTTGTGTGGGTAGGCCTAGTGCCTGCAACAGGAAACGGCCCAAAACGCAACGTGGACACACCACATTTTCAAAGTGAAAACTGACCCTTTTTTTACAAAGCGCCTAACTGTAGATTTTGAACCCTAGCTCTGCCACCACCTAGGGAAACTTAGCAAACCTATATGTGTTTGAAAACTAGACACCCAGGGGAATCCAGTATGGGGTGACTTCACTGGCTCTCACCAGGTTCTGTTACCCAGAATCCCTAGCAAACATACAAATTTACTAAACAAAACACATTTCCCTCATGTTTCTTTGGTGGAAAGGTCTGGAATCAGTGTGGATCCACAAAAATCCACCCACCAAATGGTATGTCACTTATGTGGGTAGGCCTAGTGCCCGTGACAGGTTGCAGCCCAAAACGCAACGAGGACACACCACATTTTTACAGTGAAAACTGATCCTTTTTTTGCAAAGTGCCTAGATGTAGATTTTAACCCCTAGCTCTGCCGGCACATAGGGAAAACTAGAAAATCTATACATTTTTTAAAACTAGACACGCAGGAGAATCTAGGATGAGGTGACTTGAGTGGCTCTCACCAGGTTCTGTTACCCAGAATCCATTGCAAACCTTCAAATTTGCCCCAAGAAACCAACATTTTCCTCAGATTTCTGTGGTGGAAAGGTCTGAAATCATTGTGGATTGACAGAATTCCACACACCCCGAGTTCCCCACAGTTTTCTGAGAAGAATGTTACCTCACTTTTGTTGGTAGGCCCAGTACCTGTGACAGGAAGCGGCCCAAAACGTAATGTGGACACACCACATTTTCACAGTGAAAACTGACCCTCTTTTTGCAAAGTGCCTAGCTGTAGATTTTGAACCGTAGCTCTGCGGGCACCTAAGGAAACCTAGCAAACCTATACATTTGTGAAACCTAGACACTCTGGGGAATCCAGGATGGGGTGACTCGACTGGCTCTCACCAAGTTATGCTATCCAGAATCCCTTGCAAACCCTAAAATGTGTCCAAAAAACACATTTTCCTCAGACTTCTGTGGTGGAAAGTTCTGTATTCTGCATGGAGCCACACAATTTCGCCCATCCAGCTTTACCCAAAGTCTTCGGAGAGAAATGGCACCTCACTTGTGTGGGTAGGCCTGGGGCCTGCACAGTAAACGTCCCAAACCACAACATAGACACACCACATTTTCACAGTGAAAACGGACGCTTTTTTGCAAAGTGTCTAGCTATAAATTTTGAACCCTTGCTCTGCCAGCACCTAGGGAAACCTAGCAAACCTATACTTTTTTTGAAAGTAGACACCCAGGGGAATCCAGGATAACGTGAGTTGACTGGCTCTCAACAGGTTCTGTTACCCAGAATCCCTTGCAAACCTCCCAATGTATCAAAAACATATTTTCCGCATATTTCTGATGTGGAAAATTCAGTTATCTGTGTGGATCCACAAAATTTCACCAACCCCGCATTCCCCATAGTCTTACAAGAAAAATGTTGCCTCACTTGGACAGCTGACGTTGCCTGTGAGGAGTGCGCAGTGATTGAGCCTGCCGTTTCCGGACCTTGCGACTGAGAGGCTGGAGATACGTGTGATTTATCGCTTTGGAACGCTGACCGAGACTGGATGTGATTTTTGGGCTTTTTGATTACTTGTAGAGACATGTATTTGCTCTAGTGGACAAAGTGTAGACCCTGCCCCTGGTGGGTGTGGTTCCTCCGAAGACTTCCGCCAGCAGGGCTGTACTTTTTAGTACCCATGTCCTGATGAAGCCAAAGAAATCTGGCTGAAACGCGACCGCAACTGCGTCGACACCCTGTCCTTAAGGAGTCCCTATAGACCTATATAGTCTGAGTTTTTCTTTAGCGCCTTGATAAGTAATTGTTTTGTAGAGAAGTGAGTTCTCAGGCGCATATTGTGGGACTACCCATTTGAAATGTATTTCACTCGAAGCTAGGAGTGGATACAGTCATAAGTTGTTTTTTACTGTCCTAGGGTACACTTTTTTGTATAAATAGGTTGTAGTATTTGAAATGTACAGTTTGTGTATGTAATTTGTATATATTGTATATGCTGTATTGTTTTATATATATTTTGTCATAGATGTTTATTATTATTTCTTTGAGCCACTCTCGCTGTTCCCGTATATGCCTATATGAACTTTTGTATACAATTGTCATTAATAATTTGCAGTCAACAAGATAATCAATTATTTCTTGTTTGCGATTAAATGTTTGATTAATCCCTTGAGTACCACCTTGTTCTATCTTTTCATCCTTGGATGTCCCTTGCTCAGGTACGGGAGGGTTATGTGGGCAGAACCCCTAACCATTTTTCTAGTATCACTTGTGTGGGTGGGTCAGGTATTCGCAACATGCAATGCCCCAAAACCTATTGCGGCGACATCAAAATTATCTATCACAAACCAACCTGGTTTAACAAGGGGGTCCCATTTGTTTTTGGCCCCAGGCTCGACAGCCATCTGGGAAATATACCAAACCCACACATTTCTGAGAACTAGACACCCAGGGAAGTCCAGTGAGGTATGGCTTGTGTGGGTCCCCCAACATTCTCCTACCCAGAATCCCCTGCAAACCTCACAATTAGCTGAAATTTCTGTGTGGCAAAGTTCTGAAATCTGCATGGATCCACAAATTTCCTCCCACCCAGCGTTCCCCCAGGACTCCTGATAAAAATGGTACCTCACTCACGTGGGTGGGTCAAGGACCCGTGACAGGCAACGGCCCAAAACCTATTGAGGCAACATCATAATTACCTATCACAAACCAACATGGTTTTGTAAGGGGGGTCCCATGAGTTTTTGGCCCAAGGCTCAGTGGCCACCTAGGGAAACCTACCAAGCCCACACATTTCTGGAAACTAGATACCCGGGGAGTCTAGCGAGGTATGGCTTGCATGTTTCACCCATAATCACCTGCAAACCTAAAATGTAGCTGAAAAAAACCCTTTCTCAAATTTCTGCATGGGAAAGTTCTGGAATCTGTGTGGATCCACAAATTTCCTCCCACCCAGCGTTTCCCCGGTCTCCCGATAAAAATGTTACCTCACTGGTGTGGGTAGGCATAGTAGCTGGAACAGGAAATGGCCCAAATCGTACTGTGGAGACTTCAAAATTACATATAACAAAACAACCTGGTTTTGGGGGGCACCTGGTGTTTTTGCCCCGGGCTCTGCAGCCATCTTGGGAAACTACCAAACTCAAACATTTCTGAGAACTAGATACCAGGGGGAGTCCAATGAGGTATGGTGTGCGTGGATCCCCAACATTTTCTTACCAAGAATGCCCTGCAAATCTCAAATTTAGCTGAAATAACCCACATTTTACACATATTTTTGTGTGGAATCACCATGCTAGCACAAATGTCCTACCCCACAGCATTCCCCTCAGTCTCCCGAGTAAAATGATACCTCACCTTTGTGGGTGGGGTAAGAGCCTGTGACTGGAAGGAGCCCAAAACATAGGGATTAAGGGTATTGCACCTAGAATACTAAGAGCTAAATTTTTTTCAAAAATATGTTTTTAACCAAATCTGCGTTGGACACCCACACAAGTGAGGAATCATTTTCGGACACTAAGGAAAATGCTATGCGGTAGGACAATTGTCCCGGCACTGTGATTCCACACAAAAATATGTGGAAAATTTGGGTTTTTCAGCTAAATTTGAGGTTTGCAGAGCATTCTGGGTAGGAAAAAAATTGGGAGACCCATGCAAGCCATACCTCACTGGACTCCACCGGTGTCTAGATTTAAGAAATTTGTGGGTTTGTTACATTTCCCGAGATGGCGCCGAGCCCGGGGCCAAAAGCTCATGGGACCCCCCTTGCAAAACCAAGTTGTTTTGCGATAGGTGATTTTTGTTTTGCCTCAATAGGTTTTGGGGCCTTGCCTGTTGCGGGTACTTGACCCACCCTTGCGAGTGAGGTACCATTTTTGTCAGGAGACCTGGGGGAATACTGGGTGGGAGGATATTTGTGGATCCATGCAGATTCCAGAACTTTCCCACACAGAAATTTGAGAAAAAAGTAATTTTTTCAGCTACATTTGAAGTTTGCAGGGGATTCTTGGTAGGAAAATGTTGGGGAACCCACGCAAGTCATACCTCGCTAGACTCCCCCGGGTGTCTAGTTTTCAGAAATATGTAGGTTTGGTGGTTTTCCTTAGCTGGCCACCGAGCCTGGGGCCAAAAACTCATGGGACCCCCCTCGCAAATCCAGGTTGTTTTGCGATAGGTAACTTTGATGTCGTCTCAATATGTTTTGGGCCCTTGCCTGTCGCGGATACTTGATGCACCCACATGAGAGAGGTACAATTTTGTTTGGGGGACCTGGGGGGTATGCTAGGTGGTAGGAAAATTGTGGTTTTTCTGACAACAGAATATTATGATACAGTAATGCAAGGAAAATGTGTGACTATAGTCACATTTTGAAGTTTGCATGGCATTGTGAGTTGAAAAACTTGTTGGGATCCATGAGAGGCACACCACCCAGCACTCCCCATTTTTCTTTTTACTTTACAGAAATATCTAAATTTGGCAAATTTTTCCCTACAGACAGACTACACCTAAGCACAGAAAGACTGATTGGATTTCTCACGAGGGTGAGTGAAAGGTTCAAAATGTATATTTTATTAACAAGAGATTTCACGAAAAGGAAATGCACTGCTAATAATTAAAAGGTCAAAAACCTGAACCAATGACTCATAGCTGGTGAGCTGTAAAGCCACACAAGGCACCAACTTCTTTACAGGCCATTTACACACCTTTCATACTTGACACACACTTTTACACCACCAGCTGTGGCCCCAGTTCATTACAACACTCACATCCACAGACAATGTGGAGACAATGTACACCCTGGCAGAGAGAGACAGAACAGACAAAGGTTCCTTCAAAATGAACAATTCCTTAAGGACTCGCGCAAATTGGTTGGATTTTGCATGAGGGTGAGTGAAGGTTCAGAGTGAAAATTCTATTAACAAGAGATTTCACAAAAAAGAAATGCAGTGTTTATATTTAATAAAGGTTAAAAACCTGAACCAATGACTCACATCTCGTAAGCTGTAAAGCCACGACAAGGCA
The DNA here is from genome assembly GCF_964261635.1 of Lissotriton helveticus. Classification (NCBI taxonomy): domain Eukaryota; kingdom Metazoa; phylum Chordata; class Amphibia; order Caudata; family Salamandridae; genus Lissotriton; species Lissotriton helveticus. The sequence goes on along the minus strand of NC_136061.1, from coordinate 1,450,602,924 downwards.
CCAACCTCTTTACAGGCTATTCACACACCTTTCATACATGACACACAAGACCATTCACACCGCCAGCCGAGGGTCCAGCACATTACAATATTCAGATCAACAGACAACACCATTCCAGGGCCCATCACTTTCATACGCCCACATGACTGACACAACAATCACACTGGCTGGTGGCTGACATAGTGTCTGCAGTGGCGTTTGACTAGCAGAGTGTGCAATGACCAGCAGCAAGTCACAATTCACACACTGCTAGCCAAATGCCAGCCCACTGACACCACCAGCCAAGCACCATCCCACCCACACTGCCAGCCAAGCTCCAGCCAACGCACACTGCCAGCCAAGCGCCAGCCCACGCACATCGCCAGCCAAGTGCCAGTCCACATACACTGCCAGCCAAGCGCCAGTCCACGCACACCGCCAGCCAAGCGCCAGTCCACACTCACCGCCAGCCAAGCACCAGTCCATGCACACCGCCAGCCAAGCACCAGTACACACACACCACCAGCCTAGCGCCACTCCACACACACCGCCAGCCAAGCGCCAGTCCACTCACACACTGCCAGCCAAGCGCCAGTCCACACATACCACCAGCCAAGCACCAGTTCACATACACCGCCAGCCAAGCACCAGTCAACGCACAGTCATAAAAATTTTTTTAACAAGTAAGAAAACACAAACCAATTGCAAAAGTGATACAAAACTATAACTACAAAAACAACAGCAGTAACTAAAAGACATCATTCTATTGCCAAACGTGAAACTGAACAACAACTATATGAAGCCATACAGACCAGACAGTACACTATTAGACTCACAGTTGTTCCCAAAGACTCTTTTAAGTATGATACAATCTGAAACATGTGGGCACACACAGCCCAGGTTTAGAAGGACAATCGTCACAGTGCATATGACTCTCCTTCCGCATACCTCTTCGCAAGCAGGCTCTACATCTCTTACAGGGATTTGTTTTTTTGGGCGTAGAAGGAATTGAGGGGCATATTATCAAGAATGGCGTTAAAATTATCGCGGCTTTAGCAGAAGAAAACTGCCGCTAAAGCGGCAATAATGGGCTTGATAATATGCCCTTGTGTATTCCCACAGAAGCCCAGGTTCACACCAGAACCTGGGCTTCTATGGGAATTCACAAGGGCCTATTATCAAGCTCATTATCACCGCTTTAGCAGCAGTTTCCTACTGCTAAAGCGGCATAATCCTAACGCTGTTCTTGATAATATGCCCCTAAATCAGGAAAGTGGCGATCTTTCAATTTACCACATCCTCCACCACTTCAACTCTAGGAACACTTGCCTGTTCCACAACAACAAGGTTTCTTATCACAGACTCCTGAAACTGAACAAAAGGCATTGAAAGTTGCTAAATTGAAGAGATGGATGGCCAATTTCGTATACCAAATGTAAGCCTTATGAACAGCAGTGCAAGGTTCCAACCTCTGATCTACTGTATCGACACCACCCATGTGCTTATTGTAGTCAACAAAGCACACAGATTTGTGTACTTCAGCAACCTAACCCCAAACAGTCACAGGTGAAGTACTCTCATCATGAAATGGTAGTCAGCATATACCCATCCCTCCTGTCCACAAATTTCACAGCTAGCAGTTCCTTACTATGCAAGGCACTGCACTGTCCCCTCTGAAGCTTTTTGCAAACAAGCTCTTTTGGGTAAATTTACGGTTATAGCGGATTGAGCCACAAGCAAAAGTGTCCACTTTGAACAATTCCTTAAAGAATTGCACAGCAATGTAGAAGTTATCAAGGTACAAATGGTGGCCTCTGTTAAACAGTCTTCTAGCACGATCCCACACAATTGTCTCTGAAACTCCAAAAGTGGACCGACAACCAGGGGGGTCTATAGTGGAATCCCTACCAGTATACACCTGAAAATATAGACATATCCTGTCCTACTCTCAGAAAACATATTCATCTTAATTTCATAATGTGCTCTCTTGCTAGGAATGTACTGCCTAAACACCAAACAGCCCTTTAAAAGAACCAAAGACTCATCAAAAACTATTTCTTTCCCTGGAGTATAGACCTCCGAAAATCGATCTACAAAGTGATCAAGAACAAGCCAAATCTTAAAAAGACAGTCACAGTCAGGGTGATCTTGTGGCAACAGCAAAGCATTATCTACAAATCGCTTCATCCGAAGAAAAAGTAAATATCGACCACAACTCATAATTGCAGGAAATATGGCCGTTGCCATCAAGGGACTGGTAGACCAATATGAAGCCATGGACAGCTTCCTTATCAAGCCCATCAAAAAAGTCAAACCTAAAAACTCCTTCATCTCATCCAGATTTGTGGGAGTCCACCGAGTAGCTCTAGAGCGGGGCCAAAGTCTGGCTCTGTTGTCCCTCAAAAACTGTTCTGCATTAAAATTAGTCTGCTAAAACAATCTCAGCCAAAAATACATCATCCATAAACCACTGAAACAAGCACTGGCATAGCCAATAGGTCTTGCCTTTGGGACCTTTAAAACTATTTAGTTATGCAGCACAATACCCTTTATGCAACAACATTAACTGTTGCATGGCTAAACACTTATAAGGTCCCAAAGGTGAGACATATTGGCCATGCCAATACTTGTTGTTTAAAAGAGGTCGGTGCATTCTCAAAATTGCCATTGTATTACATTGAAATTAAACAAATGGGAGCAAAACACATAATCACAATTACTTCTGAAAGGAAAACAAGAGACAAGCATTTAACATCCTAGGAACGCGGAACAGTATGACAATTGCACGGAGGGCAAGAATTACTGGGGAGACTCATGCATGAAAGTCACTGAAACAGGTCTGTCAAGATTAATTAAAAACTGAGACAATATAAGAGAGGGCTATTTGAACCTGGTGAGCAGTTTATTTGGAGCGTTTGAGGTTTTTTTGTCACCCCAATAGACTGACTTTCTCCCCGTAGTTGTATTTAAATATAAGAGAGGGCAACATACTTTCAAAGTTACAGTACACTCAGTTCAGGAAACAAATGTACACTTGATTACAGTTGGCAAGTTGCACCTGCTGGAAAGCACCATAGGCTTTAAACAACATCTGAGATTATATCCTGAATCTGTTGCGATTGATACAGCAAATCTCATAGTGCAGAAGTTTAATTCTTGTCTCTGGTCACCCTCTATGCTAGACCCAGGCACGAAAAAGAAATGACTAACCGTTTCTGATTCCTGCCGGGGCATGTCTCTCATCTGGGTGCTTTCCAGATAAGAGTTTATTATTTTCTGTACCTATGCATTTGTCGGAAGGTTCAATGAACAGAAGCAAACATTGGGGTCGATTAGGATTGCGGACGGACTTGAGTCCGTCCGCAACCCCAGAGTAGGAGGGAACGTTCGCATGGGCTGCGGCGTTCCCTCCGTGCAGATTAGGATGTGACCACCAGGGTGGCATTCACATCCTCTATCTTTAACATTGTGGCAGGTGCAGCTTCAAGCTGCACCCGCCGCAATGTTAAAAATGCATGCACCGCATTTGCGTGCACAAAGCGGCAGGCACCGCGCGGTGCCTGCTGCTTTGTTCACGCAAATGCAGGGGGGTACCATAGGTATCCCCCATGTGCACCCCCCACCCACCTTCACCCAGGGGCCCCGCAACGGGCCCCCGAAGTGAAGGTCCGTATGCTTTCCCACGGCGGAAAAGCCGCCGCGGAAAAGCATACATTTTACACAATCCTAATATGGTTGGCAGTGTCTGATAGACACCGCCAGCCATGTTAAAGCTTTTCCGCCGCGGTCGGACGGCGACCGCGGCGGAAAAGCTGCGGACTGATTACAAGTCCCACCAGCCATCCTAATATGGCGGTGGGTCTTTCTAGGCTCCGCATCGGTTTTCCCGCATCCTCCGGGCCAGCGGTGGCTTCCGCCGGCCCGGAGGATGCGGGAAAACCGCAATCATAATAGGCCCCATAATCTTTTTTAGGGCGATCCACGTCTGCTCCACTGCACATGACTGAAGCCTGAGGTACTGTTCACCAGTACATCCTCAAAAAGATCATCGGTACAGAGGCAGCCCAGGGACAAGACACTTTCCCTCCCTGGAGGCAAGCTGTACACAAAACTGCACTATTGCAGAACTAATGTGGGCGGGGGATAAAGAAAAATACACTTATGAGTAATCTCCTATTAAACAATAATCTTCAGTGCGTGAGTAACGTGCTACTTGCCGCATAGCGATTTAACGCCTCCTCAGGGGTAGTACGTGCTATATAAATGCCAATTACATTTTCGCAATGGTCCTGTGGGATAGTTACATTCAGAAATCTACAATAAACGGTACAAGTTTAAGAATGCATTCGCTAATGCTGTGGCAGCAATTAAATATCCTGCAAATCGTAAACTTGAATACATTGTTTATTTTGTTAGGGACACTCAAAAGCGGCTTTTGTAACTCTGTCCCAATAAAATAACATTTGAAATAGGAGACTGAAAGAAAACTTCTAAGTAGCTCCTCCATGGTGGACAAAAAAAGACAACAGAAAGTACGTTGGGAGGGGGCAGCAAGAAAGCTAACAAGGACATGAGGGGGCCTGAGCAAAGTGAGACACAAATCCAAGTTCTGCTTGAAGTTTGCATCAGTACTGTCCTGGAAGCGCACGTGAGAGAGCGAGGGGCAGCAGGAGGTGAGCCCAGGAGTGGGGCGCGCGCAGTCTGCTCTTTTTTGGAAGCACATACTAGTGCTTCTGGTGTGCAGCTGCTCACTCCCGCAAGGTGGATGCCGCCACAAGCACGAGTGTGCGCTTCCAAAAAGAGCAGAGCGACGGCTAAAGGTCCTCCTATGCGGCGCATGCGTGCTGCGTAGGCAATACCTAAAATCTGTATAGGCAAAACATGTTCACAATTCACTCTACATCCTGCATCCCCCTTGAAGGCAGGCAACACTGGCTGCACCATGTTTGGATAAACCCAGAGTCCAGCACTTCCAGTAGGAAGCCTTACAGCCTCTGGCTGTATTACTGATGTCTCTTGCTGTACCATCGGCACCTCAGTGTTGTCCTCTAAAACAGGCACTTCATCCGCACTGAGAGTAGCTTCATCATCAGATGACTCCTTGTGCACAGAAAACTCAATACCAAAATCTTGCACTTCCTCCTCTCCCTCAGACGCACATTCAGTCTCATAATCCTGCTCAGAGGAAGATTCAAAAAGCATACCAATCACCTGCTGAGCAGTAATTCTACGGCTATCCATTATGCTTACTAATAAAGGTAACTTGTCAAACAAGTTAACAACAACAAACCCTTTGTAAAATAAGTAATGAACAAAATGTGGCTTTATCACCTATATATTCCAATACTATACCACTCACTTGCCAGAAGCAGCTAGACTCACTACCACCTACTCTGCACAGAAACAGCAAGGACCAACAGTATCCCACTAAAAAAGAAAAAGAAAAGAAAATTCAACATAAGACAACGCAAAACACATTGCAAAGAATTTCATGCACAAAACACTAACTAAATATGCTGCTATTATGACAACACTTACAAAAAATTCATTCATGCATGACATTAATACTCATTTGGAGTAAACACAACAAAAATGTTTTTCTTACCAAAAAAATTCAGATCAACCACTGCCAAAAGCGAAAACAAGAATCAAAAACTTTGCACTTGAATAAAGAGGAGAAATAAAATCTTACAATCAAATATGCAAATAATGCACTAGTCCACACACTATCCACTTACCAAACAAAGATGGTAGGTGGGCCTAAAAGCATAAGGCTGATCTGCCCGCACAGGAGCAGAAACAGTCAAAAAATGTACTCTCATAAAGGGGGACGACCCTTGCCCAAGGGGTCACTTCCCAACACCAACATTTAAAAAAAGCACTGGTGTCTAGTGGCTCCTGCCCCCGAGGAGACAGATGAGACTGAAAACAAATTGCCAGAAACGCCACAATAAATATCCCATAAATGGGAGCAACCCTTGCCCAAGGGCCGTGCCTAACAACACTAAGACAATCTGGTGGCCTAGTGGGCCGACCTCTTCCGAACCGGGGTCGATTCCATTCTGCTCCGGGCGCTTCTCATGATTTATGGACGTAAGGTAGGCATTTTGCTGGCTTATCTCGGGGCATTCGTTTATTTACTCGATGGCTTGACCTGCACCCTACATGCCGGTACCGCGAGCCACCACTTAACTTCCCCGCCTGGTTTTCGCCTCATACAACCTTGGCTTCTTGAACCTGCACACAGTACCATAAGATTACCCAAACTGGGAAGTGGCCATTTTGCTTCCGTGTCCTCACCTACGTGATTATGTGAGACCACAGGACGGCAGTGAACTGGAGAGATGGCTATCCAAGATGGTGGGCAACGGTATTTTACTCTGATGGTCTCTGGTTCGCAGAACACTCTCCACCCTCTGACATTCAATTTATGCCACCAACTTCCTTGATGCCTAAAAATGGGGCAGTTATCCAAATGTTTTAGACATACAAATGACGCTGTTGAACCCTCTCATTGCTAATCCTCTTTGAGCTCACTCAGGGATTTTTGTTGGAGCATGACTGAACTTCAGGTCGCTCACCCTCATTGTGCTTGTTTTTTCCCCTCCTTACTATCTTCCCATGGCTGTCAATTTCTCCCGTTTTACTCTTCAATTCCCTATTTACTCTAGGAAACTATCCTACTCCCGATTTCATCTATTCTCCACGGCTTACTAATACTTACTCTCTTATCCTACCTTAGCCTAGCGCTCCATCTGGTGGCCCCACCATGTACATCGTCCCACTGATTTCCCTTACATAACTTATTTCCTCTAACCCTCTGTCAATTACCTGTTGATCTGTAGAAATTCCTGAATTGCTTGTTGTTACTGTCTCCACAGGATTTCTTCCCCTGTTGACAACCTAGCAACATACTTTCATCCCCTACATAACGTTACACTAGTCTTTCCTTTCCTGATCATCAAATTTGTTTTGCTATATCCCAGACGATCTAGACTACTTTATCTTGCACTCCAGTGGTAGCCATACTACTATTTTCTACCTTGCTGGTCCCTAATAATTACAGCTGAGCAGTAACACTAGGTTGACTAGCTCTACAGTAAGCATGATCATTTTCTACATGGACCTGCTAACCTCGATTTCCACAACCTGTTCAAAATATGTGAATCAGTGTCAGTCAGTTTTTAATCGGTGATGTATTGTGTTCCGCTAGCCTGGTCACCTACGTCGACCTCTCTCTGCTCACTCCACCTGCCTGGTTCGACCAATTTATTTTGTGTATTTCAGTATCAATTAGTATACATTGTGTGATCTCTTGTTACCTATTAGCCTAATTTCCTTCCTCTTCCTTTCTCCGATCTATATGGACAACCTTTTTAATATCTTAAACTTTCTCCTGTCCTACCCTACCACTGCCCACAATTTTTCCTCTTCCTTTCTCCTCTCTATATGGACAACCTTTTTAATATCTTAAACTTTCTCCTGTCCTACCCTACCACTGCCCAAAATGTTCCCTCCCCTACTCCCATCCTCCTCTCTTCTAAACACGCACCCCCTAATCTGATGCCGTAACTCTCTAAATGTACCCCTCTCTCTGCCACCACTCCCCTCCTTCTACATTCTTACCTTAGCCACCCTCTCCAGCCACACTCATATTCTTAGCCCCCTTATCTTTATTATCTACCCCCACGGCTTTGCTCACTCCCCTTCTCTCTACTAGCCTAACCTCACCACCATGCCCGCCCCAATATCACACACACACACCACCCCCACCTCAGACCCCCACCGATACACAGACTGCCCTCACCAAACACGGACCAAACTCCTGGACCATCCCATATCCTCCCAGACTTTCGAAAAATGCCCCAAAAAATCTTAAACATACATATTTAAAACGACACCCTGAAACCCTTATCGAAGACAACTATCACAGCCCCACATCCCCCATTAAAACTAACTATATTTTCTACACCAAACGCCCATCCAAATGGAAGAGCACCTTCCTACACCACCTCCCAGTATCTAGCGCAATCAAAATCCCCCATGGTTTTAAACCTACCCCTTCTCCTTCCTCAATCTTCCCTGGTGATATAGCCATCTCCATCTACAAAACTGGAAATATCTTAATCCAAGCCTCTGAACAACACCTCACAATTTTCGAACTCCTCTTTAGCACTCTTTCTTACCAGCTTACACTAACCTCCCCCAACACCCCCTCAATCCCCCAACCCCTCAGTTCACCCCTCTAACGCCACTACTCCTAACAACCTCCCTAACAATAGTACCCCTGCAGCTACTACCTCTCTGGCACCCATACTAGAACGCTCTCCTACCGTAATACTACCCCCTCTACCGAGACCAGCTCCATCCCCCATCCACGACCAAATCCCCCCACCTCCCAAATAATCACCCTACCACACTATGGCACTCCTTCCAGCTTTGACTCACCCTCCACTTTAACTCCTATCCCACTCCCCACTCCGATATTATCACCCCACCACTCCTCTAATACACTCCTCCATATTCCCACACCCCACAACGACCATCCACCCCCTACACCGAACTTCTTCCCCAGTACACCTCCCCCCTCCAATCCGGCCCACAATGACAAAAAGCCCCGACGTCCATGCCCTGTCCCATACCCCCTCTAATGACACTTCTATTTCACCCTCCCCCGTACCTTCCCCTACCGCACTCCGGTCCACTCCAACTCCCTCTACATCCTTCCTTCTTAACCTCAGCCAGACACTTTGTAACTTGGATGACAATCTTGTTACCCTAGCTACCGAACTTACCCTACTCAGGAAAGATTTCAATAGATTCAACTCCTACAAACCCACCTTCGGCCCCTCCTGCCCTCCCTTATGCTAACCCCGAAAACACTTAGATCCCAAACATCGGTTAACAATGCCACTCCTCTCCCGCTCTCACAGACCCATATGAAACTCTAACACCTACTCCGCTACTGACCTCTCTACCCTCTGCCTGTCCTACCTTAACGACCTCCCACCTAAAGGATCTCCCCCCCACCATCAGAATCCCGGAGCCCCCTAGCTCCCCGAGACCCCCCCAACTCACAGTGATGTCATCAGTGATGTCATTTGAGATGTCATCAGTGATGTCATCAGTGATGTCACTGACCATGTCATGAATGATGTAATATGTGACATGATCAGCAGTGGATTGCGGGTGCGCGATATATAGTTAGTGCAACTAACTATATATGCGAATTTCAATGGTTTTGTGTGAGTAAAATAAGGTTTTGTAAATGCTAATTCCTAACTATATATGGTGTATAACCTATTGTTTTTTCAATGAATATATATATATATATATATATTCACTGAGCATTTAAGCATTTAAAAAACCTTAGAAATTCACTGAAAAAACCATAGGTTTCACACATGTTATAGTTAGCTGGACATTTCACTCATACGAAACCATTGAAAATCCCCCGTTATAGTTAGTTCAGCTAACTATAACTTGCGCGCCCGCAATCCACTGCTGATGATGTCACATATTACATCATTCATGACATGGTCAGTGACATCACTGATGACATCACACAATGTTAACTTCCATTTTATCTTACGGGTTGTGTTTCACAAATTGGCGTCCCCCCCAACACTTCTAAAACTCAATGTTCGAGGATTCTGCGATGATGCGTGGCCATCGTAACAACTTCTGAGAAAGCTGCTTCGACACGTAGTGCACCCTTATTCAATCACGCCAATGGAACAAGGTGAGCAAAGAAGCTTGTTTCCGAAACAACGACAAGTCATCAGTCAAAGGAGAAAGTGGGACTATACTATTACTATCTCTTTATACTATCTTTCACATCACTAAATTGGAGGGTGCACTATGAACTACCAACGTGCTTGGACACAATTGAGGCAAAAGGTGAGCTACGAATATTTTATCCAGTATTAACTGTTCCATCTATAACTTTCTCTCTCCCACGTTTTAATGTCATTGTTTCTCTTTTTCTCTTTCTCACTCTCGCTCACATCGTTTCTCTTCCTCTTTTAAAGTTATGGACGCTGCTGTCCACTCTGACATGTAAATCCAAATCTAAGTTGAAGTTGTGAATTCTGATTAAGCATGGGCGTAAAATTAGTTCTGCTTGCGGATTTTCCGCAATTTCGCGATCCGTGAATCGCACGAAATCACGGGACGAATTTTGCTCAGGAAGCACTTACAGGGTTAAAGCAGGTGCCCAAGTTGAAGCTAATTTCTTTGTAACCATTTACAAAATGGTTACAAAGAAATTAACTTCAACTTGGGCACCTGCTGTAACCCTGTAAGTGCTTCCTGAGCGGCGCCTCGTTGCCTACTTGCAACTATTCTCTGACCCTGCTCTGACCCTCGAAGCAGGGTCAGAGAATAGTTACAATTAGGCAAAGAGGCTCCTGTCACAAAAATAAACCTCAGCAGGAAGCACTTGCAGATAAATAAAGCAGGTGCCCGAGTTGAAGCTCAAATTCAGTAACGCATTATAATCTGCCCAAGAATCTAGTGAGCATGGTCGATGCTAGGCAGGTGTGCTTTCTCCCCAGATCTACCGTCTACAATTAGCTGTAATCCGTGATGGGGGTCTAGGCATCCACGAGTTTCTCGAGCGCAATCCCCCTGTACTTCCAGTGACCAGCACTTACTGCTTTCTCCTAATCTGCTGCTCTGATCGGACTCTGACCCTTTATAAACAAGAGGCATGTGAACTCGCACAGAAGCCCGGCCCCACACACACTAGGCTATGCAACCTCTTCCCGCCCTTTCCCCCACTGTGATGGACAGCTCACTCGAGGGACCTCGGCACGTATGGGCTCGGTGGCAAAGTCACAGACACAAGTGGTGACTTGCCGCTCTTCTGGGCCTTTACGCAGCTGTAGTGTAGGAAAAGCAGGATAGATTTACCCAACAAGGTAGCACTTACTGCTTTCTCCTAATCTGCTGCTCTGATCGGACTCAGACCCTTTATAAACTTGAGGCATGTGAACTTGCACAGAAGCCCGGCCCCACACACACTAGGCTATGCAACCTCTTCCCGCCCTTTCCCACACTGTGATGGATAGCTCACTCGAGGGACCTCGGCGCCTATGGGCGCGGTGGCAAAGTCACAGACACACGTGGTGACTTGCCACTCTTCTGGGTCTTTACGCAGCTGTAGTGTAGGAAAAGCAGGATAGATTTACCCGACGAGGTAGCACTTACTGCTTTCTCCTAATCTGCTTCTCTGATCGGACTCTGACCCTTTATAAACTTGCGGCATGTGAACTCGCACAGAACTTCAACTCCACACACACTAGGCTATGCAACCTCTTCCCGCCCATTCCCCCACTATGATGGACAGCTCACTCGAGGGACCTCGGCGCCTATGGGTGTGGTGGCAAAGTCACAGACACACTTGGTGACTTGCCACTCTTCTGGGCCTTTACGCAGCTGTAGTGTAGGAAAAGCAGGATAGATTTACCCAATGAGGTAGCACTTACTGTTTTCTCCTAATCTGCTGCTCTCATCGGACTCTGACCCTTTATAAACAAGAGGCATGTGAACTCGCACAGAAGCCCGGCCCACACACAGTAGGCTATGCAACCTCTTCCCGCCCTTTCCCCCACTGTGATGGACAGCTCACTCGAGGGACCTCGGCGCCTATGGGCGCGGTGGCAAAGTCACAGACACACGTGGTGACTTGCCACTCTTCTGGGCCTTTACGCAGCTGTAGTGTAGGTAAAGCATGATACATTTACCCAACGAGGTAGCACTTACTGATTAGCCAGTAGAAAGTACTCCAGGTAAGTATGGTGCACATCACAAAAAATCTGCGATTTCGCGGGAAAATCCGCTAATTTGTGGATTTGTTTGCGATTTTGCGCGAATTCGCGGACCGCTGATTCGCAAAATTCGCCCATACTTAATTCTGCTGGCCAAAGTGTTTACACAAGGTAAGCAGAGCAGCCTAAATATACAATACCTCCGATTAAATGCATTACAAATAAAAGAGCTTATTTACAAGCCACTTTTGCGTCACTTTCAACATAAAAAAGGTAACACAAAAGTGGCGCAAGACTCTTGTAAATAAGCCTGAAAGAATATTGTCCTGCATAATGACTTGATCTCTCACCTAATTCTGTCTCATCTCTGAATCATTTTAAAGACCTGTTGAAGTAGGCACTTCCATACAGACACCGCTACAACGCGGGCTTGTAACACAAGTGAAATGTACCTGGCACACTGCACATATAAAATCCTAGTGTTACCTTGACTTGTAATGTTTAACCTTACTTAGTCACATCGATCTAATTTTAAACACTAATTTTCCTTTTTGTTTTGCAGATTACTTATCATACGTCTATTGGAGTCCACATCACATTTTGTTTATTATCTTGTTTTATTAAAGTTATGTTTCTAGTTCCTTATTGTATTGTTATCTTTAAGTTACGTTTCCAGTTATTTATTGTTGTTTTAATAAAAGTTAATAAAAAAAATATACGTCTTTTTTTTCAGGGGGGTAGCGATCCCCAATAGAAATTATATTTATAATTTGAAGTATAATTCTGAGACTAACTCTTTACCAGATCTGTACCAGAGTCTATAGCTACAACTAACGGTTCCAATCCAAAACTTTAAAAGTACAACGCCATTAGCAACATAGTGTGGTGAACTTCTAACCTCTGTGCTCACGTAAATGTTCCATGAACTGTTACTATGGTAACAGGCAGAAAGCTGTTTGGGGTTAGGGTTGAAAGGTACTGGCTGTACAAAAAACATTATATTTACCCTGGATCCTTACAAGACAGAAAGGAAAGCAAAGTAAAACAAAACACTATAATTAGTACCCCCTTGCGCCACTTTCGCATCCAAGGCCCCTGTCCCCTACAAAATTAAAAGTGTGTGGGCCTCAATGACGCCCTTCAAACCCTGGGAACAACCACCCCCCAGAAATTTCTGTATTGTGTGATGGGGGCTGCTTAGCCCTCCGCCTGGTGCCCTTGAGAGCCCTGGAGACCGCCAAGCCCAGAGCCTGTTCCTGCAGTGTCCCAGGGTGGCAGTGGTGGTCCCCGAGGCTTTGAAGAGCGTCCCATTTTAACGTAAAAAAACAAAATAGCCCCTATCACTAGTTTTTATTATCTCCGGGGACCCCATCCCACGTGACTTACATGAAACGATGGGGACCGTAGAGGGAGCCCCAATGCTCCAACTATCCCAGCTGGCTCCCCGCGTCCTTCGGGAACCGGCATTGCTTTTCATCAGGAAGAACAACTAACATGCTGCTCCCCCTGAGAAAAAGCAATCTCCTTTCCTATTTGGAGGAGAGAGCAGTTTAACCTGCTCTCTCCTCCTAATAGGAAAGCAGTTTCCCTTGACAGGGTGGAAGCCGCGAGGCTCCCACCCTGACATTGCAAATGGCAGTGTCCCGGGGCTGTGCACCCCGGGTCAATGCAGGAGCCGGCCCTGAGGGGTGGCGGTCCCCAAGTCCATCTTGGGCTCCAGGAGGAGGGCCATGCGGCCCCCTCCAACACTTTCAAGAAGCCCCGGGGTGGCGACCCCGGAGCTGGGGAGGCCTCAGAGCCCCCCCTCAATTAATATTTTAAAGCCCAGAGGGTGGCGCTCCTGTGGCTGAAGGGACCTCAGAGTCCTCCCCTCAAGTAATGTTTTAAAACCCGGGGACTGGAGGTCGCCGGGGCTGGGGGAACCTAAGAGCCCCCCCACATATATACATTTACATTCACTGTGGGGGGGCATGAGCCCCTGCCGCACAAATATTTTAAAAAAGCTCAGGGGAGGAGCGTTCCCCGGGGCTGGTGGGCCCCTCTGGGCCCCCCATTATAATAAACTACATTGTCACCGGGACTTGTCCCCCTGGAGGCTAATTAGCACTAAAGCGGGCTTCAGGTTTTCTTTTTTTATTTCCCTGCCATACACGTATCATACGCGCATCCCGCGATTTTTTTTTAAAAAAATCATATTTTTTTTAGGCCTTGGGGGTCCTTGTGGGACCCCCTGAGCAGGCCTAGGGGGTCAGGGTGTTTTTACCCTGCCCCCTTTGCGTCTTTTGTGCACTTCTTTTTCAATTTTCTTGTGTCTCGAGACACAAGATGGCTGCCAACACTTCCTGGTTTGGATTGTTGACACACAGTTGGCAGCCAATTAGCATGCAGCTCGTGCTCGTAAAGGTACGTGTATAATCCTCGGACGGTACTTCGTCTATAGATATAACTATGATTTTATGATTTTCTCTGGAACTACTGCACGGATTTACATCATTTAACAAAAAGCGACATCTGCAAACCAAACTCTACCTCTCTACTAAATTTGGTGTAATTCCGTTCAGCAATTCGGGCTGTAGCCCGTCTTAAAGGTCCCTATGGAAAATTGCATGGGGAAAACAAGTTTTGGGACCCCACTTTTTTCTCAGCCCCCACTTGACGAATCACCCATGGAGCGGAGTGGAGAAAACTATCTTCTTGGAGAATTTCGTGAAGATTCATTGACCGGTACCAAAGTTATACCAAATAGGTAACCCTTGCCCAAGGGGCCGCTGCCTGAGACAAAGGCCCTTTAAAAAATAAAAATAAAAATAAAAATACATTTTTTGCTGCTGCACGAATGGGACCCATGCGCAATCGTGCAGCAGGAATGCTTAAAAAGACATCGGAGGAAAGGAAAACACTTTCCTTTCCTCTGATGCCTTTTTAAAACCCCCCACCCTCCCTGAGGACAAACGCACCTCTTCCCGGCCGGACACACTGGAAGCACATGGCTTTCAGCGCGTCCAGTATCATGTAATGACATCAGCGCGCGAGGTGCGCTGATGTCATTACATGATGAGGTGGAGGGGTGGGAGGGAAATCAGAAGGGCTTCCCCTGTTGTCGCAGGTGGGGACAGCTTGAGGGTGGCCCACGGGGGAGCATTGTGGGTGGGTGCCTTCCTAGCACCGTGGGTGGGTGCTAGGACAGCCGGGAGCTGTCCCAGGCACACGCCCACCTTGACGTCAGACGTCTCCCGGCAGTCTGACGCACACAAGGGGTTACAGATTAGCTGCCTTATAATTGGAAAAATATACTGCTTCCTATATTTAGAGTAAAATTTACACAAAAGAACCACATGCATGGTATTCTGCTGCAGCCTACCATCACACAGACAATTTACCAATTCTGTTGACCAATCATTCAAAGTGGGGAAAGTACATAATCTGGGAAATATATCCAGTCTTAGACGTGTAAGCACAAATCTGTGCAGTGAATTTGAGACAGTTGTAAGGTACGAAACCTTAAAGCATCCATGGAGTGTGTACACTTTGCATATACATCAAATAAAGTGCAGCTAAATACAATTAGTAAATCTTGGAGGAGATGTGTATCAATTGGTTCTTTCTAGTTAAAGAGATGGAATTCTATGACTGGATGGGCAAGGGGATAGTATCAGCCTGTAACCGTGCTGCAGACCTGCCCCACTGCTTTTTAAAATCCCTTATTTGCAGTCTTTAGTACTTGCCTTCATTTCGAATACAATTCTGAGTTGGAACTTTGCATCAGCAACAATAAAGAAGGTACAAAGATCATGCCAGTGGAGAACCTCAGAATCCGGGATCGGACTACACCTCAACAAAGTGAACGCAAATTTGAATCATTCAGAAAAACAAGACTTTGCAATTGTATGATGATTTACTCAGACTTTAAAGTCCGCCAGTGAGGTAGATTTTGATGTGACTAAATCAGCCCAGGGAGGATAGTTGTGCTGTTTCCATTATTCCCCATTTGTTAGAAAGGTAGTAGCAGAGTGTTCTTGCTGGAAGAAAAAATTCTTGCTGGAAATAACAAGCATCAATGCACTTGCAAACTAAAATGTACTGAAGTAAATACCTCTTTACATGCAGCCAGTCCAACATGTGCACTCTCTTCTGAAGTAAACATCGACATAGCACAACCATCTTCTTCACTTTTACTTGATATTGATATGCAGGAACTGCTTGATTATGAATTAAATGACAATCAACTTCGTTCAGTGTAAATTTCTCGTACAGGACATCTCTGCTGGGCCTTGTGGGTGTGCTTCAAACATAACTTTTGAAACGCTATGGTGGCCATTTTGTCTTCCCACTGTGATGCACTTATTTTTCCCTTTACTTTGCACACTGTCGCAAATTGATTCTCTTTCCCGTAGCCCTTACATATTTGTCCAAATGTGGGACATTTGTTGTTGTGTGGAAACGAAAACCCACATCTAAAACATAACTTATTTTTAAATGTAGACATCACCTTGTGTCCATCAATCTTTTGCTTTGACTTGCTTTTCACACTCTTGACTTATTGATTCTGGTCACCTCTGGCCTCCATGTCAGCAGCTTGTCAATTGGAACACTCTTCAGCTCTAGCAGATATTAACACCCATTCTCTCAGCATTCTCAGCCTAAATTAATCTGACAAGCATTCATCAATGAACATGTGAAGTATGGCTTCATTATCAATACATTCATTGGACTTAGTGTTGAGTGAGTATGTTAATTCTTTCTACAAATTAATCAATGGTTTTGCCAACTTTCTGTCATTCTTGACTGGAAATATACTTTTCATGGTCAAAATTTGGCATTTCATTGAATTTGAGATGTAAGCTTTCTTTACTGTTGGTATGTGATTTCTTACTAAATTTGTGGCATTTTCCTTATGACTTCCTCTACACCATCACCACCAAGGTGTTTGAGGTTTTTGATAATCTTTGTATTATCAGTCTCTTCAAGTGTATCAATGAAATCTTCAAAGGTATTTAGCACAACACTGGAGAGGCAAAGCGTATCAGTACATATTTGTAGCTTTAAATGCCATACATATAAATCAACATAGATGACAGGAGTAATAGTTTTCCAGTCGGTGACGTGATTTTCAAATGCTTTTATTGTGTGTCATAAAATCCACAGCCAAAATCCACAGCCTATGCGTTTCGCCCAACACGGGCTTCTTCAGGGCTGTAAATAATGTATATATACATATCATGAGTACAATATAAAAATACACACATATATAATACCTATTTACAACATAAATATGAAGTGGTACAAATGTATTTATAAAAAAATCCTATTTAAAATGTCAATATCAAAAAAAGGAGAAAAAAGAGAGAGAGATGACCAAACGGCCTGTCAAAGTACAAGGTAGTTTTACATCACAGTCGCTAAGACGGACAAGCCGAAAAACAACATAGTTTTACATCACAGTAGCTAAGACAGACAAGCCAAGATCAACACCTGATTTACTATAGGTGTTACGTATCTCTGTATAAGTTTATCCTTGGAAAAGTTTAACCAGTATTAATATACACAAGTTTGTACACCATTATATCACAGTAGGGAATTTTATGCTGTTGGAAGAGAGAGGTTCCAGGCTTCCCATTTGGCCATATGTCACCTAACATGCGGATAGTGGATACACACTGGGATCATACAACTATTAGTAGTTATTAACACAATGTAAACCATCTTCCTAGGAAATGTATAGAGGGCTATTAACATTGGGGTTATTATCTTCCTAGGAAATGTATAGAGGGCTATTAACATTGGGGTAATTACCCGTCTTTCTGTTCCAGAGCTGTGCTTTTAGAAATAGTGCACTAGCACAGAGAAATGGGGGGTTGAATTAATTCACCTTACACTCTGCAGGCACACAAAAACAAGCGCATAGCTCTGCGCTGAGCCTCAAACCCAGTGCTCAGAAAGAAGAGCAGCAGACATTTCATAAAAAAGAATATCTACAAAATAAGGGGCCTATTTAGGAGTGGGTTTGCATTGCTCTTGCACCACGTACTGCGTTGCAAGAGCGATGTAAACCTTAATTCAAATTTATGAAGCTACACAAGGCCACTTTGCATTCCCTGATTGGCTCCATAAAACTGAAATAAGGCACTGCAGCGCAAATCACTGTGTTCCCTTACTCTACCCTGGGATGGTGTTCCATGGGTATGCGTGTGGGTTCCCATTCAAATCCCATGGTTTTTGGTGCATTCTCAGATTTATCAGAACCGGTAGACATGGGAAGACACCAAATAGATATGCGTTCCCAGGAGAGGCGTAATGAGGAGAAATATCTTTATTTCTCCTTGTTACTTGGCCCTTTCTTTTTTTTTTTTTTGAGTTTGAAAGCTTTATTGAATCAATAATGGTACAAGGGTGCCTGCATTGCCGTTAGGCGGCCAAAAGGGCCCAACGCAGGGGAAAACGCAGGAATGCACAGTATTGTCTTAAATAGGCCACATTCCTGCCCTTTCCTTGTCACGCAATGCAGCGCAGCAAGGTGACTTGCTGCGCTGAACTGCATGACAACTTCATAAATAAGCCCCAATGTTATTTAGTTATGCTTTTTACCTTTCACTGAATTGAAAAATAGTATTGCTATTAAGAGATGAATATATGAAATTAACTCATGCTGTTGATTTTATGGCGTGGTCCAATAAAATCGGTTGATCTAATTTTGGTTGCCTGTGCAATTATGAGTCATGCCAGAAAATAGTGCCAGTGCCATCATCGAAATGTATCCTGCAAAAGGCTAATGCCAACACACGAAGTCCGTGCCATGTGCCAATTCTAAAACTGAATTGTAACAGTGCAACTTCAGACTTGCTAACTCATGGTTGTATTGTATGACCCTTACAGCCGAACACATGCTTCAATCACATCTTTGCAGGTATAGCCTTGCAAAAAGAATCGCCTTTTCTACGGAAGAAATATATACTTGTACATTTTCTTCAGAGGAATATGTACAAAGCAAGGTATAAATGGATCTGCTATTTTTTTTCTCCAGTTTTTTAACTAGAGGCAAAAATGTTCCCAATCTTCCAGGCCAGTCCTCCAATAAGACACCCACTCCATACCCACAGGGGAAGATTTGCTCACACAGAAACCTTACATAAGTAAATCCTTTTACGAATGCAAAACCGACTTTAGTGAATTACAAAAGTTGTGTACATTTGTAAAAAAAAATGTTATTTGCACATGTAAGTTAGACTTGCAGGTGTAAGTTACATTTACATATGCAAATAGCTTAGTGAATCTAGCCCTATTTATCATAGTTAAGTGGCTAATGTGACTAAACTATAATTTCCTTATGCATTAGTGGGGTGATAATGGTGTTGAATGTGTCTTATTATACTCTACATCCTTTTAGGCTTGTAGTCTAGACAGTAAAAGGGCATATTTAGGACGCATTGCTGGAGGCTCGATCTTTGAGGAAAAGTGGAATCTATGTCATTAGTTTCATTGTGTTCTGTCTAATGAAAACTTGCCTCGCCTACGCTATTCACATTACCAAATTCAATTTGAATCATTCTGTACTTTTTCATCATATTTTCAAATGATGTTCTTATTAATAACCATAATTTAGCTTTCTCTAGCTTTGTACTGATTGAAAAATACAGCGGAAGTGGGATTTATTTGCTTTCCATAAAGAGAATACAATACTTGTTTTTAGTATTTTGCTTCTTAACAAATAACTAGTTTCCTTCTTTTTTTTTAACTGACGTAAAATAACTAACCTTAGTGAACTTTTTAAACAAGAGAGGGTTTTGTCCTAACTCCTTTTGATGCACTGACATGAGACACACTTTCCTTATTGTTCCATCTGCAATCAAATAAAGCTAAATCGAAATATCTACTTTTCATATTCAAAATGTTCTTCCTAATAAGACAAATGCATTCCTAATCTTATTTTTAATGTTCACCTTTTCACTTAGTATTAAAAAACAAGATTTGCATAGTTGTTAGATGTCAATATCCAAAGGAAAATATACCTAAATGTATTCAAAGACAATTAAATTCATAAAAGCTTGTGAATCGATACGGTGGTATGTACAATCAATATTCCAGTGGTTCATCAAATATACCACACCAAAAGAATAAATATGACTTGGCCTAGTTCTCCTCTTGTAAGCATGTATTGCCTATTCGAAAGGAATTCTTAAATTTACCTCAGGACCTGATTATAAATGAATTACAAACCAAGGTGCAAATTAAGCACTCTGGCGCACATACCCCAATATGTCAGGTAGTGCAGAATGTCGTCCTGCTGCGCTGTGTGACAGGGAAAGGAAAGGAATGTGCTGTATTTAACATAATACAGCGCATTCCTGCCTTTCCAAGCTCTGGTACACAATATGCTGCCTTGAACCAATGCAGACACTCTTGCATCATGGTGCAAGGGTGCCTCCATTGTAAGTGGGATTGTTTTTGTCCAGGTAGGTGTACCTAGATGATAAAAGGAATCTAATCTAAATTGAACCAATACAAATCTAACATATCCAGTTTCCGTGATAGGTCAAATATGGTTGCATTCATGTGGTAGAAATAATCGTCTGGTTTTGGTGGACTGTGGACTTATGAGCTTCACTTACATATTTAAAATCTTTTCTAGAGATATTATTCAGCTCTAATAGATTAGTAAATAATTCAGGCTGTCCCAAGTCCGTCATGAAATCTTTAATGTATTTCAGCGATCTGATAGCTAGGGCTTGCTCTAATTTAAGGGAATCGCTTATAATGCTTATAACGCTTTGATTGAATGTTGTCTTTGTTGACGTCCAAATACGATGCCACGATAAAGGTGGCTGCACTCTTATTTTATCCGTTATATACTGCAGCCGCAGTTCTATATGGCAAACAAAAGTTGAGGTAGAGTGAGGGACTGCCAATATATAGCAGATAAAAGCGTTTTCTACTTTCTGTATCCCAGATACATTACAATATCCCCAAATCCCTGCCCCATATAAAACCGCACTAACACATTTGGCCTCATATATCTTAATCAATTCCAGTGGTGGCCTCTTTCCTAATTTCTCGACCCAATTGTGTGGTACAAGAGCGAAGCAACCCCATCATGAATATAGCCCTCTATATTTTGTAATACCTCTGACATGTGCACAATTGTATACTCTGTGGTATTGTCCTTGCACCTGCAGATTATAGCACATGCACTATGCACTATTGGCATATCCTCTATTTTTGGTTCTGCAGCCCTAGCACATGTACACATGTGCCATTAGAGCATGTTCACCAAACCAAAAAGTCTTATCAGAAAGGAATGTTTCTTCCATTTTTAGACCTTTCCCTTTTGAAGTCCATTTATTTTGCCATCCCTGCAAAATATTTTTTATTTTTTAAGCACAAAACTCTTTCGGTTGATAAAAGCTCCCCCAATGATGAAGCTATAATCTTATTTTGAGTATACAGTGACATCCTCTCTTCCTTTTTGCCATCTAGTGCAGAGAACAGCAAATGACAAACATAACGAAACTACAGTTTTTTAGACTCACCATACCCACTTTTGCTACAGATACTACTCCAAGTGCTATCAGTCATTGCCTGCCCTCTCATTCGTACAACCACTTAGTGGACTTCCCAGCCCCAGATAAATTTCACAAATCTTCAGAAATGCCTTCAGATCTATTTTCCCACACGTTTCAAAGTTACTCTCATTTGATTTGATGCATAAAATGTTTGTAATACTTGCCCCAGTTCTATTCACTACCTACTTTCACGTTAACTCTCTTCACAATCGATTCTAAAGACATTAGGGCATATTCTCAAGAACGTGTGATAACCATCACAAAAGTCACTTAATGCAACTTAATGCGCAGTCTAGCACAAGAAAATAACACCGTCTTAACGTCCAATTCCCAACGTGGTGTCACCATGTGATAGTAGCATGACAACGCGCCAAATGACTGCGCAAAATCCAACGCACCTAACAAAAAATGCGAAACACGGACGTCAAAAGAGTTGCGATGTCCCAATGCGCGATACCAAAATCAACGATAACCAGCGATAGCCCTGCAAAACCCTTGCGCGATGAGGGAAAACGCACTATAAAAGCCAAAACAAACAAAATGCCAAAACCAATTCCAACAGCTTAGCACCTTGGATGCACTCGGACCAAGTTCAGAGGAGAAGCTCAACCCCACAAGCCCCACGGAGGATCAGCCAGGAACCCTGTGTTCGAGGAAGGGCAAGGAAAAGAGGAAGATGGGGTTCAGTTCTCAGGAAGACCGTATCATCATCATGGAGGTGATAGAACACTACCAACAACTGTTCGTCACCTCCACTTTGACACTGACAACACAAACGGAAATATGGCAGATCATCGTCACCAACATCAATGCAGTCGGAGTGGCGAGGAGGTCAAGAGGCCCTGGCATGATGTGCAAAGGCAGACCAAACAGAAGCTTGCCACCAACAGGAATGCAGCAACTGGAGGTAGGAGGCCTGTGGCACAGGAGGAGCTGGATGAGCTGTAGAAAATGGTGTCCACAGTCATCAGTATGGAGATGGTGGCAGGAGTCGGGGGCTGGACACAGCACAATATGACCTGACTCAACAGCAACAGGGTGAGTGACTACCAGGGACTGGGGGGACGGGGGAGATGGGCACAATGGCACACATGCACAATCATGTGAAGCACACCGCACACCCACAATGACAGTGAACATGTCCTTGATACCCTTGGAACAGTGCAGCACACATAGAAACACCAAGTAGACCCCCGTCCACATTGTGCACATATGGGCCCCCTCCGAATAACCAACAACACTACCAATCCATCGACATGGAGGTGGCCCAGTGTGGATCACATCCGTACAGGAGCAGGTCAAACTCTGACACATCAATGTGCACTTACAACCCATGCCGTCCAATACATGCAGCAGTCATACAATGCACAAGGCCACAAAATCTGTGCAGGAGCACAAATGACCCAAGTCGCAAACATCCCAGCCCCGAATAGCACACAATGCTAAGGGACACCACCGCAAAGGGACAAGGGTCCACGAAATCAGCGCTGCTGGGCTGACTCCCCCACAATGCAGCACATACACATAGCAACCACAGAACATCACCAATGATGGAAATGTGGGACAAAGTGCAACACCTACACCACAGGACAGAGGACAGAACAGGTTCCACTTGTGCAAAGCGGCAAAATACACGGGACCCTCTGTTATCATGCCCTGGGATAACACCTTCCACTGACCCCCAGAACACTCAGCAACATACACCTGGACCCCAACATGGACTGGCATATCTTCACTGGTGGACAATAACCCAGCACTCCTGCAGCAGACTGACTCTCCCTCTCCCAAATTACTTGCCGAGCCCACTCTGGTTGGCCCCTCATGGGCTCCCAAGTAATGTGGGCTTGGCATGGCCATTTACAGCTCCAGCTCCGGAATGCACCAGAATGTGAATAAAACATTCAAAATCACACAGATGTGTCATGACTATGTTCACTTAAGTGTGAAAGTGTGTATGTATGTATGGACAATGATTGCACAAGAAGGTACACCTGTATAAATGACATCAATGCACATGTTGAACCTTGAGCCACATGGCCAGTTGGATGTCTGTGAAGTTGAGTACTAGCTGTGGCCTCGTTGCACATTAACTAAAATCTTGCAACCCCCCAATGTAGGGACACGTCCATGTATTGAATAGGGCTGTATGTAGGAATGACCAATTCGGTAGCAGGCCAGAAGTGGTGTCCTACATCACATGTGTCACCAGAACCTCACATCACACACCTACTAACACACATCTGGGTGGACACAATCTGTTTTGATTCATAGCATTGCTCCACATGGTCAGAGGACAGACACCATACTCACATTGCTGGAGACACGTAAGTGCACAGACCTGCCAGCAACAATCCTGAACACAGTGTTTTGCTCACAGAGGTGGAGCAGGCAAAAGGGACCCACTCCCATTGTACAGGCATCACTCAGTCCTCCCTGTGTAGTGACGATGCTCATTGTAGCACACTATTCGTACATCTATTCAACACTCATCATATTTGGACAGTTGTGAAGTTGCGTGGACTTTATTGGCATGTGCGTGTCAGTACGGACAGGGCAAGGGCCACAACATGCAGAGACATGCTTGAGACACTTACACGCAGCATGGGGACATGTCGAGGTGCAAGACATGGCCGTGCAAAAATGTATACCAATCGTTACAGATGGCAACGGTCTCAGCCCATCTTGCCTTGCTGGACGAGTCATGTGATGTTTGGCATCTGCCTATTGCCCCGTGTCAGGGGACATGACTCTCAGCCTATAGAATCTGCATATTGCTGTGCCACTGGACTGCACCAACTGTCTGTGCTGCTGGCAGTGATTAGGTGGGAGGGTCCGACAAGGTCACATGTGCTACATTGCCATGTAGGTACTCCCCCCTAGCAGTATGTCCGATTTGTGAAAGTTGCCAAACGACCCTGTGCTGTTCCAACCATGGAAGTGCCTCACCTTGCACAGATATGTACACACCCGTAGTTCCTCGCACAAGCATGAGTTCATACAAAGGCAGACATGTCTCTTTTGTGGTGGGATATGTGGACATTCCCAACGATGCAACAAGGTGTTGGGACCTGTGCTGTGGGTGACAATCGATGTGGCTGCAGGAAAGTACTTACTCGCCCATGAATGCCAGCGCAGCTTCATGGGCAATGTGTTCCATTAGTATGTTGTTGTCGGGTTCAAGGAACACCAGGGTGACCCAATTCATTAACTGGTCAAGGGAGATGTGCTCAGTCCACGCCATTTCCCTAATCTTCAGCACAGCCCAATAGGGTAGCGACTTGATGTGGTCACTGCACACGAGGAGTTGTGCAATCTCCCATGCACAACTGCCAGCACATACGCCAAAGATCAGTGCATCCTATGCTCAGGTATTCTGGTGACACTCCTGTTCGTGGGACAACAGGGAGCACACTGCAGGTCATGATCCAAATCAACTACCATTGCGTTGGATAGGCAGACCTCCAGGTGGCACTCGAATGTGCAACATCGACAGTGGAACCAGGGCTGGACGCAGGTGACGTAGGCATTTGGAAACTCAGATGGTAACTGATTCGCAACACTTCCATCGGCTCAGACCCCAACAGATGCAGCAGTTTAGCATGGTACAGTTCCAAGTGTCAGGTGTTGTGCATGTGCCCTGGAATGCCTGCCATTGCGTTTGTTGGTCTTGTAGCACGGCACCCCTCAGACCAGCGGCAGTTCGGTAGATGATATGCCACAGCTCTGGGCAATGAGTTGTATGTGTGTGCAACGTTTGGACATATGGGTAGTTATTGACCCATGTGTCAAGGGCATCCCTTGCAGGTGTAGGTCGTGCAGGGACAAGTGTGAGGGGTTTGGGCACATTGGTTTTTCATTAGCGCTGTTCGTGCTGTGGGAGTCATCGGAGGCTGGTTTGGTATCTCACGCAGGTTGTGCCAGCGGCATTCAGAACCAAGGTCAGAGAGTCGGTTGGCCTTCCGCCTTGTGTGTATTAACAATGGAGCTTTCATTCCTGGTTTTAGTCTGACTACTGCTTGCATTTCGGAGATGTGATGTGAACTTCGTGCTGACATTGATGCCAGGCCTGTGATTTGGGGTGCACAAATTTCGAGATACACACAGCTGTTTGCATGGGCCAAGGGCTTGATTGGAATTGCACTCCTTGTTCAGTCTCTCTCTTACTCTCTCTTTCTTTCTCTCACAGACCTTTGCTGAGTGCCTGAATCACCTTCTTATCTTGGATATTGTCTTGCAGACTGTGACTCACAGATTGTTCAGGCATGCCCCACCATGACTCTTCACAATAGTTGTTTTGAGACAAATTAGTACGTGGCATTTTGTTTGGTCTTTCAATGGTGCATACATGACTCAGGATTTCTGTACTCACATGTGTGTTGATTGCTGCAATTGTGCAACATCAGGGGGTGATTTTTTCCATGTTTTTGGGCTGTTGATGTGCAGTGTCATGGTTCGGCTGTGGTGGGGTGTGCCCAGGGTGGGTGCAGGGGTTGTCCTGGGGTGGTGGTGATGGGTGTTGTGGCCCTCTTGGGTGTCCGACCCGCATGAACAGTGACTCCATGGCATATGTTGATCTTTAGGTGTGGCTCTGGGCTGGGTTCCCTTTTGTGGTGCAGGCTGTCGTCTGACTGTGCACCAGGTCAGAGCAGGTTTTAGTTTCCTGCTGCTAACGCACCTTATCGCATGTTTTTTGTTCTTATTGCCGATCTGGCTGGTCATTGAGAATGTTGGGGAGTGGTGTTGTCTCATTGATGATAGTTGCTGGGGTCGTCTGTGGCAATGATTTTGCGACTGCTATTAGAGGTAAACTGGTGCTATTGGCTGGTTGCACCAGCTTGTGAATGGGGTGATAGATTTATTGCGACTTTGGCTGCGATAAAGTGCCGTCAACTCGGCAATAGCTCCTTGAGAATATACCCCATAAGTCACTAAAATGTGTCTACATCATCCTTAGGTAACTAATCTCATAATCCTGCAATTACACTATCTTCACAACAACCCCTACATAAAATAATCAACACCAGTAATATATCAATAATATAAAACGTACGCAGGCATCCACTATCTCCACTCAATTACATATGTCCTTCATAACTAGTGTGCTCCCAAATGACAGATCAGCCAAAGTTCACCACTTTTTAAAGTCGTAACATACCCTCAACATCCTTCAGTTCCCTCAGTCTTGGCTAAATACACATTTTTGTGCACTGTTATATGCCACTCATGCCAACTCGTTTAAGGCAAATGCACAAATAAAGCATGTGCAGTAATCGATCATGCTCTGAAAATCAGAAGGTATTGAATAAGAGGAATTTGGCAGCTATTTTCCACACCTTTTTGAGGTGAACCACAATATTTCAAATTAGCTCATAACAATTGTTCAAAAGGAACTCGTTTCAAGAAAAATGTATCGTTTGCTGCAATGATATGATTTCTTGCAATGACTCTCACATGAGCATAAGAAGAGATCAACACAATCTTGAGATATAAATTAATTTCCACATTATAGCATTTACTTAATGTTTTCCAATAAAGGCACTTATTTTTTATTACATGTTGGGTATAGTCACTTCACTGAGGTCACGTTAGTCACCTTTTTCTTCAATTTTTCAATATGTTTGCAAAGGTTTATCAATACATGCTTTATGTGAGTTTATTTAACCTTTTTACTAAGCCTTCTTGCATTTAAAATAAAGGTTAATCATTTCGACTGAAGTGAGTACTAACTATAAATCTTTCTGGGCTATTTCATTTACAAAGACTAAGTAAATGTGGAAATTAATTTATATCTCAAGATAAAGTTTCTTTAAATGAGTTCCTTGTGAACAATTGTTGTCAGCTGATGAGCTATTACCCAGTTCACAAACATATGGGTTGCTCTTGTGTTTTTGAGATTACATTACTTCAAGGCACGCAACTGCAGGAACTACTTAAATGATATCACTCCCACCCTGACTGTGTGCCATAGAAAGGCAATCACCCAAGCATTTCTCCTGTTTTCTCCTGTCTCAGACTGATATGTTGACTTCAGGAGCTGTGGGGCTTCTGTTAGGCTTAGACATTCCCTGATATTGCCAGTCAGCGACGGTCAGCACAGGCAAGTGCGGTGGGGCATGGGAGGGGCGGGATGGGGATAAGTTGACAAACAACGGAATAGGTATAATCAAATAAATAAATAGTAGCTATTCCGTCAACTGTTGAAAAAAATAGCTGTTGTTGT
Organism: Lissotriton helveticus; assembly: GCF_964261635.1. Classification (NCBI taxonomy): domain Eukaryota; kingdom Metazoa; phylum Chordata; class Amphibia; order Caudata; family Salamandridae; genus Lissotriton; species Lissotriton helveticus. The sequence continues at coordinate 1,450,575,397 of NC_136061.1, read as the reverse complement.
TTCGCTGCCAGGGCTCTGCTGGGGGGCCCATTGTGGTCCTGTTGCTCCACTTTGACTGCCCTGGTGGGACCGTAGGCCCAGGGTAATTTTGCCCCACACCCGCATTTCCCAGACTATCGTCACACCCTGGTGTAAACTTCAAGTGCCAGGGTGAAACACGCCTGACTCAGGTGCTGGTGACGAGAGAGAGTCACCCAGTCAGTCTCACGCATAAAGTACCAACTCTCCCCCGCAGCGCGGGTTCCAGCTGTTGTTGTCTCGCTGCCAGGGCTCTGCTGGGGGGCCAATTGTGGTCCTGTTGCTCCACTTTGACTGCCCTGGTGGTACCAGAGTCGCAGGGTCATTTTGCCCCGCAACCGCATTTCCCGGACTATCTTCACACCCTGGTGGGAACTTCAAGTCCCAGGGTGCAACGTGTCTGACCCAGGTGCTGCAGACGACGGGGAGGCACCCAATCCGCCTCACGCATAAAGCGCCGACTCTCCCCCCGCAGTGCAGGATGCACCCGGGCAAAGCCCGGGCCAACGTCCGTCCAGTCCTGTCCTGCCCCCATCATTGGCAGGAAGAGGGCCATTCCCCTTGGCTGTTGTGACTTATGATTAGAAGCATCAGCAGATAAGACTTTCATCATCTTTTGTGCTCTTTCTCAATGTTACAGCAGGTAGCCAACCCTATTGAGATACTATTGCAACCAGAAGTCGCCCGCACTTTGAACTGTGGAGTCCAAAGGAATAGCAGACTGCATTGACTTTTGGCTTTCTTTTAAGTTGTTAACTGACCACAGGTGCAATACGATTGACGAGTGACGTCGAAAACCCGTGTGGAGTCAGTAGGGTTGCCAGATTGGCAGTAGGCAACAAAATGGGGAGGAGGGCAGACCCAGCTTGAGTCAAAATCACAAGTACATCTACACTGCCTCCAAAATCAATAGACAAAATGTTACAGAGGGCCATAGGGGTAGTGGTCTCCGAAATTGAGCTAACGGAACGGCGTTTATCAGTTACCCACGATCTATTTATTCTACCACCTGATTTGATCATGCTGCCAAATACGCCCCAAACCCGGCTAGACGTCCATCCCCTGCCATCTTCTTTGGTTGTTCTCTTGAGAAAGCATTGCGCAAGAGTAGAAAAACTACTAGTATCTCCAAGAACGGAAATCGCAAACAAACATCCGAGTTTGGACCCAAAAAGAAGAAATCTTGCAAGCGGAATATAGCTAGCCCAGAGGAGGGTGAAGAGCGAGAACAGACCACAGGTAGACCGCCAACAGTTAGTCCAGACAAGACCTATCAGTTATGGGCCCTGAATCTAATGGCAGATTTGCATAATAACTTGAGGACCACCATCATAGAAGAATTGGCCCCCTTTATCAGTCGTCTAGATAAACTGAAGAAAGCATTGGCAGAAGGGGAAGCTAGACTAATTGACTTACGAAATCACTCCACCTGCAAGTCCATAAGAGGGATTGATATAGGTTGCCAGGCGGCTAGTGTGTGTCTAATACCTCTGCCCAGGTTGGAGAAACATGCCCTTACGGGTCCCTCAACTAGCCGTGAGATAGGGGACCAGAGTGTTCAAATGTACCAGAGAGACAGGAGTGCTAGCCTCAAGCCCGGAGCCAAAAACAGGTCATCCTCTCCCAGGCATCGAGACAAACCTAGACCCCAAGTCATCAGTAAAAAAGTGAGGGGACAACCAGCACAAGAATATGGTGAGGGGAGGAACGCTTGTTCAAGTTCAAACCTGCCAAATATAAATCTTCCTCCTGCTTCCTCCCCGTATGTAGCTATTCTGACAGGTGTCCCACCTATCGAACCCAACACAATGGAAAGCCAACTCGAGTTGAGAAATAAATGCCTGTTCTGGCTCGCAAGATATAAGCATTTTAACTATGCCAGAGCTGGGGAGATTATAATGGCTTGAAGTGTAGGGTGAGTAGGAAATCGTAGAAAAAGCGAATCGGGTAAGTGTGTAGTCATTAATTTAAAAACCCAAACATTGTTACCAATCTATTTAAAAGCACCCTTAACTGCCACATCATTCCAACAGGCATGAGCCTGCACCCCTTGGACTTTTTTTTATCTACATCAGCAAATGTACCTAAGAAGCGGTGTACCTCCATTAATTCAAGTAATTGGCCTAGGGCCCTCACATGAGAGAAGCTGGGCTGCCCAAAATAGGCTTCTGTTATGTTCACTGTCACTTTAAAGGAACACTGTGTACTCTACATCATAGATGGAATGATGACATTCTAAATACAGAGTCAGTTGCTGTGGCTTGCTCTTGATGGTTGTTCGAATAAACCTGCTCTTCTAATCTATCTTGTTTACGAGCTTTTATCTGCTTCCCCTATTTAATATCCCGGTGAACAACAGATACAACACTCTGGAGGAGGTAGATTGACTGGGGGAGGGACCATATAAGGGTGGGGACTTACAAACGATAGGACGCAACCCCACGGGCATAGTGGGGTGCGGCCAGAAGCGAAAAACGAGGGGTAGTAGTTTAAGGCCCCCTCAGTGGACTGCTCTGGAAGGAGGTATGACAAAATCAAGCGGGGTTCCTGATGTTACATCCCCCGTCTCACTGGGTGACACAAGCAGAAACAAATAATTATAATATAATAAAAATACTACACTATATTTTCACAATTATAACAACCACTAAATTTAATGGCATTTACAATTAAACAGCATAACACAGTTAACACATAACAAAAGAAATTAAAAAAAATTTAAACAATAACTATTTTTATGTTTATTATTAATTAAGTATCTTCCTACCCTATACCTACACAAATTAAAGCCAAACCTAAAATGAGTTTATAATAGTTGCAAACTTTACAAAATGAAATATCAATGAAACAATAGTAATTAACTAATAATAAAATAATTATATTTAATTAACTTCCCACCCTTTATGCCAAGAAACCCCACAACTCGCATATATTATAAATGAACAAAAAACGTGATTACATACTTTGGATAATAAATAAAAAAATAATAACAATTAATTATTATTAAATGAGTTATATGTAATGTGTTTTTCACACTTCACTCTTAAAAACACAGCAACCACACCTAATATATAACTATAAAAACATTCTTTATTGCGTGATTTACACAACTATTTATCAATTAAATAATGAATAGTTTACATTCATTATTTATTATTATAATTCTTCTCCTTCACACCTGTTACCATTAGAAAAACAATAACCCACACCAAAACTACAGTAATATTTGTTTTTAATATTTACACAATGTACATAACTAATTATTATTTAATAATTAAAAAAATAATTATTAAATCATTATAATTACATTACTTTTCATTTTATATCCATACAAACCCCACAGCCTGCACTTAAAACTTAAAGTAATTAAAAAGATATACACAATTAACATAAATTATCAATTAAATATTTAATATTAAATTAATGATTAATTAATAAATATATTAATTTACTTCCCACCCTGTACCCCTATAAACGCCACAACATGCTATGGCACTAAAAATACAAACAAACTATTAGATTTAAAAACAACTAAGAATGTAAAAAATATTATCAATAATTACACATACAATTTATAAAATATACAATTCATATATATACTAAAGTACAGAAAAATAGTTTTAAAATTAAATTCTTAAGAACAATATTTTTGTAAATGTTATTAACAGCATGGACAATTGGTTTTTTTGTAACTCTTTTTATTAACGATCATCGAGTTACAAAGCTCATATCGATAGTACAATCTCTGTTCAGGCGTGACAAAATCTGACAATAATTATGGATATCTCACACAGTTAGGACAATTTCAAGGAGAAAGCAGGTCGTCTAGGGCAAATTGCTGAGGTGGAATACAAATGTTCCCTCTATACGAGTTCCAGGGCCCCCATCTTCAGGACCACTTTTTGGGACAGCCCTGAGCATCAAATACCATCTTTTCATGGAACATGCACCAATCCATACTTGTCTTCCATGCTCCCAGTGTGGGTGGAGCTGCAGCCCCCAGGCCTGGGCAATGTTCCTTTTTGCCACCATGAATCCCAAAGTGACCCATTGCGTTTGGTGTGTGTTTAGGTCAGTTAGCTCCCAGATGTTCAATAAACATCTACGGGCTTCCGGAAGAAGAGGCACCGCCAGGACCATCCCCACCAGTTCATGTACCTCCCTCCCGTAGGACTGCATGTGTGTGCATTCTCAGATAATGTATAGAAAAGTGCCCACGTGTCCGCAGTGCCTACGACAGTCCCCAGTGATTGCCCTTCCCATCTGCACTAGTCTAGGCCCTGTCAAATATATCCTTTGTAGGATTTTAAGTTGTACTAGTCACAGTCTTGCAGGAATTGCCACCACTCTGAGAGATGACACAGCATCCTGCCAGTCCTCGTCATCCACCTCAATGCCATCCGACACCCATTTTTGTCGTAGTAGTGGTAGAGGAACTTCCAGTTATAGATTAGTTTATTATAAATCAGCGAAATAGTCTTTTGTGGGAGGTGGTCGTCTAATAACCTACTTTTCAAGGGGGAGGAACCCTTGGAAAAGACAGAGCGTAAGGCATGTCATTCCTGCGTATAACGAAAATGCTCTGAGTCGGCCAGTTCATGATGGCCTTGGAGGGTGGCGAATGATTTTATATCATCCTTCTCCCACAGGTCTTGGATGCGAGAGATGCCAATCATATCCCACTTATCAAATACCTTTGTCGTCCACATGTGTCCCAGTTGCACAGAATGCCACAGGGAGGTGGCCAACATCAGTTTACCCTCCCATTCCAGGGACCTGTTGGCAGCGTGCCAAACAGTTTTCGAGTGCCCAGTAGGGCCTGTTAGTGGAGGCCAGGCGAGTTTGGAATATAGCGACCTATTATATTTCCCTCCCGGGAGAAGCCATCTGTCCATACGATAGCCTGGGTCTTCAGGGGCCCCATAGGTGCAGTGATCATAGCAGCCATATGAGGCGCCCAATATTATTTTTTGATGTCAGGGAGCGTGATGCCACCATCGTGCCATTTCAGGGTGAGTTTCCTAAGAGCTGTACGTGGTGTTCCACTCCATAATAACTCTCTCTTGAGGTGCTCGATTTCTCTAAAAGAGGCGAGAGGGACAGCGTCAAGCAAGTTTTGCAGGGCGTAGAGGAAGCGGGGGAGGGACATCATTTTGAATAGGGTGGCCCTGCCCAGGGGGGATAGAGGGAGAGTCTTCCAACTGGCTATATCATGCTTTAAGGAGATTGTTGTTGTAGCCGAGTGTAGGGTCTAATGAGATGAATATCCCTACATATTTAAACCCCGTGGTGCTGACTTGAACTGGACAGTTATGGGCTTGGTCTAGCATTCCCCCGTAAAGGGGAAACAGATGGGACTTAGTCCAGTTAATCGTGAACTCTGAATATCTCCCAAACACAGCCAACATGTCCAGTAGCACAGTTAAAAACTTTTGTGATCGGTTAGATAGAGAAGTACGTCATCGGCGTAAAGTGATATGCGATCCTCCCAATCCGGTGATCATCGAAATCCAAGGATTAAAGGGTCCCGTTGGATCCAGGACGCCAGTGGTTCTAGTGCCACTGCAAATAGGAGGGTGGAGAGTGGGCATCCCTGACGGGTGCCCCGGCTCAAAGCGAATGTGACCGACTGTTTGTTATTCAGTACTACCCATGCCAATGGTGCTGTGTATAAGAGACACACCCAACAAATGAACTCAGAACCAAACCCCAACTTCCAAAGCACTGTAAAGAGATAGGGCCACTTGATCATATTGAACGCCATAGTGGCGTATAAGGAGACCAGAATAGCAGGTTCATGTATAGTGTCCGCCCTGCCAAGAACCCAGTGAACACGGCGCAGGTTCAACGCTGTATTTCACCGTGGAATAAAACCAGACGGGTTATCCCCTGTCTATCAAGCGATTGATGAGATCCTCGGATTCTTTAAAGAAATCTTCCTTGAGAGAACAGTTTCTCCGAATGCGGAGAAATTGGCCAGAGGGTAGGTTGTCTCTTAAACCTCTGGTATGATGGCTCGTATACCTTAAGAGGGAGTTTCTTTCCGAAGGTTTCCTAAAGAGGGTGGTGTAGAAGTACCCTTCCATTTCTTTTATGCTGATGTCTAGAAAGTCAATAGACTCTCTATTCAGGTGCATTGTGAACTTGATGTCATCTGATTGGGTGTTCAGCCATTCCATGAAGGCATGTAGATCGTCTTCTTCGCCTGTCCATATCATAAGGACATCATCTATGTAACGATACCAGGTTGAAATCCTGTTTCGATATGGGTTATCTTGTGACAAAATCCACTGATGTTCATATTCCGACATGAATAGGATTGCCAGATCCGGGGCGAAGGCAGCGCCCATGGCAACTCCTTTGCTTTGAATAAAGAATTTGTTCTGAAAGACAAAGAAATGTTTAGTCATTGCGATTTCCAATAGATCCACGATGAATTCAGTAGGGACCCCTACTAGTTGTTCCCGCCTTTGTAGAACTCGTTTCATACACTCCAATGCAGGTCTCTGTGGGATGCTGGTGTATTAGGAGACAATATCCATTGTCACCAGGATTTGACTGTTTTTGTTGAATGGTGTATGGTCAATTAAGTTAATAACTTGCATGGTATCCCTGAGGTAAGTAGGGGTCGCTTCAGCTAGTGGTTTCAGAAATACATCCACATATTTGCAGAGCGGTTCTAGGAGGGATCCGCAGCCAGATATGATAGGCCGTCCTGGTGGTTTGACTGGGTTTTTGTGTACCTTGGGTAGTACGTATATCGTCGGTACCCTTGGTTGATCCACGTTAAGGTATTCAAATTCCTTCTTAGTCAAGAATCCCATCTCTAGAGCTTTGTTGGTAATTGCCAAAATCTCTGTCTTTATCTCCTTCGTAGGGTCTCTTACAGCTGGTCTGTAACTGATGCCATCCATCAGTTGGGAGTAGATTTCTGTCTTGTAATCCTCCACATCCAGAACGACTATGGATCCCCCTTTGTCAGCAGGTTTAAACACCACTGACTTGTTGTTCTTGAGTGTGTCCAACGCTGTCCGTTCCCCCGCGCTGATGTTATGTTTCACATATGATATGAATATGAATATTTTATGAGAGACTGATGCCATGGTAGGCATGAATGTTGAGGGGGGTCGTAGATTGGTGAAGGCCGTCGAGAGACCAGCGAGAGGGAAAGGCAGAGGCGGATCTTGGAACAGTCGCCCCAATCGAGGTCAGAACCAGCAGAACTGGGACGGAGGGAGGCAGCAAGGCCAGAATACCAAACAGGTCCGATTCCAACCAGAAGATCACGGGGAGAGAAGCACCAGGAGGAAGACGTACAGATGGTAACCGGGGGGACCCCCAGGACACTGCCTAGTTCAAGCCCGATAATCAATTTATCCAACCATACACTGACGTCAGAGGAGACCAGGGTCTATCTTTTGTACCTACATCCCATCCCAACAGATTCAACATACAAGCAGAACTCACCAGGTTCTTCAGAAAATTAAGATTGAAAAACTTTTTCACCAACAGACCATCAACTGCCATGACGGCCTCCACCAATCTACGACCCCCCTCAACATTCATGCCTACCATGGCATCAGTCTCTCATAAAATATTAACTTATGAGAGCGTGGTACTGAGGGACGTTCTGAAAACATGCGCAAAAAGATCATATGTGAAACATAACATCAGCGCGGGGGAACGGACAGCGTTGGACACACTCAAGAACAACAAGTCAGTGGTGATTAAACCTGCTGACAAAGGGGGATCCATAGTCGTGCTGGATGTGGAGGATTACAAGACAGAAATCTACTCCCAACTGATGGATGGCATCAGTTACAGACCAGCTGTACGAGACCCTACGAAGGAGATAAGGACAGAGATTTTGGCAATTACCAACAAAGCTCTAGAGATGGGATTCTTGACTAAGAAGGAATTCGAATACCTTAACGTGGATCAACCAAGGGTACCGACGATATACGTGGATGTATTTCTGAAACCACTAGCTGAAGCGACCCCTACTTACCTCAGGGATACCATGCAAGTTATTAACTTAATTGACCAAACACCATTCAACAAAAACAGTCAAATCCTGGTGACAATGGATATTGTCTCCTTATACACCAGCATCCCACAGAGACCTGCATTGGAGTGTATGAAACGAGTTCTACAAAGGCGGGAACAACTAGTAGGGGTCCCTACTGAATTCATCGTGGATCTATTGGAAATCGCAATGACTAAAAATGTCTTTGTCTTTCAGAACAAATTCTTTATTCAAAGCAAAGGAGTTGCCATGGGCGCTGCCTTCGCCCCGGATCTGGCAATCCTATTCATGTCGGAATATGAACATCAGTGCATTTTGTCACAAGATAACCCATATCGAAACAGGATTTCAACCTGGTATCGTTACATAGATGATGTCCTTATGATATGGACAGGCGAAGAAGACGATCTACATGCCTTCATGGAATGGCTGAACACCCAATCGGATGACATCAAGTTCACAATGCACCTGAATAGAGAGTCTATTGACTTTCTAGGCATCAGCATAAAAGAAATGGAAGGGTACCTCTACACCACCCTCTTTAGGAAACCTTCGGAAAGAAACTCCCTCTTAAGGTATACGAGCCATCATACCAGAGGTTTAAGAGACAACCTACCCTCTGCCAATTTCTCCGCATTCGGAGAAACTGTTCTCTCAAGGAAGATTTCTTTAAAGAATCCGAGGATCTCATCAATCGCTTGATAGACAGGGGATATCCGAAACGCCTTGTGAAAAGATCCCTAAAAAGAGCATGGTTCCAAGATAGATCTATACTATTGGTACCCAAGGCACGCACAACATCCAATGAGCGAATGATCTGTGTAACAACGTATTGCACAAAAAGTAATGAAATAAGAAGAATTGTCAACAAACATTGGGATCTGATTGCGGACACATTAGACAGCCATGAGCCACCGATGCATGCCTTTAAAAAGGCTAAAAGCATAAGGGACCATGTTGTACGATCATTGCTGGATACACCACAGGCACCGACAATCCAAAGACTATGGAACCTACCAGATGTTGTAGGCCATTTCAGATGCACAAAGTGTAAAGCATGTCCCACATGCTGGGAAACCAAGCAAATAATTTACAACAACCTCAATGTAGATCTTAAGTCTTTCACAAACTGCAACACGAGTGGAGTGATTTACGCAATTTTATGCCCATGTGACTTGATATATGTTGGACAAACTCAGCAAAAGGTGAAAAACCGAATATTCCAACACTGCAGTAGGATTCGCTGCTCAACGACTGGGGCACCACTTGTGGATCATTTCAGGGATAAAAAACACACCCCAGAATCCATCCGATGTGTGGTACTAGAGAAGATCTCCTTGGGACCACGAGGAGGCAATCTGAACTCCATTTTGAATATCAGAGAATGCAAATGGATGCATAAATTTAAGACTATCAGCAGAGGGCTCAATGAATTAGATGCTAACTTTGCCCAAATGGCGGGTCTAAATCCAGAATAAACACTATGTCCCACAGACTCACCTGACAGACCTGATTACCCATAACACAGGGTTTCCAAACTGTTTGAGTTCCATTATTGCCTTAGTCCCCATAGATGTCCTATACTTGCAACTTCAACATACAGGGATATTATTACCTTCATTACATGTCATGTTTATCATTGGGAGTTAATCATACTGTTTATGTTCCTTGTTTTGTGGCACTATACCAAATACAAGTTGTTTGATATCAAATATCACCATTATATCACAATATACATCTTCTATTGTGATCTAGGTGCTTCAACCGTGGTTCCTAATAAGAATGTACAACTCTCCTTAATCATGAATTGTATGATTTTGCGTTACATATGTGAATTTCTGCTTCATACGTAACACACTGCTCCCTGTGTTAATACATTAGTATTTTTTAGACTTTCTTGGCCCCATTCCGCATTCTTGCAGAGCCATTTTTGTAAAAACACATTCTCAATCGACTTAAACAAACTCTGCCTCGTTCTTGCTGTAATCGACCGACACCTCTTTTCTAAACCAACAACTCTTTAACCCTAACCCCCGCAGCCTCCTCACCTCTCGGCACCTTTGCAGACGCTCCCTTGCTTACACGGCGTGTGGTGACAGGGCTTTCTGCACCACTCGCCCGTGATTGGCCCAGAACAGGCGAGCCTCCCTTTACCATCAGTATTCAGCGGCGGCACCGCGATCATCCTCAGATGCATCGAGGTAGCTACGAGCGCTGACGGCGGCGGTTGCACGCCGAAGAGGTAAGAATAACAATGTTATTCCAGCATGCTAAGCACGACCCTGATATCGCCAAACCAATATCGATATCACCGACGAACTACCGATATACTCGATCTTTATCCCTACTCACTAAGTGTTTTCAATAACCAATGGGAATAGAACACACTTTTCAGTGCCATGGTTTACCAATTAACATTTCGGTACCACCGTTTACAATTACCATGAATTTTCGGCCTCACATCAGTTGTGGCCATCAACCAGTATGTAATACTCTCTCCTAACCAAGCGGCCCATTTTTGTTAATTCCCCAAAACGGCGCACGCCATGCATTGAACCCAAGGATTGTTTTTTGAAACCACACATGACACAGTGATGTCCACTCTCCAATGAGGAATACTGTCCAAGTAAGTCTTCCCCAGTTCTTTTTAATTGAAAGATCATGGCGCTTGAGCCAACCTCAGTCCTCTGAGACTTTTTCTCTCATAATTATGTATTCCAGAATCTCCGGGAGCACGCTCAGGCCCATTTAAAGACGCACAGATGGCGACCGTCCTTTGATGTATGTAATCCCTGGTTTTACTTTAATTTTAAGACAGTTCACCACACAACAATTTAACAATAGCCTTCGCATTATTTTATAGGCTCTCTATTCACTGTCCTGATGAAGACCCCAACATGAGGCATGAATAACCTTGAGCGTACATGGGGGTTGAAACGTAGACTACGCAAACCTCATACGCCATAGGACTCAAAGAACAAGAATTGATTTAACCTATGTGTGATGTATTTTGGGAACTCATATACTACTCTGATTGTAAAGGCGTTTTTGATTATGACGCAATGTTCTTAACCAGTCACACCACCTTTACCCAGTACCTCACTTCTCTTACACTTCCCTTCCCTTCCGCACTGAGAGCACCTGAAATGTAATGAATTCACAATTACATAATGATGTTGAATATATGTGACTCAATATGTTGAACAAACTACGGAAGTAAACCATTGCATAAATAAATGCAAAGTTGAAACTTGTAAACTGTTTTCCTATTTCGAGAATTATTCAGCTATTTTGGCATAATTAACCTGTGGTGTTTGTCTGTATAATACAGAATTTGTAACTCGGACCGCCCTCTTTTTTGTACTGTTTCACGGACCCAGGTCCTAGAGTTCTAAGGGCCAACCCCTTTATAACCCATATAAACAAAACTGGGCAACTACTGCCTGACCGGGTAGCAAGCTAACAGCTCTACCACAAAACCCCTTTTTAACGTTCCCAGCCAGAGAAGTTAATAAAATATCTTTTTTTCTACTAGCCAGGGAACTTTTAAGTTTTATTTTTACATTCACATATATAGGTCCCTACACTTCACTGATATCACCTACACTGCACTACACATAGTCTTTTGTCATAACAAAATCAGTGCTCCCACGTAGCCCGTAGGTCGCAGCACGCCCCGCCCCGTAGAGGGACGGGAAGACCCCCATGATGAAGCATGACACTAAGGGATTCTTAGTGTGTGAGGGGTATTTTAAAAGCACATAGTGCCCTCGTCTTGTCATCTGAAGAGAGAGCCTAGTTCCACACGTATAAAATAGATATTAATCACAAATGTTTTTTTTTTTTAAATTAGTCACTATTACACATTGATAGATTCCTGTTGTTTACATAACTACTGCGTGTAGCCACAGTAATGCACAACATAATACGGTTTTTGTTTAATAATTATGGAACATTAGTAATTTGTATATGTAAAGCGAACTACCTCCCATTTTGAGTGGTGGTAACGCACTTAACATTCACAAACGCACAGTTTCTCAATATAAAATTGTGGGTGCCTGACCTGTTAGGAAATTTGCAATTGGACTGCCGTCTGCAGATGTTGACTGGCTAGTGGGTGTAACACTCCACGACAAAAACAGCCATAGGCTATCATGTGTGAAAGCAAGGTACAAAAGCCAATGGATATGTCCTTATATTAAAGATTGCACATGTTGTGTAGATGTATGTGGCATTTCATTAAAAGGTCACTTGCTACCTAACACTGAAGCCAACTACACCTCCTTGCCTTTTGCTGCTGTTTCTGACCTCTGGGAGGTACAATGCCACGAAAAGCAGGTGCCAGGGCCCCAAACCTTTCTCTAGAGGTGGAGAAGTTGCTTCCCCAACATAACCAGTTGTACGGCTCACCAGAGCAATAGGTATGTGTTTAAAATGGAAATGTAATTCTAAATAAGTTTTTTTTAAAACACAGGCTAGAATGTCACTCTTCTTTACTGAGTGAAGAGTAGTGATTGAAGTGAAGTTTCAGTGCATTTTTAAAAACATTATAATCAGACAACACCACAACATTAGCATGTGTTGTGTGTTTGACACCCTATTTTTTTATTTGGTGTGCATTTCCATAAACATGTATATATATTTAATAATTTTATGTGAAATCTACCAAACTGTGCGCGTATCAAGAGAGAGAGAGAGGACTAGAAAGCTAGTCCGAGTCCCCGTGGTTTATATGTGTTATCAAAAGAGACTAGCTTAAATATGACCAATATTGTTAGGACTCTGATTAGATTTGTCATGGGCACCTCGTTGGTGAGTTCATGAAGCCCTCACCCACCAACCTGGTTGGTGGCATGCTTCATCATCGGGCCCACCCAGTGACACCTAATGTGTGCCGGGTGTGCTGCGACGCCTGATTACAGCGGAGCTGGTATTTTACTGAGAGTGCAGTGTGAGGTGTAAAATGAAGTGTGAGTTAAAACGGCTTGGCGAGGGTCCCAGTACCCGAGGGTAAATTAAATTTTAATAACTGGGCCCCCGTCAGCGGTTAAAATAAGGCTTGGGGATGTTTACTACCGGAGTACGAGGACGGTGCAACAGGTACAAGGCAGGCTCTGACCAGAAAAGCTGGTCAACCCCTTACCGCTTCACTCCTGGAAGCATTGGCTGCAAAATCTAAGTGCATATATGAGAAGGGAATCCCCCCTCTCACACTTAGAGAAACACCTTAGTGAGTGTAACACATAGCCTGGATTACACTCCTTTTTAACCTGCACTACACTCTATTTTAAAAAGGTCCTGAGGAAAGCCAGATTTAGTTTAAGGCACTGGCTGAAACATGTCGACCAACTGATGGATGTAGGAGGTAGTAACTCGCCTCCCTTAAACATCCCCAAGCCTTATTTTAACCGCTGACGGGGGCCCAGTTATTAAAATTTAATTTACCCTCGGGTACTGGGACCCTCGCCAAGCCGTTTTAACTCACACTTCATTTTACACCTCACACTGCACTCTCAGTAAAATACCAGCTCCGCTGTAATCAGGCGTCGCAGCACACCCTGGACACATTAGGTGTCACTGTGTGGGCCTGATGATGAAGCATGCCACCAACCAGGTTGGTGGGTGAGGGCTTCATGAACTCACCAACGAGGTGCCCATGACAAATCTAATCAGAGTCCTAACAATATTGGTCATATTTAAGCTAGTCTCTTTTGATGACACAAATCTACCAAACTAACATTGTTAATTTAGAAACTATATTATATTTTCCTTACAAATGAAAATCGATATATATGTTTTTTACATAGCAAATTAAATAGATTTTTGCTATTTGTATTATCTCACAAATAACCCAGACTAGATCAGGTGTCTCCAACGTGTCAAATGCGAGCTACCAGTAGCTCCCAGACATCTTCAGCGTAGCTCACAGCCTTGAGTTTATTTTTAAATAGGCACAGGTAAACTTTTCCTTTAAAAGTTAAGAGAAGGCTGAGTTAATTTTATGTTATTATCATCAGGCTGCAGATAGCAGGGCCTGACAATGAGCAGTGCTCAATCAGAATTATGACCCAGGCTGTGGCTGGGTCACAGAGGTGTACAACTGAACTCTTAAATAAAAGTTCTTGTCTGGCTAATATTGGCACTGTGAACAAAATGATGTTTCTAAATGCTTATGGAAGAAAATGAAAACGGAAAATTACCTTAATGATTAAGTTAACTCTTCATTTCAATTTTATCCCATTTAAAGGTGTCAAATTTACAAACACCAGGTATCTTACACACCCAGTGTCCAGTAGAGACTATGCCATAATTATAACGGAAAAATACAGCCATTTTGTTTTTAAATGACAGAAATTTAAAGGACAGAAAAATGCTCCATATTATGAACCTTTTTTACAATTTTTTTCCTGCACTTTACATTTCTCCCATTTAAAAATAAAGGTAGTATGTTTGTTTCATACATGGTATGGTGCTACATATGGTGATAGGTTTGTCCTGTGCTGCCAGTACACATGACACAGGCTCTCAGTCACCCATACAATTAAATCCCATTTATACACACACATGTTCATACATAACCATAAACGCTCTATAATTTCCACACATGGCAGCCCTTTCATAGAGCCCTTAGTCATAGTATTTGGTTCAAACCATAGTATCTGGCTCAATGGAAAGTAGGCTTACATTCAATGCAGCTGGGTGTAGGGGTGTCTGGTAACAATGCATATGTTGTTTAGCCTTCAGTACCTCACAATGGTTTTTACTAATCATAAGTAGCTCTCACTACAGAAAATGTTAGCGACCTCATGCCTACATTATGTCACTGAACATATGAGCGGTCCACAACCGCCTTTTTTTGGGGACACACACAGTGGAGACCACCAAGAGGCAGAGGCAGAGGAGGTTCATGGAACAACCGCCCCACCCGGGGTCAGAACCAACAGAACTGGGACGGAGGGAGACAACAGGGCCAGAATCCGAAACAGGTGCGTTTCCAACCAGAAGATCACGGGGAGAGAAGCACTAGGAGGAAGACTTACAGATGGTAACTGGGGGTCCCCCCAGAACCACGACCAGAGTCAGCCCAATAATTAATCTATCAAGCCATACACTAATGGCTGAGGAAACAAATGTACTCTGCAAAGGGCTATCTTTTTGCAAGCCACGAACATGAGCAGCAACAACACAAAGGGGTAGTCTTTCCACCCTGACTATTCCCACAGGTGCTCATCATTACCTTGTTAACCATAGTATAAAAAGCCCACACGTCGACAGGCTCATTCTACCGGAGGACGACGGCGGGACAACAGGTACAAGGCAGGCACTGATCAGAAAGACTGTGAGTATGACAAACCTGACAAGCCTCCAAACAACAAACTGGGTAAGCGCTTCTTTCCTTACAGGTCCCTAACCCCTGCAGCCTATCTCTTTTTCTCCCATAGGGTCATCCCCTTACCGCTTCCCTCCAGGAAGCCTTGGCTAATAACCCAAAGCGTAAGAACAATTTTCTTGCGCCCTGCCACACTAAGTCAACTCCTTACAGTGTGATTTTCGTGTTTTAGCCACACCACGCTCCTAATTAGTCGCGTATTTTCACTCTGATGGCACCACCAGTACCATCACACCTAGCCGACTATAGTCCTCTCACCTTGCACTATAGATCCGGCCACCAAAGCATTGTTGACCATATGTCTAAATTGACTACTGACTCTCTCTATAAATGTTTTGTCCTTGTCCTTAATGTTTGTTTGTACAGGTATGCATGAGAAGGGAATCCCCCTCTCACATATAGAAAAACGCCTTAGTGAGTGTATCACATAGTCTGTACCACAACACTAAGTCTGTTTTATTTCACCACACCTTTTAAAAAACGGTCCTGAGGAAATCCAGAATACTCTAAGGCACTGGCTGAAACATGTCGACCATCTGAAGGACGCAGGGGGCAGTAACTCGCCACCCTTACGCGTCCTGTAGCCTTACTTTTAACCGTTGGTGACGGCCCAGTTATTAAAATTTAATTTACCCTCGGGTACTGGGACCACCACCAAGCCGTTTTAAATCACAACTCACTCAACCTCACTCACTGCACTCTCAGCAATATACCAGCTCCGCTGTAATCAGGCATCGTAGCAGACCCGGGACATACAAGGTGTCACTGGGTGGGCCCGATGATGAAGCATGCCACCAACTAGGTTGGTGGGTGAGGGCTTCATGAATACACCAACAAGGTGCCCGTGACAGAACTAATTAGAGTACTGCAACACTTTGGTCAACTTAAGCTAGTCCTCTTTGATTAATCACTAATAAACCCTCGGGGACTCGGACTAGCTATCTAGTCCTCTCTCTCCCTCTTGTTACACGCATATATAGGCAGCGCACAGCTGCGAGAGTCTGACAACATCACCATGGCCAAGAACCATGGCCTTACCTTTACGGAGGAGGAGGTCAACGATATTCTCGCAGACCCCACTTTTCAAGTTGATTTCAACATCGCTAATTCCATAGCCCAAACAACTGACTGGGAGACCCTCACTGAGAAAAAGAGAAACAGGATCCGCACCATCCTCCATGGAGTGATCCTACCCCAATATGTCAAAACCAACACGGCCCCAAGAGGACTGATTGTCACCAATGCACCCAGGATCTTCCTAGATGACCCCACCTTCAGAAAGGACTGGGCCCAGATCGCCTGGCACTGCACCAGGGACTGGATGATACTTATTATAAAAACTGCCGAACGCCTTTCAGAAGCCATCGTAATTGAAATCCAATTAACAGAAAGCCACTTCAAAACAACCCTAACAGCCTACAAAAAGAAATTACACGACCAAAATAAAGAAATTAACGAGTACAAGGAGTACCTGACCCAAGCTAAAATTAAGAAATTTGAGAAAGACCTCAAAATATTTAGCTATGCCAAAGTCTTTCCATACTCTGAAGAAGACTTTACCCCACCAGCCAATAACTCAAATGCCTCAGACTCCTCAGCAGATGACAGTTCCGCATCCAGTGACTCTAGCAACAGGTCACACAAACGGGGTGGCAGAGGCCGCCGCGGACAACGCTGGCCAAACACCTGGCAGGGAGGACAACCTGGACATTACTTCGGGCCCCCAACGAACTTTGGCCCAATGCAAAACCCCTACTTCGGATACCAGCCAATGTATACACCTGGCCCCATGCCCTTATTCCCAGGAAACCACGGACCCCACATGCCTCCTTTTTTAGGACAGGGCAGAAGAACACGCAGAAGGAGAAGACACAACCCGCAACCACAAGTACACTGGGCCGAAGACGGGAACCCAGTGAGCGCGAACACTCGCCAGAAGGCATCCAGCCAACCGGGAACCAGCAAACCATAAACCAAGCAACCCATGAGTCCATGGTGTTTAACCTTTCTAACATTTCACTGACACCCAAACAGGTCTCAGTACTAGAAAAGGGACTATCCTTCGTGCCAACGACTAGATTGGACAAATTCAAACTGCACGTGGAACTGGCGGAGTTTATGAGGAAACTAAAACTCAAGGCCTTCTTCGAGAAACCCTCGAGGGACGACTCAACTCCCACTGAAAACCCTAATATCACAGGCCTGAGGACCAAATCCACCTTCACCCCGCCACCCTCCACAGTGCCCCCAGAGATCACCACTTTTGAATTGGCTGTTTACAATTATGTCGAGAACCTAGAACCAACCAACCACTTCAACAACCTGTCGAAGGAAGACAGAGAAATCATCCAGGAACCCAAAAACAATCCCTCCATCATAATAAAACCTGCCGACAAGGGAGGAGGCATTGTGCTCTTAGATAAACAGGACTATGACACCGAATGTCGCCGACTACTAAGCGAGCAAAGAAACTATAAAAAACTGGAACATGACCCAACCAACTCACTAAAAAGCACTATCCAGGCACTAGTGAAGACCGCCCATCAGGCGGAACACATCTCCAAACAAGAAGCAGAGTACCTCTGCCCCCAAAAGATAAAAGTACCATACTTTTACACAGTACCAAAAATACATAAAGGTATTCTCCCCCCCCCCGGGCAGACCTATAGTGTCTGACATCAATTCCCTTCTGGAACCCCTATCTCGTTATTGCGATTTCTTTCTTAATCCACTGGTCTAGCAAACACCCAGTTACATCAAGGACACCAAACACTTACTACAAGTCATCAACAACACTGAATTCAACCCAGAAACCCAACTCCTGGTGGGCCTGGATATTGAAAGCCTATATACCAGTATCCCCCAGGACGCCACCATCCAAGTCCTGAGACAGGTACTCATGGAGTCCCCATGGCCACACGGCACACCCAGAGACTTCATCCTCCAATGTGCCACAATAGCACTAAAGGAAAACTATTTCGAGTATGAGGGAATCCTGTACCTCCAAACAAACGGAACTTCAATGGGCAGCGTCTTCGCCCCCAGCGTGGCAGGACTCTATGTCCACCTCTTTGAGCAGACCCACATCACCCACAACACCAATCCCTATACCGGGAATATCCTCACATGGCGTCGATATATTGACGACATCCTTATGATCTGGCAGGGATCAGAAATACCTCTACAACTCTTCCTCACTTGGCTCAATGAAAGAGACCTATACCTGAAATTCACAAGCACCTCAAGTGCAAGCCATTTGGCGTTCCTTGATCTGAACATATGGGCCAAAGATGGCCAATTGATCACTACCACCTATTATAAGCCTACCTCAAGGAACTCACTCCTCCACTACACAAGTTTCCATCCCCGCCCTTTAAGGGAAAACTTACCATTTGGGCAGTTTCTGCGTATACGCAGAAACTGCACTCAAGCAACCGACTACAAAAATCAATCGGCAGACCTGTCTAAAAAACTGGAGGAACGAGGCTACCCCCGGGCCATCATTAACAAAACCAAGAAAAGAGCCAGGAACCAAAATAGGGAGGCCCTTCTGGAAACTGTACCCAAGGACAAGAGTGACCAACCCATCACGTGTGTCACCACATTCAACACAGCCTCCAATGAGGTGGCGAAGCTCATACGCAGAAACTGGAAGATCCTAAACTCTGGACAATGACAATGGGAAACCCCTAGGTTTGCCTACAAAAGGTGCAACAAGCTGAAAGACCAACTCGTGAGCACCCGCCCCAGACCCTGACCAATAGAGAACCCAACACTATCCTGAATGCGTGGGGCCTACCTAAAATTTCTGGACATTATCCATGCAATGACTGTAGCGTGTGCCATCTTACCAGCTATACGAAAACATTGATACTAGAACCAGACAAAGTGTGGACTCAATGCAGCCACACAAACTGTAATTCACGTAACGTGATCTACCTACTTACCTGCAGATGCGGCCTCAGATACATCGGTATGACTGCCCGCAAAATAAGGACTAGAGTCACAGAACACAGGAGCACAATCAGGTGCAAGAAGAACATTAGCAAATTGACCAGTCATTTCATCACCCAGGGACACACCCCCAATGACCTGACCTGGACCATCATCGAACAACTACCGGAACTGGCAGTGGATAATGTGAAGAAATTACTCAGTAAGGAACAACGCTGGATATATCGCCTATCCACCCAAACCAATGGCCTCAACGACGCCATACCGTGGAACTCAGTCACACCCTAGACCTACACTAGTCACAGTTACCTCGCCTTTGTACAGTGGTGAGTCCCCCGTGCCATAGTCCCTCTGTACATAGACATAGATCATGCGCCCCCTTTATGTGCACCACTAGGCTGCCATAATCATGGGCACATGCTTAAACCCCCTTAATACTGCCATGTCAACTTTAGCGCGCAGCGCCCAGCAGCGCCTGTGCATTACGCAGTGATTAACTGGCCGAACCACTCTGGGACGCGGCGCGTCTCACAGGCATGTTTCCCCAACATTAGCGCATACGTGGCCAACGCTGATCCCTTCGCGCCTGCGCAGATAGACCACGCCACACCTAACACGGGTGTTGCCACTTTCCCCGTACCAACGGCGGCATATATTACTTGCTAAATAGTTGCTACATGTACCTTAATTACTTTATCGCGCTATCATACCGAGCATGCGCAAAAGACTATTGTGCAAAGCATGAGCAGTAACATTATAATCACGCTATCATACTGAGCATGTGCGAGAGACTAGTGTGCAAATCATGAGCATGAGCAGTAACATAACAATCGCGCTATCATACTGAGCATGCACGAGAGACTAGTGTTCAAACCACGAACATGAGCAGCAACAACACAAAGGGGTAGTCTTTCCACCCTGACTATTCCCACAGGTGCTCATCATTACCTTGTTAACCATAGTATAAAAAGCCCACACGTCGACAGGCTCATTCTACCGGAGGATGACGGCGGGACAACAGGTACAAGGCAGGCACTGACCAGAAAGACTGTGAGTATGACAAACCTGACAAGCCTCCAAACAACAAACTGGGTAAGCGCTTCTTTCCTTACAGGTCCCTAAACCCTGCAGCCTATCTCTTTTTCTCCCATAGGGTCATCCCCCTACCGCTTCCCTCCAGGAAGCCTTGGCTAATAACCCAAAGCGTAAGAACAATTTTCTTGCGCCCTGCCACACTAAGTCAAGTCCTTACAGTGTGATTTTCGTGTTTTAGCCACAGCACGCTCCTAATTAGTCGCGTATTTTCACTCTGATGGCACCACCAGTACCATCACACCTAGCCGACTATAGTCCTCTCACCTTGCACTATAGATCCGGCCACCAAAGCATTGTTGACCATATGTCTAAATTGACTACTGACTCTCTCTATAAATGTTTTGTCCTTTGTCCTTAATGTTTGTTTGTACAGGTATGCATGAGAAGGGAATCCCCCTCTCACATATAGAAAAACGCTTTAGTGAGTGTATCACATAGTCTGTACCACAACACTAAGACTGTTTTATTTCACCACACCTTTTAAAAAACGGTCCTGAGGAAAGCCAGAATACTCTAAGGCACTGGCTGAAACATGTCGACCATCTGAAGGACGCAGGGGGCAGTAACTCGCCACCCTTACGCATCCTGTAGCCTTACTTTTAACCGCTGGTGACGGCCCAGTTATTAAAATGTAATTTACCCTCGGGTACTGGGACCATCACCAAGCCGTTTTAAATCACAACTCACTCAACCTCACTCACTGCACTCTCAGCAATATACCAGCTCCGCTGTAATCAGGCGTCGTAGCACACCCGGGACATACTAGGTTTCACTGGGTGGGCCCGATGATGAAGCATGCCACCAACTAGGTTGGTAGGTGAGGGCTTCATGAATACACCAACAAGGTGCCCGTGACAGAACTAATTAGAGTACTGCAACACTTTGGTTAACTTAAGCTAGTCCTCTTTGATTAATCACATATAAACCCTCGGGGACTCGGACTAGCTATCTAGTCCTCTCTCTCCCTCTTGTTACACGCATATCTTTTGTACCCACATCCCAGGTTAATAAATTCAGTATCCAAACGGAACTCACCAGATTCTTTAGGAAGATACGATTAAAAAACTTTTTCGGGGGGGCGTGGCCAGGCGCCAACGAAGATGGCCGCCTAGCACCGGAGCTCCGCCGGGACGACCCTGTCCCCGAAGAAATCCGCCTTTAAATCCTGGCCGGAGCGCCCTCTGATAAGCGCACCGGCCCCCTGAACAGTTCCGCAGCTGATCCGCTTCTGGAACGGAGAGCGCACTCCCTGCAGAGGCGAAACGCCGCTGCGTTCGTCTCGCGGGCGGGCTCGTGTTAGCGGCCGGAGCCTGGATTCGGAGCTGCCCAAAATCGAGGCCCCGGCTTGCGGCCTACATCTCGGCGGCCGGAATCGGGCCTAATCTCCAGTGCCTCGGAGGGGGGTGGCCCCGAGCTGAACACCGCCTGGACACACGGGCAGTAAGGGGGGGTGGAGAGCCCGACGTAGGTGCCGTGACAGCCTGAGTCCACAGCGCTGCCTGCTGCCGAGTGACATCGGCCCTCGACCACACTCCGGAGGTGAGCGCTGGGCATTCGGAAGGGGCTACGTAGCGCCGGCCACTGTGGGGGAGAGCCCACCAACTCAGCTCACGGCCAGGCTCCCACACTTAGTGCCGCCACCCGAGGGGGGGCCTATCGCCTTCAGGCCGCGCCGGGGGTGAACTCGCAGGGCCCAGCCAGGCAGCTTACAGTGGAGAACTGCAGACCCCAGCCCACTCCTAGATTGACGACGGGACGCGGCCTACCTTGACGGCCATACTCAATTGCCGAGTGGGAACAAGTGGGCCGGACGCCTACCGCAGGCCGGAGCTGTGAGATCCACCGACGTAAAGGCCAGACTCCTGCACAACCGATACACGCCAGCCGGGAACAGAGGTGACCGCCGCCGACTCATCCTGCACCATCTTCGGCCGAAGCGGCTCTCCAAGTTTTTCACCATCGAGAGGGCCCACCGAGCCCTGCTCCCCAAGCCCAAGCCTGGCGCCCCGCCGCGCACCATCATCGCGAAAATCCTGAATTACCGTGACCGGGATGCCATCCTACAAGCGGCCAGACAACAGGGGGACCTACAGTATGAGGGGACCACCATCAGATTCTTCCCCGACTTCACCTTGCAGGTTCAGCAGGAACGCCGCTCTTTCATGGGGGTGAAGGCAGCACTCAGAGAGCGAGGAATCAAGTACATGATGTTCTTCCCCGCGAAGCTCAAGATCATATTTGGAGGAAAATCCCGCTTCTTCACCTCGCCGGAGGCGGTCCAGGAGTGGCTCGACGAGCAGGCGCCGGAGGCACCGACAACGCAGAACCGGGACGTCTGGAGGGAACCTGGGGCCCCTTCCCCCGGGTCGGCGGATGGGGGAGCTGCAGGGGGCGAACAGAGCCAAAGGTCGTGGCGCTCCAGATCCAACAGTCCTCGTTGGGACTCCCACCGGGACAATCCAACACGTTGAGGCGCCAGACAGCATCTGCCCGCCACTTGGCCATGACTGCGCTGACGTCAACAGCGGTAAGACTCCTACACTGCTTTGGGGTGCGGGCACACCTACCCATGACTATTGTAAAACTGGGCTGATCGCCGCATTTCCGTAGACTTAAGGGACTTACATGTCGGGGACACGGGAATGGCGGCTGGAGTTGGGACTGGCACACGTGCCTACTACCAGAGTTCCTCGGGGGGGAAGTGGTTTACTCTCTCCGGGGTGGGATGGGGACGACAGGCGCTCTGCTAATTGGGGTTGTGGGTAGTTCGAAGCCTACAGAGCAGGGGGCAGGGTGGGGGGCTAGTTCACTGTGGGGGGGGGTTCTGCGGGCCGGGAAGGGGATTGAGAAACAATTTTCCACACACGATTATTCTGTTTGCTTTACATATTACTGTTGGGAGGGCAATTGGGGGGGGGGAGTGTTTTATGGTCATGTGTAGTTCTTACTGTCAGACTCGGCCCGAGCGCTGGAAGGCGACCACAGTTTGCCTCACACAGTCACGGTTATGGCTAGACGCTGGGAAAAAAACCTCAAGATTGACTTGGGCAAATTGCTGCTTTCTCTTCCTGATGGTCGACTCGTGCTGGGGGGGGACTACAATGCTGTTTTTTCGGGCACTTTAGACAGACACCCACCCGGAGACACACCACAAGGGCAGCAATGGCTATCCACCTTCCTAGAAGCCTTCGGGCTTACCGATGTCTGGCGACTGCTGCACCCGACTGATAGACAGTATACCTTCTTCTCCGGTCCCCATGGCACATTCTCCAGACTGGACCACATCCTCACCCTACTAACCCAAGACGTGACGGTACACGACGCAACACACTTACCGCGAGGCATATCTGACCATTCACCAGTTCTCGCTCACTTCACGTTTGGGTCTCGGCAAGAGGGCTGTATAGCGCCCATCAGCGCATGGCACCTTAAATCGGAGGATACTAAGAAGGCGCTCACAAAATCGATTACCCAATACTTCGATAGTAATGCAGGTTCAGTGGACTCCCCTGTCATCCTCTGGGAGGCCTTTAAAACAGTAATCAGGGGGGAGGCACTGTCGAATATAGCCGGGAAACGGAGGGAGAAAGAGCGCCAGGTCACTGCGGTAGAAGCGGACCTGGCGGCCCTAGAAAAGGAGGCAAGTACAACTAGAGCGCCTGCTATACGCCATAGGCTAAGGCTCAAAACGGCTGAATATAAAGAACTAGTCACGCAAGACGCTCAAAGGGCAGCCAGACACACGATGGGCAGGATATACGACCAGGGCGACAAGGCCGGGAAACTGATAGCGTGGCTGGAAAAAAAGCAACAGGCCACCAGAGTGGTCCCCGAAATCCTGACGGCGGAGGGGACGACGGTAACAGAACCCCGGGAGATAGTGGCAGAATTTGCGCGTCACTACAGGCAAGTATACAGCCGGGTATCGGACCGCCCGGAAGAGGACTCGTTGGCCCTCTTGGCGGACATCCAAATGCCCTGCCTGTCAGAGACGGAAAGAGAATCCATCGAAAGCCCGCTCACTCCCTCAGAACTGCAGCGCGCAATTGTAGACTTACGCCCAGGCAAGGCCCTGGGGCCGAATGGCCTCCCGATCGAGCTCTACAAACTGCAACCAGACGCCCTCAGTAAGCGCCTTAAGCCCATGTTCGACGAAAGTAGGGAGAATGGCATCCTGCCCAAAGAACAGCGGCTGGCTACTATTGTGGCGATCCCTAAGGAGGGCAAACCTAGGGAACTGTGTGCCTCCTACAGGCCGATCTCGTTGATCAACGCGGAGCCGAAAATCCTTGCCAAGGCGCTCGCAAATAGACTCCAGCCGGTCCTGGCTACCCTGGTCCACCCGGACCAGTCAGGGTTCATGCCCCGCCGTAACACGGCGCTCAACATTCGCCGCCTGCACGGGGTGCTCGGTCAGAGACATAAACTGCAAGAGGACGCGGTGGTGGTCTCCCTCGACGCCACCATGGCATTCGACACCCTTGAATGGCCATACATGATCGCAGTGCTGCGCAAACTGGGATTCGGACCAAACTTCATATCGTGGGTGCGCCTCCTCTACGCCGAACCTCTGGCCCAAGTGGTCGTGAACGGGAAGGCGTCGGCAGTCTTCACCCTTGAGAGGGGGACCCGACAGGGATGCCCTCTCTCTCCCCTCCTGTTTGCGCTTTCACTCGAGCCTCTCGCGGCCTGGATAAGGCAGGACGTATACCTTAGAGGTATAGCCTGGACGGAAGAATGGGAAGACAAGATATCCCTTTACGCCGACGACATCCTCCTGTACCTGTCCAGACCGCGTAGATCCATCCTGGCAGTGCTTGACATCCTCACCAGCTTCGGCCGAAACTCAGGGTTTCGAATAAACTGGAGTAAATCACATCTTTACGTGCTACGCGGAGACCCCCCCGAGACTACCGGCCACCTGCCCCTTAACGGTGGCAACGGACGGATTCACATACCTGGGAGTCTTTGTCTCCACTAACAAGACCTTGCTATATGAGCGCAACCTACTCCCTCCCCTCAGACGGCTCCAGCGGGAGGCGAAATCCTGGCAAACTCTTCCACTGTCGTTGTTGGGCCGGGCGGCCCTATTTAAAATGGTGGAGTTGCCTAGGTTCCTCTACGCGCTACAGAACTACCCAGACAAAGTGCCCAACGCGTACTTTGTGGCGGTGGAAGCGGCGCAACGTGAACTCTTGTGGGCGGGCACGCCCAGGATCGGACTACATAAACTCACACTAGGATGGTACGATGGTGGGATCGCCCTTCCCGACATCCGCAAATACTATTGGGCAGCACACCTCGCAGCCATTAACCAAGGGACATACAGTAGTGGGGATGACCCCGGATATGGGATGGACAGGTGGCAGCTCCCTGGGGGGAACTACGAGGCTGCGCTCTACTCAAGGCCGGGGAGATACCAACTTACCGGGCCGACCCAGCACTCAGTTCAAATTTGGCACATTGCTCACAAAAAGCTGGGATGGTCGAATGTCCTCACCATGTCCACGCCTCTGTGGGCCTCTGAAAAGCTGGGCACTCTGGGGCGCACCAAAGGGTTCCGCGGCTGGGACCTGATAGGGATTTCACACGTTAGAGACCTCTGGGGACCAAAGGGTGTCCACACGTTTGCGCACCTACGAGACACATACGACATGGCGCGCACTGAGTACTTCCGATACCTACAGGTACGACAATCACTACAAGCGAATATCCCACCAGACACCACCTTGCCCCTAGCCTCTCCACTGGAGGATAGACTACTTGACAGACACCTCCCAGAACATGCCATCTCCCTCACATATCGCAAACTAATTAACAACCCCCCTGACTCCTTACTTCCTCTGAGAGACAAATGGGTCACAGACGGGCTGGAGATAGATGAGGAGGAGTGGTCTCACGCACTAGCCTGACCCAGGGAGGTAGCGATCTCGGCCCGACTAAGGCTAGTCCAACTAAAAATCCTCCATAGAGTATACGTTTCCTGCACTAGGCTGGTGGCGATGGGGAAGGGTGGAGAAGGTCTCTGTAGAAGGGGTTGCGGAGGGAAAGGAACCTTCTTCCACATACTATGGGAGTGTCCAAATGTGCAAAGATACTGGAGGAAAGTGGTCCACTGTATGCAGGAGGTTCTGGAGGTAGAACTTCGCCCTGAGGCCAAACGATGCCTCCTGAACATATGGGAACCCACGGACCTGTCTTCCAAGGGGAGGGTCTGGGTAACACTTGGGCAGATGGTGGCAAAGAGAACCATAGCAAGACTCTGGGGAGCCCCTCATTCCCCGACACTGAGAGAGTGGCGAAGCGACATGGACTGGTGCATGCTGCAAGAAAAGACAGTCTATGAGACAAGAGGCTGCCCCCGCAAATGGAGCGATATATGGTCCTGCTGGAATGAATTTAGAGGTAACATATGTGAACCCCCCCTGGCTGCACAGGCTGGGCAGGAAGACATAGACTAAGATCCCTGTCACATGGGAATACCAGATGGATGGGTCTATTGCCACTGCGCCTGTGGCGCTGGTACTGCGCTGAGACTGATGTAACTCACTGACCAATGTTTCTTTGTTTCTAGGTTACGCGTGGGTGGGGGGGGGGAAGGGTTTAGAAGTTGGGTTTGTTACAATGCACACCTTTGTTCTACTGCACGACATCCTTCAATGCGCTGCATATTCAATGGCACAGGCTGATAACTGCTCCTCTCACTACTCCGTCTTTTCGCCGCCGGGCCTCAGGGATGCCGGTTTAAGGCTGTGTCTGAATACTTGATTACTCTCTGCTGATTACAGGGTAGCCGCCGGCCTCCGGGTTGTAGGCGTGCGAAACAGTGTATTGAAGTCAAAACTAATAAAAGCAGTTGAACTATAAAAAAAAAAAAATAATAAAAAAAAATAATAATGGCACTATGCCACGTATAATTGCTGCACTACAACAACTAGAAAAAAAAAAAACTTTTTCAATAATCGAGCATTACCAACCATGACGGCTTTTACAAATCTACGTCCACCATCAACGTTCATGCCTACCATGGCATCAGTATCACATAGGATTTTGACATATGAGAGCGTGGTACTAAGGGACGTTCTAAGAACATGTGACAGAAGATCTTATGTCAAACACAATATCACTGCAGGAGAACGGACAGCGTTGAACAGGCTAAAGAACAATAAATCAGTTGTGATCAAACCAGCTGATAAAGGGGGATCCTACCCCTACCTACAAGCGGATTACTACAGGCAGGACACCCAGGGCCGCTTCTTTTACAGAGGGAGAGGTGGATATAGAGGAACACGCAGGTTTACCAACTTCTCTGATTCCTCATACAGTGGCGAGAGTGAAAACGAACAAACTGGACCAGGAAACTATTCAGACCAAGACCAATGGTGCCAGCCACCTCAAGAACATATGAGCGGTCCACAACCGCCTTTTTTAGGGAACACACAGTGAAGACCACGAAGAGGCAGAGGCAGAGGAGGTTCATGGAACAACCGCCCCACCCGGGGTCAGAACCAACAGAACTGGGACGGAGGGAGACAACAGGGCCAGAATCCGAAACAGGTGCGTTTCCAACCAGAAGATCACGGGGAGAGAAGCACAAGGAGGAAGACTTACAGATGGTAACTGGGGGGCCCCCCAGAACCATGACCAGCGTCAGCCCAATAATTCATCTATCAAGCCATACACTAACGGCTGAGGAAACAAGTGTACTCTGCAAAGGGCTATCTTTTGTACCCACATCCCAGGTTAATAGAGTCAGTATCCAAACGGAACTCACCAGATTCTTTAGGAAGATATGATTAAAAAACTTTTTCAATAATAGAGCCTTACCAACCATGACGGCTTTTACAAATCTATGTCCACCATCAACGTTCATGCCTACCATGGCATCAGTATCACATAGGATTTTGACATATGAGAGCGTGGTACTAAGGGACGTTCTAAGAACATGTGACAGAAGATCTTATGTCAAACACAATATCACTGCAGGAGAACGGACAGTGTTGAACACGCTAAAGAACAATAAATCAGTTGTGATCAAACCAGCTGATAAAGGGGGATCCATAGTGATGCTGGATGTGGAAGATTACAAGGCTGAAATCTATTCTCAACTAACAGATGGGGTTAGCTAGAGACCTGTAGCATCGGACCTTACTAAGGAGATAAGGACTGAGATCGTAGCCATTACCAAGAAAGCACTGGAAATGGGATTTCTGACCAAGAAGGAGTTTGATTATCTCAATGTGGAACAACCGAGGGTACCCACAATATATGTACTACCTAAGGTACATACAAATCCAGCTAAACCACCAGGACGGCCCATCATATCGGGTTGCGGCTCCCTGCTAGAACCTCTCTGCAAGTATGTGGATGCATTCTTGAAACCACTGGCGGAAGCAACACCTACATATCTCAGAGACACGATGCAGGTGATCAACTTGGTCGACCAGATGCCATTCAACAAACACAACCAGATCATGGTGACAATGGACATCGTCTCCCTATACACCAGTATCCCCCAGAGACCGGCTTTGGAATGTATGAGAAGAGTTTTACAAAAGCGGGTGAAACCGGCGGGGGTCCCCACAGAGTTCATCATTGATGTGCTTGAAATCGCCATGACAAAGAACTTCTTTGTTTTCCAGAACAGGTTCTACATCCAAAGCAAAGGAGTTGCTATGGGCGCTGCCTTCGCCCCAGATCTGGCGATCCTATTCATGTCTGAATACGAACAAGACTGCATCCTATCACAGCACAATCCATACCACAACATGATTTCCATATGGCATAGATACATAGATGACGTCCTCACGATATGGACTGGCGAAGAACGCGACTTGCAGGACTTCATGGAGTGGTTGAACACCCAGTCAGAGGACATAAAGTTTACGATGCATATGAATAAGGAATCCATCGACTTTCTGGACATTAGCATAAAAGATATGGAAGGCAAACTCTACACCACCCTCTATAGGAAACCAGCTGAAGGAAATTCCCTTTTAAGATACACTAACCATCACACAAGAGGACTACGTGACAACCTTCCCTTCGGGCAATTTCTTCGCATCCGTAGAACTTGTTCTCTGAAGGAAGATTTTTTCAAAGAATCTGATGACCTAATCACCCGCCTGATTGATAGGGGTTACCCCAAGCGACTTGTTAAAAGATCCAGAAAACGAGCATGGTTTCAGGATAGATCCACGCTTCTAATGCCGAAGGAACGCCAGTCATCTCAGGATCGTATGATCTGCGTCACGACATTTTGCAACAAAAGCAATGAAATAAAGAGAATTGTCAACAAGCATTGGGGCCTGGTTGCAGACATTATAGACACCCCAGAGCCACCAATGCATGCTTTCAAAAAGGCCAAAAGCATAAGGGACCGTGTTGTTCGTTCCCTACTAGACACACCGCAGGCACAGACCATCCAAGGACTCTGGAACCTACCAGAGGTAGTAGGCCATTTCAGATGTACGACGTGCAAAGCATGCCCAACATGTTGGGAGACTAAACAAGTAACTCACAACAACTTGACTGTAGACCTCAGGTCCTTTACAAACTGCAACACCAGCGGAGTAATTTATGCTATTCTTTGTCCTTGCGAACTGATGTACATTGGGCAAACCAAACAGAATGTTAAAAACCGAATCTTCCAACACTGCAGCAGGGTCCGCTGCCAAACAGCAGGAGCACCACTTGTGGAACATTTCATGGACAAGCAACACACCCCAGAATCTATGAGATGGGTTGTACTCGAAAAGATTACCCTAGGACCCAGAGGTGGGAATCTGAACTCCATCCTAAACATCAGGGAGTGTAAATGGATGCACAAATTTAAGACTATTAACAGGGTTCTCAATGAACTAGATGCCAATTTTGCACAAATGGCGGGTCTTGATCCCGAGTAAGCGCACCGCAATATAGGTATGAGGTAATACACCACACATGTGGCTAAACGTAGCCGGGTCGATGCAGACACTTTCTAAACACCACCTGTAGACACAACCCTTGATAGTATTGTCATGAGGCCTCTATAATTCAATATTATCCTTGATTACTTTTTTATCCTAGTACATTGATTTCTAAATTCGTTGATACGTATGCACAATACTGTCTGCAGATCTCTGTTAGATATCAACAACCAGATTTTTATGTTTATTTAATTACATGTCTATTAATAACTATGTATAATAGTACCGGTAGATTGGGGCAAATGTCACGGCCCACTGCTTATCTCTAAGTATATAATTACCAGACTTACTGACTGGCATGTTTTCTCTTAAATGTCATTGTAAAAATGTTCAGGTTAATTACAGATTGCCATGCCGAACACCATGCAATCTTTGATAATATGCAAGGACCACAGATTCCAAGCTAGACCGAATTTCAGACACAAATGTCTCCACAAGTATGCAACATCACATTGACTCCGATACAACTCGTTTCCCTGACAGTATTGAACACACCCGATCCAAAGTTTAGGTATCCCTTAGAACTAAAAGGCATCTTTTCAGATGCTCCCTCATTTATCCGTCTAACGCTGACGCGACGCATCATGTATTGTCCCGGTGATTGGCCCGGCAGAGCCGAGCCTCTAGATACTTAGTATCTAGCGGCGGCACCGCAAGCATCCTCAGATGCATCGAGGTAGCGACCTGTGCTGACGGCGGCAGCCAGACGGCGACAAGGTATGAATGCACAAATGAATCCTCATTGGCCTTAAGCACTACCTGACTACGCTACTAGCACCAATCAAGTAATCGAATACTCTACCATCTATAGTTCTTGTCAAATATGAGTATTCTACTTCCTTGGTTTTAAATGTACCTACCGACACGCCGGGTGGATTTGTACTCTATACTTGATGTCTAGACTCATTTTTAAATAATGCCACGACCGATTTATTAATCATTACCTACGAGCAGTCAGTTAACGGTGCATATCCCGCATGCCATGTTTTTAACCCTGTCCTTAATGAATTTTACAAGGCTCCCAAGCCCATTTTTATCTCACACGTAATCTAGTTAATTTCTGACCAAGTATGCACTCTTTAGCCCCTGCTAGTCTCATTTTGGACACTTTATTGATTTTTAGAACGGTGCCAGATGCACACTGAAATTATAAAGTGACTACGGAAACAACACAGGAGAAGTGTGGCTCAATGGTTAGAAGAGGCAGACCATGAAGCAGAGATCAGACCCGGGACCAGGGTTCAATTCCCGACGCGGCAGGGTCTTGAGCCCAAAATGTCCAGGGACTCGATAATTCTTGCTTCGGTGCCTGCTCGAATCACGGGTTCACACTCTGCAACTCCGGGCAATAGCTTGCTTAATCTCCACTATGGCCCCCCGCGGCGGGATGCCTGGCTTTCACCTTGGGGGTGACCAGTACGGGTTATCTCTCAGGGAAAAACCAGGACGGGTTCCCAAAGCAAGCGCTTAGAGACCGTTGGTGATAATGCGCTATATAAATATAAATTGCAATTACAATTACAAATGACAAGTTATCCTATGCTCATCCAGGAGGATCATTGCCCAAGTAAGTCTCCCCCCCACACAACTCACTGCTATATGGCTTCATAGCCTTTTCCGTCCTTTGAGAATTTCCTTTATTTTATTCATTGTAGAATTCTAAGGAGCACGCAGAGGCCCACGCAATGACGACACAGCCGCTGACCGTCAGTTCTATGTAGGTAATTCCTACATCTTTTCTCAAATACAGCCAGTTCACCACCCAGACAACTAATGTTAGCCTTTATATT
Source organism: Lissotriton helveticus (assembly GCF_964261635.1). Lineage (NCBI taxonomy): Eukaryota > Metazoa > Chordata > Amphibia > Caudata > Salamandridae > Lissotriton > Lissotriton helveticus. The sequence continues at coordinate 1,450,543,156 of NC_136061.1, read as the reverse complement.
GTTTCATAGGCTCTCTATCTTTGTCCTGATGAAGACCCCAACATGAGGCGAGAATAACCCTTTTGCGTACATGGGGGTCGAAACGTAGATTACGCCAACCTAACACACCATAGGATCCAATGAAATGAATGTATCTTACCTATGTGTGATGTGATTTGGGAGCATAAATACTACCTTGATTGTAAAGGCGTATTTGATTTTAATGTGATGTTATAAATGTCACACCACCTTTACCCAGTCCCTCACGACCTCTTCACTTCCCTTCCTTCTCACACTGAGAGCACTTTTAATGTAATGACTTCATAATTACATTGAATTAATGTTGAATATCCATGACAAATTCCTTGTTGAGAATTTATATGAGTAAACTTTTGCAAAAAACAAATGCAATTTGATTTTGACTATTGCATTTTCAACTCTGCTCAGTTGTATTTTATAATATGTGGTGCTTATCTGTATGAAGTAATACTAAATAACGTCCTTACTAAATTGATTCACAACTCGGACCACTCCTTCTTTGTACTTACATTATGTCACTGGCCTGGATTAGAAAAAATAAGGACACGACAAGGGAGAAGGGTACTGTAGGAAAGAAAGATCTGATTCTTATTGGTATCCCACTTTTTGCTTCATGTGATACTGTTTTTGACAAGTCTGACTGGGATCCTGCTAATCAGGACCCCAGTCTATCTGCTTTCTCCCTAAGCTATTATGTCATGTACTTAGGTGCACTCCAGATTAGATACTGGGGTACCCTTCTAAGCCCCTTGTATATGGTACCCATGTACCCAGGGCATAGGTACCCCAGAGGCCTCCCATGCGCTGATGCAAAAAGAACTATGGATGGACAGAATGCAGAACAATGTCATACATTCACCCCAGTACAGAGATCTGGGCCTAAATCCATAGTTTTTTTGCTCACCATGCCATTCCAGTTTGCACCCAGCCATATACAAATTAGTCTTGACCCTGTGCTTCATGGGAACAGTCCAGCCCAAACTGCCAAGCCAGGTCCTCCCTGGACTGGAAAGAAGCATCCTAGGACCGGTTTCGGGGTTTCACCCTCTTCAGCCAGGATAGCTTGATTCCAGTGGCATGGAGAGCACGGGACTCACATCTGAGCATACCCGTCCCACTTGGGGTGACAAATGCAAAAAGAATTATTGATGGACAGATGCAGAACAATGTCATACATTCACCCCAGTACAGACAGAGATACGGGCCTAAATCCATCATTTTCTTGCTTTGTTTGCCCTACGTTGGCAGTGTATGCCCAGACGTGGGTCCCTTGCTCACTTTGCCACTGGATTCAAGCTAGCCTGGCTAATGACGGCTGATTAGCCAGAAACCTGTCCCAGGATGCTTGATTCCGGTCCAGGGAAGACATGGCTGGGCAGTTCGGGCTGGACTGTTCCCATAAGGCACAGGGTCAGACTGATTTGCATATGGCCATTTCTGAACTAGGATGGCGGAGTGAGCTAAAGACTGATGATGGATTAATCCCAGGTCAGTTGACTAGGGGTGAGTGCTTGCATTGTTCATCAGTTTGTCCATCATCCCCTTTGGTTCTGATTTGTTCTCCCATGGGCTGAAGCATGTATTATACCACTCATAAGAGGCCATGCAAAATTGAACCTACATGCCTACCACTGCATCCTGTGTAAGCTAGTGCACACACTACTTACTTAAGATATAGGTTAACTATCTCTAAGGGTCACTACACTTAAAACCTATGTCACCCCTATAGCAGACCTTGACAACCCTGAAGACAGGATACTTGGGTCTAAGTGAGATGGTGCCATTGCATGAGCAGGACACCCCTGCAGCCTAAAGAGTCCATTCTCCCAGGTTGTTAGTGCTACAGTCATTTACGACATGTAGTATGGCATTATGTGACCATGTGATGACCAACTCTAAAACAGCAGAAAGTAACCCTATCGCGTTTGGTGTCAAACATTGTGGAATCATACCCTGACACCAGTAACCAGTGTGGGAGGTATGATTCCACCCCTCAGAAACAAGCTTTGTGAGGTCCCTGGTGTTCCCGGTATCAGCCTTCTAGTCCTGGGCAGCCCAAAATGGTTACTGTTAACCAGAGACACATATCTGTCTTCCTGCTGCTGAGCCAAGCTTGAGCAGGGGAAGACAGAACAATAGACATCCTGTCAAAGGAAGGTGTGACCACCTCCCAGACAGGATTTAGTTTACTAGGCCTGGGTGGGTACGATTGCCAGCAACTGTAGGTGTGCATGAGGGGCACATTTGGTGTCCCTGTGCATAGTCCAGTTCAAACCAGTCTTGGCAGCCATTGGCTTATGCTCTGGTGTGAAACTGGACAAAGGACATGGGAGTAACCTCCCCACTGTCCAGACCCTCTCCTGGGAGGGTCCCCTGAATCTGGCAACCCTCTCCCATGGGTACAAAAAGCCTTACCTGGCTGTAGGACCCTAGATTCAACATGGACAAGATTCTGAACCAGAAACCACTGAACTTCAACCATCTGGATACTCTGGACTTCGTTGGAATTCATTTGGGCCTGACTTCGTCTCCCTCTCACCCTGAAGCATCCTCTGTGCCCGTGCACCATACAGGCTCTCAACTGACCGGTCGACTGCTCCTGAGCTCCTATGGACTCTGAAGACTCCAGCAACATAGGAGGTAGGTTTCCTAGTCTCCTGAGGTCCAAGCTGCCTTCTTACCAAGTTTGAGGTCAGAATCCCACATTGGGGCTGCAATACCTGTACCCCTGTGCACTGCATACTTTTTCAAGTGCATATGCTTGTTGGCATTTCCAATACAAGTGCCCTGGGGCTCTGAGTAGCCCCAACCTCTGGCACCATCTTCTACAAAGAACTCTGTCCTCCTTGCACTGATTGCTCTGTGGGCTGCTGCTTTGTGAAACTGATTGAAGTCCCCTCGCGACTCCTGTGTCTCCGGCCTATGGGTGCAATTGAGGGTCAACACTGCTTTTCTGGGGCACCTTTGGTTGCTCCAGGCCTGCCTTGACTCCCCTGTGTTTGGTGAGTCTCCTGGACCTTGCTGGTCCCACCCGTAACCTTCCTTGACCATCCGCATGGGTTGCGGCTACCAAGGCTTGTTGGTGCTCCTGCCAGACACCGACCCCTCACCACTCGACAGCCTTTGTGGGGAAGCTCGCATCCAGCTCCTGGTTGTCCTTGACATCTCCTGGTCCCTGTGGCTGCAGAGTCACACACCCTGTCAATGTACCTGAAGCACCAAACATTGGTGGGCATTCGTCTACTGAGCCCCTGGTCGCTCCTGAGTGATCCAGTCTCAGTCCCCTCTGCTTTCAGGTACTCTTCATCAAGAATCCACCTTTGGATTCCGACTGACACTTTTCTACTTCCCAGCAGTGGCTCTTCTTTAATGTCCTCCATAGAGATCGATGGCGGGTTCCGACGCCACTTCAGACCTATGTACCCAGCTTCCCTGGGATAGGTATCTCTGGCACCACGGTATCCACAGGTAGGGTGGCTTTCCAACCTCCTAAGTTCCACTGGGTTTCTTCAATGTCCACTTAGAAGGGTCCATAAACTTTAAAACTGCAACCGCGAGTCTCCCAAAGAATTGTACGGCGAATGCTGTCATGTACCCACACTGCACCTGTCCCCCGTAGGGTCCCTACTTACTCACCATGGGTGATTCCTTGGGGTTTCAGCAATTCTACGTCCTCTAGACACTGTGCTTACTCGAGTCGTGGTTCCTTATACCACTATTTTAGTATATGTGTGGTGTCCACTTGGAACCCACTTTGTATTAGTGCTATTTACTATTGGTTCTGTGCTACAGCATTGTGTGCTTTGCAAATATCTTCATGTAGAAGATACTGTTTCGTACTTAGAATGTGTTATATTAATAACTACATATTTGTTATAACTACTGTGTGGTTCTCCTTTCATTCAACCAATACTATAAGGTTGCATTCTGGTAAAACAAGCTGCTTAACATTCCTTCAAGACTAAGCTTAAAAGCTGCTCTCCACAGCTACCACTTGAATAGCTTTCTAAGGTTATCTTAGACCTCTTAAATCACCATAATGGTTATTTGGACTGGTGCAAGGTGCCCATCAAAAGAAGGAGATATGGTAGGCCATAGCAAAGAAAGTCCGCACACAGGGGGTTTACAAGAGGCACAGCATCTACTGCAGAAAGCAATAGGAGGACCCATGAATCTGTTGAAGTCCAGCTCGGCCAGTACTCCCAACATGTGAAAAGTGTGCACTGCACCTGGCCCCCCAATGGCGCATATACTTGCAGTAGCGGCCGGTAGTGGGAGTGCTGCCGGGTGCTGATGCAGGGCAGGCGAGGGGCAGGATGTGGGGTAGTAAACTCCAGAATACGGCTGCATAGAGGTAACTACACAAACAAATAAAATGAATTTTGTTGGCGTGCTGCATCGCCAAATGCTTATCTTCAGCTTGATGGGCAGTTGAGAGCCCAAAAATAGCATCAAGGAAGTTCTTTTTTGAGTTCTCGTTATATATACATTTGTTTTGTTACATCAACATATTCTGGCATTAACATAAAGGTTGACACATGCCCAACACACAAGAAGAGTTCTTGAAGGTGTAGGTTTTGCACAAGGTGTATAATGATGTGTTTTCTATAATTATTTGAGAACAATTATACCACTTTATTTCTGATCACTAACAAAGTACTGTTTTGAGCAGACACATGCCTGCCTAAAAAACAAACATATATGAGTTTGTTGGATGTTATAAGGGAGAGTTGTACCAAACAGGCCACAATTTATAATTGTGTCAGGTGGTATGTGCCGTCATAATTGTGAAGGATGTTACGTTAGCCCTAATACAGGTGACATGGCATGAAATGGACTTATGATATAGTGAATGTTCCAAACATCACATTTGTGAGTTATTATTATAAACAAACAAGAATCATCATGTGACCCAAGATGAGACTAGAAACATAAGATTAAATGACTACATTTGTGGTTAAAAACATTTATTAAATATGTTTTTAATAAAAAATGCTATTCAATTCATGTTACAAGTGACTGATTTGTGTGATTTCTTACTCCTTCACAAATGTGCTTGTAGGCCAGTTTGTTTTTTGACCCACATTTTTATGAGGCAACCATTTTGGGAAAGAAAAAAAACAGGAATTTGAACACATTTGTGGCAGAGTAACACATACACAAAAATATTTTTTAAATGTACTTTGTTATGTCCAGATGATACATCAACGATGCACAAAAAGAGGATACTTAAAGGGACGTTTGTAGATGGAATGTTCATCACATATATGTTACAGTATCCCATCTCGAAAACCCAAAATCAGGCACAACTCATGACTCATTAGAACAGTTTAGGACTGCATCACTAATTAACATTTTTCATATTGTGTTTTCTATATATTTTCTATTTTCAGAGATATATCTGAATCAGTGTTTTTAAAATGCACTGTAATGTTGTACCAATTTTTGCCTAAAATGAAAGCAAGCATATTTTTAAAACATTCACTATAACAAAACAAACAAAAAATACCTTAATATATTTTGGAGTTAAATGTTAAATATTTTTGCTCTGCACTAAAGTGAATTAATAATGTATCAAGTTGTCAAAGTCATTTGAAAATGTAAGATTAAGTTATCATTTGTTCAACACCATAAGTAAATACATATGGCATAATACATTAAAAAGGAATTTAAATAGTGAATTCATAAAATTATTTTTCACATTTAAAAACACCTTAAGGTACTTAAAGTGAGTGTTACCATTGTGAAATGCCCAGACAAAAAAAACAGGCTTTCAGTTTTTACAAATATCGGTACAACAATGCAGTAAATATTAACACACATTGATTCATACTTTTTAAAAAAACAGTTTTTATTGCCTTGTACACATGAAAAACAAAGAGATTTTTGCTTTATATTGACTTTTGTGACATAAGATCGTCATTCAAAACACCCTATCATAAACTTTCAGAGGTGTTAAAGATTTTCTGGGAAAAATAGACAATGGTTAAGAGAAATTATCAAACGTAAGATAGGAGCAGTTATGGAAAATTACAAAACTATGACCAAATGGCTTCTGAAGATGTTCTCTACATGAATGAGATAATGATAAATATAAAGCATAGTTTGGCAGCCTTGAAGCAGGTAAAATAGGGAAATGTTGAAAATATTTTGAGAAAAACACTTCATGGTCAGTTCTACATGATCAAATATATTTACACAGATACATTAAAACTATTGTATAGGTCTTTTCAGCATCTTCAAGAGCAGGCAAAGAGGACATTGGCCATGAAGGCGGGGAAGCAACTTGCCGCTGTGTTTTGGGAGGTGATACATCTGACACGGAGAGACACACTGGCATAGAAGGTGAGGGGACTGGAAAGGAGGCCACCACCTCATCATCATCATCTTCGGAGGCCTTCTCACATGACCAGACCTCAGTGGTGGCAAACCCTACAGGAACTGTACCAACGGCATTCTTGTCAACCACCCAGAAACCCATCTCCACCCTCCCTCTTGCCCCCTGCTGTTGGTCAAACCCGACCACCTAAAATGGTTGGGGTCTCCTTCAACACAGGTACCTCACCCTCTGTCACCACATCTGTGCTGAGTGAGCATCTCTGTAGGCCAAAGTGTGATCATGAATGGCATCCAGGGCCCTAGGTGTCAAAAGCAACACACGGTTGCATTTCTGGATGACATTCACAGTTCAATCTCTGACATGCAGAGATCCCTTGCAAAAATAGCCTCCTCACAAACTTCAGCCTCCCAGCCAGACCAACCATCTGCCCTGACTCAGGTCCCTTCCTCATCCCAAATCCCAGCCCTATCCCAAGGCAACCCCCTTCTTTACAGGAACCTCCAACAGCCACATATAAACACACACACAAAGAAAGATAAACAAACACCCAAACAACATATACATAGTATTGACACTATACCCACAGGCACCACACTCACCCCCACAACCACCAGCACACCCAAAAACACCACAACCACCACCACACCCAAAAGCACCACTACCACCACCATAATCAAAATCACCACAACACCTACACTCACCACCACAAACACAATCACCACCACAACAACCAGCACACCGACAAGCACCACAACTACCACCACAACCACCAGCACACTCACAAGCACCACAAGCACCACAACCACACCAACCACCTCAGCAGCAAGTTCATCCAAAGCAACATGCTCACACACAAGCATATCTACAAGAAAAACAACACTCACTGAACCCAAACGCACACACTCACCGAATACCAGACAACAGGTTGACCACACACATCCAAACACACACCAGACCTGCATGCAACTGCAAAACATACAGACACAAACACATAACATCTCCAGCTACGTCATCCTCCCAAGCCAAATCCCCCCCAACACTCCTACACTTTCTCTTCCTGCCAAATTCCCTTCTTACCTGTCCCTCCTTTTATAATTTGTTCTTTAATAACATATTTGTGAGAAGTGCCTCAATTAATAATACAAATATTTATTTGTATACTTTGTCCTTACATTAATATTAATGTACAGGTTATTGATTATTAACAATGATCATGGTGAAAATATGAGATACTTATTCTTACTTACGTTTATTTCAGTAAAGCAAAAGCTTTTTAAGATTACATATTTGTATAGTGCAAATACTAGTGATAAAGTTATGTAATGTTCATAGGAAGTGCTAAAAAATAAACACATATAGATTACACCTTAAAAAAATTAAAAGTAAATTAAAATGTAATAGTATACAGAAATTGCACTAGACAACTTGAAGTGTGCTGTTAATAAATATAGGAGATAGGTTAAGATTAGAAATAACATTGTTTTACATATATTGAAAAACAAACGGTTTGTCTAGTGCAATCACTAAATTTATTAAGTTTAAATTAATCCAATATTGTGTAATGCATATGTATATAATTTGACAGTTTAAGAAAAATTATTAAACAAACACACTGAAAAGATTTTTAATTTGGGATTAATGTAAATGTGTATTTGTAGTTGTCCATTATAATGAAGGCAGCTACTACCAATTTTGTAAATTAACTACGTCTTTAAATTTCTCACATGACAATATTAAACACATATGCATTACACATTAGTAAAATATTGCTTGTAAGACTGATCTAAAAATGCAAACGTCGAGAGCTAATGTAAATAGAACAAGCATTTACAATGCAAAAGGTCTCGCATTTACGCAGGTTTGAGCTATTGGCATTGTAAGTTTTGTTTTTTAAAATATAAATAAAACACATTGTCATTTACAATGCCAATAGCTTAAACTTGAATAAGTGTGTGACCTACTGCATTGCAAATGCTTGTTTTTCTTTTCCCTTACTGTTTAAGCACCAGAGGCTGTCTTTTTCAGCTGGAACTCCTGTGTATTTCTCCTTCCTGAGTGTTCCTCTCTGCATCTATGGGGTATATTATCAAGCCCCTATCACCACCACAATGTCATTTTGTGTGACGTTGTGGTGGCGATAGGGTCAGCGCCCTATTACAAAGGCAGCGGTAAACCACATAACGTGGCTACAAACCACGTTAAGTGGCTTAATGCTACCTTGGTAATAGGGCACCTTTCATGCTAAAAATAGAGTGAAAGGGGTGTGCAGTGGGTGTTGCGGTCGGCGTTCCACTGCAACACCCATTCACTTTGATGCTGCCACCTATTATCAAGAGAGGCTATAATAGGTGGCAGCACCGAACTTAAGACCAGAAAAATCCTGGTCTTAAGGTGGCGAAATGAGGAGAAATGTTTAATTTCTTCTCGTTTTTGCTTTTTCCATGTGTGCTGCCTTGTGCATGTGCAAAGTGTACATGAATGAATCCAGGCGCCACAGTCCATGATTGTGCTCACCAAACAAGGCATTGTCTCTGGAGCAGATGCAAATGACCCCTTCAGAACAAATAAGGTCTACTCCACCCTCCCCCCATCCCCAAACCCCCCATTCTCCACCATGAACCACACATCGCTGTCCCTACCACAGGCACACTTCGATTCACATCACAGCCGCAGCTTCAACTCCAATATCAACAGTGTCATTTTCCGCTTGCTGACCTAGAAGGTAGGATATCAGGGGCCCCCATATGTCCCTAGGCCGGGACTTCAGTGGCAGTTCTGCGTATGCTTGGAGATATTCCTGCCATGTGGACATATCATGTATCCATGTCTTAAATTCGGGTGCTCTGCCCCTTCCCCACCTGCATGCTACCTGTCGCCAGGCCAGGAGTATGCCCATTACTAGAAATGTGCGGTGCGGCGTGTCTATATCAGTGACCAAACCCAGCAGGGCCCTGACAGGGGTCAGCTCAATGGGAGTACACAGCATTTTTGCTAATCCTTCGAAGACCTCCCCCCAGTATTTGGCCACCTGAGGACAAGTCCATGCCAGATGCATAAAGTCGGCTGGACCCTGGCCACAATGGGAGCACCTGTCATCATCCCTGAGATGGAGCTTATGTAACCTCGCCGGGGTATGATACAGCCGATGCAAGAATTTAAAATGAAGCAGACGCAACCTACTACTGCCTGAGACCGCTGCTGTCTGAAGGCAAGCCATCTCCCACTGGTCATCAGAAATTGGTTCGTCAAGGTCCGGGTCCCATTCCCGCCTGGCCCTTACTAGTGATCACAGAGGGGCTGTGCGAACTTGCGCATACCACAGGGATATTACATGTGTAGGAGCCTCTGTCTGTAGCATTAAGTGGAGGGAAACAAACGTGTCCGGCTTCCTTGGAAAGTCTGGAGTCTTGGCCCGAACACTCTGTCTAAGCCTAGTGTAAAGGAATAGGTCCATAAACGAGTACGGACTGTCCCCAAAGAATTGTTCTGTTGTCCGAAATTCTCTCCCTTAGTATAAATCACCCCAAGTCGCATATTTCAGTCTATCTAGCAGGTTTTGACATATCTTCTCAGTTGTAACAGGTAGCAGGGGACAACTGTGTAAAGATATTCTAGGGGAATACATCTGGGGCACTCCCTCCACCCGCGCCAACCAGTTCCACGCCCTGATCGTACAATCCACAGTGGACGGGTCCACGCTCCTCTCCTTATACGGTGTAAAAACATACCCGATGTTGGGACTGGGGCCATGTATCCATCCTCCACCGCGAGATCGGGCATGTACGGAGGAGGGTGTAACCAGTACGCTGCGAAGTGCGCCTGCGTACTATAGTAATACTGCTCAAAGTCGGGTACATCAAACCCCCCAAAACGATATGGTAGCATAAGGGTGTCCAATTTCAGCCGCATTTGCTTACCTCCCCATATTAGTCGCACCAATTGCGTCTTCAATGTTTTCAAAAAGAAGGCATCCGGATGGTAGGGGATATTTATAAACAAATATAAATATTTGGGCAATATGACCATCTTAATTAGGGATATCCTCCCAGACATCGAGAGGGGAAGCCGAAGCCAACTGGTGATGTTGTCCGTCACCTTAGTCAGAGCGCGCCCATAGTTCGTCCTCATCAATGCCTCCTTATCCCTGGTCACATAAACACCCAAATACTTAAAGTCATCCATCTCCCACTGCAGTGGATAGTCTAGTTGGTGTGGAAGCATGTGGTCGGTTAGGGGGAACACGGCCGACTTGCCCCAGTTGATTTGTACCCGGGCTATAACCCCAAATTTGGTGACCTCTCGCAAGACTGGGTTGAGATTGTCCAGTGGCTTATGTATATACAACGTAATATCGTCCACGTAGAGGGACACCAACACTTGCGTAGAAGGATATATAAGGCCTTTGTGGTTATGATGTTGTCGCAGCTTAGCTGCTAGCCGTTCTATTGCTATGGCGAATAGAACAGGGGAGAGGGGCATCCCTGCCTCGTCCCCCTGGAAATTTGGAAGGCCTCCGAACGGGAGCCGTTTAGCTGAACTCTGGCACATGGCGCTGTATATGACAGTTTGATCCAGCCTAAAAAGGCCTCTGGCATCCCCATATGAGACAGTGGCCCCAGTACATAGTCCCACTCTATGGAATCAATCGCTTTGGTGGCGTCTAGAAAGACAGCCACCGCCGCGCTGTGTGGGTCTATGTCCTGTACTACAGCCAGGAGTGTCCGAAGACTATGAGCCGTGGCTCGATGCGGTACGAACCCTGCCTGGTCAGGTAACACCAAACACTCCAAGAGGAGATTTAACCTTGTGGCCAGTACTTTTGCCAGTATTTTAGTATCACTATTTAGCAGCGACAGGGGCCGATATGAGTCGCAAACATCCGGGGGCTTGCCAGGGTTAAGCAGGGACATAATCTGGGCCTTCCTCATGGTCGTTGGCAGCCTGCCCTCCTCAAGCGCCTCATAAAAGACTTCCTTCAGGATGGGTGCTAGATGGGAGACATAGGCCTTATATTAGTCAATGAGTAACCCGTCAGATCCTGGGGCCCTTCTGGACCGCATGGTCATGATTGCGTCCTTGATCTCATCAACCTCCAAGTCAAGGGCCAGGAATTCGTGCTGTGTGTCCCCCAGCCAGGCCAGCGCCACATCCTCAAAATGTTCCCCGAGTTGTAGCGGGCTCTGACGCTGCAACGTGTAGAGCTTTTGATAATACCTCGTCAATATAGCCATCTGGTCTGGAAGAGTGCTACGCGGCGTTCCCTGCTCATCCTGGAGTGCAATGATATATTTGCTAAATCTAGGGGGTCTTACTGCGCCAGCAAGTGACTTCCCCGGTCTGTCCCCCTCACCATACTTCCGAGCTGCGCAATGTTTCCTCTGGAACTTACACTCTCTCTCCGCTACCTCCATGTATTCCGTCAGTTACTCTCGCAGTTGAGCCTTACGCCCTCCTGTCCCGTCATCGCCACGTGTCGCTCATTCTAGCTCCCCTAATTCGGTCTCCAGTTTGTTTAAGTCGCGGCGGAGATCATTCAATATGCCTCTCCCCTTGGAAATACACCCCCCCCCGCATGGTCACTTTAAACGCTTCCCACACCGTTGTTAAGCTGCCCACTTATTTCGTGTTCCTGGGGAAGAAGTCAGTAATCTCCTGCCCCATCTCCATCTGAAAAACAGGTGGTGAGCATCATCTATATTAGGCCCATAGTAGTTCGCAAACACTACATCGTGCAAATGCCATCTGCCCCAAAGCATACAGTACCTTCCGTCAGGGTCTACATCCATCCCCTCTACAACAAACCGGACTCTGCGTTTTACAAGTATGGCTACTCCTCTAGCGTAGCCGGAGTAGGACGCAAAACAGCTATGGGAAGCCCAACGTGATGCAAACCGGGGCATACTTCCCTGCGAAAGGTGGGTCTCCTGTACCATAACCACATGAGCATGATGGCGCTCCAAATAGCCTAGCTTCCGCCTGCGTTTCCTGGGGTCATTCAATCCCCTCACATTCCAGGAGACAACTTGAAGATCAGTGCCAGCAGTGTTTCCCTCAGTCATGACTATCGCTCATCACGGTCTGTTTATTTCCTCGGTCGCACTCATTTCGCCTCATCACATATAACATTCTGTCTCCCCCGGATCCCTCCCTGCCCCTCTCCTCCATCTCTCCCACATCGGTTACCCCAACTCGCTAGGAACAAACTCCCCACCCCCCACACCCATCCTTCCCAACAATTGCTATCTGCACTCTCAAATTACCAACCACACAGAAAGAAAAGAGAACAAGGGGAATCCCCTCAATTGGGGACCGCTAGGGGCCACCGTCATGCCCACTCAACCTCCTTATCTCACCTATCCGCAACCACCTGTGCAACATGGGTCGGCCTGATGGGACGGAGGTGAGTGCCCGGGCGACCAAATATAAGCTCATATTAGAAACCTTAGTCATACATCACCAATTTGCATAGCGTCCATTAAGGCCATATCGGCAGCGCTGCCGGGCGCTGTCCCTTTTGCAGTACTCCGGTGTGGTGATTGGGACCTTAAGCGCCTCCTCTCCACCTCCTCCCACGAAGTCGACCGTCGGTCCCTTTTAAGGTACTCCTCCGCTTGTTGTGGTGTGCTAAAGATGTGCGGTTTCCCGCGATCATGAATCCGCAACCTCGCGGGATATAACATGGCGTATTGGATGCCTTGTGATTGCAATTTTTTCTTCACCGACGTGAATTTGCAACGGGCCGCCTGCACGGTTTGGGTGAAATCGGGATGCTGTTCTCATACCTCACGTCGCCTTTCTCTCACGCCAGACGTAATACTGCGTCTCTGTCGCGGTAGTTCAGGAACCGCATGATCACCGGTCGTGGTGGGGCCCCAGGAGGGGAGCGTGCCGCCAGCGACCTATGCGCCCGCTCAATGAACATGTGCGCAGAGAAGGGGTCTTTGCCAAACAAATCAGCCAGCAAGCGCTCCAGAAAATCTTCCAGCCTCCCAGTATTGGTGGATTCTGCCAGGCCCAGCATCCGTACATTATTCCTTCGGGAGCGGGCCTCCAACTCCTCGTTCTTGTCAGCAATGACCTTTAGCAATTTATCCATTTGCTGCATGTGTTGCTGTCTGGTCCCCGCTCCATCCTCCAAGTCTGACACTCTATGTTCCACCTCCTTCAGACGTTCGTCATGTTTATCCAATTTCGCCACCACTGCTTCCAACCTGTTACTCATGGCATCCATCTTAGAGTCAATGGAAGTGAGGCTTTGCTGCATCCCCACCAATAGCGCTTTCCACCCCTCATCTCTAGTCTCCGGTGGGTCATCATCTTCACGCTCTTTGGAGTTGGAGCTGGATGCTTTACGTGTATCAAAAGTCAGCTTCGCTTGCCTAGGTTCCGTCCTGCCCATAGTTGCTTCCGGCGGGCTGATCAAGGCTAGTGACCACGTTCAAGGGAAACTGCTGAGGTGTCTCCTCCTATCCAGCCACTCAGTATTCCCTTCAGGCAGATCGGATCGGGCGCAGGGTCGCAGCACTCATGCGACAGAGATAGAGGGTCTAATGCGGATGTTTCCGGGGTGGCCTCGCGGCTGGGCAAATGGTAGCAGGCAATTCACGGCGCCCTTCGCAGCTTGTGTGTGCAGTCCCACCCGTTAGAAATGGTGCGCTTCCTCTCTGCGCTGGAAATGGTGGACTGCGGCCTGTAACTTTGTGTTGGGTGCTGCTTCCTACTATTACTCAACATGCCGTCAGCTTCCCCCAGCCTTCGCAACAATACCTGCGCTGCGATCGGGTGGTCACGCTGACTTGGCCGGTGACCCTCGCCCCATTGTGCAGCAGCTTTCAGTACCTTGGCCTTCCCGGTGATCGCACTCCATACTGTGGCTGGGCGCCGGGTATTCTGCAGTTATCTTACGGGGCCATGATCGTCGCACCCACCCCTTCGTCCAGGGGGTGTCGATGCCAGCCTCGATCTCCCTGTAGCGTCCGGCAGCAGAGATTGAGCGCCGTCAATAGCCTCAGGTCTGGTGCCGCTCCGGAGTACGACCAATGCAGCCCCGGCCTCGCGTGGATTCCTCGCCCAGGCAGGGCACTCCGGGCAATCTCCGCCCGCTCCGCCGCTAATCTCCGGCGCTCACAGCTGCAGCCACGGGTCGCTCCCAGCCTTCAAAAGCGGGCCAGGCAGGCAGCCATACCATCGCTTCCAGATGGCGTTTATTGGAAACCCAGCATATGACGAGGATGCGGTTTCTGAGGAAAATGTCGCCCGGGTCGGCGGGAGCCTTACAACGACGCAGCCATTGCGGTCCGGCGCCACCTAGCGCCCCCCATGCCCATGATACTTGCCCAGTTAATAAGCAGCAGTGCGTAATGGAGCCTGCGGCGCCTGCTACTAATTGATTTGGGAAGCCTCAGAACTGCTAGTCTGCAAAGACCAAAGAAAGGAAAGAAAAGAGAGCAGCAGAGGTAGTTGTACCTCCCCTGTCAGAAGTCAAGTGGAGGAAAGGAAAGTAAGAAGAGTATAGAGGAAGGGAGAGAAGGGAAGAGGGCATAATGTGTCAGCTCCTCAGACCAGAGGGAATTCGGGAGAGGGCAGAGGGCCCTACGGGTGGAATCTGTGGCTGCATTGTATGGAATGACGAGAGGGGTTCAAATTCTCTCACCATTCAGCTTGTGTCCTCTTTATAGGTTTCTCCCATTGGAAGTATAGGATCATCAAAGAGTTGGAGGGCTCTCAAACGAAGAGGGACAGATCGGGGGTGTTCCAACTGAGAAAGATGTACGATCAAGGGTTGCCAAGTGCGTTTAAATGTAACAACTGTGAGTGCCAATCTGTGGGAAAGAAGTTCCATCGCCATTACATGCCAGAGACGGCTAAGCCAAACTAATGTCGGAGGAGTTCAGGTTTTCTTCCAATGGAGCGCAATGACCTGTTTTGCAGCAATGAGCATGTGGAAAATCAAGCGCCAGTCTGTGTTAGTCATAGCATTAGGAGACGCAGGACGGAGCCCTAGTAGGATTATCCCCGGGTCGCTGGGAAAGGGAAACCCGACCACTTCCTTAATATGACCCAGAACCTCATGCCAGAAAGTATAAACGAGAGGGCATGACCACCATATGTGAAGGAAGAAACCCTGGGCCACCTGACACTGGCAGCAGAGCGAAGTGAAGCCCAGGAACATCTTCTGGAGTGTCGGGGGAGTGTAATACCAACGAGTCATGATTTTATATGCTGATTCTTGCAGCGTTATGCTTCTAAAATTGTGCAGAATAACCCGCCAGAACTGCTCCTATTGGTCTGGAAGAATATCACTCTGGAGGTCTAGCTGCTATTGGCATTGATAGGTATGTGGGGGCACTGTGTGCGAGTGTTGGAGGCCCTTATAAATCCAGGAAATTAGCCCTCAGGTGCCATCAAAGGAGCGGACCAGGGACTCGAATGGCGTAAGCTGGCACGTGCCGCCTTCCGTGTGCAAGGGAGTGCTAAGCCAGTGTCGAATTTGGAAGTATTCTAGCTGTGTTGTTTTGGGGAGATCAAAATCTTTCCTGCACTGTTCAAATGATTTAAAACTTCCTTCCTCAAACAGTGGTTCTATGATGCGGCATTCACCGGCTGCCCGTGCCGGAAAAGATGCTAAGTGCAAAGCCAGCGGAAATTCTGGGTTATGCGCTAATGGTGTAAAAGGAGAAGGGAATGTAGTGAGGCCGTGAGGCACGTCGATTCTATCCCAAATTCCCCAAACCGTCTTTGTTGGGATGGCAATATAAGCACTACGGTGCCAAGCACTTCTCTGTAACCAGGCCAAATCCCACAGCGGGCGACAAGCTACAGCCCTATCCATATGGAACCAGTGTTTTTCGCTCTAGCGAACCAACCATTCCGATATGTAGTGGAGGTGAGACACCCAGTAATAGACAAGCAAATCAGGGCAGGCCAGCCCTCCTCGGTCTCGCAGTAGCATTAAAACCCTCGCAGAGAAGCGTGGCCTATCTCCACCCCAAATGAAGGCGGTAATCTCCAGCTGGAGGCCTAGGATATCCCTATGATGGATCAGTGTAGGAGCGCCTGGAAAAGATAGAGGACTTTGGTAAGATTGTCATTTTGACTGCATTAAGGCAGCCTAGCCAAGAGATGGGGAGTGATTTCCAGTGACGGATTGAAGCTCGACAGGCCGGCCAGTTTGCCTGTGTCCATGTGTCTAGACTAGCTGTGACATTAACCCAGAGAAAGCGGATTGAGAGCGGGGCCCATTAGAAGGGATTAACATCCCTCAAATCATCCAATTGTTGAGGGGGAAGGGTAAGATTGAGTGCATGAGATTTGGGAAGATTAATCTTAAGGCCTGACACTAGTTCAAATTGAGAGAGTATGTCTGTAAGTGCGGGAAGAGAACGTGTGGGGTCTACGAGCATCAGGAGAAGATCCTCAGCGAAGAGGGCATTCTTGTGATCGGTCTCCCGCATTCGAATGACTCGGATGGACTCCGATTGGCGGATGGCGATCGCCAGGGGTTCCACAGCAAGAGCAAAAAGCAGAGGCGAGAGTGGGCACCACTGACGCGTGCCCCTGCGAATAGCAAAGGAAGGTGTAAGGAGGCCATTAACACGAATTCGTGCTGAGGGCGCTGCCTATGGGGCCATAATTTGCGTGATAATGACCGGCCCAAGACCTATACAATGGAGCACCACCTGAAGAAAAGACCAATCGACCCGGTCAAAGGCCTTCTCTGCGTCAAGGGATAGGAGGAAGGCAGGTATTTGTAGTGTTGAGCCTTTTGTACTAGGTGAGCTATTCGTCGAATATTGTCAGCTCCCTGACGCTCCTGTATGAAGCCCACCTGGTCGGGTTCAATGGTGGGGAGGTGGGGAGCAAGGCGGCGGGCGAGAATTTTGGTATATAATTTAGCATCTACATCCAATAAATAAACAGGCCTACTCGAGGCGCATGCAGTAGGGTCCTTCCCCGGTTTTGATAAAAGCGCGATCTAAGCCTCAGCCATCGTCGGGGTCACAGACCCAGATACTGCAAAGGAGGTGTAGGTGAGTAGGGTCTGCTATCCTATGGTCAACCCAATTTTTGCTTTTTGCTTCACTGGTTTTCGACTTAATGTGGCTGTGGGCCTGCTAATCAGACCCACAGCCTGCTGTTCTCTCTCTAACTAACAGGTACAAGGAGTATCTATGGGCGCGGCATGTGCCCCGAGCGTGGCCAACATATATATGGGCGAGTTCGAGAACCGTTTCATCTATAACGAAATTGCCCCCTTTTTCGAAAATATTCTGCATTGGCATCGTTATATCGATGAATTTTTTTTTATTTGGAGCGGACCAGAGGAACAACTGGAGGAATTCTCCCAATGGTTAAACCTTTGCAATCCCTATCTCAAATTTAGTACCAACAAAAGTAAGAGCAGGATTGAGTTTCTAGACATTTGGATTTTGGCATCGGAGGGTAAGATCGAAGTGTCATTGTACGTGAAGCCTACGGCCCGTAATACCCTCCTTAGATATGAGAGTTTCCATTCTCGTTGCCAAAAGAATGGAATACCATTCAGCCAATTCTTGAGGCTGAGACGTAATTGTACGTCCATGCGTAATTTTGAACTGCATGCTGAAGAACTAAGAGCAAAACTTCTTAAACGAGGAAATCCACCCAGGCTACTTAAGGACTCATATAAAAGGGCCAAATACTATAACAGAGACGCGCTCCTGAATCAGGAGAACAAAACGACTGAGTTGAAACTAGTCTGTGTGACACGTCACTCCAACTTCAACAATCAGATACGACAAATTGTCTGTTCCCAGTGGCACATACTCAATTCTGGATCAGAAGGAAGGGCTATCCCCAAACCTATTTTTGCATTTCGCAGGAATAAAAATCTGAGGAATTATTTGGTCCATTCTAAGTTTACATCAGGACCTCAAACACTCCAGAAATCCATTACTGGATCTGATCCGGTACTTGGCACCCATAAATGTGGCCACTGCCACGCTTGTGACTCAGCGATTGTCTCTTCTGAATTGACTTGGGGCAAAAATACATTTATTGCCAAAGAAATGACAAATTGCAGATCAGCTAATGTGATCTATCTCATCTTGTGCCCTTGCCCCCTTGGGTATGTGGGAGAAACCAGCCGAGAATTTAGATTCCGATTCAGTGAGCACAAGTCAGCCATCAAAAACAATAAAAGTGGGGCACCATTGGTAGCCCACTGGCAGGATAAACAACACTGCCTTAGCGATCTGAAATGGAGAATCCTAGAAAAGGTCCATAAACCTATTGATAACAACATTAATGGCTACAGAGCTAAGAGAGAGGTTTTTTGGATTTACACTCTGGGCACAGCGGAAGCTGGGTTGAACGAATTCATCCCTTGGCATAATGCCCTGACATAATTCCCTCCCACAAGTAATCTTTTTCTTACTTGGATCAGACTGTGTTCTGTTTATCTCGTTTTGTGCCTTTATAACTTTGCCCCGTGAGGAGAGATTCTGAAATAGTTCCGATTTTCTAGTTTTATTCTTCTTTTTTTACATATTTTTTTATTTTTTTATTATATTTTTCTCTGCGTTATCTTTATGTGTTTTGTCACATTCTCTTCGTGACATTTCTCTATTATCACCAGCCTTGGCTATTTTTCTTCTACCTCGGATTCTTGGTCCTACTAGCGCCGCGGGCAGTCCTCTTTCTATCTTGCCTACCGCGCATACCCACGGGGTTGGGTGCAGGCGCCGGTAGACCGCCAAGCTTGCGTCCAGGTGCTGCTCTATATATTAAGAGATCTTTCCGAGGATTGGCTCGCCTACCCTCTCGGCAGTTTGAACGGAGCCTCGCCACAATGCGGTTTGAAGAGATGCATTGATTCATTTCAGTAAGCCCACTTCTCCCGGATACTGTTAGTCCTCATCATTCCGGTGCCCCGGTATTTAATTTTGTCTGACTTGGGTTTTTGTGCCATATTTTTTATTTACAGTCCCGGGAAACTCTATTTTGTTCTCCCTTTGGAAGTGCTCGAAATATCTGCTAGAATACGGACGGGATTCGCAATGGAAATTGTGTGTAGGCCTTCGACCATCCCCGGGCAGGTAGCTATTTTATTCCCCTTATTGTTTTAGCCCGTCTTTTGACCCGGGTAGGTGGTTAATTCTTACAGTCTATCACCTTCTCCGTCTCTACAGATCCTGATACCCGGTGCTATTTGAGTTTACCTGTGGAGAGTCGGACCCTTACTATTACAGACTTACGTTCGGTGGGGAATGTCCTACTGAACTCGATCAACCATCCATTAGGTAGGTGTTTGAGGGGGCCTCCTTATAGAAATTCGGATTACCTCCTCCGAGAAAGGGATCTAGGGCCCGATGTAGGTGGCCATTAGCGGTCGGTAACGGCCGAATTCAGCCGTTACTGACCGGTAATTGAGTCATTGAGATGTAGGGGACCATTTTTACAGAATTGGTAAATGTATCGAATCGGTACATTTACCGATTCTGTAAAATACCGAATCGGTAATTTTACCGATTCGGTAAATCTTACATGTAGGTGGCACTGCAAACAGTGCCACAGGCCTTTAGGAGTCGGTATTTTACCACCCAATCCAATTGGGTGGTAAAATACCGAATCCAGGTGTGCATGCACATCTGTGCATGCACACCTGCCCTTAGGGCATGTATGTGTGCCACATGGCACACATGCCTGTAATTGGGGTGCCAGAGGGTGTCAAAGTGACACCCCCTTCACCCTTGCAAAATTTGGTATTTACCGATTTGGTAAATACCGATTCGGTAATGCCCATTGATTCCTATGGGCTTCAATACCCATAGGAATCAATGGGCATTACCGATTCGGTATTTACCGAATCGGTAAATACCGATTCCTTCCGATTCGGTAATTATAAAAATAAAATTACCTACATCTGCCCTTCTCTTTTTTACCACTTCTTAAATACCGATTCGGTATGAATCGGTATTTAAGAAGTGGTAAAAAAGATTTACCTACATCGGGCCCCTAGTGTTTGTACCGGGAGCGGAATTAGGATATGAAGGGGAACTGAATATTATGAATCTGCCTTTAGTCTCCAGTTCCGTTTGAGCAATTTGGCGAGTATTAACACAGGGTTCTATAGTTATCCCCTCTGTTCCTATGAGATTAGGGAGACCGCTCCGTGTCACAGTTCGGGGAATGTTTTGTTCTTTCCTAACCATCTTTTTATTATCTGGATTTGAATCTGTGCCCCCCGGTGAAGCATCCCCTTGCCTCCGTATATGGCCTGTGTGATCCTCTATTGATGACAGGGGTATGTGTTCCTTTTGCAAATTGTTTTCTCCACCATAGGTGTGGATATTTGATACACGGGTGGAATGCTTTCCGCTATTTGAGTTTTGGTTATGGTGTCTTTTTCTCACGCACTTCTAGATCTTACTTTCCTGGACACAAGGTAATACTGTGGGAACTTGGGGATATCTTTTGTTCTGTTATTGTTTTATTTTGGGTACCGTTTCCACCCTTTTCTTGGCTTCTATCTTGCGCTTCACTCTTGGGTTCATTAGTCCAGCAGCTTCTCTTTTATGATATGTATATAGGGTATTTATGGGTCATCTTCATTGTTCCCACAGAGTTGACCGAACTATGTGATGTGAACCTGCAGCCTGGATTTCATCTTTCAATGATAACCTTATGAAAATAATTATCTGATTTTTTCTGTTGTTGTGAAATACTACTAAAGAACTTTTATGTACCTATCTGCGCCCTGACGAAGGATTGGATAATATCGGTCCTGTTCCTAAACGCGCGTCGGCGCCTGTTGTTTTGCTGTTGTGCTAGTTTTACAACAATGTATATATAGGAATGTTTTTCTCTCTGTGGTGTGTGTATGATTTTGTAAATAGTGTTGAGTGGTATGATTGATGATGGTTTGATTGAGTGTGATTGATGACTATTCTGAAGTGATGAGTAGGTAGGCTGCATTGTTGTGTTCTAAATGTAAATAGAGTTTGTATATACATTTATGTCTTCATTGTTATTGGACTTGATTTATAAATGAAAAGAAATCTTGCTAGAAAATACATTTACATATGATTTTCAAATAAAATCTCTTCTGTGGGACAATGATGATGTTGTGAATTATAGATTAGAGCGTTTTCCTTTCTTCATATCCAGACCTAGGGGGGGTCCTTCTGTTTTTGACTTCAGTTTTTCCCTGCCTCCCTCCCCTAGCATTCGTATTCAGGGACCCTCTTGTGTTTTTGACTGTTTCCCCAGCACGTTGCTGTGAGGATTGTTCGCTTATCTCTCTCTCTCCTGAAGCTGGACCTTCCTGCCTTCTGATTTACTCTTCTTGACACTGCTGCTGCACATTTTTCTTCACAGTATCTTCTCTTCTGGTGTGAGTACTAGATACCTGTGTATCTTTCTTTCTGGTGAGTGCGTGTTTTGAGATCTATGGAGAAGAATAAAACGTTCGGATTTTCTGACAAAGTTTTTTCTAATCTCATTGGGGCGAGTACCTCTTGTGACTGCACGGCCAGCTTAAATAAAGTAGAAAATGATCAATGGCTTAAACTTCTGAATTTGAAAAAGAAGTCCAAGAGAACAGAGTCGCATGCGGAATTCATGCTAGCCTACCTTAATGCAGGGGTGATTCCGAATGGACTTCGTGTTCGCAATATCCCGGGTCTCTGTAGAAATTCGCAAATTCCTAGAAAAATGGTCTTTAATCGCTAACCGTTGTTCAAGAGATCTGATGATTTTGATTATTGAAACAGCACGAGAGGTTGTAGACACCCTCCTGAGTGAAATAGCAGAAATAGAGGAAACGCTTAGTAGGAGTGACCCAGTAGACGAAGCGAAGAAGAAACTAGAAGAAGTTAATTCTGAGCTAGCTTCATTTAATGATTATCTCATAAAAAAAAAACTGAGAAACTGAAGAAAGACATTCGGTATTTCTCTGAGGAGAGAGTTTATCCATACCTGGGGGCCCAATACTATTCCAATACGTCTAGGGATCAGAGATATCAAGGAGATACTGCCCACTGGTCCAACAGAAAAATCTTGACCTTCTCAGATTCCTCTGACTCTGAGGGAGATACGGGACCCAATACATATAGGGGCAACAACTATAGGAGACCGTACGCCAATCAACAACAAAGAGGTGGACGTTTTTTAGGCCATCAACAGTTTACACCGAGGACCAGATTCAGGTCCCAAGGGAGGGGTCAATACCAACCGACGGAAGAATATTACCACCCAGAGAATTACCCTCAATATCAAACCAGGAGAGGGAATCAACATTGGAGATATTGAAAGAAAACAACACAGTGGATCTAGGTGTTGACAGTATGGAAGATTAGAACAATCTGATGTGATTCCGATTTTTAACCTCTCCAAGGTTCCGTTTGACAACTCCACCACTAGTCTTCTCTCAAAAGGGCTCTCATTCGTCCCAAGTACTGGAATGGACAGGTTTGAACTAAATCGTGATTTGCAATCATTTTTTCGAAAGATAAGACTCAAAAAGTTTTTTGAGAACCATGATTCACCCGCGGCTCTGAACTTATCAGGCCTTAGACCTGACTCCCTTTTTACACCTTTCCTAGATGAAATTGGCCCTGAGGTGAGGGTGTTCGAGAAGGTGGTATGTGCTAAAATTCGCAACATGGTTAATTTTGTTCCCAAGATTACTTATAATCTTGACTACGGTGAATATTTGGCCCTCAAATCCCTGTCACAAAACAAAGAGATTACTTTTAAACCTTGTGACAAGGGAGGGGGGATTGTGGCCCTCAACACGCAGGATTATGTTTCTCAAATTGAGATTATGTTGAGTATCCCGGAACATTATCAACATGTAGCAAGCTATCCCGAAAGGAGAATCAGAAAAGATATTGCATTTTTTACACAGAGTGCCCTCAATAGAGGTACTATTTGTAAACAGGAATTAGAGTATCTCAATCCCCCTTATACCAGTATCCCTGTGCTATATGGGTTGCCTAAAACTCACAAGAGCATTTTGTCACCTCCGTATAGGCCCATTGTTTCGACAATTGGCTCAATCACTGAGCCTCTGTCGAATTATGTCGACAAATTTTTTAAACCTCTTGTCCTGAATTTGCCGGCCTATATTAGAGACACTGGTCACTTTATCAGTGTCATAGAAGGTTTGACATTTAACCATCAGGCAGATATACTCGTCACTATGGACATCGAGGCACTTTATACCTCACTTCCCCAAAGGGGTGCACTCGAAGAAGTAAAGACGGCGCTAGAGAGATCAAACTGCCACCAAGACAACCTGTTTGTTCTGGAATGCTTGAGCACTGTGCTCCAAGAGAACTACTTCGAATTCAATAGGTACACATATAAACAGGTACAAGGAGTATCTATGGGCGCGGCATGCGCCCCGAGCGTGGCCAACATATATATGGGCGAGTTCGAGAACCGTTTCATCTATAACGAAATTGCCCCCTTTTTCGAAAATATTCTGCATTGGCATCGTTATATCGATGAAGTTTTTTTTTTATTTGGAGTGGGCCAGAGGAACAACTGGAGGAATTCTCCCAATGGTTAAACCTTTGCAATCCCTATCTCAAATTTAGTACCAACAAAAGTAAGAGCAGGATTGAGTTTCTAGACATTTGGATTTTGGCATCGGAGGGTAAGATCGAAGTGTCATTGTACGTGAAGCCTACGGCCCGTAATACCCTCCTTAGATATGAGAGTTTCCATCCCCGTTGCCAAAAGGATGGAATACCATTCAGCCAATTCTTGAGGCTGAGACGAAATTGTACGTCCATGCGTAATTTTGAACTGCATGCTGAAGAACTAAGAGCAAAACTTCTTAAACAAGGATATCCACCCAGGCTACTTAAGGACTCATATAAAAGGGCCAAATACTATAACAGAGACGCGCTCTTGAATCAGGAGAACAAAACGACTGAGTCGAAACTAGTCTGTGTGACACGTCACTCCAACTTCAACAATCAGATACAACAAATTGTCTGTTCCCAGTGGCACATACTCAATTCTGGATCAGAAGGAAGGGCAATCCCCAAACCTATTTTTGCATTTCGCAGGAATAAAAATCTGAGGAATTATTTGGTCCATTCTAAGTTTACATCAGGACCTCAAACACTCCAGAAATCCCTTACTGGATCTGATCCGGTACTTGGCACCCATAAATGTGGCCACTGCCATGCTTGTGACTCAGCGATTGTCTCTTCTGAATTGACTTGGGGCAAAAATAAATGTATTGCCAAAGAAATGACAAATTGCAGATCAGCTAATATGATCTATCTCATCTTGTGTCCTTGCCCCCTTGGGTATGTGGGAGAAACCAGCCGAGAATTTAGATTCCGATTCAGTGAGCACAAGTCAGCCATCAAAAACAATAAAAGTGGGGCACCATTGGTAGCCCACTGGCAGGATAAACAACACTGCCTTAGCGATCTGAAATGGAGAATCCTAGAAAAGGTCCATAAACCTATTGATAACAACATTAATGGCTACAGAGCTAAGAGAGAGGTTTTTTGGATTTACACTCTGGGCACAGCGGAAGCTGGGTTGAACAAATTCATCCCTTGGCATAATGCCCTGACATAATTCCCTCCCACAAGTAATCTTTTTCTTACTTGGATCGTACTGTGTTCTGTTTATCTCGTTTTGTGCCTTTATAACCTTGCCCCGTGAGGAGAGATTCAGAAATAGTTCAGATTTTCTAGTTTTATTCTTCTTTTTATACATATTTTTTTATTATATTTTTCTCGGCGTTATCTTTATGTGTTTTGTCACGTTCTCTTCGTGACATTTCTCTATTATCACCAGCCTTGGCTATTTTTCTTCTACCTCGGATTCTTGGTCCTACTAGCGCCGCGTGCAGTCCTCTTTCTATCTTGCCTATCGCGCATGCCCACGGGGTTGGGTGCAGGCGCCGGTAGACCGCCAAGCTTGCGTCCAGGTGCCCCTTGTTTACTCGGGCGGAATTCTGCTCTATATATTAAGAGATCTTTCCGAGGATTGGCTCGCTGACCCTCTTGGCAGTTTGAACGGAGCCTCGCCACGATGCGGTTTGAAGAGATGCAATGATTCATTTCGGTAAGCCCACTTCTCCCGGATACTGTTAGTCCTCATCATTCTGGTGCCCCGGTATTTAATTTTGTCTGACTTGGGTTTTTGTGCCATATTTTTTATCTACAGTCCCGGGAAACACTATTTTGTTCTCCCCTTTGGAAGTGCTCGAAATATCTGCTAGAATAAGGATGGGATTCGCAAAGGAAATTGTGTGTAGGCCTTCGACTATCCCCGGGCAGGTAGCTATTTTATTCCCCTTATTGTTTTACCACGTCTTTTGACCCGGGTAGGTGGTTAATTCTTACAGTCTATCACCTTCTCCGTCTCTACAGATCCTGATGCCCGGTGCTATTTGAGTTTAACTGTGGAGAGTCGGACCCTTACTATTACAGACTTACCTTCGGTGGGGAATGTCCTACTGAACTCGATCAACCATCCATTGGGTAGGTGTGTGAGGGGGCCTCCTTATAGGAATTCGGATTACCTCCTCCGAGAAAAGGATCTAGTGTTTGTACCGGGAGCGGAATTAGGATATGAAGGGTAACTGAATATTATGAATCTGCCTTTAGTCTCCAGTTCCGTTTGAGCAATTTGGCGAGTATTAACACAGGGTTCTATAGTTATCCCCTCCGTTCCTATGAGATTAGGGAGACCGCTCCGTGTCACAGTTCGGGGAATGTTTTGTTCTTTCCTAACCATCTTTTTATTATCTAGATTTGAATCTGTGCCCCCCGGTGAAGCATCCCCTTGCCTCCGTATATGGCCTGTGTGATCCCCTATTGATGACAGGGGTATGTGTTCCTTTTGCAAATAGTTTTCTCCACCATAGGTGTGGATATTTGATACACGGGTGGAATGCTTTCCGCTATTTGAGTTTTGGTTATGGTGTCTTTTTCTCACGCACTTCTAGATCTTACTTTCCTGGCCACAAGGTAATACTGTGGGAACTTGGGGATATGTTTTGTTCAGTTATTGTTTTATTTTGGGTACAGTTTCCATCCTTTTCTTGGCTTCTAACTTGCGCTTCACTCTTGGGTTCATTAGTCCAGCAGCTTCTCTTTTATGATATGTATATAGGGTATTTATGGGTCATCTTCATTGATCCCACAGAGTTGACCGAACTGGTAATCAGACATAATATCGAAATTTTTATATCGAACTGACATAATATCGAACATTAAATATCGTAGGTAAAAAATATCGAAATAAAAAATATCGTATACAAAAATAGCGTAAATAGTACGTGTATTAAAATATCGAAAGTAATTACATCGGAAGTCAAAATATCGACTCTAAAAAATATCGTATAATAGTAAATAATAGTTATAAAAATATTAATTAAGTTAATGTTGTATTGTAATCTGTTAATGTTATTTTACAAAAATTAATAAAAATAAAAATAGTATTATAATATTAAAAAATACATATATATATATTTAGGAGCGGGTTATTGGGTTTATAAGGGATAAGGGTGGGGAGTATTTCAAAAATATATGTATTAAAAAATAAAAATTAAAAAAATAGATTATACATTTAGAAATAATTATATAATGATTTGAAATTTTATAAAAAATATTACAATTTAAAATTTAAAATTTAAATTTTAAATTTCGAAATTAGAAATTCGAAATGTAAAAAAATATATACAAATTTTGCTAAAATATATGTATTAAAAAAATGTATAGCAAAATATAGAATATATATTTACAAATAATTTTATAATGATTAGAAATTTTATAAAAAATATAAAATTTCAAAAAATAAAAATTAAATTTTGAAATTAGAAAAATATATATTTTTTAAAAATATATAAAAATTTAGCCAATATATATGTATTATTAATGCTAATATAGTATTGTAATCTGTTAATATAATGTAGCAAAAAATATATAAATATATATTATAATCTAATATTTTAAATACATTTATTTTTTTTGGAGCGAGTTATTGAGTTTATAGGGGATAAGGGTGGGGAGTTTTTTAAAAATATATTCATAAAAAATTAAACATGATTAAAAAAAATTATATATTAATACATTGTTAGATTGAGAAAAATATTAGAAAATATATAACATTTTTAAATTAAAATTATAAATTTTGAATTTCGAATTTATAAATATTAAAAAAATTAACTATAAATGTAAATTATTAGAAATATTAGAAGTGTATAAACATTATAAATTAAAGATATATATTTTATCTAACATTTTGAAATTGTAAATTTTTTTAATACATTATTTTAAAATTGTAAACCAGTACTATTATATGAGATTGATTCATATATAACATTTAATAATTGCAAATATTTTTAGTAGTAGTAATGAAATACATTTTAGTGCATTAGGGTAGTGAGTGAATTTATATTAATTTAAAAAAAAATAATGATAATAATAGATATTGATCTATTCAAATCAATATAAATTGTATAAAATGTATAAAAATGTATAAATTGTACTATTTTGATTAATTATTAAAAGATATTTATAAAATCATACAATTGGTAGCAAATTTTTGGTTGTATATGGGATTATTGTTGATAGTTTGTTTACATATTTAAATTATTATCAATTATTTATGTAAATAATGTATTTAAATTTTATATAGACTGGAGTGGGAATAGTAAATTATATTTAATTAGTGTCCAGCACCTACTTCAATTTTATGTAGACTGGAGTGGGAATAGTAAATTTTATTTAATTAGTGTCCAGCACCTACTTCAATTTTATGTAGAATGGAGTGGGAATAGTAAATTATATTTAATTAGTGTCCAGCACCTACTTCAATTTTATGTAGACTGGAGTGGGAATAGTAAATTTTATATAATTAGTGTCCAGCACATACTTCAGTTTTATGTAGATTGGAGTGGGAATAGTAATTTTTATTTAATTAGTGTCCAGCACCTACTTCAATTGTATGTAGACAGGAGTGGGAATAGTAAAATATATTTAATTAGTGTCCAGCACTTATTTGAATTTTATGTAGACTGGAGTGGGAATAGTAAATTATATTTAATTAATATCCAGCATCTACTTCAATTTTATGTAGACTGGAGTGGGAATAGTAAATTATATTTAATTAGTGTCCAGCACTTATATTAATTTTATGTAGACTGGAGTGGGAATAGTAAATTATATTTAATTTGGGGTCCATTATGATGACGGGCGGACTTTGTCCGCCCGTCGCCATAGTGGGGAACGGGACCGCCCGGCATAAGGGCGGGGGTCCCGTGGGAGAATTAGGATGTGCCCGCCACAGTGGCGGGCACATCCTGTAGTTTTAGCATTGTGGCGGGCGGTGCACTCTGCACCGCCCGCCACAATGCTAAAAATGCTTTGTTGCATTTGCATATGCAAAGCGGCAGGCACCGCGCGGTGCCTGCCGCTTTGCATATGCAAATGTGGGGGGGTACCATAGGTACCCCCCATGTGCCCCCCGACAGTGTTGGCAACCTGGGGGCCCTGCAGGGGGCCCCCGCAGCAATTCCCGCCTGCCTTTCCTTGGCGGCATTTTAGTGCATTAGGGTAGTGAGTGAATTTATATTAATTTTTAAAAAAATAATGATAATAATAGATATTGATCTATTCAAATCAATATAAATTATATAAAATGTATAAAAATTTATAAATTGTACTATTTTGATTAATTATTAAAAGATATTTATAAAATCATACAATTGGTAGCAAATTTTTGGTTGTATATGGTTGAATTAGTGTCCAGCACCTACTTCAATTTTATGTAGACTGGAGTGGGAATAGTAAATTATATTTAATTAGTGTCCAGCAAATACTTCCATTTTATGTAGACTGGAGTGGGAATAGTAATTTTTATTTAATTAGTGTCCAGCACCTACTTTAATTTTATGTAGATTGGAGTGGGAATAGTAAATTATATTTAATTAGTGTCTAGCAACTAATTGATATTTATGTGGATTAGTTTGGGAAGAGTTGTTTTTTATGTATATCAAAAAATATATATTATTTTTGTGTATGGGAAACAACAATTTTTATGATATTAAAAGTAAAAACACAGACACTTAATAAATTGTTTTCAACAACATAAATTTATTAGGTATTGTATAATTTGCAGAGATAATTATTTTCAAAATATATTATTGAAATTTGTGAAACATGTATATTGTTGAAACAAAAACATTATACAAAAGTTAGAATTTTTTATGACAAAAAGAAAATATAGTATTGTTTAATGTCATATCACATTTTTATAGTGTTACATATGTTGTTAGTAAATAAAAATTTTATATTAATATTAATATTTAAAATATTAATATTAATCATTTAAACAATATATTTGTATACATTTTGTTTTCAACATAGGTTTGTTTATATACAAATTGAAAATTGAAATAACAAAACTTTGTAACATTTTATAACATTTCTCATATTTTGTCAATAAATATTATTTATTTTATAATATTTATTTGTACATTTTTACTACATATTTCACAAATATTTAATATAAGAAATAAAAAAACATTGTGTAAAATATTGTAGTAATTTAGCAATTATTGTAGGTAATTTTACACAGAATTATTAATATATTTGTCACAATGGACTATTTTGTTGCTTTTGGGTCTTTTATTTTGTAACCGGGTTAGGTCGTTTTGTGTCATTTGGATGGAGAGCAGCTCGTGGTTGGGAGAGACTTCACGACGCTTAAGGTAAGGTTTGTTTTATATGTTTTATGTGTTTTTAATTTTATTTTTGAGACTAGTGTGGTGCTATTTATTGTTGTTAGATGTAAGTGAGTTGTATTACAGTGTTTAAGATTGTTTATTTACGTGTGGTAGGTACTCGTAGTTTTACCTTGTTTTATGCTTGTTTGGAGAGTTACTATATACATGTTTAAAGTATATGTATTAGGAATATAATGTTAATACTAATGTTAGTAGTTGTTTATGTGTAGTTTTATGTGGGTGGGAATGTATGTTTTATATGTTTCTGTTCTAGGTGTTCGCCATTTCGGAAGTAGCGTTTTTTTTTAAGGAAGTGTTTGTTAGTTTTATTAACTAATGCATTTCAAACACTTCTTTAAACTTTTCGGTTTTCCTGGAGCGTTTATTTTATTTTTGAACAATTTTCGGGATTTGTATGGTTTTCCTAAGGATCTTCGTTGGATGGATTATCGAATTTTGGTACAGTTGCATTTTTGCATTTTTTTTTGGGAACATTTTTCACTAACTGGATTA
This sequence comes from Lissotriton helveticus, assembly GCF_964261635.1. Lineage (NCBI taxonomy): Eukaryota > Metazoa > Chordata > Amphibia > Caudata > Salamandridae > Lissotriton > Lissotriton helveticus. The sequence goes on along the minus strand of NC_136061.1, from coordinate 1,450,512,539 downwards.
TTTTGGTGGAGAAGGATATCCTGGATTGTCGACATGCTTGGTAAGTTATTTATTTTTTTATATTTTGTGGGTGGGTAATGTATTTATTATTAAAGTTCTGTTTTATAGTAATGAACTGTAAGTAATGTGTGCATGTATATGCTAAAAATATTATATAGTGCATACATTAAAGAGTATTGAAAATAAAGATTTAGATGTTTTTTGATTGTTTAGGTTTCATTTTTATGTACTGGTTTGGTGTTCAGATTTATTTAGAGTAGTGTTTTGGCAATTAGGTTTAGGTATTCAATGCCTTTAGTACTAGGGTATAACTTTACTTGTTGTTCTAGGTATTTGTGCATTTGTTTGGTTTGTTTAGATGTTTTAGGGACTAGTTCAGTAATGGATTGTTCCATTCTAAACTCCTGGTAGCTTTGTTCTTTTTGCAGGCATTTAATGAATGTTTCTAAACTTGGTTTAGTTCTGCCAGTTGATTGTATAAAGGCATTGTGCCAACCTTCAACTGCGGTATTTGTTTTTGATTCTCCGTTTAAGGTGCTTTTGTAAACGTTCCACCAGGGTATTAGGAATTTAGGGTTTCTTCTGTGGCCAGATCTATGGAGTCTGCCTACCCAGGTGTCTTCAAAGTAGTCCAAAAATGGACTCAGTTTTGCCTCATTTTGTTTATAAAAGGTGCTATCTATTAGAATGTTGTAGTGTTCTGCTACGTCTGTTTCTGGAACATAAGCCAGTGCTATGATTTTTTTTATTTGATATGCTAAAGATGAGTTTGTTGCATATTCTATACTTAAGGTTGTCTTTTGTAGATGCCTCCATAGACACTGGTTTAAATGGTAGTAGCAGCCTTGAATGCAGGTATGGGGGTGTAATTTCAAGATGCTTGAAAGCATTGCTTGCTCAAAATCTAGGATTATTTTTTCTGGGGAATAGTCATTAGTTTTTTGTTTGATTATATTTAATAATTCCATATATGTGGAATTAGTTTTATTTGGTAGTAGTGCATAAAGTAGAGGTATGTTGCAGTTGTGATATAGGCCATGTATGGTGTATAATTGGAAAAAGGGTTTGGGACAGATGTTAAAAGTCCCGTCCATCATCCAATATTGGGTTTGCTGAAGTTTTATTAAGTTAAGATTTGTTCCAAAAATTATAAGTCTTTTATAGTTGCTTTCATTGTCGTAAATGATAAATGGTTGTTTGTTTAGAGTTATGGTTTGGTTGGCATTTAAACTTATATCACTATATGTTCTTGGAGGTGGTGTGGTAGTAGTAGTAGTTTTTTTTGTTCGTGCTATAGTTTTTTTTAGTGCAAGAATATTTGGCATCTGTGTTGTTGCTGTTTTGGGAATTTTGGGAATTTCTTCTTTTAATATGACACTGGTTGGTTTTTGGGAACCTGTGCTTGCCTCTTTTATGTTTTCTAACGCTGTTCTAACTTCTATTTCTGTTATGTTTGGTGGGTGGTTGTGTTCCCTCGTATAAAGTACAGTTGCTTCTCTAGCTGTTGCCCTTCCATAACACTTGTTAGAATAATATTTGCAACATTTCCAATTTACTTTGAACCCATATTGTTTCTCCTGGGTATAAGTGGAACCCAGGTAGCAGAGTAATAGCTTTCCTTTCTGGCTGGTCACAAATTCTGCTCCCTTAGTCATTTTGTTGTTTGTAAATCTACAAGAGATATATTTAATAGTTATGTAAATGGTAATGTTTGTGTTTAAAAATAATTAATTAAACAATTGTTTAGTATATACTTACAATTGGTCCAAATCTGTGAAATATTTTGATATGCTTTATTCTTCAGTTGTTGACTGGGTTTTCTGATTGTCTTTGATCTGTTAGGTAAAAATCAGAGTAATTGTTATGACTTGCTTTTTTATATTGTTAGATTTTCTGTGCCAATTTTGTCTATAAAATTGGTAGCTAATAACTGTAGGATATTATATATAATTGTGAATATACTTACTTTGTTAATTTTAGATAGGACTTTGGAGTAGAGTTGTCTGTTATTTCTTAGTAGACTATTCTGTAGTAGTATCTGAAAATAAAAAGTACATATGTGTTAGAAATGTTAACATGTATTTATGTTTTTAACATTTTATCAGTTACTTTAGTCCTTCAATATACTTACTTAGTTAGTTATATCTTTGGGAATCGGTTATTTCTTTTCTGTATTTTCTCAGTAGAGTTTTCTGTAGTTTTAGGAGGAAATAAAAAGTAGATTATTGTTATTAATTAGAACATGTGCTATTTTTGGCGTTTTAACCCTTAGTTTAGTATTTGGAGGTACTTACTTTGTTAGTTTTATTTTTGAATGTATAATTTTGTTGTTTGTTCTTTTGTAGTATAGTCTTTTGTAGTGGTTTCTAAAATACAAAATTATATATGTATTAGAAATGTAAACCAGTGTTTCATTTTAAACTTGTTACTAGTTAATGAAGGTTTTGAATATACTTACTTAGCTTTTTGTATCTTTGGTTTTCTGAGTATTTTTCTCTGTTTGTTGTCTGTAGAATTGTCTGTAGTGGTAGTAGAAAATAAAAAGAAGATATGTATAATTAGTTACAAAATGTGCTCATTTATTTGGATTTTAGCTTTTAATTTAGTGTTTCATTATACTTACTTTGTTAGTTTTATCTTTATGTTTGAGTTCTGTATTCTTGTATAAGTTAGGATAGTTTTCTACAGCGTTAGAAGAGAAAAAAAAGCATAGGATTTTAACATTATGGCTTGTCTTTTATGTAAAAGATTTAAACATGTTTTAAATATAGAAAATATATTTACATTTTTTTGCGTTTTATTTATCAGAAATCAGTTGTGTGGTATATCTTAGTAGACTAATCTGTAGTTGATTGAGACATGAAAAAGTGAATTTTTAATAATTAATTTACATTTTAGTAGTTAAATGTATTTATATTATTAGAATTACTTAATTTAATTTAATTTAATTTAATTGTGGGTTTATATAGCGCTAGGAATCGACTCCCGGAGGAGTATCTCCACGCTTCGACCGCTGGGGAACCCATCCTGGCTCACCCTGAGAGATGGTCCCTGATGGGTATCTCTAAGGTGCGACCAAGCATCCCCGGCGGTCTGGGGGGGCCGTTGTGAAGATGAGGCAAGCTGATGCCCAGAGTTGCCGAGTGTGGTTTCTGACTAGAGTAGGCACCGAGGCGAGAATTATCGAGTCCGCTGACCCTGGTCCACGACCCTGCCGCGTCGGGAATCGAACCCTGGTCCCAGGCCGTTCTCTGCTTACGGATCTGCCGCCTCTAACCAGTGAGCCACACTTACTTGAAAGTCATTAATTTATCCTGCTAATTTTGATGTTCTTGTCGTTGTAGTGCAATTCATCCATAGATGTGTCTCCTTTCGTTTGTTTTAGCATGTGGTTTGTGTTTAGTGGGTAATTGTTTATATAGAGTATTGTAATTAGCAATTAGTTTGCTATTGGTTACTTTTGTATTTCTGTGTGTTTATTGGTTAGTTAGTATATTTGAATTTCTGTTAGGAGTTTCATGTTGTTAGATAAGGCTAATGTTATTTATTTATGTTTAAAAGAAAAGAAAATAATTAAGTATAAATATTTTGGTAATATAAATGATAAATATTATATGTTGTTGACTTTTAAAAAATGTTTAAAAATCTATAATTAAATGAGAGGTGTTTATTTTATAGGAAATAATACATTTTGGCGCTAGCAATTATGTTTATATATTTTTTTTATCGATATATTTAAATTGACGATATTATTGTTCACGTTATTAGTGATTTCGATATTTTAATACTGGTGTATACATTTTAATGTGATCGATATTTATGGTCTTGAATATGTATGTAGTCGATAATATTGACATCGGTGTTTATGTATGTCGATATATTGTTCCCGATATTTTTGTATGTTTATAGTTAAGTATAGGAGGTCGATAGTAATGCTTTCGATATATTTGTGTCGATATTTTAGTATCTCGATAATGTGTCTTTCGATAATATGTCAGTGATTCGACCGAACTATGTGATGTGAACCTGCAGCCTGGATTTCATTTTTCAATGATAACCTTAAGAAAATAATTATCTGATTTTTTCTGTTGTTGTGAAATACTACTAAAGAACTTTTATGTACCTATCTACGCCCTGACGAAGGATTGGATAATATCGGTCCTGTTCGGAAACGCGCGTCGGCGCCTGTTGTTTTGCTGTTGTGCTAGTTTTACAACGATGTATATATAGGAATGTTTTTCTCTCTGTGGTGTGTGTATGATTTTGTAAATAGTGTTGAGTGGTATGATTGATGATGGTTTGATTGAGTGTGATTGATGACTATTCTGAAGTGATGAGTAGGTAGGCTGCATTGTTGTGTTCTAAATGTAAATAGAGTTTGTATATACATTTATGTCTTCATTGTTATTGGACTTGATTTATAAATGAAAAGAAATCTTGCTAGAAAATAAATTTACATATGATTTTCAAATAAAATCTCTTGTGTGGGACAATGATGATGTTGTGAATAATAGATTAGAGCGTTTGCCTTTCTTCATATCCAGACCTAGGGGGGGGTCCTTCTGTTTTTGACTTCAGTTTTTCCCTGCCTCCCTCCCCTAGCATTCGTATTCAGGGACCCTCTTGTGTTTTTAACGGCCTGCTAATCAGACCCACAGCCTGCTGTTCTCTCTCTAAATTCATAACCATGTACTATAGGTACATCACCAATTTGGTACTGGACACCTTGTCAGCCCCTGTACCATGCACTATAGGTGCTCAGGGCATAGGTGCATCCAAGGCCTACCAGGGGCTGCAGCATATTTTTTGCCACCCCTGGCTGGTACTTAAATCGACACAACTGGCTGTTCACACAGCTGGGGCAAGGTGGTGTACTCACCCCTTGCTTAGATATAGTATACCTATGTCTAAACCTATATCTGGACACATATGCACCTATAAGTCACTCCTATGGCAGGCCTTTACAATCCTGGAGGCAGAGTGCTTGGTTTTATGTGAGATGGTGCTCTAGCATGAGCTGAGCCTGTCTGCAGTGTTCGGATCCATTTCCTTACTGCTGTTCCAGTGATACTGCCATATCATATACTCTTAAGTGCATTATAATCCTCGCGGTTAATGATAACTTTGGTTTGGCTTTATCAAAACATGTCGTGTTTGGTGTCATACACTTTGGATTACTACCCCCGCGCCAGTTCTGGCGATGGGGGTAGCATTCCACCCTTCTAGAGGGAGAAGACTTGTTACTTTACTTAAAACACGGTTAATCCTAACCAGAGCCTAAGCATCACAAAATGGATGCTGCTGCCCCGACACAAGTCTGACCTCCTGCTGCTGACCGAAACTTGGCTGGGGAGGCCTGGACAAAGGATTTCCTGTCACAAGGAGGTGTTACACCAACCCATACAGAAGGTAGTGGATTGGAGCAAGGAGGGTTGAAAGAAACTAGACACTGCCTGGGGCACACAAGGTGTCCCATGCAAAATCCAGTCAAACCGGTTCTGGGGCACTCCAGCCCCAGCTCCGGCGCGAAACTGGACAAAGGGAAAGGGGTGTAACCACCCCCTTCCTGGGTCCCACCCATAGGAGGGACCTAGCAGGTAATCCAGCCCCTTGATTTGGAATAAAGGTAGGAGCTATGCAGATGCACATCAGATTATCCTGACTGAAACCTATGAAATGAAACTCTGGACCCTTCGACATCCCACTCAACGTGGAAGACTGAAGAATCTCCCTTGTGGTCAAGGAGTGACCACCCTGTGCAAACAGGCACCATCCAGCACATCACCATTTGCTTTGTTGCAGTTCCCACCAAAACTCGAGCAACAGAGATCCACAAGACTCAGCGTGTCTGCCTTCTAACAGCCCGATCCACAGTCCCTGCAAAGCTGAGACCCGTGGAGGTGACCTGAAGCATGGGGCCGGCCATCTTGGAAAAACTACAAAGTGCTGACCATGCAGCATCTGAGGCTCCCTCGAAGCTGTGCATTGGAATTTGAGAAGCTCCAGCCCCGAGCAGCTTTTGCACTGAAGCTCACTCCTCCACACTCATCGAGTGCTGCGTGGGGCCCCTTTGCATTTTCCTGCTTGATGCGTTGGTCCGGTCCCTTGCCCGTTGTCTAGTGGCCCCAGTACCAACGAACCTTTGAATTTGCCTTGCTAGTCTAGTTGCTCCAGACTGGCCCCCGCTCCCCTGAAAAGGAGCACCCGCTCAGACCTTGCTGGTCCGAGTAAGAAGCTATCTTTGAATCCTGCTTGGGTTGCATTTGCCAAAGCCTGTTGACTCTGATCCGGAAGTCGACACCGCCGACAGCGAGAGCCTTTGTGAGACAGCTCCTGATTCACTCCAGAACATCCCCAGTGCCCCAGAGTCCACGTGGCAGCGGAGACAAGCTTCACGACAACCACCTGATTGTGCCCAACATTGCCTGGTTCCTTCCTGGTTCCTTCCTGGTCACTGGCTAGTGACCCAGACTCTGTCCCCTCTGCTTTCAGGTACTCTAAATCTTCGATCCACCCTTGGATCCAACCGGACTCTTCTCTACTAGCCGCCTGCAGCATCTTCATCTCCAGGCACCCTAGATCTACTCGACGAGACCCGACACGCTTTTGCACCTGTGCACCCGCTTCCTGTGGGTGAAGTAAGTCTTGAACGCCGGTGCTCCTGTAGTGGTTTACACCTCTAGTGTCTAAGTCTAAAGTTTTGTCCTTCTAGTCCAGTCGGAAAACTCTTAAAACTGTAACTCGACAATTTTTACGCACCATTGACTTTGCATTGGTGCATGCGTGTGCTTTTAGCGCTGCACCCGAATCCCACGGGCTACTCCCGTCCTAACTGCTGTTAGTCCAGTGTAGTCCCAGCGATTCCCAAGGCCCTAGGCCTTATCACTGATCGAATAGTGATACTTATACCACTTTTTTGTATATGGTTTGAGTGGCCCCGGCCTCATCCACAAACGTGCAACTTTCATATGTTATATTGTGCTTTTGTTTAAACGCTTGTGCTTCTATACTCATAAAGAGTACAGGGGATTATTCTGGGAATAAATATATATATTTTTATAATATATAACTTGTGTGGTGTCCTTTCATTTGATATTACAGGATTGCATATGGTAAAACAGCTGGCGTCACATGTCCTCTTGAGTTAAACCCTTAGGCTGCTTAGTCCATCCTACCCCTAGGATAGCTTGTCTTTAAGGTTGACTTACAACCACCACCATAAGGGATTGTTTGGACTGATATAAGGTGCCCCCAGAATTGGAGACATCATACATCAGGCCAACTTCTCACAGGAGTTAAAAAGGCGCAGCACAGGGATCTGAAGCTCCAGAAGAAAGTGGCGATAAAATTCTAATGTTAGGCCATCGGGTCCTGGCGATTTCTCCACTGGCATGCTCTTCAACGCTAGCAGAAGTTTCGTTGCTGTGATGGGTTCCTCCAGCTGCAGCTTATAAAAGGGAAGTAAAGGCGTCCAAGGACAGGCTGTCAGGAAGTGGTTTATCTCTTTCACACTGGTATCTCCTTGGCTATAGAAATTGGAAAAGAATGGCAATCTTAGGGATGTGACAATGGGAAACCTGAAGACGGAGGCGACGCACCAGCAGTGAACCAACCCTGTCCCCTCCTCCTTAAAATGTTTGCTTTAGCGCCAAGAGGGAATGCTCTGCTTTGTTCACGCAAAGAGCTTTTTAGCTGTCCCTGAAGAGAGGCAAGCCTCTTAAGCATTGAAAAAGAGGGAACATTACGAATGCCTTGCTCCAAGGATTTAATGTTGCAAGCAAGGTTATCTTCTACCAAGCGGGCTTCCCGCCTGCGAGCTATAGAGATGGAAGTAATAGTATCCCTGATCTCAGTTTAAAAGCTTCCCACAAAATGTGGTTGTGGGGTTCTGGGAGATCATTGGTAGCGAAATATGATTGTATGGCCTGTCTTAATTCCGCCACATCTACTTGGTCACGGTGGACTTGCGGGGGGATGCGGTACAGTGAGATGGAGCCCGGGTATCTACCCACACCAGATAGGGCGATTTCTAAGTGGGCATGGTCTGAGATTGATACGTTCGAAATCACAGCCGAGTCCAAGGAGCGAATGAGCGTTTGGGATGCAAAGAAATAATCAATACAACAGTTGGAGCGGTGGACATGGGAATAAAAAGTATAATCCTGTGCTTCTGGTTCTCGATAACGCCAGCCATCTATGAGGCCCAGAGCCTCTACATCACTTTTGAGCCCTGCAGACATAGTCCCTGCTCCCTGGTAAGAAGAGGTGGTGCGATCTCGACTGGGGTCCCATACCAAATTAATATTGCCTCTGAGAATGATGGGGTTAGTTTCACGAGAGAGCTGGTTCCAAAATTGGTAATGGAGAAAAGCATCCTGCGCTTGGTTTGGCACGTATACGTTAAGCAAGGTAAGCGGCTTGCCCTGCAGTACGCCCTCCAGCTTGAGGAACCAACCTTTTTTATCCCTTATGATGCATGTGACCTGCATGGGAAGACTTGCCTTAAAAAAAACGCTACCCCCGCCATCTTAGTGTGTCCACAGGCCCAGAATTGCATCGGAAACAGTGTGAGCCATGCGCGAATTGTCAGTATGTAAGAGATGAGTTTCTAGGAGAAAGATGTCTGGGTCTTGTAATAGTAGATAGCACTAGATTTTCCTCCTCTTGTTTGGGGCGTTTAGGCCTTTAACATGCAAAGAGAGACATTTAAGGTGAGCCATTGGTCATTATGGATGAGGACACGCAAAGGTAGGGATGCAGATCATCGCATCTCTCTCCCGCTAATATCTGGGGCTGAGGCACATGCCAGAATTGCAATGTAGTGTGAGGAAAGTGTATGAGCCTGCCCCAACAAAGAAGAAGTAGGACTCCCTCATTGGTTCCCCCGGGTGCTGGCCAAGGAGCTGAGCTAAGTTGTCAAGCGCTGGCCCTCCCCCCGCGAGCCCAGACAGAAAAAGGAGAGAGAAAAGAAAGATTAGGAAAGAGAAAGGCAGAGAGAAGAAAGAATACCAACCTACAGAAAGGCAATCTGGGCCAAATAGGGCCATTCCAGTCCAGGAGCAGCCCAATGGTGGAAACCAGGGTGGCTCTGAGGGAGTCACTCCTCTTGGGGACTAAGGAAATGGCAGGGTGGGTCATGGAATTGCACAGAATAGTCAGCGTCCATCTTCCAGTGGTCGGATCGCTTCCCTAACAGCGTTGAGGTACCGGGGCCTACTCATGGGTGTTTCCAGGATCCTTCAACGCAGTGTGTAGTTAAGAACCTGAGGTGAGAGAGATAAGTGTATAGAACACAGAAGGAGCGCAACATGTGTGAAGCTTCCATAGTAATATACAGCTAAGTAAGCATACATTGTAGTGAAAAAGATTATCGCAACAGTGCTCGCTAGAACAAGTAGCCACATGTAAGAGCAGGACTACGTCAGCGGGGTAGGAGGGGAATATCCCTCAAAACTCAATGAAAATACATATAACAATGAATCAGTCCCCAACACCGGAGCCAGTAAGGGAGGGTGGGCCCGACCACGGACCTCCCCTGTCGAGGATTGTGAGGCCTCCATTGCTTTCAAGTGGTGGATGATTTCTTGTTTGACTTGAAGGGCGGAAGCGTTGACTTTGGAGAGTCTAGTACAGGGGGCACCTTCGACCATTCAGGGCAGAGAGAAATCCGGGATTCCGAGTCAGCAGGTGTGGGAGAGAAGGGCTGAGAGCCTGGGGAAAAAAGTAACATAATTTAAAACAAAACAATTTACAGAAAATAATATTATATAATTTGTGTAAAAAAATTATCAACATTAAAATTATTATTTGTGTGTCGAAAATTATAATGTGACTGTAAAAATTGTTGTTTAATTATATTTCAGGAAACGGCCTTCATAATGCAAGCAGAGCCAAACGTGCCGGTTCCCTTCAAGCTCAACCACACATGCCTTACCCACGCCTATGCTGTGACTATGCATTTGCATGGTCAAGGCAGTGCGGGGTCTGGATGATGCGATGGGCGGGCACAGGAACAGGAAGGATCGGAAGAGGACGTGGTGAGGTAAGTAGGGCTGGGCTGAGTTTGGGGGTGTAGGTTTTAATGGTTGTGGTCGTTTTTAGGGCTCAGAGGGGGTCAGTTCGTTTTGAGGGCTTGGATAGACTTTAGGGTAGTGTTTATGACTTAGGGGTGTCAGGTTAGTGTTTAGGGCTCGGGTAGTGTGTAGGGCTCAGAGGGGGTACGTGGTAGTGTTTAGGGCCCATGGGGGGACGGGGTAGTGTTTAGGCTTGGGGTGACAGGGTGGAAATTAGGGCTCGGGGGACTGGGTTGTGTTTAGGAGTCAGAGTAGTTTTTAGGGATCAGGGGTTGGGTAGTTTTTAGGGCTCAGGGCTGGGTGTGTGATCTTTACCACACATCCCTTTGCCAGTCATACCTTTACCACGAAATTACATGGTAAAGGCATGCATGGTAATGGCATGCGTGGGGCCGTCTAGTAGAGCCACATGTGATTAAGCTATGCGTGCCTCCGTCATATAACCATTGGTTTGATATGTACATTGAGTTTTCTTTCGCTAGTTCATTTCGGAAATGATTTCATTTTTTATTTTATGGTTCAAAGTTTTGGAATGTTAGTAAATATTTAAAAAAATACACTATTTATTAAAAGTGATAAAAATATTCTTGTATATGTTAATGTTTAATTATGAATGTATAGGTTTTTAATTTTGGTTAGTGTATTTTTTACATATATTTAATTTTATTTTATAAATGAAAATATATTTGTGAGTATGAAGAATTGATTGTATGTATAAAAGTTTCAGTGGTCGATTCTGATGTTGTTTGCAAGGGTTACGAATCGGATTCGGGTTCGTTGAATCTGATCCGGAACCCTTGTTTCTGACCGTATCATACACAGTTCCTAATGACTGATTCCGATGCCTGGAAACGATTAGGACCGTCTGAATCGGTTCCGAAAGTTATTCAGACAGGTCGCGTCTTTCAGAGCCAAATCGTACTACTCTATGGAGTTTACGAGCAAGTGAGTATGAGGACCATTTCGAACAGCTGTTCTGATTTGCTTTCTTTGGAACGAATCGGCTGGTGGAATCTGTCTTTGGGGGGCTGTAGCAGGTCCCCCTTCATCAGGGGCTTTCTGAATCTTGCCCTTGGGAGTACCAAACCCCTTTCCAACCAAACCCTTTCCAACCACGCACAGTGTGGCAGGCACCATGGGGTGCCCGCCACAGAATGCAAGGTTTTCCCCAGCCATTCCTTCCTTCAATAGGAGCCTGCATTCTTGTTCTGCAGACAGGCTGACCGAATCGTATCCAGAAGCATCTGAATACATCCAAATGTCTTGGTCGGACTCCCCCGATCCAAATCATCTAGAAAGCATCCCGGAAGCGATTTGGTTGGAAAGCTTTCCGAACAACATTGGAATCGGCCCTAAAGTGTGTAACAGCTTGCTTAAAATGTTTAGGGGCCTATTAGGAGTTTGGTGGTCCGACTGCCACAGCCCTCAGCACCCCATAACAATGCTTCCCCAGAGAGGAGAAAGTCCGCATTCTAAGAGCTTGACAGGAATACCTTGCTATGGTGTTTATTTCTACTTTCCCAACATGCAATCCTCAAAGTATCAGAGATGTTGCTTTGTGTGTGTCAAAGTGTATTGTTGCATATAAGGGTACATGAATCAATTTTCATGACATGCCACATGTTGGAATGGTTTCTGTAAGTGGATTACCATAAAAAGATCATCCCAGGACCCATCATATGTGTAAATATGTAAATGTATAGTCCATCCCAAATGCATGTTGCCAACAGGTATGTTACACTAACCATTTTCAAGAGTTGGTAATATGAGATTGAAGCGATAACAACTACCATGAGGCCCTGTGATGTGAAATCTAACCAACATGCTGTACTTCTTTAGCCCCTTCCCCCTTGTCTGCCATATTACAACTAATGTTCACTCATAAGGCAGGTTACCTCTTGTCAAGTGTTGGTAAGTTGAGATTGAAACGCTACCACTACTACCATGAGGCCATGTGACTAGAACTCTAACGAAGATGGTATCCTTTTTTAGCCCCTTCTTACTTGTCTGCCATGTTACAACTGTTGTTCACTTATTATGCCAGCTACTATTTGTCAAGTGTTGGTAAGTCATGATAGATTGCCCTATAATTACCATGAGGCCCTGTGACTGTAACTCTAACCAGGATGCTATACACCTTTTGCCCCCTCTTACTTATCTGCCAGGCCACAACTGATGTTCAGTAATCATGGACTGTGCAATGTATATACAAAGCTCCTCTCAGATACATATTTGAATACTTCGCTTGATTATGTCCTGGTTTCATCAACTGATACTATTGATGGCATGAGTACTATGTGTAAACCATGAAGGAAACTCAGCTGATTAGCGGTGGCAGACGAGCCGTTGAGTCAGCACTCCTAACATGATGAATAATCCTAAAAATATAACCAAGGTCGGGGTTTGCAAACAGCAAGGCCTTGAAATGGTCAAATACACATTACGACTATACAGTGTCAAATACACATTACGACTATACAGTGTTGTTTGCAATGTGTTGGAGATACCGGTGCAGATTTTTAAAGAAGTAACGCAGCAGGCAAAAATGTGCTGTGTTGTGTGGCAGGGTGGATGCAGGGAAGCACCAAATGTACAGAGACATGGCTCTCTCCTCGCTCTCTCCCTAGTGCTGGTGCTGATTTCAGCTGCCATGCACCAGGCACGCACCTTAGCACTATAGAGCTAACATGAGTGCCTGAGTCTAGAGTAGGTTTTCTACAGGAAGGCTACCCTTCCCTTAGAAAATACTATGCCTAGACAAGTTCAAACACTTTTTCCACAGTGCACAGTGCAGCACGCATGCAAAGTAGGAAAAGAAAGGAGAAATGAAAACATTTCTCCTCTTAATGCCTCCTTTCAAACGGCATTTACTCTTGGCACTAAACCCTCTCTACAATTGTTTGCAGACAGGGTTTTGCATCAAAAGGCACAGGTGGTTACATTAGGAGTGCCCATATACCACCCATCTAATGCCCCCTTGGTGTTAAGTTAAACAAAGCAGTACTTTGCGCTGGTTTGCGTTACTTGTAGGGTACTTTCCAACATGAAAGAAGTTTTGCACTGGAAAGTAAATTGGTTAAAAAAAATATTGTGTTCTGGTTATCTCACTTTTGTGACACTTACAGAGCACACAATGTTTGGAAATCTACCCCGGCAAGACTATCCCTAAAGTCAAAATGACACATATCAGTTCATCTAATGAGCTGAGGAGATCTACTATATATATTGAATGTCTTCACATACCTAGTAACCAAATTCAACTCCATGCAAATAGATAACAATATTAATCTCTACCTATTTCATTTAATCCTTGGTCTCTATTTACTGGAGATGTGACCGTGAATGACAGTGCTGGCCCATCTGCTCAGTCTGGGCAGATGGCAACATCCCACCAAAGCTGCTACAAGATATGAAACCCCTGTAACCCCAAACTGTGTACCTAACACAGTCCGTACCATCCTGTGGGCCTCCATCCTGGATTATCAGGTGGCTATAACCACCCCAGTCACTGAGGTACCAGGGTACCAGTGGGAGGATGCCCACAGAGTAAGGCCACTGTGGCCTCAAACACCCATGCTGACATCAGCCAAGTCATGGGAATCTACCAGGACTCTCAAGGTGTGATGGGCCAGGTACTTACCGAAATCTAGGAAATGAAGCAGCTGAAGACAGACACATACCAGGAGGTTACTGGCATCCATGCCAAGGTGGCTGATATCAACACCAACATGGCCTCCCTGGTTGGGGTGCTGCGGGACATCAAAACGACTCTCTGCAGGGCTTTTCAACATGCATCTACCCCTTCCTGTGGTCAAAGATCATCCAGGCCATCAACATTGCCGCAGCTACAGGAGGGGGGGCCTTGTCAGAGGAGAAAGCGTCGCATGTGCCCCTGTTTCAGCAGCTGCGGATCCCCACCTGGCAACAAGAGGGGACATCCGCACAAAAATCCAGGAGTCGGGGATGTCAAGGCATCCACCACCGTCAGTAAGAGACCTCAACCCTACTTTCCTCCTGATTGTGTGCAACACCTTCACGTTGTGGACTATTCCTGCCTACTTTTCTATTTCTGATGGGAGTAGTCTGTTGGACTTTGGGATCTAGACAATTTAGACTCTACAATGATGGTTACATACACCATGCCTGACTACTTTATATGTGTTTTTCCTTGTTTAAAATGTTTTAGCACTTTTTTGATATTATCCTTGTTCACTTAAACAAAATTCTCAAGTCACCAATTCATTGTCTTCTCTTGTAACTCACAACTATCAATATATATGTCCTACCATGTCAACTTTACAATGGCAAAATTAGATACTTCTGGAATCAGGGATATGTTATTTCTAATCAATGTTCTACTCTGGATCACTACCATGTCACAACACCACATACAAACAAGTGTCTGGTTTGGTAACATCTGTATTCCATTGTTCAATTCATAGGCTGACATGATGTTATAAACATAACAAACAAGACATGACTCAATTCATATTTGTCAGTGATCACATGTCCAGTTGCAGACCTTCACAAGATGGAAGAAGGGAATACATCTGAAAATATGCTCTACAATAGGCAACATTGAAATAGGTCAACATCATCAGCTGGAGCCATATTGCCTACCTCACAAAAGGAATACCACATCAATTAAACAAATAAACAGACACATCAGTACAACAGTTTTTGACCACAGGTTCATTCGAATCTGGTGCTGCTTGCATTTGGTGGAATGTCACAAACAATTGTCAGAGATGTGCCACAAGCACTTTGGACTGCAATGACGAGGCACATCATCAGGTACATACAGTTCATGCACAATGAGGATTTAGCCAATGTAAAGGCAGATTTCTATGTTTTGGGCTCAACACAACATTTTTTTGAATAACATGATGGCACATATATTGGATTAGGACCAAAACACTAGGGGTGGGCAGAATTTGCGTTGTCGAGCTAAAGAAAGCTCTGCAAAATGGTAAAAAATCTCTGTGAGCACGCAAAAGTTCTGCGAACACGCAGAATTGCTTGTTCCGCCCGTTCACAATGCTGTTTTCCTGTTCGTGAATGCTGTTTTCATGCTCTGGAAGAAATATCTTGCGAACAAGCAAAAAATTCTGCGAAGCCGCTGATCGTGGATTTTTTGGCAATTCTGTGTTCTCCTCGGAACACGAAATTACGCAAATTGCATGAGCGGAACGGAATTTACCGCCCAGGCCTACAAAACACCACAAGGAACAAGTCCAATGGAAGCCAGGTACCTTCTATCCTATCGCGGTCCAAGCTGTCTTGGTACCGGCTTTGTACATCCAATCTCTATGACAGACATTTTCAGGATCACCCAAGTCCACTTCATAAGTCTGAACAGCATCATATACCTACTATATTCACAACTCTGAAATGCCCAAATGAATATGCTGTGGTTAAGAGATCTAAAACAGACCAACACAAAGAGATCAGTTAAGAAGCCATACATATTGCACAAATCACATGGTAAACTTCTAGACAATATAGTCCAAGACATAAATTAAAGCTAAACAAAGCTGCACTTAATAAAGAAGCACCTTTCCCCAAATATTGCCAGAGACATATATTCCTAGTATGTAGCATTAACCACTCCCTGTGCATAAATACATCCATGCCAGCCAAGACAGAGCACCCTATAAGTACCAATAAGCATTAGCTTCTACCAACATGTACTTAAAAATAACACAAAAAGTTTTGTATTTCCCTTTAATAACATGTGAATAATTTGTGGGACATTTACACCGGATCAACACGTGAAAATGCCCTGGGAGATCATAGAATGTCAAATGCGTAGTTTCTGAGCGGAATAATAAAGTTCTCGTCTTGAAACCGCTCTTATAAACATGCAAACTTCTGGCCCTCAACTTTTGAGTTCGCGGAGTGTCAAGCTCGAAGACTCTGAGCGTAACAATAAAGTTTTAAACTTGAAACAACTTCTAGCCCTTTAAGAAGAAAGTAATAGAAACAAACGCCATGATACGCGAGTCACGTGACCCGCGTTTGACATCATCTCACACCGCGGCGCCCTGGTCCGATGTTCATTCGGGCCACGGAAGTGCAAACAATAGGTTGCCTGTGGGGAGCCGCCGGCAAAAAAAGTAAGTGGGATAGCAAGGCGGGAGTTTTGAGAGGCAATGCAATTGGGAGTGAGAAAGTCTAAGCAACGCGGACGTTGCGGGGAGATATTAACAGCTTTTTCACTAATCCAATTACAGATTGCACGGCGTGAAGGAAACCCCTGCCGTGTATGCCCATGACATGTGGACAAAAAGCACATTTTGTAAGTCCCAGGAGAGGTTGTTTTTCCTTCTATGATTTTAACTAATAACGGAGCTCTCACGGGTTCTGTTACGGTTAGTCTATGATTTTGAACAGCGTGCACTGCTATTCCTAAAAAAAAATGTTGTATGACCTGAGGCGTGGTTCTTTTCTATTGAATAGTTTGAATATTTTGCAGCCTCAGACGAATTGCTGCGACAATTATAGTCGCCGGAAATTCATCCTCTTTGACTTCTCAATAACAGTCGATTTGTTGCAATATGGCAATACCAGGAAGTGAAGAAAAGTCCATTTCTTGGCAGTTTAAGCACGATATATGCTTGCATGAATAGTGTGCCACCATAATGGGTACAAAAAGGGGTGGTGATGGACGGAGCATCTGAATCAATCAAACACTCACACCCAGTCAAAAGATCTGGGTTTAATCCATCACCGTTCTTTAGCCCACTCTGCCACCCCAGTTCTGACATGGCTATATGCAAATCAGTCTGACCCTGTGCCTCATGGGAACAGTCCAGCCCGAACTGTCAAGCCATGCCTTCCCTGGACCGGAAACAAGCTTCCGAGGACCGGTTTCTGGCATTCCAGCCGTCTTCAGCCCGGCTTGCTTGAATCCAGTGGCAAAGGGAGCAAGGGACTCACATCTGAGCATACCCTGCCACACTTATGGCGGCCAAAAGCGGTACAAAAAGGGGTGGTGATGGACGGAGCATCTGAACTAATCAAACACTCACAAACAAGTCAAAAGATCTGGGTTTAATCCATCACCGTTCTTTAGCCCACTCTGCCACCCCAGTTCAGACATGGCTATTTGCAAATCAGTCTGACCCTGTGCCCCTAGGGAACAGTCCAGCCCGAACTGCCAAGCCATGCCTTCCCTGGACCGGAAACAAGCTTCCGAGGACCGGTTTCTGGCATTACAGCCGTCTTCAGCCCGGCTTGCTTGAATCCAGTGGCAAAGTGAGCAAGGGACTCACGTCTGAGCATACCCTGCCACACTTATAAGTCTGAGCATACCCTGCCACACTTATAAGTGTGGCAGGGTATGCTCATACGTGAGTCCCTTGCTCACTTTGCCACTGGATTCAAGCAAGCCGGGCTGAAGACGGCTGGAATGCCAGAAACCGGCCCTCGGAAGCTTGTTTCCGGTCCAGGGAAGGCATGGCTTGGCAGTTCGGGCTGGACTGTTCCCATGAGGCACAGGGTCAGACTGATTTGCATATAGCCATGTCTGAACTGGGGTGGCAGAGTGGGCTAAAGAACTGTGATGGATTAAACCCAGATCTTTTGACTGGGTGTGAGTGTTTGATTGGTTCAGATGCTCCGTCCATCACCACCCCCATTTGTACCGCTTTTGGCTGCCATAAGTGTGGCAGGGTATGCTCAGACGTGAGTCCCTTGCTCACTTTGCCACTGGATTCAAGCAAGCCGGGCTGAAGACGGCTGTAATGCCAGAAACCGGTCCTCGGAAGCTTGTTTCCGGTCCAGGGAAGGCATGGCTTGGCAGTTCGGGCTGGACTGTTCCCATGAGGCACAGGGTCAGACTGATTTGCATATAGCCATGTCTGAACTGGGGTGGCAGAGTGGGCTAAAGAACGGTGATGGATTAAACCCAGATCTTTTGACTGGGTGTGAGTGTTTGATTGGTTCAGATGCTCCGTCCATCACCACCCCCTTTTGTACCGCTTTTGGCCGCCATAAGTGTGGCAGGATATGCTCAGACATGAGTCCCTTGGTCACTTTGCCACTGGATTCAAGCAAGCCGGGCTGAAGACGGCTGTAATGCCAGAAACCGGTCCTCGGAAGCATGTTTCCGATCCAGGGAAGGCATGGCTTGGCAGTTCGGGCTGGACTGTTCCCATGAGGCACAGGGTCAGACTGATTTGCATATAGCCATGTCTGAACTGGGGTGGCAGAGTGGGCTAAAGAACAGTGATGGATTAAACCCAGATCTTTTGGCTGGGTGTGAGTGTTTTATAGGTTCAGATGCTCCGTCCATCACCACCCCCTTTTGTACCATAATGGGTGTCAGCTGGTGAAGGCAAGGGTTTGGAAACACTGCCCTGTGATTTCTGTTACAAGGTATAAATGTAATCATGTGATTAATATGTCTCTTGAATCACTGCTCTGTTTCCTCCCTACAGATAGAAGGCCCCAGTAAATTACTGAGCGTGCCCCCACGGGTAAATCCATGAGTAATTCACTACAATTTTTTTCTTTTTAAATGTTCACATTTATATCCCCACGGTTGGGTGCGCCTTAGCGCGTGCATACCGCCGGAGGATTACATTTACGGTCCTGACGAATGCTGAGCGATTCTAGATCCTAAGTTGAAACATGTTGACCAATTTTTCAGAGGACTAAAGGGTTTTCAATTTTAAAAAACCTACTTGTTAGTCCCAAATTCACCTATTTTTAACTAATTCTGGTTGGACTATTAATAAAGTAGTTGACAGTCACAACTACGCATTTTTTAAGTTTTGCACACATTTATCACTTTTGGTTTTTCACTGCAGTAACACACAAAAGAACCAGCTCCGCTGTAAACAGGCGTAGTAGCACACAGGGAGGACATTCGGTCCTTCCAGTGGGAACCCAATGATGAAGCATGTCACCACCAGGTTGGTGAGTGAGGGTTCTTTTTATAATTAACTTTTGTGTTCCTTCACCAGATTTAGCTATTTTTGTTTTTCTTGTTTTCTCATTGCTTTCCTCATTGAATTGCCACTTGAGGTATTTTGTATTTATCACTCTTCCGTTGTTAACAAAAGCATTAACATCCTCCTCACAGCATCACAACAGTTGCTATAATAGTCAAAGCCATCACATCTCTTACCATACTTACACTCAGGAGAAGATGTTTCAGATGATATCTTGATGCAAGGCCATTCCTTCCTCTTCACCACTATCATTATCATCTGGCATTTCAGGACCCTCACCCAGTGGCTCTTCATAGCCGGCATCCTCTGCAATGTAAAGGATGTTCCATTTTAGGGCAATGTTGTGTAGCATACAGTAGGCCTCAATGACCTTACACACCTTTCCATGTGAGCAGAGGAGGGCTCCCCAGTCTTGTTCAGACATGTGAATCTGGCTGTTAGGAGCCCAAAAGCCTGCTCCACTGGCCGCTGTGTTCTTGAATGGGCCTCACTGAAGCAGACTTACCCTGGTGTATTAGGACTCCTCAGTGGTGCCAACAACAATGGCTGATTGGGATACACCAAGTCTCCTACATGGGAGACAACAGGAAGTGCAATAGTGAGTTATATAGTTTCAGACTGTACTACCTGACATTACCATCACTAAGTTAGGAGGACAGATCCCACTTACCAACAAGCCAGGCTCTATCCAGCAGTAGTTGTGACATCAGCTGAGGTATGGTTGTGTTCCACAGTATGAAGAAATTATGTGCAAATCCTAGGACTAGGCAGAGACATTTGAAATGTACAAATATGGTAAGCAAACAACTTCCACATTGATATAATGAATGTGCTTCCTGTTGCAGTGAACTTGTTCCCTGCTTTGTGGGGGTAATAAGGCAATATGGGTGCCATCAATAGACCCAATAACATCTGGGATGCAATCCAAACTATAGAAATCCACCTTCACAGTACCTAAATCCTCTAGTCAGGGGAACTGGATGTAGCTATCCACATGTTTCAACATTGCTGTAAGTACCTCTTGGAATACACAACTGAACACCTGCTGTGACACCCCACATGAAATAGCGATAGTAGATTGAAAGGAACCTGTGGGCAAAAAATGCAATACTGACATGAGTTGAGCAATTTGTTTTAATTTTAATTATTGTTTTAGTACCTGAATTCTTGCTCATTTTCACTTTGCCATTTTTGCACAGATTTGGAAATAGTAGGCTCACGAGGCTCCCGGGGCCCGCAGTTGACAAGCGTGGCTGCCATTTTGGGAAAACACAGGGCCCCGGGCTAATCTTTCCCCCCCCTTGAAGGTATTTAAAGTTAGCCTGGCGCGAACACGCGTCCTGAAGTCCTCCTAAGGCTTCAGCCATGAGACTACCGATTCGCTTTTTAATTCATTTTAATCATTGTTTTAGTACCTGAATACTTGCTCACTTGCACTTTGCGCTTTTTGCACAGATTTAGAAACAGTAGGCTCCCGGGTCCCACAGTTGAAACGTGCGGCTCACATTTTGGGAGTACCCAGGGGCACAGGCTAGTCTTTTCCCCTTGAAGGTATTTGAAGTCAGGCTGTCGCAAACGCGCATCAGACATGTGCATTGGGTGCGCCCAAGGCAAGCCCGTATGCGCCCATCCATGCTTGTTCTGCGCTCAGCGCTAGCCCCCCTGCACAAAACACATTAGATAAGCTAATACCATTACAATACTCTAGCAGTTTTCTAAAAGGCCTAAACACGATTAACACAGACAAGGAATTCAATGGCAATCAACTAGATTCTAGGCCCCTCCAGACACAAATGATTTGCCCGGGCTGCAGCACCAAACTACCTGAACTATTGTTCCAACCAGTCGCTGTGATAAACAACCTATCACCAGGAAGAGAACAGGATAATCCCTCTCGAACTTGGAAGGGTGTCCTGCTCAATGCAAGGTCCTTTGTCAAACATACTATGGACTGCGCCTCCCTAATAGAGGATGAGAAGATAAACATTGCATTCATTACAGAAACGTGGACTGACGATGCTTCCAGCCCAGACTTAGTTAAAGGTACCCTTCCAGAGTATAACTGCTATACGCTTAACAGGGCACAGAGGAAAGGAGGGGGATTATCGGTCATATATCATAACTCAATTACTGCGTCTTTCAACGGGAAACATCCTTTACAACGAAACTTTTACAACGCAGTGCTTTTACAACGCAGGTTTTACAACGAAAACCATTACAACGCATTGCACTGGGGGGCGCTCTAGGATAGGGAATAGTTTTAATTTACTATCCAACACCTTCCCTACTATCCACGGGGACTGGAGTTGGAATAGTAAATTAAACTATTCACTATCCAGCACCCCAAAGCGCTATGCGTTGTAACAGCATGCATTGTAAAAACTGCGTTGTAACAGCATGCGTGGTAAAAGCATGCGTTGTAATGTCATACATCCCTTTCAACCCACTAGCTAATGAGGAATGTGAAGTGTTGGACTTCTGTTTTAATCTCTCATATCACTTCACCTTTAGAGGTACCCTCATCTACAGGCCTCCAGGTCCGAGAGGACGGTTTCTATCCGAAGCAGGTTGTGTAATGGAAAACGGGATAAATGTGAATTCCTATATAGTATTAGGAAACTTTAATATCATTCTGGAGCTGCTTTCAGATTCAGATACCATAAATCTTCTAGACCTGATGAATGCTTTTATGTTATCTGTGATTTGAACGATGTCTAGAGACAATATGAAGGTAAATAGGCTACTGTTGTAAGAATGTGATATGACCATAACTAAAATAGGATTAGTATGCAGTAAAAGTGTTCTATTTTCATATATAATTTTTTTTAATAAAAAATAAAAAATAAAATGTAAATGTAATTAGAGAATAGGAGTCTAAATTACGTCTTTTTGTGTTCATCACAGAGTTGTCACGGCTGTATAAAGTGTGTTGCCCCCGTTGTGCCCCTCCTCCGTATACATGCCCTGATGAAGGTGCCGCTGTAGACCGTATCTGGCACCGAAACGCGCGTTGGCGCAGTGAACATCTGTCCTGACTACAACTCTCCATACCCTCCTAGCAATCTGCTGAGAGGGCACTGCAGGACTACCTCAGTGTATTTGTCCACGATAGGTTGTGGGGTTGTTTGAATTGTGTGAATGCGAATGGATGAATGAAATTGTTAATTTGCCTTAGTGGTATGAGTCTGTAAATATGAATGAAAGTTGAGAGGGTGCTTAGGGGCTATATGTATATTTTTTTGTAACCACAAATCCAGTACTGTGTTATGTATATATTTGAATGATGATGTCATTGTACACTTTTTTACCATCTTTTTATACTTTTGCAACTGAAAAATGAAAATAAAAAAATATATCTATTCTGAAGCCGTGTCAATAATCAATGCATAGTGTTTGAAAAGTGAGCTCGAAGTTGTGCATGATAATACTATAGGACTCTTTATGAGCCTCTAAATTGAAATCTATAGGGCAGACTTCTTGTTCTTTGTATTGGATTTATTTATCCCCTGCCAGTCTGCCCTTTATCTGCCTCAGGGGGCCCCTTATGATATTGCTGATGAATGGAGGAAGCTTAGAGCAACTACTGATTGGTGCTACTCACCAAGCAGGTTATTCACTATATGGCATTTTCTCTAATAACCCTCAGTTGAGTTTCACTGGCTTTCTCCCCTTAGTGTGGTCAGACCACAGGGCTGTACTGTTCGAGCTCAAGGTCTTAGACCAAGCCTCTTCCAAACCTCAAACAAAATATTTAGAGAAAAGAGCTTCTTATATGGTGAAAGACGAGGATTTACAGGAAACACTATCCTCGACTCTTACCATGCTGCCCAGAAATCTGGATGAAGCAACCAGGTCCTACACATACTGTCTGGAAGCAGCAGGGAACAAGTTAGCACCCAAAAAACACAGTTGCCTCAACAGACAGCATCCTTCATCTCCGTGGTATTCGCAGGAGCTTAGAAATCAAAAACTGCTTTGTAAACACCTGGAAAGAAACTGGAGGAAGGAATACAATGAAAAGGAAAGAAAAGGAATACAAGTTGAGTCTCGCACTATATAAACAGTTGCTTCTAAAAACTAAACAAGAGTATTTCACTAGGAGGGCGCTAGGTGTCGCACTTGCGGATGGCCGCCTGTGTGTGAGGCTCTCGCCGCCCGGCGGATTTAATCCTAAATTATCCTCTTCATTGGCACCCCCGGGGGCATTTAGGGCCATTTAGCGATTGGTATTCCCCTCCGATAACTACTGGCCGAATATCAGCTCGATTGGCTGGATATTGAGTCTACAAGCCGCTAGGGAACTTTTGCCGGGAGAGACCTGTGGAGCTGTCTAGCGCGGACGCCGGCGTTGTGATCTACGCCGGTCCGCGGCTTCCCACGAGGCTGCAGGCCTCGGTGGAGAAGTGGCTCTGGGCCCGGGACCTTAGCTGACCAGGAGAGCACTGCCTGGACGGCCACGATGGCCGGAGCAGCACCAGCAGCCCCCCCGTGCACAGGGGGCGAGACGAAGGCCAGAAGACATCGGGACTGGCGGTAAGCGGGGGGCCAACTGCGCCGCAACAGTGCCTTGCTGGATTGGTACGCGCGGGGCCTCGGCGGGCCCGGGCTCTTGTGTACCTCTCCACCGCCCCCCCGCCCCCACCCCCAACAGCCTTATCCTCCCCCTCCTCACTTCGGACGGCAACGCTGCCCGGCCCTGGGATGGACAGCATGAACCAGCAGCAATAACTACACTGTCCGGCTGGCAATAGGCGGCTACGGGCGGCGCCATGGTCTGCAGCCTACCTTAACCACTGGCCTGAAAAACGCCTTGCGGGTTGGACTTACTGCTGACCACTGGCCCGCTTGCCTACTCAGCGGGAGGGCACGTTCCACTGTAGGTGCCACTGCAGGTCTCTTTCAACCTGGGGAGCAATAGAGGGGAGCATCATTACCAGACATGGCCTAAACCCTGAAGCCCCAACATCAGACTTGAGACTTGTGCAAGGCTCAGCTCCCAAGAGCGTAGTGTGGTTGACGTCTGGTGAGCGGGAGTACGCAATACAACACAGACACGCTCGCGGCGGCGTGGCAACCAATGGCTCCATCAGATTATTGAAGAGTGGCAGCTCACAGAATATTTGACATCCGACCACCCACCTCCACTGTCAGACGAATTGCTGCCGCCCTACTACTGCGGGAGGAGACATTCAGGCCTCCATATTCAACTAGCAACCCAAGGCACGGTTGTGCCGATAATCCCGCAGCCACCATGGGCAAGACCGACGCGAGGCAGCCAAGCTCAACTTTGAGGCAAATAAGAGACAGACTCGCACAGGACAAGATCCACAAGACCAAAGCGAGCAGTAGTGGTCCGCAAGGCGAATCATCTGAACAACCCACGGACAAACAAGACATACTGCGAGAAGTTCGTCAGGGATTTGCCATGATAGCGGACAAGATGGGTAGGATGTCGTCGTGGATGGATGCCATGGTCCACAAAATGGATGTGCATGAGGAGAGGATTAAAGAAACTGAATGGCGTATCTCGGATTCGGAAGATGCGACTGCCAGACACACCTCACAGCTCTCTCGAATGGATAACTTGTTGAGAATTATTGCAACCAAAAACGAGGATTTGGAAGCAAGAAGTAGGTGCGACAATGTACGCATCTTAGGTATTCCGGAGACGACCAACACAGGCTGAATGGAGGACTATGTTGAGAAGATCTTACTAGCGGCGATTGAGTCGGACGCCTTTTCACACCAATTTATTGTCGAGCGGGCGCGCAGATTGCTGGGCCCTAGGCCCAAACCAGGAGCCACTCCGAGACCCATCATTGCTAGACTCTTAAACTACAGGGACCGGGATGTAGCACTGAAAGCGGCACGTAGCAAACAATCCCTATCATATGATGCTAACTCCTTTTCTGTATATCCTGACTTTACACCTATGGTCCAGGAGGAGCGACAGAAGTTTCTTGATATCAAGGTGAAGCTATGTAAGGCACAAATTGACTATACCCTCCTGTATCCGGCACGGCTGAAGATCACGCACCAAGAAAGGCAAAGATTTTTCACTAAACCACAGCAGGTAGAAGAGTTTCTTAAACACCTTCGCCACCCAAACAGAACTGGTGATGACGAAGAAGACTCTCGACGATCGCCGCTGGCAGTGGTGGACGGAGAAGAGCAGTAAATGTTTATCTGATGGTTGGTGTCTTGAAACTGGTTTTTGTAACCGTGAGTAGTAACATGCATGCTGGGGAGCAGAACCAGAAGGGTATATGTTGCCACAAATTGATCTACCCCGGGGTGCTAAATGCTGGCTCGCTGGGTCCCACTTTATGCTCGGTGGCGCTGCAGCCTTGGTTGCGAATGCCTTAAGGGCAAGGGGTTGTTGTGTAGCCACCTAGAAATGACCACCGGAGGGAATCACCCCAGGTTATCTTGCCACATACTTGTGGTAGGAGCTGCACTTTGTTCTTGTTTGGGTGAAAGTTCAGGGTGGGTGGGGTGGGAATATAATGCTGGCATGTTGGGGTTGCTTCAGTGGGAGGGGTGGGTGGGCTGGGGGGACGAACGGACGTTTGATGTTCTGTGCACTATTGGAACACACAGCTTAAAGATAGGAGAATATATATTTTATTTGAGAATCATTGGAGAACTGAGCGTGCCGTTCTTGATGTTGTGCTGCGCATTGTACGAGAGGAAACGGCGCTGCAAACATAGCTGGAAATTGTTTTGTACTATGCTTTTATGGGTAAATATATGGGAACACAATTGAATGTTATCACGTGGAACGTCCGGGGGCTGGGAGACCCTAGGAAGAAATTGCAGGTGTTAGCGTATTTAGACAGGCACCACACGCATATCGCAATGTTAGAGGAAACTCACTTCTCACCTCAGAAGGTCAACACTTTTGCATCAAGATAGGCTATGCACAGTGTTTTCTCCTCCTACTCCAGCTATGCTAGGGGTACAGCCATATTAATCAAGAAACAGGTGCCCTTCCATTTTGTTGGGTCATCCAGTAATGATGAGGGAAGGTACTGCATGGCCTGGGGGCGTTTAGGTTTGGAATCGGTCACATTAGTGTGTTGTTATGGGCCCAATGTAGATGCCCCAGATTTTTTCTTCCCCTTATGGGAAGCAGTGAGAAACGTTTAATCGAATCACATTATCCGGGAGGAGACTTTATAGTTACTTATGCCCCGGCCCTGGACAGATCACATACCGCTCTGCACCATCATACTAAAGCGAGCAATCTACTCAAAGATATTATTACGGATAATCACCTGTTAGATGCATGGAGGGACATACATCCCTTGCAACGAGAGGAGACACACTTTACGGCATAAGTGCAGCATTTAGATCGACGTACTCTGACCATGCTCATGTCAGGCTCGCGTTCTCTTTGGTGGAATTCAGCCCCTGCACAGCGTTGGCGACTTAACACACGTATGCTGCTAGACACAGTTTTTCAGGAAGAATTGCGGGAAGAGGTGCAAGATTTTTTCACACGCAATAAAGGGTCGGTGCAGAACGTAGAGACAATTTCGGAAGCCTTCAAGGTTACACTACAAGGGTTCTGCATAGCTAAGGGTTCGGGCGTACTAAAGGACATTACCAATTCACTTTCTAGACTAGAGCGAGAATTGAAGATACTAGAGGCGACACTGGCGCACACGCCAAATAGGGACACACAAGAGAAATTCGGGACCAAACTTACTGATTACACGGAGGAGGCGCAGAGGGAAACACACTTTAAGGGCAAACATTGGCAGGCTCGCCGTTATGGGGAGGGAGAGCACCCTGGCAAAACTTTAGCGGATACAATCCGTAAACCGCGCTACTCCAACTATGTGGTGGAACTGGAGAGGCCGGACGGAACGTGCTGCTGTGATGCTGCTAGTATACTTAAGGACTTTACTAACCACTACGAAACCCTGTATGCCACTCCGGTACACGAGACTTGGACTTTGAGGCCTATCTGGGGGATGTGGCCCTTGGTTGGCTGAGCGACGTACACCGTGAATTTCTATGTGCACCGTTTGAACTGGATGAGGTTCGCGCTGCCATAATGGGCCTACAATCCGGGAAGGCCACGGGAATGGATGGCATCCCTGTGGAATTTTATAAAACCTATATATCTCATGGCCCCCATCCTCCAGGAAGTCTACAAAGAGTCTCTGGAGGTTGGCTCTCTTCCTCCTACTATGAGAGAAGCCCTCATTATTTCCTTATTGAAACCGGACAAGCCGGCCCACCTTTGCGGATCATATCGACCACTCTCCCTTATTAATTGCGACGTTAACATTTTAGCGAAGCTTATTACTAACAGACTGAGCCTTCTGCTGGAATATCTAATCCTTCCGGAGCTTTGGGGTTTGGGCTTTCTGGGTTTGTCCCTGGCAGAGCCACCTCCCACAATTTGAGGACTCTTTTTACACTATTACATAATGTAATGTAATGTAAGCTGGTATTTATATCGCACACTCATGAGTTCTTCCTTATTCCTGGTAATGCCAATCCCCAAATAAGGTAATTCCTCCTCGCACCACTCCAGAGGGTAGTCCAAAGGAGAGCGCACTACTGAGTCCGTCAATGGGAAAAGACAAGATTTCCCCCAGTTTATCTGGACACCTGATAGGCGACCAAAAACAATGAATTCTATAAGAAGCGTGTTCAGATTCGTTTGTGGATCTCACACATAAAGGGTGATATAGTCAGCATACATAGAGATCAAGATCTGTCTCATGTTGCATTGCAGAGCCATGGCATTGTGGTACTGGCGCAGTCGCACTGCCAATGGTTCTGTCGCCAGGGCAAATAATAATGGGGATAGAGGGCACCCCTGCCGCGTCCCTCTAGTAATTGAACATTTTTGGGACAGTTTTCCATTGAGCAGCACCTTAGCTCCCGGTTGATGGTACAAGAGGCGTATCCAGGACAAAATAATCGGCGGAAGCCCATGCGGAGCATTATCCCAAAAATATAATTCCATTCAACGGAATCAAAAAGCCTTAGTGGCATCTAGAAATTTTCAGTTACTAGAGGGACGCGGCAGGGGTGCCCTCTATCACCTTTTATGTGTGAGATCCACAAACGAATTTAAGGAATGGCTTAATGATATGATATACTGTCAGGCACAATCTGCCATTTATTGTCAGGGTCCCAGGTACAGGATCATTAACAAATCTGTATGTAGATTACTCTGTATTGCTGTTATTTATTACCACCCACAAGGTTCATGGCACTGGGGACATTGCTTGAATGATACTGTTTTTCAAAGACTATGACACTGTTCAGCCGGTAGATGCG
Source organism: Lissotriton helveticus (assembly GCF_964261635.1). Classification (NCBI taxonomy): domain Eukaryota; kingdom Metazoa; phylum Chordata; class Amphibia; order Caudata; family Salamandridae; genus Lissotriton; species Lissotriton helveticus. Next base: position 1,450,484,206 of record NC_136061.1, on the reverse strand, counting down.
TTCCCAGAACATGCTCTCCGACGTTTCTTTATTTAGTCCAGATCCCACTGAGGCTATGCATACCAAGCTGCGCTGCCTGGTGTGGTGTGCAGCAATGTACGTTGAGCGGGGACTACATGCTCCGAGACATTCCTTTATTACGAGCATTATTGATTCTCATTTTTGATGTCTCATGACACTCTGTGCAGATAGTTGTAGCATTATTGTTAATTGATACTCGGCCAGCCCGAAGTGGTTGTAGGCGGCTTGCTGTGTTAAATTACACTGTCTATGCAAGATTACTGTTTAAGGACTGTTAACGATACTGAGGCGCTGCCGGCCAAGATATGGTTGTAGGCACTGAGCTGTGTTCAACTGTAAACTAATAATAAAGGTTTTTTGAAAACTTAAAAAAAAGAGTATTTCATTAAGAAAATCAATTCTGCTAACAATGCGCCAAAAGAACTCTTTAAAACTGTCACTACCCTGGCCTACCCTAATGCTCCCACTATCCCGGCTAGCCAAGAATTATGTAACAAAATAGCGAAGTTCTTCTTTGGCAAAGTCAACACTATTATTCTAGAATTCTCCGACTCAAATACAAAGATCACTACTGACCGGATGGTTTGCTCCAAGAGAGATGAAAATAAGGTCCTCTTATTTAACTAATTTGCCCCTCTAACATTTACAGACACTTTCAATCTACATATGAAAATGAAATCAAGCTCCCCGAACGATCCATGCCCAGTATCCATTGTAAAACTGGCAGCTGAGCCAGTTGCACGCACTTTGACCTCTATAATAAATTCTATGTATTTAGAGGGTTACTTTCCCAGAGATTGGAAACAGGCTTCCATTCTGCCCCTGCTCAAAAAACCTAGCCTGGATGCGAAAGACCCAAATAACTTCAGGCCCATATCCAGACTTCCACTTCCAGCAAAAATCATCGAGAGTAACATGAACACGCAACATAAGGTGTTTTACAAGAATATCAGGCACGAAACCCAACTCAGTATGGTTTCAGAGAGGGGCACAGCACAGAAACCGCGCTCCTCAAATCCACAGAGGAGATTAGGACTACTTTGGATCAGGGAGGAAAGGCGGCCTTGATTATGCTGGACCTCTCTGCAGCTTTGTTAGCCTAAAGTCTTGTGACAAAAAATAACAGCTTCATAAAGCATTACACATATTTCATCATTGACTACTCTTAAACATCCACCAATTATCCCCAATGTGACCGTCACCTGTCCCTAACAGAACTGAGCAGATGATCAATTCAGACAAGTTAAATTTGCACAATACCAGGGTTTTCAATACATTTCATGTGAAAAACGACTAACTGCGGTGTCCAGTGCATGGTACACATTTTTACCATATTCAAATTAATGCACTACACAGATTATATTTTGTACTAGACATGACATTTGAAGGAAGTATTTCAAACGTTTACATGTTGCATTTACCAGTCACAATTGCTGTCTTTCTTACTGCTAAAATGATGGATACCTGACCTCGAATATCGGACATTAGAGTCAACTGCCCACGGCAGAAGTCTACAGTGTGGTGGGCGGTTGCCACCATGGCAGACACAGCCAAAGGCGAACGTTGGTAACAGTGACGGTCGCCATCCAATGGCTTAGTACACCTATGCTGATGACCGCGTATGTGGCATACATATATGCCATGGTTTGAAAAAAAATCACTTGCCTCATAACACTGTTGCTATCAACACCACCTTAACTTTAGCTGCTGTTTACCACCTCTGGGAGCAATCATACCAGGCCAAGCAGGTGAGAGGGCCCGTCCCTTCTCTCCAGAGGAGCTAGATACCATGGTAGATGAGGTTCTTCCTCTACATGGCCAGCTCTATGGCTCACTTGAGGAACAGGTACCTATCTCCAATACAGTTATGTACTCTGTTCAACTTCTTCCTTTATATTCCCCTAGGCTACATTGTGGCTTTGAGTTCCGGAGTGTATCCATATTGTGTAGTTTGGTGAAATGTAGGCCCTACATAGGCCTATCAAGTAATGCATTATGATTCACTGTACGTTGTGGAGTGAACATCAGCTTAGTAAGGTGTGATAATCCACATATTGTACTTGTGTTACATGCATAGATCTATGCATGTATATATTCATTGTACCTATCATATTTTCCCACATCACTTCATGTTATATGTGCAAAGATATTTATATACTTTACACCACAAGCTCTGACTGTATTGATAGGAGCATTTGAGGAGGATGCTAGCCATGTGTACACTCTCCAGATCACTCAGCCCACACCAGGCATGGCAAACTGTAGTCTGGAACATAGCTATACCTCACAGGCCCCTTCAGAGTGCCACATAACCTTATGTTCACATAATATAAGGACAGAAGCATTGGTGGGCAGGTGATGTTCATGTAGGATCAGTGTGCTCAGCCTGCAGAGAGCCAGTCTTAAGAATGAGCTGTGAGCAGTTTGTTTTATGACCAGGCTGGTGATGGGTCACTGTGGTAAAACAACTGATGCACAGAGTAATGTCCCTGCAGATCTGCAAATCCATTGATGTCCCCAAAATTAGCTTTCTTTATGACTAGTAGCCCTGATAGCTGTTAACTGGACCACATTTTGGAATGATGACTGAGAAAGCCCCCTGACCCGATACGTCTTTCCATTGACCCACTTTGCCAATGTGTGGGGTTCACTTATTACATTCCCTTTACTCACACAGTTCTGTTGTGACTTTTCAATAAGTCGAGTGTCCACTGTACTATTGCACATCTGACACACGAACAGTGTAGTGTAGATAGTTGGTGACTTCAGAATATATTTTGAAATGTCATTCCTTAGCCTGATCAGACTATATCCACTGACACAACACATACGATGGTATGGTGAATGTCATTCCCGTTACAGTGGCATATATGGCAAAAGGAGCGTCCTGTGTTGGCAGTACATGCCATACCAACCTATTGTTTGTAGTTAGAAATCACAATAGGTAATCCACATGCCCAAACATCCCCCAGAGAGGAAGCTCTCATGGACATGCATATCAGCTCTTTTAATGTGACCTTAGCATGAGGATGTTACATATACTATGGTACTGAGCTTTATGCATCATCTGCTTCAATCACTGGGCTTGGCAGTGAAGGTGTGTGTACAGTCATGCACAGGTAAATATTTCTTCAGAAGACAAAAATGATGTACTGTATGTCAAGGTACTTCACATCACATTTGATGTAGGATGGCCCTGGACCACATAATGCTAGTGGGCTAACTCAGCCATAACCATGGTTTAGGTGTGTCAGTGTGTATATTCATGCTTTAGAAGATCGTGGATGTCCAGCTGTGGAAGTCCTCCTAAAGAGGAAGGGGCACATGCCACACCCTGCCCCCCGCACTCAGTGGCCCGCACACTAATGGTGGCCTACTCGGAGCTTGATGGGCAGTTGAGGGCCCAACAGCAGCTACGTGGGGGTGAGTCCAGGCCAGAGTCATAAATGTTACTTTGCCAACTTTGTGTGTTACGAGCAGGTATTTCAAAACCACAAGTCATTATATAGGTCTGGTGGTAGGTCGCTTTTGCTGCACCTATGGTCTTTCAATCCAGGAATACTGCAGAGTCCTGTCCACATCATTTTGTTTTTTAAGCAAACACATGGCTCAGTGAAGTGAGTGATCATCTGTTGTTATGGGTGGCAATTATATCACACAGGCAACTTGTCTTCCTTGTCTGAGGAGTTATATTGCCTAACTACTTCCTCATGTGATGGAGGCCCTATTACCTGTGACATGACATGAAGAGCACTGTACATGCAGTGAGTGCACAACAATTTCTATTGGTAAGTACTAATACGACAGTGAAATGAGTATGCAAACATCACTGGTGCCATCTGCATTAGTGCCAACATTTTGACTACTGCTCATTTGCTAGTTGATGCTTATCTGCAATAGTGTTTCACAATACTCATTCATAGACTGGTGACATGCATAAGGCAGTGAAATGTAGAACTGTAGAGATAATATGTGAGTATCTACACTGATCCTTACTAACCATGGGCAGAGAGCTCTGCTCCGCCCGTGGAGTGTGTGGAGATTTGCAGAGATTTGCTTACTCTTCGCTCCGTGGAGAACACGGAATAGGCAAATCTCTGCACACTTCACAGTGGAACGCAGTTGACCAGCCCCCGCTTCCACCCCCCTATTAAGAATTATTTAAAAATACATGGAGCCTGCGCATTTGTCACAAGGAATCCTCGGGTGCGCACGCATGTGCAGATGACCCTCAGACAGCGATGAAGAGAAGGACGGCAGCCCCGGGACACCGCAGTCAAGGTAAGTCTTTATTCTTTTAACTTTAATGTATTTTTAATTAATTCTTAATAGGGGGGTGGAGGAGGGTGGCGGAGCAGAGCAGAGTTCCACAGAGTTTGTCCCCAACTCCGTGGACCTCCGCGTAATCCCGCTCCACCAGCTTCACCCAGGGTTAATCCTTACAAGGCAATCTGAGTTTGAAATACTAAAGAGTGCTGTGATGTGCCAGCCCACTGAGACTCTAGTGATCGTACATCTTCATGTCATGAATATTCAGGGACAACCAAAGCCTTCAAAGATGCATTGGCTTGTAGGTTTACAATCTATGATTGGCGTTATCACTTGTATCATGCAGGATGGGGGATGTTCATATGGCTACCTGAAGATTTATGCTGTTTGAATTCTGAGTATTTATATCCCAAAACTTTGGACCTCAATGTTTTCTGGCTACTTTATATGCTACATGTGATTCATAGGTAATCTACTTCTGTATAGCTTTGGTTAGACTTTTCAGGTAGTGGCCATATGATGTAGTTTGAAGACCAAAGTCTCATCAGTGTGCAATGGGCATTTACATGAGACATGATGTGTGCCGCAACACTATTTGATGGTCCTTTGTGTTCAACTTGACCTTCATGACATCATGATGTGTTATAAGGGATAGATAGATTTGTTGGACTCTGGGCCTTGTGTGAGCATTGTGTAAATCTCTAAATTGTATCCATCCTACTTGGTTACATATTTGTACAATGAGAAACAAACACTTGCAACAACAGCGGACAGAAAAGAAAGCACCTCGTTCACAGAGTGTACAAAGTTAGTAAGGTTCCGTGTACTACTCATCTGGTACCTGTCATTGTTATGTACTACTGGCCAGTAAATAAGCAGTATAAAAGGATGAGAACAAATGGAGAGGAGCCCTGGTGCAGGTCCAAAAAAGAATACCATTTGTATAACCAAAACACCAAGGGCAATATATACGACGAAGTGGCGGAGCTTGTCATTATCCTCCTGGGCTTAACGACACGCTCCGCCACTTGGGAAACGCAAGGCTGCACCATATTTACATCAATGTGGTACAGCCTTGCATTTCCACCTGCAATGGCGCTAAGTTTTACAACTTAGCACCAACGCAGGGTCTGTGTGCAGGGGAGGATTAGTTATGTGTAGGAAGGTATCCCTTCCTACACATAAACAATCCTAAAATGCCATTTTGTAACTTTCATGTGTGCTGCTTCATGCAGCACACATGAAAGCTACACAATGGCATTGTTAAAAAGGTTTGTTAATGTACAGGAATGGACACCTTCCTGTTGAAGGACAGGGCCCTCAAGGGCCACGGGCGTTACTTACAACCCCCTGCTATGCCTGGCCCAAAATGGAGAGTCAGTCAGTCAGTAGAGAATAGAAACTTACGTTCATTCAGTATACACTCTTCAGAGGAGTCCTATTAGACCTTCACCCTAAGATGCTGTCGAGGGACTACCTCCCCAACTTTTGCCAATACATGATAAACCCCCTTCGGAGACTTTGACCACACCTCTAAAGTAAAACCACCGGCCTGAGCCGGGCATACACAAAGGATGCACAGAGATGAGCTAACACCTGCCAGATGGGTACATTCTGCCAGTGGTCCAAGGCCACTGTGCCGAGTCTCCTAACGTGGGAGCAGAGTTACACAGAATGGTATGCAGAAGCAGAATAATTGCTTGTTAGCTAGTCGGGAAGCAACCTTGAATGAGAGAGAAAATAATAACAAAGTACAGTGTTCTGCTGAGGCAGGCAATTCTGAATACTAAGGCCTAGTACAAGCACAATCCAAGCAGTCTAATACTGATTACGAAATACAAAATGGAGTCACACAGGCTAATGAAAGCTCACATGTTGTAGGGATAACCCAGTGGGTTGCATAACATGAACACAAATAGCATCTATTAAGCCACATATTGCTATTCTAATATAGCATAGGCAAGTGCATTATATGAGAGGGGAATTCCAAACCTAACAGACCCTCCTTTTAGCATATGTGGCTAAAAGCTTTATTTCTATCAGGCAGGGTCTTTGCAATTTTAAGTGAGAGGAGAGGAATTGGGTAACCATTTATATAATTTACATTGCAAAGCAAAACAGAGCAACATGCGATAATCAAAAAAAATCAGTTAATATTCAAAGATAGCCTCATCGATCAACATAATGGACCGAATTTCCTGCATCATCATATGGGAAATCTTATTGTCTTGTTTGGGCAGTGTAATGTAAGGGGTGAGTTTACTCACACAATTGGTGCAACAGGCTGGGAGACAATTGATGCACAAACAACAGGTAAATATGATCCCTGCAACAGCTATTAGGACAAGGAATATTTTCCAGCCCCACTAAGCCAGTAGACCCTAGAGCCACCCTGTGAGGGACCATGAACCATTATCCTGATGAATATCTGAAGCAAGCTTGTCTAATTTCTGTATTGCAGAATATACACTGGGAACTCTCTGGTATGTAAAAACGACAGCATCTGCCAATAACATGGCAAGCTCCCCCCTATCAGCTAGGATGACGTCTAAAACCATCTGATTTTGAAGCGAAATAAGCCTTGTAGCTTAAAGCTCGATTGTAATATTAGTCAGTATACCAGCAGTAGTATTTATGACTCCCTCTACTACACTTGCAAGGTTACGAATGTTACGGCTGTTGAACATGGGGCCCCAAAACAGTGCAATACCCTTCATTATATCAGTGAATTGCTGAAGGGAGGTATCTGTTGGATCAATATCATCTGGATTAACAACCCTCCTAACTCTATGTACATGAAGATCCCTACGATGCAATTTATGATTTTTGTGATAATTGGACGGTGCAATATAAACAGGAGGCAGAAGGAAGGAGAGATAACATCGGCCAGACCACCCTCTAGGGAGCCAAGTATAAGCTTGTTCCCCACAAATGAAATATACATTCAGGGGTGTAAGCAAGGGTGGACTACTGGTAGTATTTAATCGATATGTGTAGTTACAATGACTCAGCCCTACTGAAATTGTCCCTAACCCTTGAACACAAAAACTAACTGTTGCATTTATCACGGGGACAGGCACAGCTTCAGTGATATTACGCTCCTGGAACCATTTAAAATATTCAGTGACATTGAAGTCTAGCACTTCATTTTGCAACCAGGTGACCTTTTCATGAGTTGTAAATACATTCATGCATGCGTCAGGATGAAGGGTTCCCTCCTTCCTGTCTGCCCCAGGTGTGTACCCTTGATGTATGACTATATATTCCAGAACCGCCTCATAATCAGCCTGTGTCATTTTCATCGTATCCGCATAGTAATGCATGTACACCACAGAAAGCAGTTGAAACCAGGCCTCACAGCTACCTAAATAGGATAAGGGCATAGACACCAGTAAGTCATTTTTTTGCATAACTGAGGGGAGTAGCCCACACACCCAACACTCCGTGGCATTAGTGGTGCTGTGTACCTGGTGAAGCATCTGGATAAATGCATTCTGCGTATAAGTCTGTCTTCGTGGCCAATGTAACAAACATATGCTCCACTGGAGCTGGGGTAGTCCCTAGCAGAGTATGTACAGGGTGTTGTTCTTCTTAGTATCTCAGTCAAATTAGCTTTATTCGAGCAAAAACTCATAAAAGCAAAATAAAAAATGAGTGTCCCATTAATAATACGAGTACATTAACATTAACAATGACTAAAACACTTTCTCTTACAATTAAAAAATGATTTATCATCATATAAAAGTTTTTTTAAAGTAGAAAGAGGATAAAAAAGTATTTTGACAGCACTATACCGAATATTTAGTGAAATAGGCGACGATCGGTAATGGTGCACAATTAGAAAGACAGACATCAAATTCATATTATCACAGTTAATGCTGGCAAAGTCCCATCGGTGGGATCTCTATCTTTCTCAACACCTAAATACACTTATAATTCATAATTTCATATGTGCACCAAGGATAAACCAATTAATCACAGCAAAAAAAAAGTCCTAATGGCCCAAGCCCACCCCAGATATTTGGCAACCGCTACTGAGATAACCGGTAAAGTGCTAGTGCAAATTAACCGTAATGCCACCGCACTATCTCTAGTGCCTAGTGTTATGCTCATAGCTTTTAGCCAGACTCGTCTAGGGATTGTATAAGTAGGACAGACAAAAAGAAAGTGGGCAATGGTCTCCTTTTCAGTTGAACATGCCGGACAAATGCTGCTATTACCTCTAGCCCACCTGCCGGTCAGCGTTCTTAAAGGTAGAGATCCTGCTCTGAGCTGAAAATAGAGCTTTCTGTCCCCGGGTTTTGTAATGACATCCCAATATAACTCTAGACTGGGTGTAGGTTTAGCCTCCATGAAGCGACCTTCCATAGTATAGGGATCACCGCTATTCCAGGTGCGATGCGCAACCAATTCCCAATACTTTTCTTTTAAAGTGTCTTTGGTTGGAAATGAAGTTGCCTCTGGATTATCCCATTGCCCCTGCATACCCATTCCCACCAGAGTCTTGGAGAGTCCCTTTAACCACATTATCCTGTGGAATTCATCAATTTTAATGACATCCAAGAATCCTTGGGCATATTGAGCAAGCTCAGGGGTTACCCATAGTCGGCTCCCATATAAAATAGGACGTAATCTGGCCATATCTGCTATTGCCTTTCTGCCCAAGTCATATCTCAATGACTTCATCGGGGTACTCTTTGGAAGACCAGTAACATTACGCAGAAACTTGTTCTCGGCAAGCGGTAATGCTGTTAGTTTTTCACAGCCCCATATCTCGGCACCGTAGAGGGCTGAGCTTAGGGCTTTTGCCTCATACACTTGGAGAGCTGGTTTTATCGGCTTTGTCTGTGATTTCTTATGCTCTAAGTTTATTGCTCCTGCATTTTGGCGGTGTTTTAGGGCCGCCATTTCTATGTGTTTTCACCACTTATTGTCTTTTGCCACATGGATGCCTAAATAAATAAAATCTGTCACCATTTCCACACATTGCCCATTCATAAAAACGTTCCTTTAAAACTAGAATGCGGATTAAATGCCATGAGCTTCGTTTTCGCGACATTAACTTCCAGTCCATGATCGACACAAAACTCCTCGAAAATCTTCAAAGCTCGCTGTAGGCCACTAGGAGTTTTAGATAAAATGAGCGTGTCATCCGAAAACAATAAAATTGGGGTTTTTACACTAGCCAAAATTGGTGCATCTACGCTTTCCAAGGCCATGCGCTCTACTACACCATTAATGTATATTGAAAAGAGCGTGGGGGCCATGGCACAGCCTTGGCACACACCACGCTCTACCAGAAATTCTGTGGTTACTTTTCCATACCCACCCCATTGGATTCTTGCATAATTCGACTCGTGCAGCCTCATCACCAGAGTTAGGATTTCGGGTGGCATACCCAACTTGTTCAACACATCTGGTCAATGGTGATAGTTAGTTTACGAAAACCAGCCTGGAAAGAGGACAAAATATTTTCACCTTCTACCCAATCTAATATTTTGCCCAACGTCATTTTCCCAATCACCTTTGTCCAGTATCAATCAAACTGATTGGTCTGTAGTTCCCAGGCTGCGTTCTGTCGCCCTTCTTATATACGGGGATTATTACTGCCCCTTTCCATGACATCGGTACAGAAGCACCTTGAGCCACCGCATTTGCAAGTTTCATGATATACTGACCCCAGCGCACTTTATCGTGAAGAAAAACATCAGCTGGCACCCCATCCGGCCCCGGCGCTCTTCTCCTGGTCACAGAATTAAGGGCCACTATTACATCGTTGATATTAAAGGGTGGATCTATACACAATGTAATATTTGGAGATTCACTGATTTTATCATCAGGGCGGCATGCATATTGGGGTCTAAAATGGTTTAGCCAACCACTCTGGGTCACATAATTTGTTGGCGGTTCTGGTTGACCTCCTCTCCCCCACTTGACAATATTCCAAAAGAGTCTTGAATCCTTGGCAGTACTAGCTGTTTTGAGGTCCTGCCAGTGTTGTTCATCCCACAATTTCTTTGCCACATATATACTTTTCTTATAATCCTGTCTAGCTTTCTAACAGCCTTAGGATCTCTTCTTTTGATGGCAGTACCTATGGATTTTCTCGCGGACCTACAGGCATCATTGTACCATCCCCACTCTATTCATGGGTGTTGTTTCTCCCCTTGGCTTCTTTACTGGCTTGAAAAAATAGCCCCTTATATTGACAAAAAAAATCTCATGGAGTTTGGTAACTTCCCCCAGTCCTTTCTCTGCACCAACTATAGTGTCTGTATAAAAAATAGCTTTATCCAGCTCCTTATTGATATTATCGAACACCATTTTGTTCGTCATAACTTGTGGCCACTTGATCCGCCTCATGTCATTTGAAGGAACACATTCGAAAAAAGCTTGCTCAGCCCTCTCTATCCCCACTGTCTTTCCCCCCCACCAATGATGGTCTATACACAGGGGGTTATGGTCACTCTCCTGCCTGACAACTACCTTCATATCCTCCAAATAACGCCAGAGTGCCATATTGCAAAAAACATAATCAATCCTGCTTTTAGAACGGCTATTGTCAAAAGTATTTTCCCCATGTCCACCACTCTGGGTTCTACCATTCAATGCTCTAATCCCTCTTTCACAACATATCGCATTGATCTGAATTATACTATCTGTCCACCTTTTAATTGGTTTGAGGTCCAGTTTCGGTATCCCCCACTGACAATCCTCTTCTTCCCCTGAATACCAATCACCTATTGTAAGGGGTTCAAAGGTCATATTTAAGTCACCAGCAATTATTATGTTATTCTCGTTTGAGTACTGGCCAATCAGGGAGTCCAGGGCCACTAAAACCTTCGATTTCCATCCTCTTGAACCTCTGGCATACAGGTTATAGATATCCAGGGTACCCATGGGGCCCCTAGTTATTCTAATCAACTGGATATCACTATTGTTGGTAGGTAGCTCTTTGACTCTATCAAAGAAATCTTGTTGTAGCCTAATAGTTAGCCCCCCTTTCGGGCGCCCTTTAGATCCTTTCAAAGCAGGCACAAAGAAATTCAAAAAGCCCTGGGAGAACTGGGGCTCACATGCCAAAGTCTCTTGAAAGAGACACAAGTCAAAATTATTTATGAAGGTAAGCCATTCTGGCGATTGGATTCTAGTACACAACCCAGCAATGTTCCACGAGATTAACTTCCCCCCCTCCACACTATAATCCCGCAAAAGCCCAGAAGTTGCTCCAGTGGGTGTACTTAGACCAGTCAGACTTATAGATCTGTTACTCATGCTTGGATCTAAATTTGGAAGATGAAATTCTACTCCCATGATGTCACTGGATACTTGACCACTTGCAGAGTAATCCCCTGCCCACTCCTCATTATCAGTCCCCTCTCCCTCCTGGTAGACAGCAACTGAATCACTAACATCCCTTTCACTAGTCCCCAGTATTACATTGTACACCTTTTCCTCAAAGTATCAGACTACCCCAAACAGTGCTATTGTTACCAGGAGAATGAACACCACCACCACTACTCTACTCCCAGTAGACCAACTGGACCACCCAGGACTACTATGCTCCATTGGAGAAGCCACTAAAGACTGTTCCTCCCTCATTATTGAACGACCAAATGGGTACACAATAGCACTTCAGGAATTGGAGCCACAAAACTACAACCAACCAGAGGGGTACTCTTCGCTCTGTGTCCGTTCGAGCCTCACTGGCAGGCTCCTATTGTTCATCAATGACACTCCCACAGAGGAGCTGATCGATCGCATCTATTGCTGGAAAACAAATGCAGCCCCTGATGAGAAACAAATCCTCTTCTTTCAGGATAGGGCACCCTCCCTCCTGGGCAAATACCATCAGTGATCCTGTCCAGTGCTCAGGACAGTGCACCAGTGTAGTTCACTCTAATCTAAGGCAATTGCCTAGGACATAGCACCCACACCCTTCGCTCAAGTCTGTCCCTAACTCCTAGACTATCCGACTGCCACACTGTCCTTCCGTCGGGCCGCAGATTGTACCTGAAACACCCAGGCACTTCTTCATCAACAAAAAGAGGCAACAAGTCAGGCTCAGTAGGGGCATTGAGATTCAGATTGTTGTACACCAAAATCTGGAGCATCCGGGGTGGCCCTTATCTCAGGGGGAATCACATTGAATAGAGCCTCGTCACTCTCCTCGTCCGTTTGCGCCCCCCTTAACCGGGCATCAGAGAAAGGATTGAAGTGAGGCACTAGTTCCCCTTGTTGATTGGCGATGCCTTCCCGTACCCAGGCGTCATATGGAAGAGGTAGCAGGACCTTTATTACGTGGGACGCATGCATCCAGTTCTTCCGGCCTTCTAGCTTGACAACTGTACGGGTGGCAAGCAACACCTGGGCCGGTCCCTTCCACCTCGGCTCCAAACTGTTCTGTCGATGAAAGTTCTTTATCTTCACCCAGCATCCAGGATGCAGCTGGTGCCTAGGCTCCTATGGTACTGGTTGCAGTGTGGCTTGAATCTGTTGGTAAACAGAACGGAGATCTTTAGTCAACTCATACAAGTAATCGATCAACAGGGGGTACTCTATCTCGGAGAAGAACTTGGGTCTTGGAACGCCCAAGACATTTGCAGGGCACCCAAAGACCACCTCATAGGGGGATAATTCTGTTCTAGAATGTGCTGTCACTCTTGTAGACAACAACGCCAAAGGCAACGCATCTGGCCATCGCAACCCTGTGCTCTCTTGGATTTTCACTAATTTCAGTTCGAGAGTACCATTGTACTTCTCAACCAGACCTCCTGACTGGGGGAGGTTCGCAGCATGAGACTTTTGCTTAATTTGTAAGCCCTTGCACACCAGATCAATGACCTTGGCATTAAAGGGACTTCCATTGTCACTCCGGATCACTCGTGGCAATCCATAGCTTGGGAAGTACTCCTTTAAGAATGGATTCGCTGTCCCCATGGCCGTATTCCCTTTGGTGGGGTAAGCCTAAATTGAGTTACTAAATGCGTAAACTACCACTAGTACATATTTCATGTTATTTACTCGTTTCATTTAGATTAAATCCATCTGGAGAACCTCAAAAGGGAAAGAAGGCGGTGCAAAGTTACCTGCAGGTGTAGGGGTGCCCTTTCCAGGATTATTTTTCAGACAGATAATACAGTGTTTTACTAAATGTGTGGCTACCTTTGAGATATTGTCATTCTGCCATACTGTATCCAGTAGCTTACATATCCCTTTGGCAATAATGTGTGCCGGGCCGTGAGCCATAGTAACAACAGGGAGAACATAGACATTAGCCAGCAGTCATTGCTGTTTCCCTGCCAAGTCAGTCCAACACCCATCCTCGCCCAGACGTCCCGTCCTTTCCTCCCATATTGCCAGTTCATCTACAGTCGCCTCTCTCTGAATCTCCCTAACGTTTTCCAATGTGTACTCAAACATTCCATTGTCTCGAACCCACCTAGCGGGACCTGCCACGAACATATTTTTCATCTTTGATCAAGCTGTCTCCTTAGCTTTCTGGTCTGCAAATGCATTTCCTTTCCCAACATCATCTGTTATGGCTTTAAGGGCACTACATTTCAATATTGCCAACTTATCGGGAAGTGTTAATGCAGACAACAATCTATGTATCAATGGGCCGTTCTGTATTTGCAGTCTGTGTGAAGTTAAGAACCCTCTCTCTGCCCAGAGGCGTCCAAAATTGTGGGCCACCCCGAAAGCGTACTGGCTGTCAGTGTAGACATTAACAGCCATTCCCTCACTCAGGCCCTAAGGATAGCATCTAACTCTGCAGCTTGGGCTGTCTGGTATGGAATATGAGATGTCTCAACTACAGTGTATAACGTGGTGATTGCATAGGCTTGTGTAGTGGTGCCATCCAGCAGTTTGAAACAAGAGCCATCAACATGAAGTTCCCCTTGGGGTCAGATAAGGGAACATCAATCAGGTCAACCTGTCCCTTTGTATCTCCCCAGACCGAAATAAACAATCATGGACATCACTGTTATTTTCTTTTAAAAGGAGGGGTAGTAACGGGGCTGGGTTCAAAGTAACACGTTGTTTAATGGTAATGTGCGGAGCAAATAAGGTCAGCTCATATCCAGTGAGAAACGTACTGGTGAGGTGCTGTATCTGCATCTTGTTCAAAAGCGTGTCCACAGCGTGAGGTACCATCACTGTGAGTTCAGTATCAAGGACAAGCCCTGCCGATTGCCTGATAGAAACCGCTGCGGTAGCTCGGAAGCGCTCTGGTGACATTGTCCAAAATAGCAGAGAAATAAGCGCAGGGTCTCTGCTTACCATCGAAACCCTGTGTTAGAACGGAAAGCGCACAACCGTCCGCCTCATGTACATAAAGTACAAAAGGCTTCTGGTAGTCAGGAGTACCAAGCACAGGAGCAGAACAAAGCGCAGCCTTTAATTGCTCAAAAGCTTGCTGGCATGCGGGTGTCCAAGGCAGGGGTTCATGCACATCTTTGGTGGCCAGGTAAAGAAGGGGTTTTGTTGGTGGGGAGTAATTAGGTATTCAATGCCTACAATATGAAGTTATCCCAATAAATGTGCGTACCTCGCACTGGGTCTTAGGAACCAGGATATTAATAATAGCAGATATGAGCTCAGGTGTTAGTCTGTGACCCTCCTTTGACAGTAGGTGACCTAGATAGGTGACCTCCTGTAGACAATATTGACATTTCGAAAGTAACACCTTGTGTCCATGATGAGCCAAATGCAACAATAATTCAACTATGGCTTCTTTGAAGACACCGTCAGTGTCCAAAGCCACAAGGAGGTCGTCGACATAATGCAACATCACATTACCAGGGGGAAGCTCCAAGGAGTCCAAATGTGCTTTCCAAGCTTGACTATAAATACTGGGGCTTTCTGTATACCCTTGTGGAGCACGGCAGAATCTAAAGCTCTGACCGGCTATTGCAAAACCGGACAGATATCGGCTATCTGTGTGGATCAGTATGCTGAAGAAATCATTTTTTAAGTCAATCATGGAAAAGAATTTGGCTGATGGGAGCATCATTGTCAGGATCTTTGTAATGTCTGGGACCACATGGTACTCTGGAACCACTATTTTATTGATCTCTCTGAGGTCGATCACGTAACGGTAAATGTCAGGGTGAGATTCAGAAGAATCCTAAGGCATCTTTTTAAGAATGGGAAGGATAGAGTTATCACACACATTTGCCACTGTTTCTTCAACCGCACCAGACTTAATCAAATCCGGAATTATTTGTAATAAGGCCTTTTCTCTTGTCTGCAAAATCTTATACTAAAGAATGCGTGACAATTTGGCTTTGTCCTATATCTGAATGGAGACGGGTGGGATCTGAAGTAATCCCACATCCGTGTCCCCCATAGCCCACAATGTGTGCAGCACATCTTCGAACTCAGTAGGGAGGGGAGCATATTTTGCAAAGCATTGTTTTGCATGAGCCACTTGTGGGCCAACAGTCATGTAAACACTAGCTGGGGAGCAATGAATTGTTGTGTGCAGTCTTTAAAATAGATCCAGTCCTAGTAAGTTTTCCCAACAATTGGATGCTAGTAAAAATGGTAAGTCAATCGTAAAGGGGCCAATAGTCAAAGCAAGAGGCTTGGAAATGGAGTTAACAACCGGCACAACTGAGAAACCCACAAGACATTGTTTTGGCCAGACAGAGCTGCCCCTGTAACCAGTGAATAGGAAACAGAGCTATTCATAGCCCCTGTATCAACTAGAAATGTATTTGTGGTACCCTGTAAATGAGCAGTGACGTAGGGTCCGTGCTGATCTATAGTCAAAGGAACTGGACTCTTGCCCTGTCCCTGACTGTCCTAGCTATGAGACAGCCCAGTCACTTCGTCCTTATCATAGTCATCATGATAGTACTGTCTTCCTCACTATGCCTATTGTACGATGAGTTCTCTGCCTGCATCCCCCAACGGCCTCCTCCTCCTCCGCGTCCTCCAAACCCCCCACCTCTTGGGACCTCTCCTTCTGCAACAATTCTGGACACTTTTTCCGCCAATGTCCCCTTTCTTACAGTACACATATTGATTGGGTCCCACAGGCGCACTCGAAGCATTACCCCTGTTAGATCGAGGTGGCCATGGCCCAACCCCAAACCTCGTCCTCTTTCACCTCCCCTCGCAACTTGCTGCATCAACATCCTTGTCTTCAAATCTTTCGACTCCTTCTCTACCTTTTCCTTGTCTCTATGCTCATAGTACTGTGCCATACTCAGAATCACAGACGGGGATGATGTTGTCCAAATACTTTCGGGAGCCTGCAACCTGGTCGCAATCTCGGGAAGCAAATTAGTGACAAATCTGTTAACAAACTAACAAACCCCACCTCCTGTGACAGGTCCTGACCTCCAAAGTCTAGAAAAACCCCTTCAATTCTAGTTAAGAAATCTGACACACTTTCATCCTTCTTCTGACAACACATAGTTAACTTATCCCAAACCACTCTTTTTGCAGGGATAAGGGTGTGCATATAAGTGATAATACGCCCGGTAAAGCTAGGAGCTCTGCTTTTGGCTTATCCCGGGCTTACACTCCTTATCCCATGCCTTGATCACATCCCATATGCCACCCAACTCCAATGCATGATCCTGTGTATGCACCTGCCTCCATATATCCACTGGTACCAGCAGACCAAAGAACAATTCAAGAGCAGCCAACATCATCACTGTGGAGGAGGCCACCTCTGTCAATTCCTTATAATATGCAGTAGGGTATTTTCGAGGGTCTGGCAGCTGACTTTTTAGGAATAGGACCTCACTCCTCTTCCAAGGGGTATAAATACACAGCTCCTGGAACCGAGCATCAACCCGTGGTCTAATTAAAGTGTCTGTAGAGTCACGCAGTTCTGGTATTTCAGGATGGTAAATGGGATGGACCTACCTCATAGAGTGCTGTGCCCCTATTATCAGGACCTTTTGGAGTCTGCCACGGTACCCCACCAGCGTTGTTACATTGACAAAAACCTCATTGGGAGTTCTACCTGTAGCATAAACCCTATCCTGTATGTCATACATGATCTGCAGTGCTTTCTGTCACAGGCTGATACCTCATAGCACTGTGAATACTCGTCATCATTCCCCAGTGCACAGACCATGATTCAAATCAGTGACCCTCCGGCTATACTCACCTGAAGTGATCACATGAACCAACCAAGATTTCCACAATTAAAATGCATTTCTCAAAGATATATTTATATTTCATTTAAGGTGTATGCATTATATTTTATATAGTTATCTGTAGATGAAAGGCCAAGAAAATGGGTGCTGCCACAAATCTTACCCCCATTGTACTGAGGATGACAGAGCTAATACTTTTCTTTATGCAATTCAGCTGCTAGGAGTGATCCATTCGCCAGGCCTTAGTTGGAGTTAAAAATAGGACTCTCTCTTGGGCGGAAAGGGGAAGGAGAGGAGTCTGTGACTGTCAATAAATAGTCATGTTTGTGCGCAATTACATACATTTGTGGTGGAGATCAATGTACATGAAAATGTGTGTATGCCTGCCAGGAATCCCTCAATCCCTCCGTGAATTCCTGGCAGGTGTAAGTTAATTTGTGAAGAGCGCCCCATACATTTTGTCTATGCCTGAAGTACAAAACATTCACATCTTAGGCTCCCTTAAATATATGCCTCAACCAGTTCTTGACCCTAACAGTTCCAGCCTACAATGATTCATACATCTAATTTCAGAGATCTTTGAATGATTTCCACAGTTTCTTTGTCTTCTGTTTGTAGATTTATCTGGCCTTGTAATTAACTCCCCTTTTCCTTAGCGTCTTGGATATTGGTTAGAAAACTTCTGATATTGTTTTTGGAGAACACCTGACATAAAATACACAAGCCATTGTTCAAATAAATGCATTTCTTTAAGTTACCCTTCAAATTTATGTGATTTGCAATGGGCACCATCTCTCAAGTATTTTTGCACTTTCTTCAACAGTGGTTTATAATTCAGAAAGTAAACTTTAATATTTCTATGGAATCCATAATTTTCAAATATTTGTTAGGGTGTTTATTGTAGTGCAGATGGAGTGATAGGGAATGTACTTAAACTTGCATGTTAAACAATAGTACTTCTGTCTTGTTAATATTTATTTTATATCTTCCTAAATAGGTGAATTTTGATATCTGATGAAATGCCTATTGAATATTTGCCTTTTGAGCCTTTGGCAATAAAAACAACTCATTTGCATACAATTTTAATCTAGATGCCCCAGGGAAAACAGATTTTATTTTTGTATCATTCTTTTTAATAAACCTTATTGAATACGACATCATAGGATTATATACAGCGGATTCGAGCATTTACACCAGTGTACTTACCATCAGTTACAGAGTACCTTCCATGGAGACACAGTAATCAACAATCTTTATGGTGAGAGTGTGACATCATTGGGGGGCGGGGAGCAGGCGGTTCACAAATATGTCCACGATAAGTGTTCCATTTTCCCCAAATAGCAGACCATTCTTTAGGGCATTCTTTAGGGCAGCCACATGTGATACATGCAGTTTTTCTCTGATCATGCACCAGTCCATGTCCGCCTTCCAGGCCTTGAATTTTGGCAGCACTTCTGCCCCCCACAGTTGTGCAATGTTCTTTTTGGCTATAGTTAGACCCAAAGTAACCCACATTTTGTCTTTAGTGTTGAGGTCTGTGGGCTCCGTACATTCAGGAGACACCTGTTTGTTTCAGGCCTTAGCAGAGTGTCTATACCTCACCCATACCATCATGCATCTTCTTCCAATAGTTCTGAACACACCCACATTCCCATATAATGTGCATAAAAGTGCCATCTAGGCCACACCGTCTCTTACATTTACCATCTGTCTCCCTACCCATTTGGGCAAGTCTGGGTTCTGAGACATAGACTCTATGTAAAATTTGTAGTTGGACGAGGTGTAGCCTGGATGAAATCTCTACCTCTCGTGGGGAAGCCACCGCTTCCTGTCACTCCTCGTCATCCAGATCCAACCCATCTCTCTCCCATCGCTCACATATCGGTCCCAGGGGGTTTGGCGAGTTATTTATCAATTTGTAGTAGGTAAGGGAAATAGCCTTGTCTGGCAGGTAACCATCTAGTAGCCTATCCTCTTTTGGGGAAGATTCCAGGGGGGAAATTCCCTCTGGCAGATTTGTCATGAGGACATGCCAGACCTGCCGGCACCGTAAATATTCTGTGTCTGCTAGTTCATGTTTGAGCTGAAGCGATGTAAACGTCACCACTTCGCCTCCTTCCCATAGATCCCAGTTCTTTGCTAACCCTATGAGATCCCATTTGTCGAATCCCTTAGACTTCCCCAGGCTGACCAGCTGTTCTGAGTCCCATAGTGGGGTGGCCAACGTGAGTCTTCTGTCCCACCTCAAGCTACGGTTCACTGCGAGCCAGACTTGGGTTTAGTGTCTAGTCGGTCCCGTTAAGGGATACCTTTGGGTCCAGGAGTAGAGCGCTCTTTTGTGGTTCCCACCAGGGAGTATCCATCTCGGATCATCCCCAAGGCGATAAGTGAAATGATTTATGGCAGCGAGAATGGCTGTCCAATAATATTTTTGTATGTCTGGGAGCCCAATTAGTCTGTGGTACCATCCAAGTGCAAGTTTATGTAGTGGTATTTGGGGCCTACCATCGAACAGCAGTTCTCTCTCTCTGGCAGACCTCAATCTCTTTGAAATATCTAGCCGGGACCAGATCCGTGGAGTTCTGCAGGACATAAAGGAAGTGTGGCAGAGACATCATTTTGAAGAGCAATGCTCTTCCCAGCAGTGACAATGACAACGTCCTCCAGCGCACAACATACCGCTTCAGTCTCTGCATTGTGGAAGGAGATTGCATTCATAACAGAGTTTAGCGTCAGAGGTGATATAGATTCCTAGATATTTGAAGCCCATTTTTGCTATTTGAATAGGGCAACCCCTGTGTGGGGGAGGAGGATTCCCATGGATAATGTAAAGTAGGGACCCCGAGTTCTTCCCAAAGGTCGTTTAAATGTTAAGTACTATGTGGAGTGTTGTTTTCAGGGAGGCAAGGTATAGAAGAATGTCATCAGCATATAGGGAGATCTACCCATCCCTATCTCCACTTGAGTCCCCTAATCATTGGATCTCTGTGCATCCATGCTGCTAACGGCTCCAAAGAGAGAGCGAATAGTAAGGGCGAGAGCAGACATCCTTGGCGTGTCTCTTGGCCCAGAGTGACTACCTCTAATTTTTTATTGTTGACCACCACTTGTGCCAGAGGGGCGGTGTAGAGAAGCCTCACCCACCCAATGATGCCGGGTCCGAAGCCCAACATTGCCAGGACTGCGAAAAGGTATGGCCATTCAATGGTGTTGAACGCCATAGTGGCAGCTAGCGAGACCACCACTGCGTCTCCTGGATCGTGTTCAATCTTCCCAGCATGACATGTAGTCGCCGTAAGTTAAATGCAGTATTTCATTGCGACATGAAGCCTGACTGGTCAGGGTGTACCAATTTACATATGACCTGGGTCAGGCAGTTAGCCAGTAGTTTTGCCAGTATTTTGGGTTCTGCATTCAGCAGGGAGATGGGCCTATATGATGAGCATTTGTCTCTCTGTTTCCTTTCCTTATGTATAGTAACCAATGTCGCTACCCTCTGGTCATGTGGGAGTCGATCGCATTCCTTACTCGCCTCAAACATTACTTTAAGGCGGGGGGCTAACTTATCTGGCTGTAGTTTTTATAGCTCAATGGGAAAGCCGTTGGGGCCCAGGGCTTTGCCAGGTTGAAGGTTTCTTATCGCGTTGAGCTATTTCGTCAGCCGTAAGGGTACTATCTAGTGCTTGCCGTTCCTCATCAGACAATGTGGGCAGATTGATATCAGTGAGAAGAGTTTTTGAATCTTCTTCTGGCAAATCAGAGCTTCTTTGATATACTGCCTTGTCGTGGTCCGCAAACTCGTTGGCTATGGCCTGGGAATCTGTTATTTTGCCACCCAAGCGACTTATCAGTTCTGGTACCAATCTACTCGCCCTTTCCCTTCTATATAACCAAGCAATCAATTTACCTGCTTTATCTCCCTGGTCATAAAGTCTACCGACCTTATCTCTCCCTAGGGTTTTGGCCATATCTGTAGCAATGGCTTTATACTCATCTTCTTTCAGTTTCAGAGCATGGAGTTTGTCCTGCCGGTTCACTTCTTCCAACTCCTCCTCCAGTCGGAGGAGTTCATTCTCTAGGCGGGCCAGATCTTTGAACTAATCTTTCCACACTCTGGCAATTAACACCAGCGCGTGTCCCCTCATGACCATTTTAAACTCTTCCCATAGAGTCAGGGGCGATCTGACCAACCCTTCATTGTACTGGAAGTAGCGATCTAGGGCCTGAACAAGTGCGTTTTTCACTGTAGGGTTACGAAAATGCCACGGGTTAATTGGCGCAATGGTTCCCATTTTTTTTTCACCCAGGTCCCGGTGGGTCCATATTGGGGAGTGGTCTGATATCCCCATTGCCATGTGTTGTACTTTGCGTAGATTTGCTATTTGGGATGCAGGCATTAGCAAGTAGTCTATCCTGGAGAAGCTATTATGTGCCCCTGAGTGAAAAGTGTATTGTTTACTATCTGAGTGGTACGCCCTCCAGACATCCGTGAAGCCCAACGCTTCTAACAAGTTAGGGAGCCATTTATTCACGGACCCGATGTCTCGCGGTGGATTGCGATCTAGGGGACCCAAATTTACCGAGTTGAAATCTCCTCCCACACTCATGTGCCCCTCTGGGAATGAGAGCATGATGGTGCCCAAGTCTCTAAAGGTCCGGCCCTGAAGGCCCGGCGGAACATAGACGGCTATTACTGGGAGTGTATGTCCCTCCCACTGCCTCGAGATCTCAGCGTACCGGCCCAATTCGTCAGTCCATGTCTGTTGTATGTGGAGTGGGAAAGAGTGCTTGAACAGGATACCCCCCTCGATCCAGAGGTGAAACCGGGTTGGGCCACTAGTTTGTATCCCCACTTATTTAATGCTTTACAGGTATTGCCCACCAAATGTGACTCCTGGAGCAACACCACATCTGGGGCGTGTCGTTTGATATACTGTAATACTATACTATGTTTTATTTTATCTCCGAGTCTGTTGACATTCCAAATCAGGAGTTTAAGGCTCCTGTCCCATTGCGTAGTCATTAAATTTAAAGTGGTCTGCATAAGGTGCTTGTCATCTATTGATATGCCGTATCAGTTGAATTTGTGAGTGTCGTATCCTTCCATTCCCTCCCCAACTACCCCCTCCCTGAGCCCCTGTGCCCTGTGCGACTGTCTGTCCCCCACCCCCTTCACCTTATGAATAACTACCTCACCCTCTAGATTCAAAGTGGTACATTGCGTCTTAAGCCCTTGAACAATGTATGTGCATACAATCAACTGTTGACACCATTATAAAATGAACACCCCAATCAACAATCACTCCCTGCTACCCTGCTGCGTAGGTTTGAAACTATCCACATCCCCAATTAGCAGAGCGCCTGTCGCCCCAATTAAGAAACAATCAACTATTGCAGGTGTTGCCAGGCGTAGCCTCTCAGAGGCACCCAGGGGCCCGCTTCCAGCCCCAGCTAAAGAAAATACTATTGCAGTGTACAGCAAATCTGTAGCCGTTAACAAAAGTACATTTACCCACTTATGAAGGCCAACTGTGCACATTACGGAGGACGGTATCAAGTTCTGGTCCCCAGGTGTCCATAGTGGCAGGGTTATTTTCGGTGGGTTTCCGGGGCCTCTGGGCTCATTGATCTAGAGCACCAGGACTGGTGGTTTTGTTTATCCGGCCTTGGGAAGTCAGGCAACAGCTTGCAGGTATCTCTCCAACTTCCAACACTACAAGTGTCTTTCTGCAGGCTTCTTTCCTCCAGCCAGGTCAGCACTTCCGAAGGATGTGTGAAGAACCAACACTTTCCAATCGTCATAACCTTGGGTTTTGCCGGAAAAAACATCATGTATTTAATGCCCTTTTCCCTGAGGGCTTGTTTCACTCCTTCAAAGGTGCGCAAATCCTGCTGCACCAAAAAGGTAAAGTCGAGGAAAAAACGCACTGACGCGTTATCATATGGGAGGTCTCCATCAAGTCGCGTGGCTTGCAGGATGGTGTCCCGGTCCCTATATTTGAGGATTTTGGCAATGATTGTTCTTGAGGAGGCCCTAGGCTTTGGCGGGGGAACTGGGGCCCTGTGTGTCCTCTCAACAGAGAAGAAGGTGGAAAGCCGCTTTGGTTTGAGGTGAATCAGGATTAAGTCCCTGAGAAAAAGGTCCATGCTAGGGCCTTTGACCCCTTCCGGGACCCCCACCACTCGGATTTTGATCCGGCGGGCCCTCACCTCCTGATCTTCGAGCCTCAGAGCCACCTAGCGGTGTTGGTGGGTCAATTGTTGGACTTTACCCCCTAGTGTAACTATGGCAGTTTGCATCTCTGTAATATTCGTCTCTGCCATTGTAACGAGCTTCAACGTCTTGTTCATGTCTGCTCTTAGGAGGTTCATTTCAATTGAGACTTTGTTAATTTTAGTTTCCAACGTCGTTGCCAGGACCTGAATAGCTGTCATGATGGAGCTGAGCAATGGTTAGGAGGCTTCAGTAGGACCTCCCGAGTTGCCGTCGTCTGTGATGGACTGTTTCGGAACCGCATATTGGTCCAGTTTGTTAAATTGCACGGGGGGGCCTTTCGGCTTCATTGCGGGAAGGTATCAAACGCTTTGGAAGCTATGTCGCAGTAGCGTGTCACAGTCTCTCCCAGCCCCTCCGCGGGAAAGGGGAGGAAGGGTTATCAATTAACCCCTGTGCTCTCAGTGCCTGGCCAGTTCGTATACATGTGGTTCATTCCTCTTCCAACTGCATTGATCACCCCACTGAAAGTTCCGGTAGAGGCAGCATCCACCAGGCTCAGATATATATCCCCCCAGGTGCCCGGCAATCACTGTGGATAGTTCTGATGTGACTCTCTTCCGTGCGGCCGGGTGAGACCATCCCAGCCGTCGGGCCGTCGCAGGAGTCTGGGCTCCTTTTAACAAGGCGTCAGGTGTGCCCCTCAATTCAGCCACCCATATGGGCCTTTTCCCGCCTACCTTGCACCATAACACTTTCAGTGACACCACCTCATGTGATGCCTATCATATCCTCCCTGCAGCATTGTCAATAGGTCAGGGCCTTAGCTCTAGGAGGATGTAGCCCCCTGTACAGGTTTCACGATGGCGCAAACAGAAATGCTGGGTGGTGGACTGGTCTTAATCATGGGTGTCTATGATGAAGCCCCCTACGGAGAGCTACGGTTCTCTTGACATGGCTGTGCCCCAGCACGACCACTCACCCGCTCCTGGGTCAGGGTCCCTGGGCCAGGCACTGCGGCTGGTGCATTGACTTTGGTTGGGGCTGGTCCTGATCTGTGGATGCATCTGCTCAGGAACACCACTGTGAGGCCGGTAGCACACTCGCAATGTCTCCCTTCGCCCCTCACCCAGTCGAGCTCCTGTGTAACATCCGCTTGTTGGTTTCCCCCCGTCTTGCACCGACGGGTCACTCCTGGGTTGGAGACAGGCCTTGATTCCCCCAGGGCCTCCCCAGTTCGTATGCGCTGCAGTGTAAACTCACACCATTGCCTGAGGCTGCGTTAGGAGACCCTCTGACTTGGCGGAGGGCCCGGTTCATCCCAACCACCTTGGGCAGTCCCTCTGAGCCTCGGATGACGCCGCAACCCCTCCGGCACACAATACCGTCCGGCTCCTCAGCTCCACGGAATGGGTGGAGGCATGATGTCAGGACCCCAAGAACACAAGTCCATATGCCACTCGTCTTGGCCGGCTCCCAGTCACTAAGTCTGTGCAGCGGTTTTGCCGCTGCTTTCTGCAGAATGCTCCCAGCGGATTACACTCGAACTCCGCCCCTCACCTCCGGAGGCCTCCACACACGAAAGGCCGCACGCCTTCACATTCAGCTATCTTGGCCATTACTGGGTGTAGCTCTTCGCAGGTAGACGCTTTTCGTTTTTAGTTGGTTTCCGATGGCACTGCGGACACCAGCAACCCCGCAACAGAGGAGAAATGCAGGATCTATCAGACTTTTTGCTTCGGCCCCCGCAGAGCTCTTCCTGTAGGCTGCCATCTCGGCTGATGCAAGGTTACGCCCCCGGAAAAACTGATTTTAATTTTGGGTTAGCTCGGTGTGCAATTGCGAGTGAATCTATAAATAGAGGAAAAGGAATCCGTAACATTGACCACCATGCCAAGTCCCCATACTCTTAGATATACTTCTTAGAGATTATTGTTTAAAACCAGGTGATAACGCATCTATCAGCCTCATCAGTGTGGTTGTAACGCCCATCTTTTTGGAAACCTTGAATTTGGGATTCCTAGCTGACAAGTTAATTTCTTTAAATGTAAATTTATGAATAACTTTCACAAAGAGCTCAAACATATATTACGGTAATGCAACAATAGTGATGAATAAGCTAATATATCTGTAACTGGTATTACATTTAGTATTTTAGCATCAATATTAAGTAGTATATTCGGTTGGTAAGACCTTGGGTATACAGGTATTTTCTGCACTTCAGAAAATATGTTTACACGCCCTTAGGGAATGTCTGTGGTATCTCTCCACTGGTTAAGTTATGATAAAATATCATTGTGAGTAGTGTTTGCGTTTGTGAACAAATGTTTCGTAGATTTCAGCTTGAAAACCATCCTCTCTGGCTGCCTTACAGTTGGAAAGTCTAGTGACTACTATCTCTAGGTCTTCTGGATTTGATACAACTAAAAGTGTGTGTGTTGTCTTCCATCAGTGCAGGAATTTTTAATTGGGCTAAAGGGGACACAATCCAATGGCAGCCTTAGGGACTACCTGTCCCAGGATCATCAGCACTGTCCAAGGTGATTCAGAGGTGAGAGGAAGGACCATTTTCATCCAAGCAATATAGCGCGTTCAGTTGTTCCACAGTGCTGGGACACAATCTGACACAAGCTTCAGGGACTACATGTCCCAGGATCCTGAGAATTGCCCAGGATGACTCTGAGGAGAGAGGAGGGGGAATTTTTATCTACGCTATATAGCACTTTCAGTAGTCCCCCAGCGCGGTACATGCCCGGGCGAAGCCTAGGCTAACAATGGGCCAGTCTAGGCCCGTCAGAGCCCAGTGAAAGCTGGGCTGGGCCACCCTACTAATGTCAGCCTTCTTTTCCCCAGTCTTTGAATAAGTAATTGTGACCTTTCTAGGACATCTTCTAATTACTGGCCTCCCTTTGTTTGCTCACATTATTTACTATTGCTGCAATATTTGACAAAATCTTTATTTCCCCTGTGCCCAGCTTTTGTTTGGGTTATGGGCAAAGATAAATTATCCCCAGGACCTTGTGCCCAAAAACAACAGTGTAATGGATGAAGTATATTACATACTTGGCATCTGGGGCGATTATCAGTAGAATCATCTCAGTTGATAAAGAAATTGGTTTAGGACCATCTAATGGAAAACAATATGAATGCCCCACTGACTGTGGGTTACCACCTGTAGGGGTAATTGCTACATCAGATGAGATTTCAAAACAGCCCCCACTGGGTGATACACAATCAGTTGAGGCTATTATCCATCAGCCACTAGCAAAGGGTGCCTTATCCTCATCCACTCAGCTCCCCTGGAGAATAAACAAGTATTTGTAATGGTATATGTCTCACATTTATGAGAGTTTGAGCTATTAGCATTGCAAATATCAATGCTTTTTATTTTTGTTTTCATTTTTAAAACATAAATAAAAGGCTTTGTCATTTAAAAAGCCAAAAGCTTAAACTTGTGTTAATGCGAGACCTATTGCATTGCAAATGCTTGTTTTACATTATGTTTGGCAACCGTGCCTGATGGACTGAGATGATCAATCGTGTGATCTTTTATAGGGTGGCTACTACTGCAGTCTTGACTAATGTGGCCACTAAAATCAACTCTAATAATAGCAGCTCCTGTGGATTTTCAGTGAACATGAGAAGCTCCTGCCTGCATTCCCACGCCCGCCGACATAGCCATCATCGTGCTGCCAGCAACATTTAAACACAGAAACATATCAAATAACACTGAATCTCTGCCCCCGCATACAACCAGCACCATTCACATTACACACACCAGTGACTGCTGGACATAGGGACATTACATCACAGAATAGGGTAGCTGATTTACCCACACGACTGCACGAGTGGTAAAGCGAAGAGATTTAGAGGGACTATGACCGTGATGTGGAGAACAATCCTATCTTGCAGTTTAGGGGGGGGGGGTACACCGAGGACAGTTTTTACACCCACGTGTCAAGCTCCGGCTCTGCATCCCCAGGGGCAGCTGCTGCCTCACAGACCTGCTAATTCCATGAGGGAGAGGAGTCCCACACTGTCACCAAATGCTCCCTCCGCTATAATTGTGCTCACAACATGGTGCAAGAGCCAAACTCACACATCAAAGGATTTCTGTCCTCACCCCTCTCGGACAAAAGGATCCCCGGGACAACCCACAAATTCTATCCTGATGGGAGGGGCTTCGTCTCTCACGGCAATAGAAGGCACCACTATGAACAGCTTTTTAAGGGGTTCACGATATAATTCATGCTAGATACAATTCCCCTCGGAAAAGCATTTTTAGAGACTCTCCCTTGTGCCCGACCACAAACACGTGATGATAAATGATGGATTCGCCAGAATTAACAAAAGAGATGTGACCTGTGATAACATCACTTGCCCGAGGAAAGTTTACTTCATAACCAACCTGTGTGTGGCATGAAACCCCCACAGACGACCTGCAGAGGCTAAACTTTGATCCACCCCCAGTTGCATGCAATGACCCTTTTGTGAGAGAACCACCTCGATGTGAAATAGCACATGGCAGTTTTCTGACATGCAGCATTAAAACATGCCACTCCCCTCCATCGAGGGATTCCAACACAGAACAGGCACAGGATGTGTGGCGCTCTGTGGGGACTGGCGCTGCTCTCTGCCTCTTGTCCTGTCTCTATGGCCCGTGCTCCAAACTGCTCTTAAGACAGTGGCTGTGGGCTCTTTCCTGCCTGTGAGTCACTGCAGCAGAGTCTGCCCACAGTCACCAAGCCCCCTCTAACTCCGGCGCAGGAGCCCGCCTCCCCCAGGCATTGGAACTAATTAAGTATGTTTTGTGTGCTTTTCACATCATAGCCTTAAACTCTGCCCTGTCTGGTGACATAATGCCATTATACATAGACCAGTCTGTGTCTCACCCCATTTCCTTAACCTATTTAACCCTTTTGCCGCGGCGGTAATTCCGCTGCGGCGCTAGGGGGGAGGGGGGCCACGCGGAGCCCCCATGCTCGTGACGGAACCACTCCGTCACGAGGCACGGTGACGCTGTGCTTGTGACGGAATGGTTCCGTCACGGCCCCGCCCGCTCAATAGAACGCGCCACGCAGGCGTGAAATTGATGCCGCGCAGGCGCGGCGGCCAGGCCTTGACGGGACCATTCCGTCACCAGCACAGCACCACCGTGGCTTGTGACGGAATGGTTCCATCACAAGCATGCAAGGGGTTAAACCGCGAGGGGTGCACAGTGGCAGGACATCATCTGCTGGGAGAGGGCCCAAGGCAAATAAATAAAGGGAGCTTGGTGTCCCTGAAGTGTGCGCTGCTGCTGAGCAGTGTGAGTCTGAAAGAAAATAGTGCTCATCGACTACATAAGTAGACCGTGTAAAACCACAAGTCAAAGATCAAGTCCTGATGGGCGATCCCAAAAGGAGACAGGGCAGTAACAAGCAGGGACTAAGAAGCCTCATTATCAATCGGAAGCCAGCGTTTACCATAGACGATGACGCCGGCCAATGAAAACCATGGGCGGGGCTTCCACACCACTTATAAAAAAATACCCTAATACAGCATGCATCGCAAAGCGAGCAGCACATGCGCGCTGCAACGCGAAACCTAAAAAAAAGCAGCAAATGTCGGGACATCCACGAATACAACTGCTTCATTAGAACTTGTGAGTGACCTGCTTGCACACCATTTCAGCAGATTGGAAAATGTTACTATGGCGTCCATTACAGTATGTAAGGACAGGCTGGCTAAAATGTAAGTTTCCTTTGCGCATGATCAAGACTGATTTGCATGTGGCTGGGTTCAAACTTTAATGGCATGGTGAGCAAAACAACAATGGATTTAGGTCCATATCTCTGTACTGGGGTGAATGTATGACATTGTACTGCATTCTGTCCATCAACTGTTGTTTTTGCATTTATCACCCCAAGTAGGAGGGGTATGCCCAGACGTGGGTCCTGTGCTCACCATGTCACTGGAATCAAGCTATCATGGCTGATGAGGGGTGAAACCTCGAAACCGATCCTTGGATGCTTTGTTTCCAGTCCAGTGAGGACATGTCCTGGCAGTTCGGGCTGGACTATTCCCATCGGGCGCAGGGTTAAGACTGACTTGCATATGGCTAGGTTCAAACTAGAATGGCACGGTGAGCAAAAAACAAGGAATTTAGGGCCAGATCTCTGTACTGGGGTGAATGTATGACATTGTTCTGCATTCTGTCCATCAACTGTTGTTTTTGCATTTGCCACACAGAGTGGGACAGGTATGCCCAGACGCGGGTCCCGTTCTCTCCATGCCACTAGAATCAAGCTATCCTGGCTGTTGAGGGGTGAAACCCTGAAACTGGTCCTAGGATGCTTTGTTTCCAGTCTGGGGAGGACATGGCCTGGAAGTTCGGGCTGGACTGGTCCCATTGGGTGCATGGTCAAGACTGATTTGTGTTTGGCTGGGTTCAACTGGAATGGCATGGTGAGCAAAATAACAATGGATTTAGGCCAAGATCTCTGTATTGGGGTGAATGTACGACACTGTTCTGCATTCTGTCTATCAACTGTTGTTTTTGCATTTGTCACCCCGAGTTGGATGGGTATGTCCAGACGTGGGTATCATGCTCTCCATGCCACTGGAATCAAGCTATCCTGGCTGATGAGGGGTGAAACCCCAAAGATGGTCCTAGGATGCTTTGTTTACAGTCCAGGGAGGAACTGGCCTGGCAGTTCGGCCTGGACTGTTCCCATTTAGCGCGGGGTCAAGACTGATTTGCATATGGCTAGGTTCAAAGTGGAATGGCATGGTGAGCAAAAAACAATGGATTTCGGCCCAGATCTCTGTACTTGGGTGAATGTATTACATTGCCCTGCATTCTGTCCATCAAGTGTTGTTTTTTCCTCTGCCAAAAGGGCTGAAATATTGCAGCCCACTTTCCTGACTGCCCTTGGAGTTTTACCAGTGGCGGCTGGTGACATTTGAAAGTGGTAGGGCGTAAACTGATAATCATACTACACCGTAGCGAGCGAGCGTAGCGAGCGAGCCCGAACCCCCTAAGGAGGGTTCGGGGGCAATTCCCCCCGAGAAAATTTTGAAAAAATAGTGGAAAAATGGTGCATTTTCAAGCAAATTTGAGAAAGCAGGAAGGTTAATAAAGCAATTGTGAAAGTGCAGGTATTACATTATTAAAGAGCTGTCATATAACATAGGTAGCTGCTTATTCAGTATAACCACAGAGCTTCATAACAGGCTATGCCAATGAAAATACTGGCTGCTACCTGCTGTTATGGCTGACAAATTTGAATAGCGGCTGCCCAAATCTATTTACAAGCCACAGGTAATAGAGCTGGAAAATTCAAATGCTTTCGACGGTGGACCAAAACATGGTTTATAGGATGTGGCCTTGCCCTAACAATGGACCACATTATTACTACTGACATATAAAAATAACAATAACAGTTTGCACTGCAGGCGAATTTAAATATTGCAAATCCAAATGTGTTTACGCGATACAGTTGATGCGCTGATGCGCATTAAAATTCCACGGACCAAAAAGTAACTGTTTACTAGACCTTAAGAAGTCTTGGTCAGAACAAATTTTATTAATCAGAATTTGTAGTGTAGAAAACAGTTCCTTTCTGTGCACCTTAAATTACACAGAAAGCATTGTAAATGATAAAAGCGGAAACATTTGCTGCTGCTGGCTAGTACTGTGTTTTTCTGATTCGAAAGTGCGTCATGGCTTGAAACACCCATCCCAGGGCAGTGCAGTGGGGCACCTCGAGGCGATTTCAGCCTGTTATCACTCCATATTAGATAGCCTCCCTACCTATCCTCCCCAATCCCCTCCACCGAGATAGAGGACAGATACGGCAAAGCCTTCTGAGACACCAACAGGCCACATAAATACTCTACGGTGAGCCTAGCTCTCTGGAACACTCGTTGAATGTGGGAATGAAATTGGAAGCAACCCAGGAGAAGCAGTGGGAGCTTTTCACGGGCAAGGCCAGGGCAGATATTAAGCATGTATTGGTCCAGTTTCTCCCAGAGGGTGTGCACTGTGTTTTGTTTTAAAACAAGATTAAAATACATACTTTAAACGTGATCACCTCGACTTCTGCCCAGGGCTTAGGCCATGCTTTAGATCCCCACAGTTCGGTATTTCCCACATTTATGTTAATTGTTAGTCAACAAACGCAGTAAAATGGGATTTTGAGCCAGGAATTTGCTAACTTTCTAACCTCACATTCATTAACCCACAGAGCAACCCTCCATGCATTTTAATATGTCTTACCCAGTTATATTTATATTATAAACCTCACAAGGATGAAATGTGGAGCCAGGTCACATCTAACTATCCAACTCTGCCAAGGGCCCGCGCCACTTTCAGAATAGGAGTTACTCTTAGAGATGACACCACCCTTTGCTGGAGCAGCTGCGCGCACTATAAATGCCCATAGCATAGCATAGCATAGCACCCCATCCACAGGCTAGCCCACCCCTGTCTTATTTTGCTGAGTTGTGCACACTTTAAAACAATGACGGAGGCACATGTGGGTAGAAATGTGGTGTATAACCAAAAGAGCCTCCAAGAAGCTCCGATAGCTTGGAGTTCAAATTGCTTATTCTTGCTGATGCTGTTCTTAAGGCACGCAACCCCACAACTTAAAAAAAAAAATGTTAAACAGTATTCAGGACATTTGCTCCCACCTAGATGTGCCCACAAGCTAATTCAAAAGCATCCTACTGGGAAATTACATGTGTTTTTATAACAATATATCCTTAAAAAGAAGCGAAAATGCAGCAATAATAATAATTTTAAAAAACGCTTTGAAATCCTAATGGTGTTTTCTAGTGTTAGACGTGTCAGAACTTGTGCAAGTAGATGCCGCCTAAAATTGATTATGGTGTATTAACAAATTACCAGAGGACTGGTGCTTCCCGCATTGCAGGAATTATCCCTTTCCCAGCGTTTCACATCAAAAGCCTGGCGGATTCACCAGCCCTAATCCCTGCTGGGCTCTCTCCGGTAAATATATATAGAGGCACATCGGTCGAAAGAAGCAATACGGGCCACACCTCCTCATTTAAATCTCATCATACTCTGATATGCATCTGCTCTTCTATGAGCCTGTACGTAAGGTATTCTGGGACGTGTAGTCAATTAAATCCAAAGAAGGATGCTTCTTATGGTAAATGCCCAATGTAAGCTCACCTTGAGCCCCAAGGAAAGGTGCGCTTCTAAATTCGGAAAGCGCGCTCCACATTTAAGTCCATGTTGAGACTCCATGGCCCCCTGCAATCCCGGGGTGGTGTGACTTTTATTAGTTGGAATCATCACTGGTGTTTATTCTCTGAAGGTTCCACATAGGCAACAGTTAAAAAAGATGCCACATAATGCGCTAAGCTATTTGTCCAGGATGTGCCTACAATCTTTCTCTTGGGCATTACTGTAATGTTAGCCCCTCCAACAAAAAGCCTGGTCATTGCTATTAAGTGCAGCTCGTAGAAGACGCATCTAGTACAGAGGGCAGTTCTCTACATGTGGACAAAATTAAATACATACATGAATACACACATAGACGTCACTTTTCGGATCCCACTATTGATCCTACTATTGAGGTTTACCTGTTGGGGTTAGTGCAGTGGCCCAGATGTCGTGGGTTTATTGCACCAGCTCCTTTAGAGCTGCATGTGAATGTATGAGGGCGATGATAATGATGTAGCAAGAGTATCAGGAGCTGTGAGATTTAAAATTGTTCCCTTATAAGCTATATGTATCATGTGATTGATTGGGGTAAGCAAGGTTCAGAGCTAACAGAGCACTATTTGTAACCTGATTAGCGTAAAGAGCCTGGGATGTCCCAGCACGTTATTGCAGTCCTTGGAGAAGGCTGGAAAGAGATCTGTCCCATGGGGGCAGGAAGAGCACTGTGCAGGACTGAACCGAGCAACCACTGCAATACATTATCAAAACAGCGAGCAGACACAGCGTTACAAGCATCATGAAAAAAACACACAGCTCTGTCTGGCAAATTTCTCTCTATAAAATCTGCTTTGCACAAGTCATTTAAAAAAAAGGGGGAAAACCAATTTTCTTTTAAAGGAACAGAAAAACATTTGCAATTAATTTTTTTCAGAGCCCAGACTGAACAGTTATGTCCAAGGTGGGGTGATGAGTCCAACTTAATCGTAATTGATCCGTGAAGGTGTGCGTGGCCCGTGCTGGGTTTGGTAAAATTACCTCACCCTGAGGGTTGTAGACTACAGACAGCAGACACATACTTGTGCTGAGATTTGCCAGAAGGCCTGCTGTTAAGCGGTTCTATGAAAGAGAACAGAATGACAGCCCCGGGCACCATGCCTTTTTTTACCTGTCAAATGCAGACAATGGCAGGTACAATACGTGGTATGAACCTCGTGTGCCCACTCTTCACTAGATGTTCGGAATTACTAGTGGCACGCATTTATTGTAAAAAATGCAGGCCAACAGGGACACAGAATAGTTTCATTACTAAAAAAAAATCTTTGTTAAAACACAGTAAAAATACAGCAATGGATAACATTTTGACTTCCAGCCACACTAGTCCAGAGAAGTCCAACTATCAGTGCCATTCACTTTGGGGCTCTGTTTGGAAAGAGGATAGTCCCTGCATAGAGAAAGAAAAACTCTAGACTCACGACCGAACCCGGAGCCATGAGATGAGCAGCCACTTCTGAGTATATGTTTAGTTATGGAAATAAATCATATTCTATAAAATACGAGCGAAATAAATAGTAAACCAGAACAACAAGCCCCACGTCTGAGTACAGAAAGGAAAGATTTGTGTACCAACACAAGCATACATGCAAACATGAAAAGCAATGCCACCAGCTCTTCAATTAACATAGTAATACATGCAAACTGCTATGAAGAACTGGCTGTATGATTTATCACATTAAAGGCAGACCTTTTGGCTTTCCCAA
Source organism: Lissotriton helveticus (assembly GCF_964261635.1). NCBI lineage: Eukaryota > Metazoa > Chordata > Amphibia > Caudata > Salamandridae > Lissotriton > Lissotriton helveticus. The sequence continues at coordinate 1,450,449,649 of NC_136061.1, read as the reverse complement.
AGCTTTTTTTGCCACTAGCACAATCCGGATTTTAAGAGTGAAGCCAAGCAAAACAGTGCTGGGGAATTAATCAATGGCGTTCTTTGAAGTAACCTAGTATTAAATCACAGTATACCTTTTCCGTTTCACCTACTTACATGTAAACAAGAAAGAAGAGGAGATTCAGATAGGCACATGGAGATTAAAGCGCCAGACTTTTAGTTCATGCCAAAATGTAACCGGCATGACCACCTTATAGTAAGTGCAACAGTCTCTCTCTTTGCAGCATTATCACTGAGCTTGCAGCCAGCTTGTGCACACAGTTTTAGAACCCTAAAGCAGCCCAAGCACGGCACAACAAATGATTCCCAGAAGTCTTTTCAGTCTTAAAACAAAGAGGAAGTTGCGGGGAAATATTGTACTGCCCTGCCTCTGAAACTGCATGTTAGATCAATGAGTATGCCTACAAATCAGTTATATACAGCTAAAAGGGCATACTCCCAAATTTGAAGTGAAAAGTTAATATGTTTTTTATACAGCTATTTCAAATTTATAAAAAAAAAGTTTAAAACCCACACTTATACACATGTGCAACTCCCACAAAAGAGTTATGCTGGCCGGATGCCTATCTTCAGCAGCAAGACACCAATGCTCAGGTTGTTAATCTAGGTCTAACACACAAATCCCTGTAAGGTCTTAGGTAATCAGTAACCAACCATGAATATGTCTGCAGCTGTTTCTGGAGATGCACTCAAGAAGACCTTGAATAATTTCAAACTGTTGCCTCAACCACAGATCCCTGTGCCGAAAAAACATCAAACTGTTCTAGTCTGTTATCAAACTGATCTACACACGTTACTGGGGATTGTCCCTCAAACGCTTGGATGTCATATTTACCCAGCTTATTCAGAAACTGACTGCCCATGAATCAAACTTTACCCAACTACAGACCGATGTCCCTTTATCACCTAGCACTAAAATCCTCAGAACTGCTGTTAGCTCACAATTATCAAATTATTTGGAAACAAATAACCTCCGCAGTGACTTTCAGTCAAGGTTCAGACTGTGTAGCGGTACCGAAAATACATTACTAAGCATTAAATAACAACTGCTTTCCACAATGACCAGAGTAAGTATCCTCGTAGACATGCTTTATGTATTCGATAAAGTAGATTTAAAAAAAAAAATCTAATGTGCCAGTGAACACTTTTGGCATAGACAAAATTGTACTCTAGTGGTTACGTTATTCCTCTGAAACTTTACCTAGCAAGTAAAGCTTGGCCCCCTCCTCCTTAAAATATCACAAGTGACACAAGGGCTTCCAAGAGTTTTCCAAAAAGTCCTTGCCGACAACTACACCACTCAAGGCTTTCCACAGCGGCCATATCACTGGTTATTCGTTTAAATTCACAGTTAAATTGAAAGAAAGCTCTAATAATGAAAACCAGTCAGGGTATTGGCTTTTGCCTATTGAAATGCAATGTACATGCATACATAAATACAGAGGGTGAAGTTTTGTTTGCACGCTGTGGTGCACAGTGGACGCAATGTTAATGAACACAATTAAATAAGGGGAGTAGAAATTAGAAAATTCAAATGCTAATTTCATCATTGGCGAGAAAACCAAGGAAATCACTAGGGAAGTATTAATATTGCATCCAATTGAATTTAGAAACAAACAAACGACAAAGGGATTGAACTGTTACACCTACTGCTTGTCAAAGATTAAGAAACTATGTCAGGGAGTTAACGAACAGTCAGTAGTCCATCAGTGAGCTGCAGTGATTTTACACGAGTGTTCCAGTCCTGCCAAGCGTCACGCAACAGGTGTGACGCTCACGCATTGCAGTGCGGTGATCCGCATCACCGCACTGAAATGCAATGTCACGCATTTTGCACCTGCTGCCAGGCGAGCCACCAGCGGCGCCTCTGTCACTGTGCCCGTGGCTCTCTGTTGCTCCGAGGTGCGCCTACTTCTGTGTGTCCCTACAGTTAACCAGGCTACACTGCAGTGCTCAGCTCTGAGAGGCGAGCGCTATTAGCCAGCCAATCACCGACCGTGTCACCAGGGGGGCCGGGATTTTAATCCGGAAGTGCGGCGGTAGAGTGCCGTCACGTCCGGCCCAGGAACAGGAAGATTGTAAAGCGGCGGGGGATCTGAAAGTGCAGGCTGCCTGCCTGCTGCTCACAGCCTCTCTCATGCTGGCAGGCCGGCCGCCGCGGCCGCAGGGGGTCCAGCCGAATGATCATTCCCTTTTGCAGCATGAGCAGCGCCGGCTTGCCTTCAAGAAGTAAGTGCCTGAAAAAGATAGAACCAGCATTAATCTGTCTTAAAGTAAACTTCTGCTATATCGGTTATTGAAAGACTAGCATATGTGGTGCAACTAAACTGAGGTAGCGAGCGGGTGGACAGTTGGAGCACGGGGCTCTAGGACGCTAAGCTATAATTAATGTTTTTTTATTTTGATTCCTTGAGTTGTCAAAGAGTGTGTATTTGAAATACCACAGCCTGTCGGCTGTGACCTAGACTGTCAGCTGCCTATAATTACGATGGGTGACGCAGCTGAAATCAGTGTAGGGGCCTCCTCCATCCTTCAAGACTGAACCTGGGTCCCACGTGGGTCCCACGTGGGTCAGAGAGTGCGGCCATCGATTGATTGCCAGAAAAACAAGCCCGGGCCCAATGCGCGTACTAAGGCTTGTGAAAGCTTGCAGGTCGTTTCTGCCTGTGTTCAGTTGGTTTGAGCTCCCCTTCTATTTGTGCCCTTATAATACCGGCCCATCCACCAACAGGTGACCGAGGCCCTGGCAGTATGACCCTGGATCAGTTTCCTACCTGCCCGGCCGGGCCCCCTGCGATTGTTGCTGTCGCCTTGTAACACTTGTACTTTGGAGCAGGTGGTGCTTTTCTTTAAATACCAGGGAAAGCAGGCCTCTTTCCAGACTGCGCACAGTGCAGCCTCTAGCACAGAATGACCCTCTCGAGACAGACTGACTTCAACAGCCTCTCTCACAGTCCAGTGTGCCTTCTGATTCGAGACCGACTGACTTCCACAGCCTCTGAGAGACTGCATGCCGCCCGCCGAGCCAGTGAATGTGTGACAGTCACTTTCGCACCAACGACATCGACAGCTGCCTTATTTTTTTTGTTTCCCCTGACCTCGCTATATACCTAATACATCAAGAATGAAAACTGCGTCATTTAGACTAAGTTTGTAAAATTACCTTGGCACCCACATTTTTTCACTGGCACACAATTATTTGGCCACCCGATTAAGAACTGCGCATAAACAGAAGAAAAATCACCTGGGTAAATGGCAACTGTGCGCCCCCCCTTTTTAATATATTACCCTGTGCACACAAATCCGCACGTTCCTTTTAGAAAAGGTACATCTGATAGTAAGCGGCCGAGAACCGGGTGCTTTTTACATCTAATGAACCACTTACTCAAGGGCTTCAGTAACCCAGTCAATGCAATAATTGACGAGCCATTGGTATCAAGAGGCTAAAAATAGGATGCTCTGATGGTATAAAATATGCACACATATGGGCATATCATTTATTGCTTATATAACAACAATATGACGTTCTCTCTTGCGATGTCTGATTGCGCTTCACATTGTTAACATATACTAAATGTTTTTCAACTTGCCCCTATGTCATGACGATTTCTTTTAGTAATTTAGCATTGGTGTAAAAAAACACAGCACAAATCCTTATGAATTACACCGTTTGTGCTGCATGTGTAATTCAGAAATAGGCAAACAGATTTAGCTCCTTCAGTCAACATCATAGAAAGAGCTTTGCTCCACGGCTTGCATGGCGAAAATAATGGTGAAAAACCATAGGTAACAGAGCTGTTGCTTATGAATCGTTTTTAGGAGTGTTTTAGATATTTTAACTAGTTAAAGCAGTTAACAGTAGTGTTGTGCCTCTGACTTTACAAGGGCACTAGGTTAGTGCCCTTCCATTTCTGGTGCTTTGCAGCGGTTAACTTCGTAGTTTCTCGTTGCTCAGATGGGTGTAATTTCTGATATTTGTTACCCTCGTCTTCTTTGCTTAATTTTACTCGAGATACAGTGTCACTCATAGTTGTTGAAATGTCACTCATAATCGCACTACAATTATAGAAATGTCACTCATAGCAACCTGAAACCTTGGCAGCTATGGTGTTCCATGGCCCATGATATAGGTGTGTTAGCCAGGACACCCTCTGGCACCCACAGCACTATGTAATTAGTGCTAAAGCCGGGCCATTACAGAAAACACTGCACATTATCACGTAGCTGGCAGGCAATGTGTGCAGGAGGGCCGGTGTGAAAGGAGAGGAGCGAGTGAACAGCAAGGGGGGAAAAGGGGGGGGACTCGTCATTTTTCAACAGGCGCTGGAATGTGGGAGGAAGAAGAGAGTGTGAAAAGGGGTAGGTCGTGTGAGGCCACAATGAAAAAAACATGTTTTTTTTTAAACAGTAATAAAAACAAATACCTGAAACAACTAAACTCGCCTGCCTATGTCCGACCACAAGTTGGTTTCTGGCTGCTCTGAAACAAACCCACGTGTGACACACTGGAAGCAGCCATCTCGAGTCTGCGCAGACTCGATTTCTCAGCTTCCAGTCTGTTTACAGCCTTAACCCCACCCTTTCCCAACTCGTCACAGTGACGAGTTGGGAATGGGCGGTGTGACCAATTCTCCATTCTCTGATTGACGTGAAGCCCCGGGATTACAGGGCTTCACTGAAAACGCCCAGGGCTGATTTCATCCCCACGGCATCAGGGGGTGGAGACTGGTCCGCAACTCCATGCTTTTGCCGAGTTGATGACATCACAAGCCCCAGGGCGGTGAGATCATCAGCCGGCAAAAGCTGTAGACATTGCCACTCTGAGATCGTCAGCCTCGCTGCAGAATGAATCATCGCAGGTAGTGTGTGCGCACCCCCGACCCTGAAAAAAAAAAGAAGAAACTGCATTTTTAGGCTGTGTGTGTTCACTGTGTCACGAACACAAAACAGTGAAACACAACACTTTGTTTGTTTGGCGAGTGCCAGCTAAAGTTAAGGGGGCGGAGCCCCGACGCCCTCAAGGAGAAACCGCCCCTGAGTTTTACTGTCTAACAACGATGTGCCAGCATCGTCACAGTATTTAATTTCATCAAATACAGATGACTTGTTTCCACCCCAGCCCATCCTGCTGACTCACATCATGGAGGTCCCAGATTTAAGGAAATTACCAACCCCACGTCTCTGCCCTGTCCTATTTGAGGGATGGTGTACATATCTCTGGCCAACATTTGGTACTTCTGCAAGATCGCTTGAAGAGAACTGCTTCTGGGAGGAGACTGCTTGTCCATGCGACTATGGCGACGATTTTAGTTGTATTCTATGGAACCTAGATTTACCACTGGCCACCATGCCATATGTAGATGTCTTATGCCAACATGTCCCGCCTCAAACCCAGGAAAACTGAACATTTCCTTGAGTCAAAAAAATGAAGTTTAACACTGTTTGGGGGGTGATTAAGAACATTTTTTTATCTGTAAAATTCTGCTATTATGGCCCACAGGGTTAACTGGTTAGGCAGGTTACCCAAAAACAATGAGGATTGTATTGAACTTAAACAACTCTAGTACCACCAGTCATTCGCTGACAGACCTCTCAAATCCACATTTGCCCAATGTTACTCTGCAGCCACTCGCCCTGGGATATTTATACTGACCAACGACTAAACCCACTGTTTACCTTTTGTCCCCTCAATTGCCCTTTCCTTTCCAGACCGGTGCAGCTGATAAAGATGTCATCCAAAGTATTCCCCCCAAAAACAGGTTCAGATCTTTGATTTCTCCCAATGACAATAAATGATTGCTCCATGGCACCTTCTCTGAAGATGGCATTACCCCTGAGAGGTGATTCCGTAAAATGCCACCCAAAGGCAACCTAGTTACATTAAGTTGCAAAATGGCTGGGGTAGGCAGAAACATTCAAGAAATTGGGTGGGTTTCTTTACTGAGAAAACACAATGTGATATGCCTACAGCAAACCTGGAAGATGTCAAACAGTCTTTTAATGGAGAGCTATTATGGTTTCCGTGTTCCGGCCATAGGCTCTAGTTCGTGCAGAGCTAAAGAGGAGTCTCTCAGGGCCATATTATCAAGCAAGGGCCATACATTATCGCCGCTTTCATCTGCAGGAAACTGCCGCTAAAGCGGCGATAATGGGATTGATAATATGCCCTTGTGAATTCCCATAGAAGCCCAGGTTAACACCAGAACCTGGGCTTCTATGGGAATTCACAAAGACATATTATCAAGCCCATTATCGCCGCTTTAGCGGCAGTTTCCTGTTGATAAAAGCGGTGATAATGTATCAACCTTGCTTGATAATATGGCCCTCAGTTTTTTATTTCCCTAAGCTTACATTTTGATACCCAAACAGTGGACACAGGTTCCCTGTATTTACTCGCAGTTTATCTCTCGTTTTGGAATCATGGTAATGACGTACTTTTTTATTTTTTATAACGCAAATCCCACTCAGTCCCAGAATGTAAAGGTATCTCAGCTGAGAGGCTTTTTGGATAACCATTCTTGCCATGCCTAAGGTGATGCATCCATAGTGCTTCTTGGTGGTTTTAACACTCTTTGTTGTGACACTTGGGGCCATATTATCAAGCAAGGGCGAAACATTATCGCCGCTTTTATCGGCATGAAACTGCCGCTAAAGCGGCGATAATGGGCTTGATAATATGCCCTTGTGAATTCCCATAGAAGCCCAGGTTAACACCAGAACCTGGGCTTCTATGGGAATTCACAAGGACAGTTTCCTGTCGATAAAAGAGGCGATAATGTATCACCTTTGCTTGATAATATGGCCCTTGTTTCATTAAGGATGCTTGCTAGTGGTCTCCCCTCCCTCCAGTCATCCAACATTTCACACATTCGGCCCAGGGAGAACTCCTATACTCAATTTTGAGCAACTTTAACCTGGTTTTGGTTGAAGACGCATGCCCACAAAAGAAGCCTTTTTCGGTGTGCCTACCTTTTCTGGGAGCGGTTGCTTTACTGTTATGAATTTAATTTTAATTTCCTGATGACTAGCACCTTATTTATTGCACTTTGAAGTGTTTTGCGATTCCAGCAGTGATCACAATCCTTTATGTGCTACTTTTTACCGGGAAAATCATGTGGAGCCCTCTAGGCATGTTTACTTCGGGTAGGATTCTTTTAAAGACCAGGGATGCAGATTTAGCTGCAACTATGTTATTTCTAGCCAATTTTATCTCAACCTGTTCAAGGAGTCTATCCTCATTGCTAGTAGGAGCAGCCCTTCATCCTGCAGGTAGATCGATAATTCTTGTTCTGCAACCCACAAAAAGTTTCTGGAAGTCCCGAAGGAGAAACCCAGAAACAAACTTAAAGTCTTGTCCTGCCATCATGATTATTTTTCTGCCATTAAGAGTTTTGGCGTTGAGGCTAGAAGTCTGGAAAGATTTGGTAGATCTTTGCAACTCCAAAGACTGGACAAAATTCTGGGAAATAATAAATCACCCTTTTCAAGCTTCTTTTTCAGGGAGTGTTATTTCTCAGGTTATTTCTCCAGACTCCAGGCTCAAGCTTTATGCTGCCTTATATAATGTTCCTGCCCCCAACAGTGATATGGATATGCAGCTGGATAAGTCTTTGTAACTCCCTGGTGTCTTTGCTAGTGTTTAGTTTGGAAGACAACATTATATCTAATGTTGATCTTTGGGCACCTCATTTAACACTCTACATCAATACAGCCATTAGGCAACAATGTCCTCCCTCATGGTCAAATTCCATTATTGTTCCATTGCACACTGTTATCACCCCATCTCTTTGATCGATTCCAAGGTCAAGGTGATGGGGAGTATCTTATTAGGTAGATTAACCTAGTGGGTTAAAGAAGGTCATATTCTGTCCGAAGCACAATATTGTTTAAAACCTGGAAAGAAAACAGTGGACCAAGATATAAACCTTTATTTACTTATAATCAAACACGCCAAGGCTAAAGAAGGCTCACTCCATCTGGGGTTCATAGAATTAACTTTAGTTTTTGATTGGGTCAATAGAGCCAATCTCTGGAATGTTATACTGTGCATGGGTTTTGACAGAGCCATTATTGGATTTCTACACGATTTACACTCTGATCTTACAGCTGTCCATTATGGGCATTCAGGGGAGTACACAACACAATTTGACCTGCACAGGGGCATTAGGCAAGGTTGCTCATTTTGACCCTTTTTATTTGTTTTTTCAACCACTAACTTGAATAAGATTCTTTGTGAAGAAGGGTATGACCTTCCTAAGGTAGGCTGTCAGTCAATACCAATTTTACTTTAGGCTGATGACACCATCTTGATTGCTAGGACTGTTTTAGGGCTGCAGTGTTTTATGAATGGATTTTATTGACAGTTTTGATCTTAGCACCAATTACAAGAAGTCCAACATTATGGTTTTTGTACCTTAAAATACCAAGGACCCAAGGACAGAGCCCATCAGGTAACATACTCAGCTAAGTTAAGACTTTTTCTTATCTTGGTTTTCTTTTTGATTCCTCTCCTTGTTGGTCCCCTCCAATTAGCACCGAAAGACACGTCTTTACCAGAAGCCTTGCTTTGGTGATCCTCAATTGATTTGTACAGCTGATATTGCTTGTGCTAAAGAGGCCTTTTTAGCGCATATCCATGAGGAAAGGGCCAGAGCCTTTTTGTTCAAAGCGTTATGTAATCATTAAGCACTGGTGAAACCTTCAAGCAATATAGACTTATATTTAATATTGGACATGCCAGCTCAGTATAGAAGACTAATAATTTGTTTCGTTTGAATGTTCCCACACCTTTTATTGGGGTGCTAATTGTCCTCTAACCTATACATGCAATGGGATAGCTGCACAAGACCCTTTCACAAATTACTTATTTTGCCCAAAGTTAGCAAGATTATGACATAAGTATATACATCCTCTTACCATTGCGGCGAGCGGTGCGGTAAGCAGCACCCGCCCCAATGTGAAATATGCATGTTGTGTGTATGCGCGGTGCCTGCCACCTTGTGTATGCCTATGAAGGAGGGTACCCCCCAAGTGCAGCCCCCCATCCCCCACCCCACTGGGGGCCTGTAACAGGCCCCCAAAGCATTTTCGCCACCAAGGAAAGGCCTTTCAAAATGCACATAATAATATGGATGACAGTGCCTGCAAGGCACCGCCACCATATTGTCTGACTTTTCTGCCCGGCCGGCAATCCGACCAGCAGAAAAGCAGCGGACGGCCTTTCTGTCTGCTACGGTGCCCCTCAACATACTAATATGGCGGGGTGACACAGGCACGTTTGGCGGGCAGATCGCCACTGCCGGGCCGGTGGTGGAGATCCGCCCGAGATCATAATAGGCCCCTTTGTTTTCTGTTATGTTTTTAAGATGCATTTGGTGTATCTGATTTGTTTGATTTTACTGTTGTAATTTCCAATGTTAAATTGAATAAAGTTAATTGATGATGAAGATAACTGGAAAATGTAGTCATTAGTTCAATATTCCTACATTGTCAAAGCAGCTATGGCTCAGTTCGAGCTGCAAGCAAAGGACTATGTCAATATATATCATGAACCAAACTGCCAAGGCAGTATGGGTAGCTTGAGGGTCTGGCTAAGGTAAAATGAAGCAATAAGAAGTGGATAAGGTAAACCTTTTGTAATATGTGGGGGAGAACATGTAGCTGGGGATAGGTTCGGGGTAGGGAAAATAAAAGGGAGATGGCAAGTACCAAAGGCAGAAGCATTAGTCTAGTGCTCAGGCTCTGGGACTAATATGAGGGCAGAAGGGTATGGTGAGGGGGAATGCAAGAAGGGGGGTTGTCATCAGGATGATTCTTCCTTTGTGTAATCGCTTGGGGAGTAGAGGGAGAGAGGTGGGTGGTGATAGAGAGACTCAACACTGCACGAGTAAGCATATGCGTTTGCCCTGGGTATGTGTGAGAGATCTGCTAGCATCTCGTGTGTCTCCAAGAGAAGCGGAGCGAAATACATTTGTGGTGAAGTCCCTAAATTGTGTGAGCATGGTTTCCCAAGCCTCTATGATGGGGTGCTTTCCAAGTACTGGACTTCTTTCAATGTATCAGTGGTCTATACCATTGGGGCAGAGTTTTGGAATGTTGGGCTCTCCAATGTAGAGTTAACAGACATTTGGCCAGGCGGAGACCAAGATTAGAGCAGCGTGCCTGGACCTTTTGTTTTGTTCCGCCACGAGAAAGATAGAGCTGTCCCCTCCCAGGTGTTTATAGTTGTTAACTCAGTGACTGTGGCTAGGGCGCTGTACATGCCTTGTCAGTAGTTGGTTGTAGCAGGACAGGACCAGGGCATATGTTGTATGTCAGCTGTCTGGATCTGGCATCTGGGGCACGCAAGGTTGGCTGTTGAAAATATTCGGTTCAGTCGGGAAGGCATGAGGTATGCCCTTTGTGTGAAAAGCATTCCTTGTCAATGTGATGGTAATTCAGCCCATAACACAATGCACTTTGTTCTTGTATGTCCTATTTAGATGCCTATGCGCAAAAGAGTTAGGCCCCCTTTGCTACACTTACAGATGTTGATTGATATTGGAATGTTAGCATGTTGCCTTTTTCTTAATCAGTGCAGTTAAACTGAGGAATTCATTGATGTTAGATTGATGCACTGGCCTATAATGTTGTTTATGTATTTTATTTGAGGCTTTTAGCTGCATCTTGGATGGTTTTAACATTCTGATATTCATATTGCAATTGATTTAAATGTTGTAAACCGAATAGATTCAATTGATTGATTAATTGGGCTAAGTATTTTTTAATATTTTCTTTTGGGATAGAGGTTTGAGTCTGGTCTATGTTTTTGTAATGATCTGAAAAGATTTGACCAATCTCCTTAGGTTTTGAAATAGTTTGCTCATTCTTTGAATCAATTATAGAAAGAATAGTATTTCTAGTGTTGGATATTTTCGTTCACCATGCAAGAATTTTGCCTGCTGTTTCCCCTTCCTCCTAAAGTTGCTGACTTGGGGCTAGATGTAGGTAAAGCATATTTACCGACTCTTAAATACCGAAGTTTACCAATTCGGTATTTAAGAGTCGATAAATATGAAGGAGGGAGATGTAGGACAATCCAGATGTTTTTTTACCGAATCGGTAAAATTCGGTATTTACCGATTCGGTAAATACCGACCGGTAATGCCCATTCATTCCTATGGGCTTTGAAGCCCATAGGAATGAATGGGCATTACCGATTCGGTAAATACCGAATCGGTAAATACCGAATTTCACAAGGGTGCAGGGGGTGTCACTTTGACACCCTCTGGCCCCCCCAAAACAGGCTCGGGGGCCATGTGGCAGGCATACATGCCCCAAGGGCAGGTCTGCCTGTCACATGGCAGAGGTGTGCATGCACACATGTGCATGCACACCGGAATCTGTAGTTTACCATCAAATTGGATTTGATGGTAAAATACCGATTCGGTAAGGCTTGTGGGACTCAGAAGAGTCCCACCTACATCTCAAATTTACTGAATCGGTAAAAATACCGATTCGGTAATTTACAGAATCAGTAAATTTACCGATCGGTAAATTTACCGATTCTGTAAGAATATGCCCCCTACATCTCAAAATCTATTTACCGGTCGGTAACGGCCGAAATCGGCCGTTACCGACCGGTAAAAGCCTACCTACATCTGGCCCCTAGTGTTTTATTATTCACCACCTCGGTCTCATTAGATATGTTCTTATGTTACTTTTGGCCCTTCACAATGTAAAGAATGGAGTCTTGAATTCAAAAAGTGTGTCTGGAATTAGTGTGATTCAAAGCATCCTGAGATTTCTTTGCCTCATTTTGTAATGAGGTTGATAGCCGTCTTCAATTCTTACTCGTCTGTATTTGGTAGGCTCTAATATCCTACCTAGTGTTGCTTTGGAAGCAGCCCATACAAATTCTGAGGTAGAAGATCCTTAATTTTACTGAAAATATAGGAATATCCTATTTTTAATGTTTTCAATATTTTGTGTTTTGATAATAGACTTTTATCCACAATCCACTAGAGCTGAATGAACGGAGTATCCTAGAGTCAAAGCCAGGAGAAAGCAGATTTAAATGAATTTGTATACAAAACCTTATCATTTCTTTTGCTACAGTTTCAGATATATAATTTATTTGGATGCTGTATTTGCCGCTGGATGGGCAAAAATGCTTGTGAGTTGGTGGTCTAGTACACTCTTTCCCTCCGCATTTCAGCTATTATCCTTACCGGTGAAGAGACAGAATATCAATGAAGAAATATCGACTGTCATGAATATCGAGTCAAGAATCTCGAGGGTGTAAAATATTGAGGTACATTTTATTGTTGATAAAAATATTGATTTTTGTGTAAGTTAGAAATATCGATATTGAAAATATATCGCTGTAAATAATATCTATTACTTTTTTCTGTTTAATGTTTAAAATTGTTTTAAATATTTTGGTTGTACTTATTTTATCTGTATAAATATATTTTTGTTAATGTTAAAATGTATGTTTTTAATGTATTTTCCCATTTTTTTATTATCAGGATGTTGGTTCTATAGGAGATAAGGGTGGGGAGTCATTTAAAACTATTTGTTTAATGTAGTATATATTTTTTATACTTTATGTATAATTTTAGGAGAGGGGAGTTGGGTTTATAGGGGATGGGGTGGGGAGTAAATTAGAGATATTTGTTGAAATAATTTTTTTTTAAAATATATAAATAAAAAATGTTTAAAAAATGAAATTTGCATAACATACGTAAAGAATTGTTTTTTATTGCATTTTTTGAGGTGTAAACATTTTTGGGTTAAAAAATTCTTAATATGTTTTTAAAATGTTAACATTATTCTCAAACAAAATTTAAATTAGACATTTATTTGTATGTTTATTATATTATTTTTTGCTGTGTTTGTTTTATGAAAAAATATATATCATTTATTATAAAAAGGTTAATAACGTTTTTTTAAAGGTTTTAATTATAATAAATTATGAAATTTAAACTTTATAAAAAAGCTTGGAAAATTTAGAAATACATATAAAAATGTATCAGTTTTTGTAAAAAAATATGTTTTTCAATTTTTCTTTTTTGCAAATATTGTAATTTATATTATACACTTTTTTTTTAATATTTGGATTTTTTTATGTTTCATTAAATAATTCACAGTATCACATAGGGAAACAAATCTTCACAATATACAAAGCATCAAAAAGAATACAAAAAAACCTAAATACATGTATCTTACAGAAAGCATATTCACATATTCATATGGTCCAAAAAAGCCCCCTAACATGAATACCCATTTTCCGTTTCCTATGCCCTTTAGCCGAATACAAACTAAACTCTAAATTAAATATACTATAAATCTGGGCTCGCCACATTTCGAAAGCTGAAGCTTCAGGCTGCAACCAAGAGAAGGCTGCACAAAGGCGTGCTACAGACGTGGCCATAAAGAGTAAATAGCGATGCTTATACATAGGTCTTTCTTGCTCTATATCTTCACCAATCCCCAGTAGCATCATGGAGGCTGAGATTTTAATGGCCACACTGGTAACACCTGTCAAAAACCTTTCAATAATAATGATATATGCAGCTAATTTTCCCACAGGAATAAAAAATACGAAGACTATCGGCATTGTCAGCACCACATTGAAAGCATTTACCATCATTCCTACCCCCCACTTCAACATCTTTGCTGGAATAACATAAAGATTAAACATAGTTTTATATGATTTAGCCTTGAGATTTGCAGATAAAAAAGCTTCACCCGCTATTATACTAGCTTTCTCCAGGGAGACTGTCTGTTCTCCCATAGCATTGGCCCATTTAGAATTATGCTCATCCAAGTCATCTGACCTAGAAGTTAAAAGGATTTTATATAAAGCCCCTATGTTCTCCTGACGCTTGATGGCCTCTATGAGTTTGTGCGGAGTTGACACTATATTCTGTTTGACTAGAAAATCCCGGATCTGTAAAAATTACAAAAACTGAGTCATAGGTAGATTATGTTTCGCTGCAACGTCCAAGAAGGAAGGATACAACCCTCCAATTTGTGAAATACCCTTACTTCTCCAACTTATTGCCACATGGCCCTAAAAAAATCACTGGAAGTATCCCTGTGGCATGCTGTGTAAAAAGTTAGCCCTATAGGCAGAAATGTCTCAGAATAGTTTTCCATGCCTTAAAAACAGCCTCTAAGACTTTAAAACCTGTTCTTCTGTAGTAGTTATCGTCTACTTTTTTAAACAAACAGTTCTTAACCTCTGCTCCTAATAGAATATGATAAATTGACCGGGCTTCTGCAAAATTACTGACCACTTCTCCCGTCAATAATATCCGCATATTAGATAAAAGACAAGCATAATAATAAAATGTAGAATCGGGGACCGATCAGCGACCCCTCTCTCTTGGCAGTGTCATAAATCGTGAGGTACGTCTTGGTTTTCCCAGAGCCCACAGAAATTTTGCACAAAGTGCCTGCAGATGTTGTAGTTGGATGTGCGACACTTCTAAGGGAACTGATCTAAAAAAGTATAGAACCCTAGGGAGTACATTCACTTTCAACACGTTGACTCTACCCACCAAAGAAAGGTGAAGACGCTCCTTTCTTTCTAAAGATTCTTTAACACTGCCAATAATAGCCCACCAGTTAGCCTCAACCAACTCTTTCATAGATGCCCAGATTTTATCCCTAAATATGTAGCTTCCCTTAAGACTCTTAAATCATTAGGCATGCAATTATTTGTGCACAGAATTTGCGTTTTCGTTAGATTCAACTTATAGCCATATATCTCACCAAATTCTTGTGCCAAACGCTCCACCTCCGGTATAGCCGTGGCAGGATCCAATGTGATGATGGCTATATCGTCCGCATAAGCGAAAACTGAATATTGAATTCCCTGAACAGTAAAAGGTTTCACCAAGGTACTTTTTTCCAAAATATTTACAAAGTGGTTGATGTATTGGGTAAACAACAGGAGCAAACAAGGGGACCCCTGTTATGTTCCTCTAGATATTTTTTACAGGATCCGATATCAGCCCCTTAGAGCATATCTTAGCCACATGTGATTGATATAATACTTGTATAGCTTGAATATACCTTTATCCAAACCCCATCTGATACAAAATACCCCACAAATAGTCCCAAACAACGTGATTGAACGCTTTTTTCTGCATCAAGTAATATCAGCATTAGATCCCTGCATTTCACTTGAGCTATATCAAATAAAGTCACTACTTTGTTAATATGGGATACGGTCCCTCGACCAGGAATAAAGCATGATGCTGTAGGGAGACCAGTGAGGAGATAACCTTTTCCAACCTATTTGCCAGAATTTTAGTATAGATTTTCCTGTCACAGTTGACAAGTGAAATCGATCAGTATGAACCCGGGAGTTCTGGCCGTTTCTCCTTCTTCCTAAATTCCACAATACTGGCTTCATTCCAGGACTGTGGTGCTTGCCCAGTTTGTGCTGCATGAAAGGTTGCTGACATATCGGTTTTAATATCCTGAAAAAAGGCCCTATAAACATCACCAGGAAGCATCTGTCCCGCAGCCTTACCAGTCGCAATATTATTAATAGCCATCTCTAACTCCTCCATTGTGATAGGGCTGTCCAGTATCTCAACTTCCTCCTGATCTACCTGCTCCTAATCATGTTGAATCCACAAATTACTAGTGGAATCCCGCGGCTTCTGATCTGTATATAAATCTGTATAAAACGTATGAAAAATTGTAAGAATCTCTTGAGGATCATGAACCCTGATTCCTACAGCATTTTTAAGACCAGCAATTCTATGGGAGGCCTCCTTCGAGTGTCACCTTAGAGCTAAGCATCGACCTGCCGCCTCACTATAATATTGACATTCCTTTTTATAAATTAAATATTTCTGAACATTTTCCTTATTCCATAAAAGATTAATATTAGCCCAACATCTTGCAGCATTAGTTTGGAGCAATATTCTGTGTTTCACAGAAGTTTTATTTATTTGCATAGTTTGTGAAAACCATTGCAACACAAAAATGTTTCATTACAAACCCATAAAATCTCCATAATTATAAAAAGGTAAAACATTCTATTAAAAAGACTGTACATTAAAAATTCGGATATAGGCAAACACTTGATCAGGCAGGTTATATCCTGAAATGCATATCGCAAATATTTACACCACGGTAATTCTTGGATATAATACTTTGTTTATAAATGCATAGATAAATATTAAAAGTTAGTTTTCAGTCAGTATTTTTAATTTCCGGCAATTTCTTAGTGCATGCTGTCAAAAATTTTACCAGGGCACAGTTTAGTTGAGGATCACTTGGAGCAAGGCATGCCAGAACTGCTTGTCTCCTTGTTCGAATTCCCCGCTGGTTGAATTTTGCTTTTAATATTTGTTGACGTTCTTGCGAGAGTTGTTTACAGGAGCATAATAGATGCAACAGGTCTTCTGATGCTAACCCGCATAGGCGGCATCTAGGGTCCGCCTTCTCCTTCAGCCAGGGTGGACAATGTTGAGTACCGGGCAACAAGCCAAGTCTAAACTTCATAAACCTAATTTTTGTATGCTTGGCGTAACCTGTGGTAAAGTACTTCTGGACTGCTGGCTCACAGTACGTATTCAAGGTCATCCAGCCGTGAGACCTTTTTGCAAGTGAATCTTTATCCTCTAACCACGATAGATATTTGACTGATTTCCAGGTTGATTTCTTGAGTATACCGGGGCTAGTGGGAATTTCCCACAGCTGGTTCAGTCCAAGTTTTTTAGTCCATCTTTGAGATATTCCGCTGCAGGTGAGGTAATATATCTGCTTATCTCTTTCCACATCTGAGCATTTAATGTCCCTGGAGCGGCTCTTCGTATTTTGTCCCACGTTATGATATATGCCCCATGTCTTGCCAGTGATTGCTGCTGGATACCAAACTCAAGCCTTATTTGCGAGGGGGACATGTATTTGGGCAGTCCGAATATAATCCTAATCGTGTTTGTAACTGTGGAGTCCAGTAATTTGGCATCTCTTCCTTTCTGGGCTTCACTTCCATAAGGTATTGCGGGCAATAACTTTGCACGAATCACCTCGACTATATCGGTCCAATAATCGACAAACTGTCGACACTACCAACAATAATGAGCGATTTGTGCACAGAATTTAGAAGAACAACCAAGTGTAGGCAAAGTAACTCCTGTACCAGCCCTCTTGTGGCTGCATCTAACCATCTAATGACCAAAGAGGTGCTGAGGAGCAACGGACAAATCAATCCTAATTCGAAGGCCCTCGCACCCACAAAACCACCAACCCCGGTGGCTAGCAAAACAAGAAACACAGAATCTCAATCTCCTAATATCACAGAGGAAGAAATAACAAACCCAAAAATGAACGCCAAACAAAGACGAGCAAAAAAACGCAAAGGCAGGAAACAGAAAATCGATTCTCAACGCAATGGGTTTCTACAACTATTTGGGAACACTCCTAATATGGAACAAAGTACAGCACGTCCCGAGGGTGCCACACATCTATCAGAATCGGATGAAGTCATCGGCACATCTGAGACCCCGATCAAGGTAACAACCATCAAAGGGCCAGAGTGCAACAGCAAAACAAAAACAAATCCGGAACCACACAGCTCTCGCACTCAAAAAGAGTACGGAAGAGGTACACGAAACTCATGCCTCCAACTCGACGAAACCAGCAACATAACCCCTGCCCCCTGCACGAAACCAGCGCAAAAAAGCAGCATGCAATCCAGCTCGGCCTGCCAGCAAATAAAAAATCATGGACCTACTAGGGGAACACAGTCTGGGATCGCTCGAGGACCGGCTATCACAGCGTTAGGCAAACGGTTGCCAGAAAGCTATCCAGCAAGGACTATGGAAAGTGCACTGTCTGCAAGGAGAGAAGCAGACTCAGCTATAATGGGGACATCGGGTCTCACGAGTAACATCACAAGACCTTGTGAAATTCCCCATCTAGACGGGTCGCCATTAAGGAACCAACACACCTTTGGCCAAGAACTAAGAAAAACTACAAGTAGTACAAACAACGTTAAAACCACTGGCCAAGAACTAAGAATAACTACAAGCAGTACAAATGACGCTAAAACCACTGCAGCACGACTAGTAGAGGTTAAGCGACGGTCAGATGAACGACCACATGCTGAGCCGTATATATCAAATGAACACACACCTGGTCGACGGCTAAGAGTCACTGCATCCATCTCTAGTCAACCGGAAACAACTTCAATACGACGAGTAGAGGACATGGGACTCAGTCGATCAACAATAGAGAGTGCAATAGGGGGAGAACGGAAAAATCCAACAGGCACCGTCTGGTTTAACCCGGATTACATGTCGCAAGGAAGACACGACACTCTCAACAGAGGTAACATCTTAAAGCTGCTATCCCATATTCCATCCTTGACAGAATTAAAAAGCTCCGACCTGGTATCCATCGAATTTGTAGCCGATGAGGATACAGGCAAAGAAAAAACAAAAGCAACTTGGAGAACCCTGGAAATTTCACAAAAATTAATTGCCGAAGCTGACACCTTTAAAAACTGGGGGATCACAAAAAAACCTTATGTTAAGCCAGGGTACCCAGACATTCTTGTCCCGGCGGAAAAAGCAGCGGCTCCAACTATCACGAAAACCCTAAAAAAGTCGGTCCTCAGAGGAGCGGTAGGACCAGGGAGCAATAAAACTGACCAAGACAGCAGCATCAAGGGAGTCACTGCAGATGAACACACACAAATATCTGGAATGTTTGACTCAGGATGGATAGCTAGAACTCTAAACAACAACGAATGACACATCGACCACAAGCCAAAGGAAGATGTTTACGACTCATTAAAAATATGCTCATGGAACATCAATGGCCTGGCTTCCAAAATAACTGACTCAGATTTCATGAACTACATCAGAAAATTTGACATTGTGGCACTCCAAGAGACATGGCTTGTAGACCCACCCAACCTCCATGGTTACTTACGTTTTTACTCAGCCGCAACTAGGACGGCAAAATATGGGCACTCCAAAGGCGGCCTAGTAACGTATATTTTGGTTACAAGTGTGCTGATGGCAAAAGAAGAGGGGCCATCCTCTACAGCTGCCCTGGCTGTAAATATTTGCTTGCCACAACTCAAACAAAGCACTACTGAGACCGACTTCCTTCTAATAAATGCCTATATTAATCCAAGAAGGAAGGGGAAAGCAGCTAAAGATCTCTGCAGCTTTATGGAGACACATATAAGGGAAAGATCTACACCAAATGTTGTTCTTACTGGGGACTTCAATCTTAACCTCATGGGTGCGACACAGGAAGATGTACAACTAACCCAAAACGCAATTTGGGATATCCCAATACAAGCAATTTCACAGATATCCCAAAAAACTAAATTAGGCAATAGGACGCTGGAAAATCTGGAATATTTTAATATCAGGGCTCTCAATGGTAGGACCTCTGGAGATAATCCTCCAGTCGCAACCTTTCACACAACAAAAATGAGTAGCATTCTAGACTATACTTTTTTATCATTACCCTTTTTTCAGTTTCTAGAATCATACCGGATCGGCTGGAGCGGGGACAGCGACCACTGCCCCCAAGAAATTACCATCAAGACCACAAAACCAAATTTTGAGCGTTCAAAAATGTCAAAAGAGTTAACTCAAACCATCAACTTTAAAAAAATTAAATATTCAGCAGTAACAGATGGAACGCTAGTGGAAAGGGCTAAACAGCACTTCGAGAGCCGCGCCGGGCATAGTGAAATTACGAAATGGGAAAATTTTACAAGTACTATGTCTATGTATGCTACAAGATCTAAGCCTCAGTCGCAACTGGGGGATGCACATTTTTGCAAATTCTCTCGAGAAGACAAAAGAAAAATAAAAGACATAAAGAAATCGATCTACTGTACAATGAGAGAACTCCAACGGAAACCCATGGATATCGTAAAGCAAGACCACGTACGAAAACTAAAATCAACACTAAAAAAATTAAAATGGGAAGCAAACAAATCAGCTGAGGATAATCTATGGGCGAGACTCCACTCCGATATCAAACGGAATGACGGAGCAAGGTTCTGGAAATCAATAAATGCATTCATAAGACCTTCGCACCATGGGGTCTCATCAAACATCTCAGAGGATATTTGGGCAAGCTTTCTATGCACCCACTTCAGTCAGGCTGAAGGAAATAGCCAGCACTGCCAGCCTGCCACTTGTAAAAATCTAACAACAATTAACGATACAAGGCACTCAGAACTCTATACTCCAAATGACATCGAGAACTTGCCGAACTTACAAAGTATCATCCAACGCCAAATCAAAAAAGGAAGAAAGGAGGGAGCACCAGGGCCAAACGGTATACCTCCTATTCTTTACAAACAAGATGTGTCAGGCTGGGCAGCAGCCTTGGAACCCCTCTTTCTGGAAATCAGACAATTCAATACAATACCAAGATCCTGGAGGGGCTCCATCATCTCCCCAATCTATAAGGCAGGAGATAAGGCTTCCCCACTTAACTATCGACTGGTGGCTCTAATCGATAACGAGGCAAAATATTTTGCAGGTACCCTACTAGAAGAGCTGACAGATTGGGCAACAGAGAGATCGCTAATCCCAGTCAATCAGACAGGCTTCACTAAGTCAGTAGGCACGATGACGAATATCTTGAGCATGGGCATGCTCATTGACAAAGCAGAATTTAACAAAATACCAATCCATTTCTGCTTCATCGACTACAAGGCCGCATTTGATAGCATAAACCGGAAGCTTTTGTGGTCTAAATTAAATGACTGGGGGATCTCGAGACCCCTGCTGGACCTGCTCATTAACCTGCACACAGAGACCTGGGTACAAATAAAAATAGGGGACGGATCCGCCTTGTCAAGGCCCATACAGACCAATAGGGGCCTAAAGCAAGGCTGTGTCCTGGCCCCCACGCTTTTCAACCTGTTTCTAGGCGACCTAGTCCCAATTCTAAATGGTTGTAACTCCCACGCCCCTAAACTAGGAGGGCTCCAGCTACCTTGTCTACTATATGCAGACGACATCGTCCTAATAAGCCACACTAAGGTAGGACTTCAACATCTTTTGGATGCAACACAAAAGTATTCTGGCAAGAACGATCTTACAATAAACCTGGAGAAAACCCAAACAATGACCATCAGCAAGAAAAAAAGGAAACCAACATCATGGCATTGGAATACGACAAGAATTGAAGACACTCCAATATACAAATATCTAGGAGTGAAGATTGATAAAGGCGGGCAGTTCTCGGTTCAGAGAACAAGCATACGAGGGAGAGGACTTTCACTGGCGATTTCGCTGAAGTCGCTAAATCACAAACTTTCTGGCCCCTCTCTCCTACCCTTGACTCAAGTAATCCGTGCAAAACTTCTCCCAACAATTACTTACGGGAGCGAGGCACTCAGAGGAAGGGATGCCAAGACCCTTGACAACACTATAATAGCTGCATACAGAACCATTTTTAGCCTACCCAGGCAAACCTCACCCGCCCAAATCAGGCTCGAATTTGGCATCGACCAACAGTCCCTGGCAAGGCAGGGAGCCTATATGATAGCCTGGGACAAAGTGAGGAAAGCAAAACAAGGAACTCTGAACGAACATCTGTGGCAGGAGCTAGAACAACATCCCTCCTCAGCAGCAGCCAAGTACCTCACGAGCAGCCTAGCTAATCTAGGTCTAGAACAGCTCTGGAACACCCCAACAAACCACATAACATTCAAAAAACTGGTTAAAAAATCAGTAAAATTACAATCATGGCTGCAAGACAAAGAAGCTCTCTCGAAAAGAACACATGGCTGGCTGACCCTGAATTCATACACTACTAAGGTACAACAGCGCTACCTGGCCGAGGGATACTCCAAAAGTGTCAAGATGTGCTTTTTAAGGCACAGGTTGGGCCTGCTACCTTGCACTCAAAACCTCCCACGCTGGCTCAAAATCAAAGCTGACCCCCTGTGTCGGCTATGCGGGTTGGCACAAGAGGATATGCTGCATTTGATATGCTCTTGTGAAAAACTACAGGACGAAAGGAAACGCTGGCTAAAGCATCACTTCAATCGAAAAGGGATCCGTACAAGAAGGACGGCGGTCCTTGCTTGCTTTCACCCTAATGACCCTGGCTTGAATTGCAGCTTTGTAAAATTTCTGAGGGCAGTTGAAAAGAAGATGCCTAAAAACCTAACCTACAACTGTCCCAGTTCAACCGACCTGACATCGCTCTGCTGACCATTATTACGAGCTCATGAGGACACTGAGCAATACCTCACAAATACGAAGTCCAATAACTCCCTTTTAAACTTCATTGAATGTGAACTTTTTAACTCTTAATTCTTTTATAATGCAGTTTTATGCTCTCTCCTTTTAATCAATTTTATATTGCAATGGTTTTAAGTAACTATGCTAAATAAAGATTACTTACTTACTTACCTCGACTATAGGCAGAATCGACGGGCCAGTTAATTTGGAGTTCAACGTTTTTAAAGAGGTTGCCAAAGCGATACCTTTGCACCTGATACTGTTTATTTGTGCAAGGAATTGACCTCCTTTGTCGATCTTTACACCCAGATATTTTTATTCCGTGGTACTGTCTATACGGGTATTATCCCAGTACCAAGTTGAGGACTTTTCCCTTTTTTTACTCACAGTGATGGTTTTGGTTTTGTCGAGATTTATTGTTAGGCCATTTTCCTTTGAGTAATCATGAGTTGCATTTATAAGATGTTGAAGGCCTACTCTCGTTTTACTAATCAAGACTATATCGTCTGCATATAGGAGACACGGTACTAAGATATCTCCCAGTTTTGGGGCGTGCGAGTTGCAGGCGTTTAGTCTCGGTACAAGGTCAGCTACAAACAGGTTGAAAAGTGTGGGGGCCAGAACACAACCTTGCTTAAGCCCTTTGTCCGTTGGAATGCGTCTCGACAAGTGTGTTCCATCGCCCAGCTTAATCTGGACCCAGGTGTTAGTATGCAGGCTTATCAGGAGGTTTAGAAGGGGTTGGGGGAGCCCCCAGTTGTAAAGTTTGGACCACAATCTGTTGCGTTTTACATGGTCGAAAGCTGCTTTATAGTCAATAAAGCACAAATGTAGGGAGCTCCCAGTCGTTTCCCCTCTGTCGAAAAGCATTGCCATTGTTATTATATTTGTGGTCGTCCCCACATTCTTTGCAAAACCAGTCTGATTCAAGGGGATGATAGATTTTGCTTCTGCCCAGGCCTGTAGTTCTTCCAGGAGTGTTCCAGCAAAAATGTTGCCTCATTATCCTGTAATGCCACTAACCGATAGTTCTGCGGCTCTGACCTATCCCCTGCCTTGTGGATTGGTGCAATGATGGATCCCCTCCATGACTCTGGCAGAATATTTGTCATCCTTATTTCCTAAAACAGTGGCTCTAATGCTTCTGCCCAAAAAGTTGGCTCTTGCTTATAGAGTACAGGCGGTATACCATTTGGGCCAGGGGCCCCTTCCCTCCTTCCCTTGCCTATTTGCTTTTTTATGATCATAGTTCGACTAGTTGAAGTATTGGCAGTTAAGCTATCATTATTAGTTTTGCTTTGTATGATCAGGTTAATTCCTGCATGTGCAGCGCTGAGAAAAGCATCGTGGGAAGTACCCGAGGAGTATTCCCCTTTTATTCCTGACTCCATAGCTTCATGGAAGTGAGACCCGGAATATTTTGACCAGACTGCCTCAGAAATGTTAGAGGTAGTTCCCTAGTTATTTGGATGGACAAAACTGTTTATGGTTCTCCAAAAACGTGCGCTGTTGTTTTGTTTTATATCAGCATGTAGTTTCGCCCACATTGCATTCTCTTGGTCTCTTTTTGCATCCTTTTTAAGTTTTTTTAACTGAGCCTTTTGCCTTCGCAATGAGTTTTGTAGTGTTAAATCTTGGGGGTTCCACCGTAGCTGTCTCAATATGCGGTAGATAACTCTCTTGTTTTGCCTTATTTCTTTCAGCACAAGTTGGGATATCGATTTCACTCCACCAGTTCTTTGTTGGGTTTTTGGCTTAATGATCGTAGTGTGAGCTGCCATGGTTTCAGTGAAGCTTTCCCACTTTTTGACTTCATCTGATCCGGCTCTCCGTTCAAAATGCTCCTTAGCTACTCCAACCATTCTGCAATGTGTCTCTGGCCCAAATTTGATTCTTTTCAAATTAATAGCATAGTCTGCACCTTCGGTGGTCCGGCAGTGCTCAAACTCTTGGACTGTTGTTCTAAACTCAATTTCCTGTGGTCGGTGATCACTATCCCCTTTGTCCCCTAAACGAAATAGAGTAATATATTGAAACAGGTCCAGGGAGACAAAAGTGTAATCCAGAATAGTAATGTTCCTGGATGAGCAGTATGTTGCTACAGGGGGATTGTCTCCTCTTGATCTGCCATTTAGTGCTCTTAAATGTAAGTGTTCCAGTTCTTCCAAGGCTGACAGTCCTGCTTTTGTTTGCTTGCTAGAAGGTGGCTCCCCTTGCGTTGGGATGTTCCAGATTGTGTTTTGTATCAACATTTCAGCGTCTGTGGAGGACCCCATTAGATTTAGGTTTAGATCACCTGTAAGAATGAGCTCCACCGATGGTCCTTCAATAATATATTTTTCTATCAACTTGCACATTTCTTTTATTAATTTACCTTTTCGCTTGGGTTGGATATAGACATTAATTATTGTGATGTTGAGGTCCGTTGCTAGTATTGAACCCGAGCAGTTTAAGTTTAAAGCAAGACATGCAGATGAAGAAAAGCCTAGATCCTGGACATTGAGATTGATTCCACATGCAACATATGTGGCCAAGCCCCCCTGTAAATGGCCGTATTTTGCCTCAGCCAGTGCACTTGTATAGAAGCGCAGAAATCCTTGCAAGTCTGGAGGTTCTCTCAGCCAGGTCTCTTGTAGAGCCACAATGTCGAAGTCCCTGATATATTCAATGAAATCCGCATCCAACAGTTTGCTTGCCAGGCCATTCACATTCCAGGAACATATCCGTAGAGACCCCCTTATGACTGATCTTTCTCTTTTCCCTCTAAGTCGTCAATCTGTTCCCCTGTTGTTTATAGTTCTTGAGATCCATCTTATGTCGGTGTCCCATTTTGGTATTGTTGGGGGTCTTGATTACTTTCACGTTCTGCCAGGACGACTTCTCCATTTGTTTTACTTTGCCCCCTGGCTCCCTTCAATACCGAGGTAATGGACCTGCCATCGGGTGCCGAGTTTCCAGTTGTATGCTTTGGCTTCAACAGGTCGGGATATCCTGGCTTGATATGTGGCATAATGGTTATCCCCCAGTTCTTAAAAGTATCCCTTTCTTGATATATCCTTTGTGCGATAATAGGAGAGCTCCATAAAGCACGCATATTTTCCCCAGAGACAGCATCCTTGACTTTAATAAATTCTATCGAGACTAGGTCAGTTGACATGATTTCAGACAGGGTTGGTATGTGAGATATTAAGCGAAGAATGTTTCCGCGATTCAAAATGTCAAATCTGCCCTTAGAAACGTATTCCGGTGTAAATAGCAATGCTGTTGTATCCTGCCAATTTATGCCGTTGGATTCTGATTCTTGCATATTTGATTGTGCGGCAGCATATAACTGGTGTACTCCTGTTTTTCTATGAGTCCCGGCTACTCCCATCATTTGATTGTAAGTTCTGGTTTCCGGCAGTTCGCTCGTTGTCTCTCTCTGATGTTCTTCCATGCTGATGTGGTTCTGCTCTGGATGTGCCTCAAGATGTTGTCCCTGGCGCTGCTCTATGTTTATGAAGGTGGGAATTGGTAAGCTTGTCGTGACCTTGCTTCGGGATTGGCAAATGCTAATGTTCTGTGTTTCCCTATGGTCCATGACCTGGATGGTATTGAGGTCTGTTTTTTTGGTCACATGGTCTGTGCGTATTGTGCCCTGATTGCCTGAATTCACTTTCCTCCCCGCCGTGGCATGACTGTTGATGTTTGTATTTAGCACAGTTTCTGGAGGCGTCCCCTCCTGATTATGAGCTTGCAACTGATTTATCCTCACATTTCCTGTTTTAATATTTTTGCTGCATATTACATAACTGTTCCTTTCCGAGGATAACTGTGCAAATTCGGCCTCGGTGGCTTCTCCTGATTGTTCCATCCCTCTAGGTTCGGTAGTCCTGATTGTGAGATTACAACCAGATGACTTCTTCGTAATAGAGCTTTTATTTTGGGTTTGCTCCGATTTTAGTGGGGTTTCTTGCATGGGCTCCCTCTTAGATGGTATTTTCCCAAATAGGCGCATAAAACCATTGTTTTCGCAGATGTGTTTTTGGTTCCGGCCCTTACGTTTTTGTGCTCGTCTTTGTTTTGCGTTCAGTTTATTTTCCCTTGTTTCCTCTTCTGGAGACCCTGGGCCAGATGTAGGTAGGGTTTTACCGGTCGGTAACGGCCGAATTCGGCCGTTACCGACCGGTAAAAGTATTTTGAGATGTAGGGGGCAGAATCGGTAAAATTACCGTTCGGTAAATTTACCGATCGGTAATTTTACCGAATCTGTAAATATACCGGTCGGTAAATTTACCGACCGGTATTTTTACAGATTCGGTAAAATTGATATGTAGGTGGGACTCTTATGAGTCCCACAAGGCCTAAGAAATCGGTATTTTACCATCAAATTCAATTTGATGGTGAAATACCGATTCAGGTGTGCATGCACATGTGTGCATGCACACCTGTGCCATATGACAGGCAGACCTGCCCTTAGGGCAGGTATGCCTGCTATATGGCCCCCGACCCTTTTTTGGGGGTGCTAGAGGGTGTCAAAGTGACACCCCCTGCACCCTTGTCAAAATCGGTATTTACCGATTCGGTAAATACCGACCGGTAATGCCCCATTCATTCCTATGGGCTTCAAAGCCCATAGGAATGAATGGAGCATTACCGGTCGGTATTTACCGAATCGGTAAATACCGATTTTTACCGAATCGGTAAAATACACATCTGGATGGACCTACATGTCCACCCTTCATATTTACCGATTCTTAATTACCGAATGGGTAAAATTCGGTAATTAAGAATCGGTAAATATTTTTTACCTACATCTGGGCCTCTGTCAATTTGTTTTTTATCTTTGTATTGTGGCCCGATGTTTCATCGCCTTCAGTTTGTGTTAATTTTATTATGATGGAATCACCTTCACCATTTGTAAGTGCTAGTTGATGAGTTGTCATGTCTATTTCATTTCTAATTAGGGGCTTCTCCACTATTGACTCACTGCTATTGTTGGAGGCACAATTTTTTACTTGTACGCACAGATCGTTTAGCAATGTTGGAAGAGTGGCTAATTTGTCTATGATTGGACTACAACCGCATTTTTTCACTGTTGATTAATGCATAGTCCTGAATCTTCTGCAGCGAGGTGTTAAGTGTTCCTAGCTTACTGTCAATTGCCACCACAAATACTGCCAAGGTATTCATTAAAGTTAACTGGGTGTCCATTTTGTCAGACTGATATTGTAGGGCTTCTACCAAGAGTTGCACTGTTTTTAGTAAACTTGCCCATGCATTCCCGTTATCTGACTGGTGCGTATTGACCGGTTGCTTCTCGGGTGCATTCTTTAGGTAACCTGTTACATTTATTTTTCCTTCCGGGCCTTCTTTTCTTTTCTGGTGGAAATGTCCCACTTGGTCCTCTGCGTTTGTTCCTACCGCAATGTTGTTCTTGTCGTGATCTTGAGAGCAGGTTTCCAGGAGTGCCTCCCATTCTTCTTTGTTAAGGTCTGAGAAATTGTCCACATTTTCGCTCACGTCCAGTTTACTCCGTCTGCTTTGTTGGAGTATTGCAGGATTGTTTTGGGGCGATGGTGTGCTTTGGTGGAGTATTGCAGGAGTGTTTTGGGGCGATGGTATAGCAGACACTTTTTTATATGTAAAGCCATGATTTACTTTAAGGATTTCCGATACATCCTCTGTCTTTTTTATATTTTCCTTTGCCTTAATGTTCGGATGGTATCCTTCCATTACCTGTTGATATTCTTCGTGACTGTCTAACTCATGAATACATAGAGTTTCCAGTGTAACACAATTACCCCTTCCAACCTTATGTTGAGCTCTATTCTCAGGAACAGGAGCACTTGGAATAAAATTTTCATCGAGGTTCTTTGGCCCATTACTT
Organism: Lissotriton helveticus; assembly: GCF_964261635.1. Lineage (NCBI taxonomy): Eukaryota > Metazoa > Chordata > Amphibia > Caudata > Salamandridae > Lissotriton > Lissotriton helveticus. The sequence goes on along the minus strand of NC_136061.1, from coordinate 1,450,421,498 downwards.
CCGTTAGGGACATCCCAGACATCTCCCGTCCGTGTCATTGTATGCATCTCCCCTGTTATTTTTGTGCCTTCTTCCATGCGTTTAATGAATGCGGCCTCAGACCTCCTGGTGGGTGGGCTTACTAGAAGTTGTGTCGTTGTTGGATTCTCGATACATTCAGTTTGGGTAAAGATGATAGATCGGGAGAGCTGTTTTGGCCCATAGCATCCATCCCACTGCACTGATGTATAATTCCGTTGCCCTCTCTGCTTCCAAATTGGTTTAGGGGCTGTAGGGGAGTCATAAGGCCCGTTGTGGGAGTTGGACCTGAAAGAAGGGTGTCACCCGCGTTTTTTAAGAAGCAAAATTTAGTGTCTATTTTAGGCTGAAAAAAGTGCTTCTTTGAACCTTTTTCCACTGAGATTGATTTTAGTGCGTTGCCTAATTTTTTGCTGTATGGGGTTGATTCAAATATTGCGTCCGATGTTTCAATAGTTGGAGTCAATGGTCTAGTTTTGGCCTGTGGTTCGCCAATAGTGCCGGCTGGTGCTTTCAGCTTCCTTTTCCTTTTGCTCAGATTGTTAGTGGATGTGACGCCGCTGCGCACGCGTCCTGACCTCATACTTGGTGATGATTTGGCAAAGATGCAATATGACTCCTGCAGTACGAGGCAGTATAGAGCTTAAGGTGGCTATGACGACTATGGTGACTGTGGAGGTTGTAATATCTGTGATGGTTATAGCAATCCCCAGTCACATGAAACCCCACTGCATCAATGTTTTTCCTGCTCACCTGCTTCAGCTGTCTCAACTCAACTGCCTCTCACTTCGTGTTCTTTGTGCTCCAAGTGCTCCGAGTCTCATACCACTCAATATGCTGCTCAAGATCGACCAAGAAGTGCCTCTCTCTGCAGCACCACAAATCCTCCAAAAAACAACTTTTTTTTTTTTACAATTACAATTTCTAAATGCCACGATGCCACAATGCCAGTTCAGCTGGTTCTGCCACTTTAGCCCAGTTGTGCAGGTTATCCCAGTTTACTCCTGATTCTCGGTTTATGGCTCTCGCCTCCTTGCGGCTCCCTGCGACTTCTTGCACCCCATGCACGGTGCTACCGCCACCGCCGGCGTGCTGCCCCAGGAGTGTGATTTGCCCCCGGTTTTTTTGGCTCTCTTTTCTTGCTTTGCGGGTCCACGTCTTCACACAGCCTATCGCTGCATCTCTCAACCCCGCAGGACGCTGCTGGATGCTTCCACCGTATTGCTTTTCTCCTCCTTGACACTTTAACCAGAGAATTCTGCTATGAGGCCATGAGGCGATGAGGCGATGCTGCTCCTCTCCGCCGCCTCTCTCTCTGCCAATTATGCAATTATGCAACGACCTTATATTATTGTCAATAAAAATGTTAATGAAAATGTCAATGAAAATATCAGTAATAATGGTTCCAGCTAGCTATAGCTATATAGAAGTTTACCCAAATCAGTTGGTGCTGTACCAGCTATCCTCCTGCCGCGCTGCTCCCACTCCTGCTCCAGCTCCAAATTCCAACCCAGCCTTTCCCTATTCTTCCCCAGCTCCAACTCGGCCCGCACTCACAGTTTTGCTTTTTGCAGGTTAGCAGGTTTTGTTTGCAGGCGGCAACAATCAGGAGCAGGGCTGCCAAACCGCGCCTCAGCAGATTCGTTGCAGCAATCCTAGCCTCCCATGGCAGACCGGCAACAGCCCTCACCCGCTGTAGCAAAAGCTCCGGTGCTCAGAAACGTCCCAACGTGAGATGCAAGATGCGATGCGCGACTGATGCTGAGCACCAGGCGAGACCGGGAACAGAAATTAGCGTCCAATGGTAAATCCACGGTAAATCCGGGAAGTCAAGGCTGCAATCTAGGTGAAGCCGTCGCTCCTCACCCCCGCTCTCTATTCTCCTCTCAACGCTCTCTGCTCTCTGCTCACACTCAACCGGAACGCGGATCATCCGAGAATATTCTGTGTTGAATTTCAAATGTTTATACATTTTTGTATAGATTTAAACATTTTATTTTATGTAGTACTTTCTCTGAGTTTAGTTAGTGTGGAGTTGGAATTGTAATTTTAACGGTTTATTATCCAGCACTTTCCCCGATTTTAGTTGGTTTGAAGTTGGAATAGTAATTTTTTATATTTTATTATCCAGTACTTTTCCTGATTGTAGTTGTTTTGGACCTGGAATAGTAATTTTTTATGACTTACTATGTAGCACTTTTCCTGAGTTTAGTTGGTTCGGAGTTGGAATAGTAATTTTTAATGGTTATTATCAAGCACTATCCTTGACTTTAGTTGGTTTGGAGTTGGAATAGCATTTTCTATATTTAATTAGCCAGTACCTTTCCTGCTTTTAGTTGGTTTGGAGTTGGAATAGTCATTTTTATAGCTTATTATCCAGCACTTCCCCTGTGTTTAGTTGGTTTGGAGTTGGAATAGTAATTTTTTATTGTTTACTATCCAGCAATTTCCCTAAGTTTAGTTTGTTTGGAATTGGAATCATAATTATAAATGGTTTATTGCCCAGCACTTTCCCTGTGTATTATAGTTTTGGAGTTGGAATAGTAATGATTTATGGCTTATTATGTAGCACTTTCCTGAGTTTAGTTGGTTTGGAGTTGGAATGGTAATATATAATGGTATAATAACTGGCACTTTCCATGATTTCAGTTGGTTTGGAGTTGGAATATTATTTTGTTATATTTCATTATCCAGCACTTTTCCTGATTTTAGTTGGTTTGGAGTTGTGTCAGAAGGAGCCACAAAGTCAGTGTCGGAGTAGAATGTCAATAGTTTTCCAACTTCCACCTCTGAATCAACCGCACCCAGTTTATTCCTTGGTGGCAGAGTTGTTCTAAAACCCTCAGGTACCTTTTTAAATAGTGAGACATGAAATACTGGATGAATCTTTAGTTTATTTGGTAACTTCAGTTTGTAGGTCGCAGAATTAATCGTCCTCTCTATTTCAAAAGAACCAATAAATCGAGGTTGAAACTTACTGTTTCCTTTTAGTTTAAGGTTTTTTGAGTTTAGCAAAACCCTGTCTCCACTTTTAAACTCTTCTTCTTTCCTTCTTTTCTTATCTGCATAATCCTTGTATTTTTCTTTGGCCTTACTTAATTTCTCAGTGGCTGCATGATGTATTGACACCATATGTTTAAGGGTGCCTGTTGCTGCTGGTTCAGTTAGTTCTTGAAATTGCAAGGTCATATATGGATGTCTACCATTGTTCATACAAAAAGGGGAATACCCAGTGGACACGGTCTTGGCATTGTAATGCGCAAACTCAGCTGCCCAAAGGCATTCAGGCCCATCTCCTTCCTGATCTAAAAAAAGTAGTCTCAGATACTGTTTGAATTCTTGGTTCACCCTCTCAGTTTGGCCATCAGTTTCAGGATGGTAGCTAGTGAAGGACCTGATCTCTATGTTTAGTTCTTTTGTAAAGGCTCTCCAGAAATGTGATAAGAACTGAGAACCCCTATCTCAAACTAACACATTTGGAAGGCCATGGATTCAAACTATCTGGTTCCCAAATACTTGTGCTAATCTTTGGGCAGTGGGCACCCCTTTTAAAGGTATAAAACGAGCCATCTTAGTTAAGGTGTCCACGCAAACTAGGATTGTATCATAGCCCTGACTAGAGGGTAAATCTCCTATCAAATCCAAGATCAGGGTGAGCCAAGGATAGGGTGAATTGGGCAATGGTTTTAACAAACCAATAGGAGAGTGCCTGTCAGATTTTCCCCAAACACAGATCTCGCAAGTGGCTACATACTAATGGATATCTTTTGTCATTTGAGGCCACCAAAATCTTCTTTTCTTCTGTCTTTTGCATTCCTTTATGACCGGCCAATTTACTTTCATTACACTCCTGTAGTGCCTTCTTTTGCAACTCAGAATTTGGCAAATACAAGGCTCCATCATGGAACTGTAAATTGGTTTGAACCTCTTTTTTTATGTGTTGACTGACCCACTCTTTAATTTCCTCCAAAGTCATGGACCCATGGAAATCTTCTTCTATAGATGTTACATTGATTGCTCCCACAACTCTTGTCTCAGGAATGAGGTTTTGAACCTCTATCGTATTTGGTGGCATTCCAGAATCTATTCGGGACAGAGCATCTGCTTTTCAATTCTTAGTTTCTGGTCTATAGGTGATTATGACATCGAATTCTGCACAGTAGGGAGACCAGCAGAGCTGTCATGGTGTTAAGGTTTTTGCTGACTTTAAAAATTTCAAATTTTGATGGTCTGTATACACAGTTACTGTATGTTGTGCTCCCATTAAATAATGCATCCACTCTGTGGAAGCATCTTTGATAGTCAGTAATTCTTTTTCCGATATGGAGTAGTTTAGCTCAGCTGAATTCAACTTCCTAGATCGATATGCCACTAGAAGCAACTGTCCTGTCTCCTTAAGCCATTGTAAGTAAGTAATGCTGTTGTGACAATACCCTCCTTTTGCCAAATCTGATTCAACTGTTTCCACAAAAAATGACTCCAATGGATCTTCATGAAGTAGAACAGGGCCTGTGGTAAAATCTGTTTTCAAAGATTCAAAGGATTCCTCTGCATCTCCGAAGCATTTAAATGGTAAGTTTATTTTTAGTAGGCGAGTAAGTGGAATTAACTTTTTTGAAAAATCTTGGATAAATCTTTTATAGAAGTTTGCAAAACCTATGAAGCTTTGGACTTCCTTGACAGACCTTGGAGGGTTCCATTCTGTGATGGCTCTTATTTTCTGTTGATCCATGGTGACTCCGTCTGAAGGGAGCACAAATCCGAGAAATTCCACAGATCTCAGCTTAAAAGCACACTTCTCCAATTTAACATACAGACAATTTTGCCTCATTTTCTGCAAGACTTCTCTGATCTGTCTATCATGCTCTTCCATGGCATTCGAGTTTATTAATATGTCTTCAATATACACAATTGCGCTTTGGTCGATGAAATCATTTAAAACATCATTTGTGAAATGCTGGAAAGCTAGTGGGGCATTGCACAAACCATAGGGCATTTCTTGGTATTCAAATAGTCTAAATTTTGTCCTAAATGCTGCCTTTCACTCATTTCCTTCACGTACACGAATGAAGTGATAGACTCCTCTCAGGTCAAGTTTGGCATATACTTGTGCTCCTTTGACTTGATCCAACAGCACCAAGATCAAGGGCAGAGGATAACGATTCTTTACTGTGATGCGATTGATTACGCAGTAGTGTATACACGTTCTCAGTCCCTCCTTTTTCTGGGAATGAAGAAGAGTGATGATGAGACAGTCGAATTAATCAATTTTTTCAGTATTTCTGAATGTAATCCTTCAAGTGTTGATTTTCTGTTTCCGTTAGGGCATAAACTCTACTGCAAGGTAGATTACCACCTGGTTCAAGTGTGATTTTACACTCGCAAGTTCTATATGGTGGCAGCCTCTCAGCTTCATTTTCATTGAAACCATCATGGAATTCTTCGTATTCTGCTGGAATCTCAGTTGAACAGATAACACAACGTGTTGCACTCCTTTCACACAGCAACGTGGATGGATTATTCTAGCTATCCGGATCATCTTTTTTTAAACAATTTTCTTGGCAAAATACAGAATCCATCTTGATCATTCGGGCACTCAACTCAATAGTGGGACTGTTCTCAGTGAACCATGGTAGACCTAAATGAATTGAAATTGTTAAACGTCAATCAAATTAAACTGTAATGTTTCACAGTGTCCTTCTTGGTAGATTAGTTCCACTGGCTCTGTGCGACTCACAATGGGACCAGATGACAGGTTTGTTCCATCTACTGCTCTCACAGCTTTGCTTTCAGTCTTTTGTGGGGCTCTCAGCCCAATTGTTTCTGCAAATTTAAAGTCGCAAAAATTTCCAGTTGCGCCTGAATCTATCAATACAGAGACTACTTTTAACTCTTTATCTCTAAAGTGTAACGTTACCGATTTAGTTAGGTGACGGGATGAAGACGGGATGAAGATTGTAAAGTATTTGCCAGCAGATAACCTTTTGGAGTTGCATCTGATTCTGCACTCCCCAGTTTAACTTTGCTTACTGGTGGTGCTGCAAGTTTTCCTTCCGTATTACCGTGGGCCTTACTTGACATTTCTCCAAAAAATGTCCACTAGCACCACTATACAAACACAATGTATTCTGTGTCCTCTTCTCTTTCTCTACTTTCGATAAAGGCCTCCAAATGGTTCTGACCTGCATTGGCGCAACTCTCGATTGACCTTCCACAGTCTTAGAGCTCTCTGATTTTATTCGATCAAATTGTGGTGCACTTGAGCAAAAATCTCTTCCCTTCCCTTTTCTTCTCTTCTTTCATTCTGATGAAAATCTATTTCAAGAACTAGATCTATCAAGGCTGATATCTTTATGGGTCTATTGGGTAGATGAGCTAAGGTGTCTTTCAACTTATCCTCCAAACCTCTGTAAAAGACTACAGCTCTTTTTTCTTTGGGCCACTCAGTTTAAACCACTTATTAAATTGAGCTAAATAAGCTATTAGATCCCGATTTCCTTGTATTAGTTCTAATAACTCATTATCCATAGCATGCAATGCTTTTCTTCTGTCGAATATGCTTAGAAATTCTTTTTGAAACTCATCAAAATCATACAAGATTGCATCGTTCCTTGTAACTAAGGGCATAGACTGAGCTGCCGCATCGCTGTTAAGATAGGAGAGGATGAAAGCCACTCAAGACTGTGGGTCGAGAAAAATCTCTGGGTGGCACATGAAATTTAGGGTACACTGAGTTAAGAATATTTAGGCCTTTTGTGGATCTCCATTGAATCATTCAGGAGAAGCTAATGGTATTACTGGAGATAGGGAGTGAATTACTTCAGAAATGACCTTAGAGAAGGGATTCTGGGTGGTACTAGATTCCTCTCCTCTTCCGGTTATTGAAAATCCATTACTACCTCATGCAATTAAGCTATTTACTTTCAAGCTCAGATCAGTAGTTTCCGGATTTGAATTTATTAAGTCTAATTTCAGGCTCCTGTTTTCCTCTCTTACTCCAATTAATTCTTTCTGTATGCCTTCCAAAACTTCACTTAGCTTGCTGAAATCCAGGCCCTCCGCCATTCTACTCAGAAGCGGAATTTTCACGTGGGCACTTCACTCTGTCAGAAGGAGCCACAAGATCAGCGTGGGAGTAGAATGTCGATCGTTTCCCAATACCCACCTCTAAATCAACCACACCCTGTTTATTCTTTAGGTTGACGGGTGGATCCAAATGGGGGAAAGGGGAATGGGGTTGAAAGAAGAGACAGTCGATAATTTCTGCAACTTCATCTACTACTGATGTTTTCACTGTGTTCTAGTCTTGTGGAGACCTCTCAGGAACTCATACTCTAAAAAACAACATTCAACATTCAACAATTATCACTCACTACATCTCTAAATCACCTTTTCTTTTATACTTAATATTTTACTATTGCCCTTAACTTTTACCTATTGCTTTTCGACTGAATGCCTCTCCTCTTTCTATGTGAGATATTGTATTTTCGTATTAATTTATTCGCAACTGTATGGCATCCTCCTATTTACTTAATGACAACTGTACATTTCATTATTACATATTTATTAACACCATTTCCTGTGCAACAGTCAATATATTTTTTCTTTTCTTTTTCAGGTACTTGAGCGAACCGTAGAAGTTCCAACAGATCTGAATCTTCGTTCTAGAATTCAGGTAAGAAGGAATTAGCTCCCTCTCTCTCTCTCTTTCTCTCTCGTACTTTTCTTTTACGTAGCTCCTCCTGAACACTCAAATTGAATTTCTGGTAACTCACGTTTAATTCACTAAATTGTCCTTGTGCTGACTCTGCCGACTCAAAACAGAATAGAGACACTATTCCACAGTAGTTTAGTCACATGACCTAACTCCAACTCATTAGTTGGAAGAAGTAGTTAAGGCAAACTCATACCTTGCCTCTAGCCGAGTAAGATAACTAAACTTCGACTTTTCAGCGACAATAAACTACCCTGACTAATTTTCATGCCAAAACATGGAAAGGCTGCTTTTCATGAAATTACCTCAGGTGAAGTGCGTTAAGACAAAGGTGAGCACTCTGGTTGTGCTTTCTCTGTCTCGCGTTCTGCAGCGCTAGACTGCTGACTCATGAGCGGTCATTTTCGAATTTTGGGAATTCCATCCTTGAAGCCAACTGACCTTTTTTAGCTTCTTCCTAGCCAGTTTTTTACTCTTGTGTACCGCCACATTTAAGTTCTGAACTCGTGACGCTCTAGGATTCAGTTGGGTTCTGACAAGTTATTATTATTATTATTATTATTATTAAAAGAAATTTGGTACCGCGCACATACACCAATTGGTTTCTTGGCGCTGAAGACCAGGTGGGAGAAGAACAGTCAGGGTCAGGGCAGCTAACCGTGAGCAAGACGGAACAGGTGGGTTTTCAAAAGATTACGAAAGTAGAGATAGTCAGTAGACAGGCGAATAAAAAGAGGAAGGGAATTCCAAGTGGAGGGAGCAAGAAAGGAGAAACAGGCACCCCCATGTTTCTTGCGATTGAACCTGGGGGTGATCAAAAGATTGTGGGCAGAAGATCTGAGGTGACGGGAAGGGACATAGGCGTGCAAACAGGAAGAGATAAAGGCAGGGGCGCAAATGAACAGGGATTTAAAGATGGTGCAGGCCATTTTAAAGACACACCGTTGCGCAACTGGGAGCCAGTGTAAAGTCTTCAGCAGTGGGGTAACATGCTGGTGTTTAGGCTGCTGAAAGACTAATCTAGCTGCCTGATTTTGAACCAGTTGAAGTCGGGAAAGATGACAGGCAGGGACCCCCACGTATAGACAGTTGGCATAGTCTAGACGTGAGGTGATGAGGGCCAGGATAACAAGAATAAGGGCCTCTTGAGATAGGAACCTGCGAATCTTCCCGATTCGGCGGAGATGATAAAAACAGGCCGAAGTAACGGTGTTGATGTATGGCCGCATCCAGAGGTCGCTGGAGATGGTAACCCCTAAGCTCTTCACGGTATTCACTGGGCAGGGAGGGGAACCAAGAGCGGTGTGCCAAAAGTTGGAGGACCAGGGAGTGAGAAGGCCACCAGTCACAACCAGCTCCGTTTTGCTAGGATTGAACTTTAATTGGCTAAGATTCATCCACTCATAAATGAAGAGCATAGCATTTTGGAAATTGGAACAAGAGGAGGGAGAAGAGTCGATAGGAAAAATAAGCTGCAGATCATCTGCATAATTGAAAGCAGTAACTGAAAACTGACGAAGAGAAACAAGAAGGGGCTGCATATAAAGATTGAACAAAAGCGGGGACAAAGCGGAGCCCTAGGGGACACCACAAGAAAGTGAAAGTGAGGGGGCAGAGAAGGAAGAAAGGCGAACAGATTGAGAGCGGGATTGGAGAAAAGATACCACCCATGACAGGGCCAGCCCAGAGATGCCAGCATTTCTGACACGGTCGACCAAGATTCCATGGTCGACCGTGTCAAATGCAGCTGAGAGATCTAAGAGTACAAGGGCCTGGGCCAAGTTCTTATCAGCCCCCTGTTTCAGCATGTCCATAACTGCCACCACCACTGCCTCGGTGGAATGAGCAGGTCTAAAGCCAGCCTGTCGATCATCGAGGAAGTGTGTTTCCTCGATAAAAGCACTAAGGCAGCGGGTGACATAAGTCTCCAAAACCTTTCCCAGGTAAGGGAGAAGGGAGATGGGTCGATAGTGCCTCCAAAAGCACCACCACTTTGGTGGGTTCGGGTCCTGGGCTTCCATTTCGGGCGCCATCTTTGATTGGGGAGTGTGATTCGGCGGCGGCCGCCATCTTTGAGCGGACTCGCGCGCCAAGGGCTCACTGGAGAGTCTATTTAAGGCAGTCTTTGGTGTGAAGGTGGTCTCTAACACCTACCACACCGATGCGAGCGCGCTGGACTAGCGCTGTGCAATTTTAACTCTCCTTCGTTTTGTATTTTGGTTATTATTTTTGTTTAACTTACCCCTGCTTTTATAATTGGCTGCCTCCAGCCTGCGCCCAGCTCCCCTCACTGCATTTAAAAGTGCACCTCTGTGCCTCCAAAAGCACCACCACTTTGGTGGGTTCGGGTCCTGGACTTCCATTTCGGGTGCCATCTTTGATTGGGGAGTGTGATTCGGCGGCGGCCGCCATCTTTGAGCGGACTCGCGCGCCAAGGGCTCACTGGAGAGTCTATTTAAAGTCGCTCCCTACGCGCAGCGGGACGCGCAGGTGGACGCCTTCGCGTAGCCTGAGTCGTGCCGGAGTCCTGCCCGTCTGCGCCCGTCAGCGTCCCGGAGGCGCCGGTGCGACGTAGGATTATGGTCAGGTGCGGGTAAGGATGATTTATTATACCGCGGCGACTCTCCACGCCATGCGCACTACACCTAGCTTGTGTCGCTCTGTATTCCCTGGTCGACACAAGGGGAAACGTCGCTGCCCGGCATGCGGCTGGTCGCCCACTGGGGCACAGCGCAGCGTCCCTAAGACATCCGAGGCTCATGTAAAACATCTCTGTCTGCTGCTTAACACTAGGTCTATAGGAAGACATGACCTGCACATCTACGATCTTCTTGTCAGGGATAATCCGCTATGTCTGCTCCTGACTGAAACTTGGTTGGGAGAGGCGTCTAACCCAGATATCTTTACTGCGATCCCTCCAACCTACAACATCTTTCGCCAAGACAGAGCTAAGGGCAGGGGGGGAGGAGTCGCTGTGGTGGTGAGGAAGAACATTTCTTGCTCAGTTCTTCCCGTGAATTCCATCAAGGGCTCTGAATCCCTTGGCTTTATGCTTAGACTGTCTCCTGGCTCAAGCGCTTAAGGGACTGCTGGTCTATAGGCCTCCTGGCCCGGTGGGCTCCTTTTGGGAGGACCTACAGACAGCTATCTCGGAGTTGGCGCTGTCTGCACAGCATTGTTTGCTGGCAGGCGATTTTAACTTTCATCTTGATGTCCCGGATGATCCGGATGGAACCAAACTCCTGGATATTACATCTCCGCTTGGCCTGGCACCGTTTGTGTTAGGGCCCACACATGAGAAAGGACACACTCTCGACCAAGTGTTCTCTTCTGTCCCAATTGTTGACATCGATACACGGCCGGTGCTCTGGTCGGATCACAGGCTGATTGGGTTCTCCGTGTTGGAGAATGGGCGGTCTGACACCTGCGCCCCCACGGTGCCCAGATCAGCCTCGAGAGCTTTGCACAGAGTGACGCCTGCTATGTTGGAGCAGGCTCTCAAGGAACATCCGTGTCCTCTCGTGGGGGACCCGGAAAGAGACACTGAGGCCCTGCAGCGATGGTTGACTGAGAGGTTAGATGATCTTGCCCCAAGGGCAACCCCCCGGTCCACAGCGATACGGCAATCTGCGCCATGGTTTACGGAGGCGCTGCGTGTGGCTCGCAGCCAATGTAAGGTTGCGGAGCGGGCTTGGCGCCTTCAATATGATGGGGAGGCTAAACTCGCCTATAGGTCGGCGGTGAAGGCCTATCACCATGATATTCTTGGCGCCAAGCGGGATTACTTGGCCAGGAGGATTGAGGCGTCGGCGAACTCCTGTAAGGAGATCTTCACGATTGTGAAGGAGTTCACGTCCCCTACCTTCTACTCACCCCCGCCTGTGTCATCTGATGCGTGGGCGAGTGATCTTGCCACTTTTTTCACCAACAAGATTAAGGCTATTCAGGCCTCCTTCTCGGAGAGCTTGATGGAGGGTTGCTGTGGTCCCGGGGCAGGACTTGGAACATCGTCCGTGTCAACGGCAGTACTGGCTGACTTTCCACCTGTCTCCAGTGACATGTCCCGTTCTCTGTTGGCCAGTCTTAAATCTGGCTCGCCACTTGACCCCTGCCCCGCCAAATTTTTGGCTGGGATGGCGGCAGTGGTGGATCCTTTGGTCAACCCGATCCTCAATGCTTCCTTGAGGGAGGGGACTGTCCCACGCACCTGGAAAAGGGCGATGATGATCCCCCTCCTGAAAAAGCCTGGTCTTGATGCCGAGGTTTTGGCCAATTATAGGCCAATTTCACTTCTCCCGGCTTTGGCTAAGATCACGGAGAAACATGTCCATGGCGTCTTGTCGAGCTTTCTTGAATCCAACAATTTGCTCCATCCATCCCAATCCGGTTTCCGTCCGAATTTCAGTACGGAAACGGCGTTGGTGGAGGTCTCTGAGATCATCAGGGAGACCTTGGATGTGGGTGGCAAGGCCATGCTAGTCATGTTGGACCTGTCGGCGGCCTTCGACACCGTCCCCCATGAGGCGCTTCTCGCCAGGCTTTATGACATCGGCCTAAGGGGGACGGTGTTCAGATGGTTTACATCTTTTCTGGAGGGCCGCCGCCAGACGGTCTGGGTTTCCCAGAGCTCCGCCGAGATGCCGCCACTGGGAGTCGGGGTTCCACAGGGTTCTGTGTTGAGCCCGACGTTGTTTAACATCTTTATGTCCCCTCTGGCGGCGGCGGTGGAGGCTTACGGAGCCCAGATCGTGTCCTACGCTGACGACACGCAACTCCTCTTCACATGTGGCAAAGATCAGCCATTTGATGGGGAGGGAATTCGGGATTGCCTGGACACGGTCTTCGGTTGGTTCCAGCGTAATAGTCTGAAGGCCAACTCCAGCAAGTCGGAGGTTCTATTTTTCGGCTGTGCTATCGATCCCGAGTGGCGGCAGTGGTGGCCGGCTGCCATGTGTCCCCCGGCACAATCCTCCTTGGTTGCCAAGAACCTTGGTGTTAAGCTTGATAACAAGCTCTCCTTGAGAGCGCACGTTCTCGGCCTGTCCGGCACCTGCTTCGGTATTCTGAAAATGCTCCGCAAGTTTCTTCCTCTACTATCTGCGGAGCACAGACGGATCACGGTGCAGGCGCTCATTGGATCTAGGCTAGATTATGCCAATGCCCTTTTTCTAGGCCTACCGGACTACTTGGTCCAGCGGTTGCAGGTGGCACAGAATTCTGCTGCCCGTGCCATCTTTGGCCTGCATAGACGAGCACGGGCTTCTGGGCTGCTGCAGTCGCTTCACTGGTTGCCGATCCGGAAGCGGATTATGTTTAAATCCCTGACGCTTGTGCATAAAGCTTTGTTTGGATCAGGCGTGGGATATCTGCAGAAGAGACTGGCTTTTTATCGCCCTGTTCGCTCATTGCGTTCAGAATCCCTTTTTACTGCCGTGGTTCCACGTGTGAGGAAGGCCCGCATTGGGGGGCGTTCTTTCAGCCTCAAGGCCTCCCAGTTGTGGAATTCGCTCCCATTGGCACTTCGTAGCACTCCCAATCTGCTTCAATTCAGAAAGAATCTGAAAACTTGGCTTTTTATTCTTTCTGTTTAGGAGGGTTTTTCTTGCTTCTTCTTCTGGGATTTGTCTTTCTTGTTATGTTGTTGTACATTGTAGCTGACTGTGGAAAGCGCCGGGACACTCTTTTAGAGTAGCCGAGCGCTAAATAAGTGCTTTTTAACATAACATAACATAACATAGTTGGCCAACGTGGTAGGGTCGAGCCCAGGTTTTTTTAAAATGGGGACCACCACGGCGCTTTTGAAAGCATTGGGGACAGAACCTGACAAGAGTGACTGATTTAAAAGGTCAAGAGGAGGGCCGGGGCAGGCCATAATGGCATCTCTTAAAATAGATGGAGGACAGCAATCATTAGGAGAGCCAGAGCTCACAGCCTGAAGTAATGAAAGAAAGGTATCCAGAGAAATGGGGGGAAATTCAAGCAAAGAATGAGAGTTCAAGGGAGGAAGAACAGAATCGTGAGACAAAGTAGTAGGGGGAATATTGTTTTTGATCATGGAAATCTTGTCAGAAAAAAAAGAATTGAGGGAATTGCACAGGGCTTGTGAGGGTAGGGGCTGGGGGGTGACCCGGTCAGGGAGGGAGAGTTCAGCGACAATAGAGAACATTTCTTTGGTCTTGGATGCCGAGGTCAGGACTTTCTGGGAAAAGTAGGAGAGTTTGGCCAAAATAATCGATTTTTTATAGGTTTTTAGTAGATCAGTATAGCTGGACTTGGATGAAGGGTCATAATTACGTCGCCAGCGGCGCTCAGCCTGTCTAAGGCGAAGTTTGTCAGCCTTCAATGTAGAGGTGAACAAGCGCTGAGCGTCGTGGGGACGTTTAGACTTGACGGTTTTAATAGGAGCAACGACATCACAGGCCGAGGACAGCCACTGATCAAGGGAGGTTGCCTGCAAGTTCAGATCAGAATGGTCAGGGGGAAGTGTGGAGGCAAGGATCGAATGAAAATGAGAAATGTCGGCGTGCGTCCAGTTTCGAGCCCTGAAATTGTGAGGGACCGGATGGCAAGTAGACAGAAATAGGTATAGGGAAAAGGAAATAAAGAAATGATCAGACCAGGAACAGGGATAAACCAGGGGAGGGGAAATATCAGAATTAATGGACCAGATCTGGTCTAAGGTGTGACCTTTATTGTGTGTGGCAACCGAAATATGTTGGGAAAAATTCAAACCAAGTAATGAGTCACTGAAATCACGAGAGAGAGAGGATTCTTGGGGGTCTGACGGCCAATAATTGAAATCGCCTACAACTAAAACCCTGGCGGAGTTGATGGCTATTTGCGAAATCATATTACTAAATAGAGATGGGAAGAGAGGCATATTGATTGGGGGACGATAAACTAATATACAAATAAAGGAGGAGTTGGGAGAGGTAAATTTCAGCGTAAGAATGTCCAAATTAGCTATGGGTGGGGTAGTAAGAGTAGTGAATTGTAAATGAGAGCGGATGATGGCGGCGACTCCGCCGCCAGATCTGCCGGAGTTTCTATTGGAGTGGAGGATATAGTAACCCACAGGAATGGCGGCCAAGATATCCGGATAAGAGTCAGCATTTAGCCAAGTTTCCGTAAGGAGCAAGATGTCAATGGAGCCTCCTTCTAGAAGTTGGAATATGTCTAATTGATGTTTCGGGAGGGAACGAGTATTAAGATAGAGTAGTGAGAGGGGATCCCTGCCACTAGGGCTGGACTGAGACAACAAAGGTGCTACGGAGGAGAGGGGAGAAATAGGAGGGGAGGGGGGCAGAGGGATTGTGGACAAGGGAGAGGATAAAATATTATTTTCTAGAATAGTGGCTATAACATGGGGGGCAAGGGGGACATGATGGGATAGGACACGGAGTGCTTGAGAGGAGTAGACAAGACGTTGCACAGCATGCATGGCCCCGGGCCTCGGTCCGCCGCGGACGGGCACAGACGGGCTTGACTTGTGCGCGACTTTGGCGCGAAGTCGGCGCTCCCGCTGCGCTCGTCAGTTAGAATAGTAATTCTTTATACTTTTATTATCTAGTACTTTCCCTGATTATAGTTGGTTTGAAGTTGAAATAGTAATGTTTTATATTTTATTATCCAGCCCTTCCCCTGATTTTACTTGATTTGGAGTTGGAATAGTAATTTATCCAGCACTTTCCCTGAGTTTAGTTTGTTTGGAGTTGCATTAGTAATTTTTAATGGTTTATTGTCCAGCACTTTCCCTGAGTTTAATTTGTTTGGAGCTGCAATAGTAATTGTTTCAGTTTTATTATTTAGCATTTCTCTGATTTTATACAGAAATTGTAAATAAAAAAGGAGACATATGTGAGTTTTTTGTTAACGTTTTTATTCACAATAAAGTGTGTTTATTTTAGATGTTCACAATTAAATTGTTTTCACTCAGTGTTATTTTACAATTTTAGAAAATAGTAATAAAAAAAGTTCAACAAATTTTCTTTTCAATCGGAATATATTAGAAGTCATAAACCATTTTAACATATATTTTAATGCACATTTACAAAATGATATCTATATTGTTAAATACATTTATATGTTTTTTACACAATTTTGAAAAACGGTTTCATTTTGATCCATCACAGTTATGCAATAGTAAAATATGTATTTGTTTTGTAGTTTCCTTATAGAGTTTTTCTTTACTTTTTTTATTAATTATATTATATCATGTATTTTTATGAACATTTTTAATTATTAAATAACATAATCATTATTATTAATTAAAAAAAAGAGTATAAATATGTTGTTTCATTGTTTTATATAGATTTGGCTATTGTGTCTATGTGTGCTAGTCATTTGATGTTTGGGTAGAGTCTAGTTTTGTACTGTAGGTGTTCGTACATTGTTTTTGTTTGCTTACTAAGTTTAGGACCTATTTTAGTGAGGGATTCTTCTAACTTTAATTCTTGATAACGTGGTGGGTCATTACAATGGTGAAAGGAAAACCCTTCCGTCCACCGTGCTCGCAGTAAAAAAACACTTGCATGTACGCGGTATTGCCGCCGGTCAGATTACGATGCAGCGCAAGTAAAATCCGACCGCGGCAGACGAATTCCCAAAAGACCGTCTGCCACGGTCATAAAAGCTGCAAATCCGACCGTGACGGACGAGGAAAGCTGTTCAATTGACTAAAAAGGTTGTTACTGCCGCAGTAGAGGCAGAGAGACAGAGACAGAGAGAGACAGGACACCATTTTCACAGACATAACACATCACACAGCACAGCATTACACCCACCTATCTCCACACAACACCACTTCTCATCCACACACCTGACACACCTCACATATCTTCCCCACCACCTTGCACCTTGCACTGTTCACTCATTTGCACTATGCCCCCCAAGAAAATTCCCAAATTTACAGACACAGGTTTGAAAGTGATGGTTTATGAAATAATCAGGGTAGAACTACATTGGTATGGGAACCTGGTCCAACAGACCCCACTTGTGAGGAAAAATCAGTTATGGGCAAGGATCTACAAAAACTCAATGCATTGGGGACCACCCTACGCACACTACCTGACATCAAAAAGAGGTGGACCGATCTCAAGAGAAGGGTCAAGGCTCGGATCCATAGGACCATGATGTGGCTCAAAGAAATGGTGGTAGGCCTCCCATTCCACCATTAACATTCAGTGAATGGAAGGAGAAGGTGCTTGCCATACTGCCTCCAGAGAGTCTCACAGGAATTGATGGGGGGTTTCAGACTGGTAAGTAAAAACAAAAGGATCCCATCACACTGTAATGTAGTATTGTGCACAACAATTGAGCCTCAATTCCCAGAACAAATTAAACCTATGTACAATGCACATTTTTAATATGAATGCCTCACAAGGCTAGAATTTCCTTCCTCTGCTTCCCCTCACAGGTAGGTAGCCTTCTAACTAGGGAGGGTGTTGTTGGGAGCTGAGAGCACAACCACAACTTCCAAAAGGCCCTCTCGCCTCCCTCCCAAACAGCATGGAGCCCCCTCACTACCCCACAGCCATGAGGCACCCATTTCCCTCTACAGTGCCTCCTAACAGGTAGTTAGCCATCTTATTAGTGAGGGTGTTGTTGAGACCTTTGAGCAAGACTACAACTCCCAAAAGGCCCTCTGGCCTCCCTCCCAAACAGCATGGAGCCCCCTCCCCACCCCACATCCATGTGACAGCCAACTCCCTCTACAGTGCCTCCTAACAGGTAGGTAGCCTTCTAACTAGGGAGGGTGTTGTTGGGACCTGAAAGCAAAACCACAACTCCCAAAAGTCCCTCTGGCCTCCCTCCCACACAGCATGGAGCTATATGACCACCACATCCCGCACTTAGTAGCCAACTCTGTAAAGCTACATCAGTTGTAGTCAGTGCAACAGAGAGCTAATCACATTCAGAGGTCACATGAATAACAGTGTCAACCATGAAGTCACATGTAACTGCAAAACAAAGTCCTGGAACACAATGGTCAAAATCCATTGTGCAAGTAATATTGTCTCAAAGCATAAAGGCTCACATCCACACACCACATGATGTCAGTACAAAGAGCCCAACAGAAATCATGATTTAGATGCACAGGAGACAGATACTCACTAAAAAACAAGTCCCCAATTTCATAGCATTAACTGAAGTGGATGAGCAACAAGTTGGTATATGAGGACATGTTTTCAGAAAGACACTATCTGTACATATGAAAGTGTTAGTAGGGCCAAATCACATCACTAACAAGCTCCCACAACAGCAGCAACAACGCTGACCCCTGCAACAATGTCCAGTGTGGCAGCCAACACCACCATCACCACCGCTGCCTCCAACACTGTCCCTGTGGAAGTTATCACCAATAGTACCAGGCAACTCCACAATCCTCGTCTGCAGGGCAGGTGGGAGGGCAACTGGGGAACAATCACAAGAGGACGCTGAGACTAAGGCCCTGGGCACCGTGAACATATTCCTTGGTGCATACCAACAAAACCAGGGACAGATTGGCCAGGTCGGGGAAGAACTGCGGGAAATTCGCCTGCTGCAGTGGTCCATGGGCACACGTCTGGGACAACTTGTGGAGTACATGGACCAGCTTGTGTGTGTTCTGAGGGACCTTCATGCAGGTCAAATAGCTACCCCCCCAAGTGTCCAGCCTGATGACAGTCACAACCCCTCAGCAGCAGCTACAGGGAGGGGTGAGTAACAAGACACTGACTCCTCAGACACCTCTGAGCATGCAGCAGGTCCCCCCCTGCAAAACGGCAGAGGGGACGTCTGAAAAAACCATGGGAGTATCATGTGGCAAAGTACCGCACATAACCAGTTCTAGGAGTCACCGTTGATGTCACCAGTGTTGCACAGAACATTGACTACGCTGTAGATCCGATCCAACATTGGCACATTGATGGGACTTTTCTATTGGACTGTGGAATTACACCATTGTGTCTTATACCCTAATTATCAATGTACCGTCACTTTCAACTTTAGCACTCACCTATCACTTACGTTGGAAAAAACACAATTAACACCCTTATGCCTTTGTGTCAGTACCATGTTTATCACAGTAAGTAGTATGTTAACTCACATTGCAATGCATTACAAGCTATAAATGTGACAATCCTTTGAGAGAGTGGAGGAACCTAGAACGACACAAGACGATAACAGTGACTCGTCATTGGATGGCATAACAGCAAAAAACACACCACTAGTCAACACTGGACAAGATGCATTCCAGATAACACTGGCCAACACCATTAACATGGACATGAGGTACGTTGAAAGACTAACACAGCGCTGCACAAAGTTACCCGTAGCAGTGTGACAGCAATAGCCAGCATCCAAACAAATCCTCACAGTTTGGGCCAGAACAGCAAACCACACAGTTATAGTTGCTTAATGCTAACTTACACTCAATGGAAGTACCAGGTGATGAGCTGTTCACGCAGGTCAAGACCTTCTTCCTTACCACTATCATCATCATGGAGCATGTGTGGGTGTGCAGCCGGGGTCTCCTGCTGCTCTTCATCATCCTGAATCCGGGGTATCTCTTTACACAAGACCACGTTGTGTACCATGCAGCAGGCGACTATGCTCTGACACACCTTCTGGGGAGAGAAGAGTAGTGCACCACCACTCTTGTCCAGACACCAAAATCTGGACTTCAGAAGTCCAAAAGTGCACTCCACCACATGACGTGTCCTCCCATGGGCATCATTAAAGCCGACTTCCCCGGGGGTACTTAGCTTCCTCAGTGGGGTCAGCAACCACGGACGATTGGGATACCCTGAGTCACCTAGTTGGGAGAAACACAGACCAACAATGTAATCGAAACATGTGGGGAGAGCAGCATATCACAAAGACACCACACTCATTGACACAGCCCACTTACCAATAACCCTGGGCGTAGTGGGCATAGTGGGGCTTCGCGAAGGTACGCGAAGTGGGTGAAAAACTACGCCCACCCACGCACTTCGCGTAGCCCCACTACGCGCCACCTGCCTCCCTCCCGCCCTCCCTAAATGCTTAAATTAGCGTAAAAATGAATTATATAAAACCACTTACCTTGTCCGCTGCGTCCCTGGGGCTCCCTCTCGTCATCGCGCCGCCGCCGCCGTCTTGGATACTAATGCGCATGCGCGGTTGCATACGTATTAGTATCCAAGGCGGCGGCGACGGCGGTGCGATGACGAGAGGGAGCCCCGGGGACGCAGCTGACAAGGTAAGTGGTTTTATAATTCATTTTTAAGCTAATTTAAGCATTTAGGGAGGGCGGGAGGGAGGCGGGTGGTGGGCAACTTCGCTACGCCCATCGGAGTGGGCGTAGTGTTGCCTGCTATGCCTACTTTGCAAAGGGCGAAGTAGGCAACACTACGCCGCGAAGTACTTCGCCCAGTGTTACTTACCAACATGCCAGGCCCCCTCTGGATGAAGATTTGCCATCAATTGTGGAATTATGCTGTTCCGCAATATACAGGAGTCATGTACCGAACAAGTAAATTTTGCACACACGTGGGATATGATGTGATCAACTTTGCATACCACATACACATTTAGGGAGTGATAATCCTTGCGGTTACAATAGATGTGCTCACATGCCTGTGGTGGAACAAGGCCAATGTGTGTACCGTCAATGGCTCCTACAACTTTTGGGATGTGTCCAAGATCATAAAAATCCCTCTTCCCACCTGCCAATTCCTTTGTTCTTGGAAAGTGTATGTAGTTGTCCTTGTAGGTCATTAATCCAAACAGGACATCCCGCAACACCATGTTGAACATAGGCTGAGACATCCCACCGGCACTGGCCACAGTGTACTGGAAATACCCAGTGGCAAAGTAATGCAGTGCAGCCATCACCTTCGCTGTTGCTGACAATGCTGCTGGATATGTTTGCCGAGGCTTCAAATGTGGCTCGAACAGGGCACATAGCTCTCACAGGGTAAGGTGATCAAGTCAGAATTTCTTGATTATGTCTATGTCATCCATCATCACCAGGTCTGGGATAGGGTGACAGACAGCTGGTCTCCTCCTGTGTACTCTGGCAGAGGACACATTTTAAAATGAGTCAAAGATGAGATGTGGGAAACAGCTCAACAAAAGACTCACACAACCACAACATTGACAGGACTGTTGAACACTTATCATGCACAAACTTCTGTAGATCTTCTGTAGTCATTCTTGTAGCGAGGGTGTACATACTAACTACTTCAACATCTACATAAGCCGATGTGTATGGCATATGGTACACTGCTACATCATGTGTATCCAGTCCTCTGGATATATGACACAGCACATGTGGCTTACAGCAGCAATGCAGAGTTACATGTAGCTGCTGTCACTGCACAACCTCAACCTTCAGTCACACAAAATACAACATCATTATGAAATGAAGCCAATGAGTGTCAGCTGGACAACAATACATGAATACACAACACAGTGGACAGACATATATGCACAACACAGTGTAAGTCCATCGTGACTGTGGGAAGGGTAGGGTTATCTTTCCCCCAGGCACCGCTGTCCCAGCCTTTGTGTCCCTGCTGCCCTCAGTGTGGAGGCCATTGACATCTTGTGGCAGGAGTCTGCGGGGAGGACTGTGCAACTGAATGACCTCCAGGATCATGGCAACAAGTTGTCACAGGTTGTTGCTTGCATGGAGTGCATTCATTCGGACCGCGGTGGCCTGCACAAAACTGTCTAGTCTTTGGCCTCCACACTGACAGCAGCCATTCTACTATCACAAGCTCACAGTCCAGCTCCTGTCCCTTCCACAACCACCCTGCCAGTGACCCCACCTGACCAGAGTACTCACATACCAGAGCACTCAGGCACCAAGTCATCCCCATGCAGCACACGAAAACAGCAGTCCAAGCAACACAGACATGAGGCATTATCCCCAAGGCACACAAGGGGCACACATGCCAGCCCCACTACAATCATATCACAGGACACAGAGAAGCAGCAATACAAAAAACATGCATTCACATTGCAGACCTCACATTCCACACCCTCCAAGAGCCCTCCAAGATCCAAACCTGATCCTGAATCAGCACATGAAGTTGCCCTGGCTGCTGTGAGCCTGTTGCCTGCTACAACTGCCCCCCACTACTTCAGAGGGCTGTTGTGCCCAAGACTTCCACTCCCACCCACCCACCCACCCCCTAGGAAGCATGGACAGAAAATCAGTGAGATAGTGGTAGCTCCAAAACAGGGGAGGCAGGGTAAAGGCCCACCCCCTCCCAAGCGTACCACCAGATCAGAAGGTTTTTCCAGGAAGAATCCATGTGCACCTGCTCCACTTTCTGGGAAGAAGGAAGCTGTTGTGGCCACATCACCTATTCCTTGGCCAAAGAGACTATCGTATCCCCAAGCAAGTGAGGCCCATCCCTCCACATGCAACATCAGCCACTGAGCCGCCCCACTGCATTTCACCACCTTGCAGTGAAACTACTCCACCAGGTCGAGCCAGCCCTCATGTTCCCACATGCAGGGATCCCTCTACCTCAACCGGTTTTCCTCCTCCCAGGCCCAGTCCTCCGACTGCCCCAGACAGTCATCCCTCACCCAGTTCCAGTTCTCCCCAAATTTGAAGCAGAGTCCTCCTTCCTACCCCATTCCTCCCTGAGCGGTGCCTGGCCTGCCCATTTTCTGGCCCTATCCTGGTGATCTTCCCATGGTGGTGCACTGTGTATTAATCATCTGTGTGAAATTTCAAAGCACACATGTGCAGGCTTGAGTTTGGACTAGCCGTTGCCCTTGATGTTTTCGGTACCATGCTCTTAATTCACACTTTCCAATTGGCATGTCTTTAAGTTGATATTGCAGGTGTTACCAGAGGTTCCAGCAACTAATGTCCACTTTTAACTCTGAGGATTGATGGGGGCAAGCTGCTTGTCTGCAATGTCCACTCTGGTCCTGTTCATTATGTTGGCTGAGCTCTACTTATTCACAACTGTCAGATGTGTTTGTTCTCCATCAAGAGAAGCTATTCCAATTTACATGATGACTTGAGGGGTGGACAGGGCACAACATATCTGTGTGATCTATCTTGATGTGTACACACCAGTGTAGGTGTGTTGTCAAGTTGGATAGGTATGGCTTCATAGTCAAATGGGTATTAATGTGCGCACTGAAGTCATTAAACAGTGTAAGTGTCCTCTCATTAGCAGATGTGTTAATGTGTATGTGCCCTTGAGCATTGACCATTCACACATGTATGACCATGTTGATGACTGCCTGTTTGTTTCCATGATCAGACACCTTCTGGAGTGTTTGTGCACATGTTGGGGTTCTTGCCAGAGCAGTGTGCAGTCTGCCATTGTAACCTCGCAGTCCTAGGGTACACCTGCATCTAATCTACACCATTTGTGAGTATGTAGAGTGTGTCATTAAAATGTCTGTGTTGTGAGTCTTGGGATCTGGCCTGGCTCTTGCTTACCTTTGTTCTCATTGTGCTGCAGTTCTCTGGGATACAAACATGATATGTGAGTTTTCACATGCATTGCTGTCACTATCCACTTTATGTGCCCCAATATGTGTTGGTCTGATTCATAGCAGTCACAGTCATACCATTGAGGCCTACACGATGTGAGATACTTAACTATGGCTTTTTGCTCTGTACACTCCTCACCTGTACAATTCTCATGTATACACTACTTCATTTAAAACATGTGCCCCTGAATGCCATGCAAATGTTTGTCCCTCCCCACCACTCCATGGTGTGACACTGTACTGGGTGCCCAGGATCTGTATCAAGAAGCATTGTGGCCCTCAGCACTGTTTCAGTATGTGATATGTACTCGTTTAGCCTACTTGATTTCAGTCATGGTTGCTGATGTACAGTACAGATGGATTTCCAGCACAGTCTTCTTGTCTTATTCCAACGTGGATCTTTGCCTGGGTTATGTAGCAGTAGGTGATAGCAAAAGTGTGTAGCTGTTTGCTGCCACACTGCTACCCAAGCTGGGCATTCATCTTTCTCAATTTGCAGTCTGCAGTGTATATACTCCCAGCCACAAAGCATATCTGCTAACTTGAGCCGGATTGGAGTTGTGTGAGTGGTGCTTGTGGATAGGGGAGGGAGAGCAGGTTGCCAGGAAGAGTCAGCACAAGACAGCCTTTGGGAGCCCTGAGAGTGTCACTCATGTAAATTGAGGGAGCCTCACACATTGAATTTCAGAGTTTTCCCCAAACATTGTAGACCCAGCCATGCCTGCACGCTTGCTGGAAGATGTTGTTGTACCGGGGTTGCAACTGCGGAGATGTTTTGGACGTACCTCTGCTGTAGAGCGCGGTGGCTTCTTATCCGCTGGTAGTGCATAAAGTACAGCAGTGGAAAGGCCTGTAGAGCAGGATCCATGGCGGCTCTGGTCGTATGGAGGTGTTCTGGGTCAACTTTTCCTCTCCAAAGTTGTGCTTCTGCCATTCGCAATGAGGTGGTTTTACCACCACAGTGGGATGGGCTGTTTGATACATCATGATCTGTTTGGTGGAAGGAATGTCATTCCGCACACCGGTCTTGCTCTATTTGCTCTGTCCGGCATCCTTGTGTAATGAAAAAACATGAGGAGTCAGAAACACCGCGGCGGTCGGGAAATGGACTATTTTGGGCCATTGTAATGTGGCTGTCGCTAAGACCGCTGCAGCAGTGGAAAAATTGATGTTTCGCGCCACCACTGTGGATGCACTTCCGTCCACTATCTTAATCAGCCCCTTTGTTCTTTTTAGATTTCTTCCATTAGTTTGTAGAAAGTTGGTTGTACTTTTCCTATTGTGGCTTGGAAGGCATTATGCCGTCCTTCCACTAAGTTATTTGTTTTAGCTTTTCGTGCTAGGGTGCTTTCATGGAAATTTCACCAGGGAATTAGGAATTTGGGTTGTCTTGGTGCCCTGACCTATGTAGTCTTCTTACCGAGTCGTCTTCAAAGTAGTCAAGCAAGGGTGTTAGTTTTGCTTCATTGGTTTGGTAGAAAGAACTTTCAATAAGTATATTATAGTGGTTGACTACTTCTGTTGTTGGTACATAATCCAGGGCTATTAGTTTTTTTATTTTATTAAGCAAAATTGCTGTTTGTGGCATATTCTATAGTTAGGGTAGATTTTTGGAAATCTACCCTAATCCATGCTTTAAGGGGTTTTGCCTGTTACCTCGTGACTCTGCTGACCTTGCATAGCATTACTTCGTTATTTGCACTGTTTTCCGTGTTTGCGCAATATTTTAACCCCTCAGAAACATTTTAACCTTTTTTAACTCACCAACCTTTTTAAACTAGTATCTATTGAACTGTGTGTCCTGATATTGTTGAATTTGACCATTGCCACTAATCCACTTCCTGGTTCCCCATGCTGCCATTGAGAGACGCCATTTTTTTGGTAGTGTGTTCTCTAGTTACCTGGCGGCCGGGGCTATTTCAATGCGTGCTGCGCGGACGCAGGCGCCTTAAGGGGTTATGCCTGCTACCTCGCGACTCTGCTGACCTCGCATAGCATTATGTCGTTATTTGCACTGTTTTGCTAGTTTGCACAATATTTTAACCCCTCAGAAACATTTGAACCTTTTTGAACTCACCAACCTTTTTAAACTTGTATCTATTGTACTGTGTGTGCCGATACTGTTAAATTTGACCATTGCCCCTAATCCACTTCCTTGTTCCCCGTGCTGCCATTGTATTTTTGAGCTTGTAAAGCGCACTGCTACCAGTCCGTAGGTTTCCTGGCACTGTATACCTCTGGGGAACCCGTCCTGGCTTTCCCTGTGGGATGGTCCCTGCTGGGAGTCCCCAAGGTGGAGCCAGGCCGTTGTGGAGATTAGGCAAGCTAATGCCCAGAGTTGCCGAGTGGAACCCCTGATTAAAGTAAGCACCGAAGCGAGAATTATCGAGTCCGCTGACCCAAGTCCACGACCCTGCCGCGTCAGGAATTGAACCCTGGTCCCGGGCCGACTTCTGCTCCCGGGTCTGTCGCCTCTAACCAGTGAGCCACACTACTACCGTGCCGAAGGCAAACCCATCTGCGCCCAGCGCCAACCAAGATGCTTGCCTGATCCCAGGACAGAAGGTCAGAATATGCTACACGGGGGATGTTTTACGGGCCCTTGATTCTAACACCTGTCTCTCTCAAAATAATTAGGATGTTCTTGTTGGCAGCAACAATGTGGACCCGACATGTGACTTGATGCTGGGTTTGGGACTTGTTACCTCCGCCCAAGTTACGCTTTGATTAATGTTCGATCCCTCAGGAAACATCAGATGGAGGTTTTTGATCTCCTTGATGACAGATATTTAGACATACTGGTCATTACGCAGTCCTGGCTCGATTCTACATCAGTCCCCATTGTTACCCTTGCCACGCCTGAGGGATACTAGATTGTTAGAGCCGACCACCCAGAAGAGAGGGGGGTGGCATGGCCATTTCTTATAAGAACAACTGGGAGCTACGCAGGGGGATGTTACCTTCTGGGGAGGTGGTGAGGTCCTCGCTTTTAGTATTTGCTTATCGGACCACTTTACTTTGGGAGACTCCTTGATCTACAGGCCTCCTGATCCGGTGGGACCTTTCATACAGGCCTATGATGAAGCCATAGCTCCGAGTGAGCTGAAATTCTCCCACTACATTGACTTAGGGGATCTCAATATTCATTTTGATCAGGCTGAGGCTAAGGACTTGTGTGATTTCTTAGATATTCTACATTTGGCCCAACTGGACCAGCGGGTTAGTCTCCCTACCCATCTGGCTGGCCATATACTGGACCCAATTTGCACCAACTTCACCATTTTGATCAGAGACCCATGTCCGGTTTCTTGGTCTGACCACTTCATGACATACTTCTCGTAGGAAGTGACGAATGCCGAGCCCTTAGTGCGTTCATTTTGCAAACCTGCCTTTGGCAAAATTGCCCCTTGTGCGTTCAACCAAAGTACTGGAAACCTCTAGACCTATCCTCTCAGGTGACCTTGAGGACCAACTTGATGGTTTTACCAGCTGGGTCTCTAAGGCAGTTGACATACTCGCCCTGCAGTGCTCTCCTAGGTTGTCTAGGGAATATCCTTGTAAACCTTGGTTCAGCCCTGAGCTTAAAGCACTCAAATACGAATCTAAGATTCTTGAGCGAGCTTGGCATCGCAGAGATTACTGCCCCGCAGGCAACCTGAAGCTCAGAATCAAACATAAAGTCAATTATGAGGCCATCATGTTTGCCAAAAGTCAATTCTACTCAAACCGTATTGACTCTGCTAAAAACGTTAAAGAAATTTTTGTGATTGGTAAGAGCTTTATGTCTCCTTTGGCTCAAGCTAGCGCATCATCTTCTTCAGTCACCTGGTGCGTCACTCTCTCGAATTTCTTCTTGGATAAGATCCTCACTATTCAGGCGGATTTCTCGCCCAGTGACAATGGAACCAAGGCAACGGTTTGCCTTGCTTTTAAGCCAGTAGACTTGCCTGACTCTCTTAAAATTCTTAAGAGTGTCAAATCTGGCTCACCCTCTGACCCTTGCCCTGCTAGACTGCTAGCAGCAGAAAAGATTAACGTAGAGGTGAACAGCATTATCTATCTGTCCCTCCAGAAAGCCAGTGTCCCAGTGGCCTGGAAGCAGGCCAAGATTCTGCCACTTTTAAAAAAGCTGTCACTAGACCCTCATTCGTGACTTACCAGAATTGGTGTGTCTGGTACTGCCTGGCATTGGCTTAGTTCCTCATAGAAGGTTGGGCCCAGCAGATTTTGATTCCTCCGACTACCTCCTCTCTACAGTCTGTGACCACAGGAATTCCCCAGGGGTCTTCCCTTAGTTCACTCCTCTTTAACATTTATGGGACACCTTTAGTCTAACTGGCCGAGAGCTTGGGGCCCAAGGTGACGGCCTACGCCGACGACACCCAGCTGCTCTTTACTTGGGACGATAATGACGATTCAGTCTCCTCAGTTCACCACTGTCTCTCTTCCATGTTTTAATGGCTAGCGGCTGCGCTATTAAAGTGTAATGAGGAGAAGTCAGAGATTCTCCGCTTTGGAAAATTCCCTCCTAACTTCTGGGAATCTCTCTGGCCTCCCGAGTTCCCCTTACCCACTCTGTAGGCAAGCCTGCCAAGAACTTGGGGGTGTGGTTTAATGAGAACCTCTCCTTCTCAATCCATATCAAGAAGATGGCTGGAAATTGTTTTGGTCTCCTCAAGACGCTGAGGAACTTCTTCCCTCTCCTTTCCCAGGCAGCGAGAGAAATGGTCACCTGTGAACTCATTCTGTCCTGGATAGATAATGCCAATGCTCTCTATATTGGCCTTCTGGGCTACTTGCTGAAAAGCTCCAGGTGGTCCAAAATGTGGCAGCCAGACTTCTTTTGGGTATCTCTGCCAGGAACAGCATGCAACATCACCTGCACTCACAATACTGGCTCCCGGTGGTGAAACGGGTGAAGTATAAATCGTTGTTTTTTGCCCACTGCGCTCTTCATGGCCTCGGCCCACTCTAGATACAAAAACGGTTCTCTTTCTATGTTGCATCTAGATAGTTGCGCTCTATGTCTCTTCGCCTTGCTCAGGTTCCCCGATTCAAATACCAGAGGCAAGGAGGCAGTTTGTTGGCAAGGAAGGCCGCTGTTCCTTGAAGCACACTGCCCCTTGCCTTATACAACATTCAGGACCCAGCAGTATTTATGAAAAACTGCAAAACATATCTTTTCACTTAAACAGACACCCTCACCCTTTCTGGTATCGAGCCGGGACACTCGTGAGCATCCGCACGCTCTAAAAATCTAAATAACATAACATAATATATATTGTGATTGAAATGATAATAGCAACCTTGTATTGCAGTATGTGGATATATTTTTAAAATTGATTGAATCATTGCTTGCTAAGATGGCGGTCGCTGCTGTGGCTAAGTGAGCTAACTCTATCCCCCATCCTGCTTAACCTTCCCTCTCTCAGTTCTGACCCCTGTACAGTATCTTGAATTTACTTACTGCATCTATTGACTCCTCACGCATGATTTGGTGATCCTGGTGCTGGCTCTGGGGAGTGCCGCTACCGTGTCAGCTGGTGGCGTGGAGAACTCCAGATGCTCTCTCCCCGCTTGGATACTGCGGCAGTGGCGAATCCAGAGCCCAAGAAACGCTGCTCAATCACTACACCAGCAGGAGATCCGGTCGGCCTTGGGGAACCAAAAAAGAACCTCTTTAACAAAACTGTTCCTGCCCTGTTCAAAGTACAAGGTGAGAAGAATAAAGTATCACAGGAGCCTCCTGTCAGTTCTAAGTGCAATGTGAATGCGAAACCTGACACTCCTTTGTTGGTATCCACTGCTGCTGCTTCGACCCAATTGGAGACAGACTCTCAAATCATTGAGACACCCACTTCTGGTGCAAATATGGGTGCTATGAAGCATATAGATGGAGAATGGACTGCAGTTCAGGGTACTGGGGAGCCTGAGCTCACTGATAACCTCCCCTGTTGGTAACTCCCCTGTGGACAATGACGGAACCGATCTTGCAGCAAACCAAAACAGCTGCATTACGGGACCTGTAGTCTCTTCTGTGGGCTCCAAGATCAAATCATTAATGGACCTACCACTCTCAGTAAACTCTGGAGGGAATAATTCAATAACTTCCAAAGATGAGAAGGCTGTCAACAAGTTTTATTCATTGTCGGATAATTCAAACTCCTCAGATGATGAACATCCAATTAATGACTGGGCGGCTGACAAGAGTGACAGTAGTAGCCTACATTGGGATTAGGAAAGTGATAAAACACTGCTGGGCCAAGGCGCGATGGCAAGTCCACATGACCCGGCTACCCTAGAGATTTAATCTAAGGGGGGGCGGGTTCAATGACCTGGGATTATTCTTTTTCGCCTTGTTTGAATGGCAATGAAACCCCTGTAGAGATCCAACCTGGTGGCAGCAGCAAGAACACTGACCAAAATCCAGAAGGAATCACACTTCCTATAATATATAAAACCATCATGGCCCTCAGAGAGGAAACCAGAACTGAGAGCACAAGAACACAAGGCGCTTATCGTAAACTCCAAAATTCAATCAGAAGAGTTACCAAGTCTTGCGCCGACTTTGCGTCAAGCATGGGGAAGCTGAAACTAGAATTTCTCAGTTTGAGGATGAGTTAACTGCACAAAAGAATCTTACAGAATCTATAAAATCCATTAGAGACGATATGGTGTGGAAACTCACTGACATGGAAAATCACTCTAGGATAAATTATCTCCGCATTCTAGGTATCCCTGAGGGGAAAGAAAGTGGAGACACTCGGCAATTCATGGTGGAGCTCTTTGACGAAGCATTCCCTGAACTAAAGTATGGGGACTGTAAAACACAAATTCAGAGGGCCCATCGTTTCCCCTTTAATGTTCGCAAGAAAATTGGTGGACAGACTGATCCTAGACCACGGGCCATCCTTATATCGCTAAATAACTTTTTAGCCAGAGAAGCTCTTTATGATTTGGCTAGACCCAATAGAAAGCAAAGGGGCAAGAAATGCAACTTTTTTGTGCAACCTGATTTTTGCCAGGCTACAGTGGAAAAAAGATGGCTCCTGCGCCAATTGATGCCGGCATTTTAAGCTAAAGGGGCACAGGTTTTCCTTCTTAATCCTGCAAAATTGAAGGTTTATTTCCATAGGCAGACACATTTTTTCGTGTCCGAGATTCAAGCCCAGGAATTTTTGTCCTCAATTTAGCTCTGTCAAGGGTATTTGCTTACTTACAGTTAGTAATATATAGTGGGTGAGGCACCTTATTGTTTCAGTTAAGGAGTAATTTGCAGGATACAACCTCTTAGAAAGGAACCTACTTTTTTTTCTCTTTTTCTTAGATATGTAACCTGTCAACAATGATAAGCTGTTCTGATGCCTTTCCAGAAACAGTCTGATATTGTGGAGGGGTGGAGGTTCAGTGTGGTGTAGGGGGTGGAGTCTTGCTCTACATCACCAGGGACTGAGTTCCCTATGCCTCAAGAATGGGGGGGGGTCACAGGAGGGTTTTTTTTGGAGGGAGGGGCACACAGGCGGGGGGTGTGGGGTGGGGAGCACATGGCATGATCAAATTGTTTAATCAGTATGTACACCTTTGTTTGAATAGAGACACAATTATAAAGACGAATTCAGCAATGCTTAAAACCTTTTCCGGAAACTATACTATAAGTCATGTGGATATATCTCAATTCAATATGGAATATGGCTAGGGATAAATTACATGTGTGTTCCATTAATATCTGCGGGCTTAATGATCGTAAAAAAAATGAATATTTTTGCCAAAGTAATTAAGCATATGCAAATAGAGGTGTTGTGTATACAAGAAACAAACATCTCAGGGTGCAATCATAATTGGCTTTGTGACACCGGTCTTGATTTATTAGCCTGTACTCATCAAGGGACAAACACTCATTGTCAGATTGTTAGGGTGCTTTTGTCTTTTTTTAATATCTTCTAGACTAAACATAGAACCCAATTGCGACAAGTCTTCCTGGGTCTTCAGGTATGTGCATGCATATTTTGGTATTTCTCATTTAATACTAACACTATTGACCCAGTTCATGTTTAATTGGTTTTAAGATGGTCCATGTTCACTGATTTGACTTTCTCACCGTTTAAGGCGTTACAGTCCTGAAAAGTCTTACTAGCAATACTTTGACCTTAGAAGTGAAGGCAAGGGCTGTTGAATAAAAGGTGTGTATTCTAAAAGGTTCAAGTGAATTACAGAATATGATTACGATTGGTCAAATGTGATTTTAAAAGAAAAACTTATTTTTTGGGTTTTTACACTGTGAAGACATTGTGAGGATTCACGGCCCAGAACACTTCCAAGAGAAACGACGCCTGGAGGAAGACCAGTGTTGTTTGTTTGTTTCTCTCTCCACTTCCCCTTTCCCTTACGGGCAAGTGTACTTAGCCAGAGTTAATATCCTTGCTGAGTTCACTGGTTCGTGAGGGGGTTGGGACATTTCATCACCAAGAAGGTAACAACTGGAGTGCCTCGAGTGATTGCGCAACAGAAAGCGAAGCCACACTTGTTTCCTTGTTGGTTTTGTCT
This sequence comes from Lissotriton helveticus, assembly GCF_964261635.1. Lineage (NCBI taxonomy): Eukaryota > Metazoa > Chordata > Amphibia > Caudata > Salamandridae > Lissotriton > Lissotriton helveticus. Next base: position 1,450,389,733 of record NC_136061.1, on the reverse strand, counting down.
GTCCCATTATGGATAATTCCCAGTTAGCCCAATTAGTACATAAACTGAATGAGGAATTGGAGGAGTTGCGATTGGAAAATCAATCTCTCCGACAAGAATTAGATAAAACCAGAAGCGGGTTTACTACCTGGAGGGACACATCTGAACAGAGAAAACCTATATTAAGCCCCCCTAAGTTTGGGATTTCTCCTAGTCCTCAACGTTCATCTGAAGGTCAGTCCACAGATCATCCAGTACATGTCACTGTTGTAGCTCCTAGCACAGTTCCCTTGGCCAATCCTGAAAGATTCACAGGTGAATGCGGTAAATACACTACATTCATGAGTTAATGCCAATTGCACTTTTTGTGCAAACCTCAAGTTTTTGATTCAGATACTGCCAAGGTGGCTTTTATAATTTCGTATCTACGGGGGGGTAGCAGCTAATTGGGTGATACCCTTGGTCAATACAAACGATCCTCTTCTACACAACCTACAGATTTTCAAGACAGCAATGTCTAATCTTTTCGCTAAACACACGTTTATTCAAGCATCTGACAATTAGCTTCTTAGTCTTCGTCAGGGTTCAAAAGATCTAATCTCCTATATCACTACCTTTAATAGACTCCTGGCAGAAACTCACTGGACAGAAGATAAGAGTGTTTCCTTGTTTTATCGAGGGCTAAAGGATGACCTGAAAGACTCCTTAGCTCATATTGCGAATTTACCCGAGGACTTTGCTGAGTTTCAGGATCTAGTAGTTAAGCTAGACCACAGACTAGGGGAACGCAGGAACGAGAGGCCTAGGGGTGATATTCGGAATTTACATTTCAAATCTGACAGAAAAGATACTGAGGAAAAAGCCTCTTCTGTGGAACCAATGCAGATTGGTGGGTTGAAAGGTCCTTTCTCTCCTGAAGAAAAAGAAAGAAGACGCAAAGGGAATTTGTGTCTGTTCTGCGGAAAATCAGGTCACTTTGCTAGGGATTGTTCAGTAAGACCGGTTAAGAAAAAGGCCTTGCTTTTAGAAAAAAGTCCTTAAGACTCATCGGAAAACTAAATCTCCCTGAGAAAGACTCGATTGTTTCTTTGGAAAAAGTCTCTAAGATCTCTCAGTATGCTTCCAACGTTGTCACTCGAGTTCCCAGACATTTCATCATACGATTAATATTTATGCTATCAACGCAACAGAGACACAGCATACAGGTACTCATTGATTCAGGAGCTACTGGAAATGTCTTTGATTTAGAATTAGCAAGACGACTACAACTTACCCAAGTACCCAAAAAAGAACCTGAACCTGTTAGAGCTGTAAATGGGTCAGCTTTATCCTCAGGATTAATCCGATTTCATACTGAACCACTGACCATAGTGGCAGATAATGGTCATACCGAAAGCACAATTTTTGACCTTATAGATACTCCTACCTTTGGGGTTATTCTTGGAATTCCATGGCTTGAGTTACACAATCCAAAAATTGATTGGATAAAACGCACAGTTTCCTTGGAATAATCTTTTTGTAAATTGCATTGTTATCAGGAGGTTAAGGACCCATTAATGCCTCTTTATTGTGCACCTATTGAGCCCCCACTTCTTCCTGTTGAGTTCCAGGATTACTCAGATGTATTCGATCCAGTTAAGGCCACTACTTTACCACCTCACAGGGTCTATGATTGCCGAATCGATTTAATTCCCGGGGCAGTATTACCCTGTAGTAGAATTTACGCCCTGACAGAACCTGAGAACGAATATCTTCGAAAATATCTGGATGAACTATTAGAGCTAGGATTCATTCGTCACTTCACTTCACCAGTCTCCTCGCCTCTTTTCTTCGTGGCTTAGAAGACAGGTGACCTGAGAGCCTGTATTGATTTTCGCGCTGTTAATAAGGCAACAATCAAGAACAGATACCCTCTACCACTGATCCCAGTATTACTCAATCAGATCAAAGGTTCCACTGTTTACACTAAATTAGATCTTCGAGGTGCTTACCACCTAATTCGTGTAAAAGAAGGTGACGAGTGGAAGACCGCCTTCCGAACCAAGTTTGGACTCTTCGAATATACAGTGATGCCGTTTGGGCTTTGTAATGCTCCAGCAGCATTTCAATACTTCATAAACAAAGTATTACACGATCTATTGGACATTTGTTGTATAGTCTACATCGATGACATCTTGATTTATTCTAAAAACACAGAGGAGCACTTGCAACACGTCCGATCAGTCTTACAAAAGTTAAGAGACAATTCTTTGTATGTAAAATTAGAAAAATGTGTTTTCAATTCAACTAAAGAGGAGTTTCTGGGATACTGGTTATCCCCTGAAGGAATTCACATGGACAAGAAAAAAGTAGAAGCAATCCTAAATTGGCCCGCACCAACTTCCATAAATGATATTCAAAGAATTTTAGGATTTGCAAACTTTTATAGAAGGTTCATTTAGAAATTCTCAGATATAGTGACGCCAATCACTCAATTGTTAAAAAAGGGACAGAAATTCCATTGGACAGAAGAGGCTGAAGAAGCTTTTAGCAGTCTTAAGAAGGCTTTCACCTCAGCACCTATTTTACCACACCCTGATCCAGACAGACCTTTTTTTGTTGAGGTGGATGCTTCACAAACCGCCATTGGTGGTGTTCTCATGCAAAAAGATCAGGAAACAGGGCACTTACATCGGAAATTACTGGACTGTTCCCATGAGGCAAAGGGTCAGACTGATTTGCATATAGCCATGTCTGAACTGGGGTAGCAGAGTGGGCTAAAGAACGGTGATGGATCAAACCCAGATCTTTTGACTGGGTGTGAGTGTTTGATTGGTTCAGATGCTCCGTCCATCGCCACTCCCTTTTGTACCGCTTTGGCTGCCATAAGTGTGGCAGGGTATGCTCAGACGTGAGTCCCTTGCTCACTTTGCCACTGGATTCAAGCAAGCCGGGCTGAAGACGACTGGAATGCCAGAAACCAGTCCTCAGAAGCTTGTTTCCGGTCCAGGGAAGGCATGGCTTGGCAGTTCGGGCTGGACTGTTCCCATGAGGCACAGGGTCAGACTGATATGCATATAGCCATGTCTGAACTGGGGTGGCAGAGTGGGCTAAAGAACGGTGATGGATCAAACCCAGATCTTTTGACTGGGTGTGAGTGTTTGATTGGTTCAGATGCTCCGTCCATCGCCTCCCCCTTTTGTAGCGCTTTGGCCGCCATAAGTGTGGCAGGGTATGCTCAGACGTGAGTCCCTTGCTCACTTTGCCACTGGATTCAAGCAAGCCGGGCTGAAGACGGCTGGAATGCCAGAAACCGGTCCTCGGAAGCTTGTTTCCGGTCCAGGGAAGGCATGGCTTGGCAGTTCGGGCTGGACTGTTCCCATGAGGCACAGGGTCAGACTGATTTGCATATAGCTATGTCTGAACTGGGGTGGCAGAGTGGGCTAAAGAACGGTGATGGATCAAACCCAGATCTTTTGACTGGGTGTGAGTGTCTGATTGGTTCAGATGCTCCGTCCATCGCCACCCCCTTTTGTACCGCTTTGGCCGCCATAAGTGTGGCAGGGTATGCTCAGACGTGAGTCCCTTGCTCACTTTGCCACTGGATTCAAGCAAACCGGGCTGAAGACGGCTGGAATGCCAGAAACCGGTCCTCGGAAGCTTGTTTCCGGTCCACGGAAGGCATGGCTTTGAAGTTCGGGCTGGACTGTTCCCATGAGGCACAGGGTCAGACTGATTTGCATATAGCCATGTCTGAACTGGGGTGGCAGAGTGGGCTAAAGAACGGTGATGGATCAAACCCAGATCTTTTGACTGGGTGTGAGTGTTTGATTGGTTCAGATACTCCGTCCATCGCCGCCCCCTTTTGTACCGCTTTGGCCGCCATAAGTGTGGCAGGGTATGCTCAGACGTGAGTCCCTTGCTCACTTTGCCACTGGATTCAAGCAAGCCGGGCTGAAGACGGCTGGAATGCCTGAAACCGGTCCTCGGAAGCTTGTTTCCGGTCCAGGGAAGGCATGGCTTGGCAGTTCGGGCTGGACTGTTCCCATGAGGCACAGGGTCAGACTGATTTGCATATAGCCATGTCTGAACTGGGGTGGCAGAGTGGGCTAAAGAACGGTGATGGATCAAACACAGATCTTTTGACTGGGTGTGAGTGTTTGATTGGTTCAGATGCTCCGTCCATCGCCACCCCCTTTTGTACCGTGTGTGTCGAAGGGGCATCCATGTATGGCCTGCAGGGACCACAGGGACCACTAATTGGGGAACTCATGATTGTTTGTGGGATGACCATGCTACAACATGGCATTCCAGTGCACATGTGGCAATAAAGGGACCATGGCTATCTCCCTGACTTGGAGGTGTGATGCCTCTGAAACACATGTCATCACTTGTCAATGTGTTGTGTGTTAGTAATGTGACAGCAGTCCATGGGTACTGTGCCACAGCCCATTGATTTGCCATTGCGCCACAGGGAACTCATGCACACATGTGTCAATGATATGTGAGATGATGGGCATGAAGGTGACATATGTGTCCATAACAAGAAAGCACACACCTTATATAATTGTGAATTGCTATGATGTATAATGTGATTTTCTGAAATGTGAGTGCTACATGGGTAGCTGAATGTATAATGTTACTTTACCCATCTCTGTACTGCAGGGCGCCAGCAGTCCATAGACTGTTCCCGGACCTCGAGAGCATGATGGAACGTGACAGCATCCGTCGGTACCGCTTCACCAGGAGCTTGATTGATGAGTTGGCAGAGCAGTTGGCACCACATCTGCTACCTGGCCGCACATACCCGATAGCACTGACAACAAAGGTGAAGTTGATGGCAGCCTTGCACTTCTATGCTACCGGTACCTTCCAGCACACTGTGGCTAGTGTTGGTGGTATGTCACAGACAATGTTCAGCCGTGTGCTATGGGATGTGTTGGAAGGAATGTTGCACCACCTTGACTCATACATCAAGTTTTCAACACCAGGTGAACTCGCAGGGATCAAGGATGCCTTCTATGGACTGGGGAGGATGCCAAATGTGATTGGCTCAATCAATGGCACACATGTGGCCCTGATACCACCATGGGCACAGGAACATACCTACCGCAACCGCAAACATTACCAATCAATAAATGCTCTGTGGTATGTCTGGCGGACATGGTGATTTCACATGTCAGTGTATGGTTCCCTGGTTCGGCCCACGATGCCTACATCTTGAGGAGGAGTTGCATCCCGGTGATGATGTCACAGATGCCAAACCAGCGTGCCTGGCTTGTTGGTGTGTACTGTTTAACATTGTGTGTGTTTTGCAATGTTGTCTCCCACCCCCTTACAATACTAAACTAATGTGTGATTCTTTGTATGTAGCTGACTCTGGACACCCCAACATGCCTTGGATTCTGACACCCCTGAGGAACCCTGTGACACCATCCGTGATGCGATACAATTGGGCACATTGCAGAACCAGGCGAGTCATCAAGCGTACCTTTGGACTCCTGAAGAGCCGCATCCGGTGCCTAGATAAGACCGGAGGGGCACTCCCATATGAGCCTGCAAAGGTCTGCAAAATCATAATTGTCTGCTGCATGCTCCACAACATGGCAGTACGGAAGGAGGTGCCGCTCATCCAGAATGATGACGACCAACATTCACCGCCTGTGGAGGATCCTGGCCTGGGCCACGAGGCCAGTGATGATGACGAGGCTGACGTCCGCACACTGCTCATCAACAACTTCTTCAGCTGAAGGTGAGTTGACAGCGTTGTCATGTGAATGTCCTAAGTGAGCCTGTGATGTGTTAGTGCAGCTCAGTTGCTGTTTGTGTTTGTCCGAGAGGTACTTGACCGGAAGCATGCTGTGATGTGTCCGGTCCGATGGTCTGTAGTCCACAATGGTTTGGACATGCTAAGTTGTTACTCTGTAGGTTTCTTGTGACATGTTTATTGCATTTCCTACCTGTTCTCGTGTGTTTCTGACTGTGTCTCATTTCTGTGCTTCCCAACAACCAGAATTCACCCTTACAGCGCCATATGACAACAGTTGTTAACCATGTGCCAACTGTCATGTGGATTCACCTTGAAACTGTTGTGTAATAAACTTGTTTCTGATTTGTAATGTACCTGTGCTTCACTTAGTAATGTGTGTTGTCTGTCTTCACACATCTGACTGACATTTGGTAACCTCACCTGTGGGCTTGTTGGCAGTGACTGTGGAGAGGTGTGGTGTGTGTGCATTCCACCGTATATCTGGCAACCATCTTTGTAGGCAATGTGTCACATCTCCATGGTGAGTATGTGTTGTGGAGCCCTATTGGTGTGTCTCCCTCATAGGCGTGGAATCACAACATTTCTCAGGTAGTAGCCCGAGGAGGGAACAAGAGGCCGTAGGGTGCTGGTGGACGGTCAGCCTCCAGGTAATTGTAGAACACACAATAGAGACCATTCCCAGTTTAAAACCAAACCAAAACAAAAAGGGTGAGGTGCTTAATGGTTGTGAGGCATCTCACAAAAAGTGATAGACTGGCATCACACTCCACCCGGAGACATGCTTCATCATCTGCCAGCCCTCGCCCTCCAGAAACCGCGTTTGGTGGAGGACGGGCATGCACCTAGAGACCGGGATGCACTTCTAAGTGAGTGGGGGCCCAGAAAGGAAAAAGTGATAATTAAAAAGCCATCACAGTACACCCATAGATCCTTTATTCAATGGGAGACTGTGCGGAGTTAAAATAGAGAGTGTGGTGAATGAGGATACTATCATCCCGTCACCGCTGTGTAAATATTTTAGAGATAGGTCAACATGTTTCTGCCGTTTGTCCATATAGGTACATGGCATTCGTCAGGACCAGATGTCATGGGGGCTCCAACCTTACCGAAAAGCGATTCGGTAGTGCCACTCTGTGGGAGTAACCACTATCACTCTCCACTGCCAGGGTTCATGGACCTGTAGTGAGATATTAAAAGAGAAGTGCATATTGTATTAACTTATAATTATTAATAAGTCATGGTTTGTAACTATTTCCATCCACTCGTGAATTCAAGGGATATGGAAATAACAGTTATCAGTAATTTTACTGAGGTCTGAAATTGCTTGAATGTGTAGTCTTACCCTTATTGTGTCCATAGGGATTCCCCAAAAGTCACAACCACCACCCCCCCCCCCCTTCCATGGGGATAATCGTCCTTCCCAAAGGGTAAGACTACACCATGTACTGTACTGTGTACTGTGATGGCTTTTTAATTATCACTTTTGCCTTTCTGGGCCCCCACTCACTTAGAAGTGCATCCCTGTCTCCAGGTGCATGCCCGTCCTCCACCAAACGCGGTCCCTCATAGGTGTCACATCAATATGAGTCACATAACGGTAATGACATTGCTGTAGTAGTCGGCATGCACTGTGTGCTTCAGCATTTCATCATCTCCATGACACATACCAAGTTTGAATCACAACATAGGCAAGTATAGTGTAATGGTGATTTTATTTAAATACATGTGTGGAGATAGTGCTGTACATGAGGTTTAGAATCCACAGTTCACACATGAGTTAGAAGTATTGGTGTAAATGTAAATGTAATGTGTAAATGTGTGGGACTTGTAAAGCGCACGGCTGCCCGTAAGTGTCCCGGCGCTGGAGACCGCTGGGGAACCCGTTCTGGCTTGCCCTGTGAGATGGTCCCTTCTCGGTATGTCCAAGGTGAAACCAGGCATCCCCGGCGTCTGTGAGGGGCCGTTGTAGCGATGAAGCAAGCTTAATGCCCAGAGTTGCCGAGTGTGATCCCTGGTTAGAGTAGGCACTGAGGCGAGAGAATTGGCGAGTCCTGCTGACCCTGGTCCACGACCCTGCCGCGTCGGGAATTGAACCCTGGTCCCGGGCCGTTCTCTGCTTCCGGGACTGCCGCCTCTAACCAGTGAGCCACACCACTCCATCTGGTAGATTAAATGTCCAGAGTGAAGTCCACATTCATCTTCTACATTGGTACAACATGGACCCTCCATGTCATGATGGGGATCTGTGTCATGTGCAACAAGGTGAACGCTTTGCACCCAAAGACCAACATCCAAAACAGGTTCTGGGTTCTTGGGGGATGTGCAGGGACAACTGTGGCTCACTTATCATTCTTCGGGTGACCCCTTCTCTTCTTCTTTGGGGGATATTCAGGAGTAGGCTCCCACGGTGCATCGGAGTCTCCACCAGATTCATCCTCTCTCCCTGTGGCATTAGCAGATGTTGTTGCTTGAGATGTTGTGGGCACACAGGTGTGGATATATTTATGCTGATCTGGCGGAGACAGGTCAATATGTTCATATGCACCGCCATGAGTTTGTCCCACTTGGCCTCCATGCGGGCATGATGGGCAGCCTGCTCCTGTTGCATGTCCTTGAGGACCCCCACTACCTGGCTGAATCCTCCGGTGCTATCCTGGTTTGCATCTATGATGCGTACCAGTTGGGGGTCATCGGGCAGTCCAGGCCCCTCTGCAGACCGTGTCCTTGGCCTAACACCACTCCCACCACCCCCAGACACACAGGGGCTGTACCTGTGGTGGCAGGCACAGTTGACCCGGGGCCCCCTTGGCTGTTGTCACTGGTGTCATTGTTGGTAGCATCCTGGGTGGCCGGGGCCCCTGTGCTGCTTCAACTTGGTCTCCTAGGTCGGTCGTTGTTGGTGGGGGTGTCAGGTCTGTGAGCAGATGGTATTGACATGGCTGCAGGGGGTGCAGGTGTTTCTGATGGTGGGCCCCTTGATAACTCACACCGGAGGTTCCAGGTTGATTGTCGTCATCCGAAGAGGACAGAGCCAGGACGACACCAGAGAGGTCATCCTCCACCAGAGTCTGGGCCAGGGACTCTTCTTCACTTGGTGCTGAATCCCCAGTGGCACCTGTGTTTGGAAGAGACAGACATTGTCATTTATGTTACTACAGACATCAAGGGTTGACCTATGTATATTGCAACAGGGAGGGGGAAGAGGTACTGATACATTCATCTTGCAATGGGTAGTACTAACAATGAAGGAGGGGGCAGTGGATCACTCATCCTGTGCAGCCATATTGACATGATTTCATTCCTTAGTAAATTCCCTGCAATACGTATACAGGAATGGGGCCGTGCTACTTGGATTGCCGCCTCAGTGCACTGTAGCTGCATTTACTTTGGTTCACCTTTACTGCAAATATCATGTGCCTCCACCTGGAGGTAGACTGGCTGCTTTCCAGTGGTGTCCAGAAGAGCTATTAGGTATAGGATCACATGGGGCTGCTACATGTTGACCAACAGTGACCAACCCTAGTGTGGTGGATGAGTAGCTGGATACAGACACAACACCTTTGTTTGTAACTTCATACATCACAATGTTCAACATTTTTCTTTTGCCTTTGGGTGTTGTGTGTGTTTTTGACTCACAGCCCTTGAGCACAAACACACACTCTCAGTTTTCTCCACTGGGCACTGCTGGGGAACCAGCCAAGTTACCTCAAGTTGGGGGCACAGCATATTTGCAACAAGGGGGAGTCAATGATGCTGCTGCTACAGTACACTGATGCAGAAAAACATGATGTCACGCACTACGCATGTGTACATATGCGTGGCTTTGTAACAATATTTTATATACATTAAATTTGCAACATGACGTCAGGATGCATGCCTGAACACTGCATTGTCTTCAGTCATCACCGACAGAGGTTGATGTTGTGGTAGCACATTGTCCTGCCAACATGAAGCCTTTCTATGTGCATGTTGATGTGTGCATGTTGATGTGCACATACCCAGCTCATGAATGGATTTCCATGTACATGGTCATTGTTACTCAAGGGCCATCAGGTGGCTGACACAAGGGTGAGATCCCTGTTGACATTAGACTCAGCTTCCCTGTGAAGGGGTGTGCCTGTGCTGACAAGATGGCTGACAGTGGAGTTCTCCTGTTTGTTGGTAGCCAATTCCCAGCAGGGCCTTGCACTCCCCACAACAGAGCCCAGTCCCAGAGTACTTGCCAGCCCATTTCCACCCCCTCTGGGGTGAGCATGGTGCAGTGTGGTCCTGCGGGGCCATGTAGGTGGCTGAGGGTTGTGAGTGACTGCAACTCCCACCATGCTCTGGGCTACACCCCCCCTTCCCAGCATACCCTCACTGCCCTCCTTTGGACTCTGCTTCCCTGTGAGGGGGTGTGTCTGTGCTGACAAGATGGCTCACAGTGGAGTCCTGGTGTTTGTTGGTAGCCAATTCCCAGCAGGGCCTTGCGCTCCCCACAACAGAGCCCAGTCCCAGAGTACTTGCCAGCCGTTTCTACCCCCTCTGAGGTGAGCATGGTGCAGTGTGATCTTGCTGAGCCATGTAGGTGGCTGAGGTTTGTGAGTGATTGGAACTCCCAGCATGCTCTGGGCTACAGCCCCCTTCCCAGCATACCCTCGCTTACCTCCTTCTGACTCTGCGTCCCTGTGAGGGGGTGTGGCAGCAATGGCAATATGGCTGACAGTGGAGTCCTGGTGTTTGGTGATGTCCAATTCCCAGCAGGGCCTTGTGCTCCCCACAACAGAGCCCAGACCCAGGGTACCTGCCAGCCCATTTCACCCCCTGTGAGGTGAGCATGGTGCTCTGTGATCTTGCTGGGCCATGTAGGTCACTGAGGTTTGTGAGTGCCTGCAACTCCCAGCATGCTCTGGGCTACACCCCCCTTCCCAGCATGCCCTCACTTCCCTCCTTCTGACTCTGCGTCCCTGTGAGGGTGTGTGGCAGCAATGGCAAGATGGCTGACAGTGGAGTTCTGTAGTTTGGTGGTGGCCAATTCCCAGCAGGGCCTTGTGCTCCCCACAGCAGAGCCCACTCCCAGAGTACTTGCCAGCCCATTTCCATGCCCCTGTGATGTGAGCATTCTTCAGAGAGGTGTTGATGGTGCAATTGTGAGGGGGTGCATTATCTGTGACAACAACACCATCTTGCTTTGGTATACACTCACTTCACAAGCATACCCACTATTCCTTCCTGTCAGTCAGCTTCACTGTGACTTGTTGGTTGTGGTGGCAGGGATGTCTGACAGTGTTAACTCAGATTAGTGCCCCTGCCTTGCCCTATTTGTTGGTAGGTTTGTACATGTAATGACACAGTTACAATTCACTATGATGTGGCCATTATTGTGTTTGTCTGACTGGCATAGACTTCTTGGGCTGATGATTGACTTTTGTTTCCTATGCCTTTGCTCTCAGTGCATGGTTTCACAGTCCCCTTAACTGTGCTGTGTGTGTATTGCGACACAATATTGGGCATTTTGGTTGTGTACTCACCAGGTTCTGGTATGTCAGGTAGGCCATGGATGCCCTCTGGTAGTAGGATGTCCCGCACCTTCTCCTCCCAGGACCTGAAGTAGACTGGTTTGGCAGGAGGGCCACTGCGGGTGACCTGGCTCAAGGTGTGTTCCTTCTGGAGGAGCTTCTTGACCCTCCTGGGCACTTCATATCACCTGTTATGGATGTCGGTCTTTGTGCGATACGCTGGTGCTTTTGCGTTCACCTTGTCCTCGATTCTGTCCCTCATCTTGGTTTTCTGTGACATGGGGGTCCTTTGTACCAATGTGCCAAACAAATGTGGCTCCACTCTGAGGATCTCATCTACCAATAGTTCTAGCTCAGTGTCTGTGAACTGTGAATCCTTCTTAGGGGGAATGGTGATGGGTGGTGGTGAGGAGTGATGTGGGTGTGTGGGTGTAAGTGGGTGTGTGGGTGTGTGGGTGCAAGTGAGGGTGGGTGGGTGGGTGTCTGTTTTGTTAGGTGTATGTGTGAGAGCTTTTGGAGGAGTACTGATGGAAAGCCTTAAACCAAGTTGCCAATTAAGAACATCTCCAACAATCAAAACCCAGGAGTCCCGATACGTGACAAAAGCCCCAGTTAAGGTACCCTCGGCTCAAAACCAAGAAACGGAAAAAGTGAGCCTACGCACATCTGAACCCACAACTAGAGAATTAGGTCAAGAACCACCGAAAAAAATATCTCTAAGTGGAGGCACGGAAGCAAAAGACCGGGATCGCCATATCAATTTACCATCTAACAACGAAACTATCGGAAAGAATTTCCCTGTCTCAGGCACCTCCAGTTTATACCAGGTTGGCGGCGCGGCGAGCTATACCACTGCGCATCCGGTCCAGGAATCCGCCCAAGATGAGGAGTCAGATACGATCATCTTCGTACCTCTATACAAATCGCGAGGCCGAATAGATACCTTAAACAGAGGGAACATACTATGACTCTTGCAAGCCATCCCGAAACTAACAAACATTCACAGCGCCGACCTAATGTACGTTGAGTTCTTACCGAATAATTGTCTGCCAACCACTGAAGTTTCCAAAACTAGATGGAAAACATCGGAAATAGCCAGCAGAATCACCCAAGAAAATAAAAAATTTCAAAACTGGGGGATCACATTAAAATCAGTCCCAAAACCACAATACCCAGCTCCATTTCTAACTATAGACAGTCCTCTTCGACCAGTGTCTTCAGTCTAAGAGGAGCAAAGGGTCGGACACCAACAATCAGTCAGTCCTCCCTAAAGGAATCTTTGTTGACGGATGGAAGGCAAGGGCTCCAAAGCACTATCTTTTTAACGCACTTAAATTGACACAGGAGGCTACCCACGGCACCACTTCGATCAGGCTCCAATGAAGTCAAAATCTGTATTTGGAACATTAACGGCTTAAATTCGAAGATGAGTGATCATGACTTCTTGAACTACCTCAAAACTTTTGACATCATTCTACTCCAGGAGACCTGGGAAGACAAACCCTTCGACTTACAGGGATACACCTCTAGTTTTACTTCTGCCATTAAACATTCCATTTTTGGATGCCGATCCGGGGGTTTACTCATTCTCTCCTCTATAACAAAAATTGGCGAGATGCATCCACTAAAAACATATATCACCGCCCCAAGCTGCATTCAAGCTTCAACGGTTATGCTGTTCTTCAATCAGACAGCTCAAAAGGTAATCTTGATAAACATCTACCTTCATCCCAAACACAAATTACAAGCATCCAAAGAAGCAATCAAAGAGATAACAAGAATAATAGAAGAGGCTAACACAGACAAAGTCATCTTGGCAGGAGATTTTAACATGCACCTTTTAGGGAATAACCAGGAAGACGACCTCACGCAGGATCTAACTGCTATATGGGCTATCCCGTCCCAGGGTTGCTCAATGGTAACTAAACCATCAACGAATTCAAACTACTTACTCTCGGAACTAGAACATCTGAATTTGAGGGCAGTTAATGGCCGCTTCTTGGAAGATAATCCCCCAGCACCTACATTTCATTCATCTAAAGCATCTTCCCATCTTGACTTCACTTTTACAACACTAACTATGTTTGACAAAATAGCCTCATTTCAAATAGGGAACAGCACACTTAGTGACCATATGCCACAAGAAATGATACTTAATACTTCCGCTACAATATTTCAGGAGGCTGAAAAATCTATTGTCACAATAGGAACAACCAACCTTCATCGAATCAGGTGTAATTCAACAAACATTGAAACAGTAGCAGTAATAGCAAAAGAAGTGCTTAAGGAAGTACACAACCACATAAGCCACCCATTGGAAACTTGGGAAAAATTTACCGTCACTCTTGGCAATACATTTTCAATCAGCAAGGGACCGATACGAAAGATCGCAAACGACCCTCCAAATTTGATAGGAACGACCCCAGTGTCAAAAAAATTGAAAACATCTATAAACCAACTTCTGCGCCAACTCCAGAGGTCACCTGGCAATCAAAATTTGCAGCAGTTGCTACGTGCCTCAAAGGCCACTCTAAAGAGGAGAAGATGGGTAGGAAAACGACTGCGAACAACGAATTTTGGGCCAAACTGCTATATGATGCCAAACAAAAAAACAGCACACAATTTTGGCAAACAGTAAATAAAGTACATCGGCCAAACCATCACGGAATCAACTCCTACATCTCTGAAGAGACTTGGACAGTGTTTCTCTTTAATCATTTTAATAAAAAAGAAGAAACAGTTTTCCAACCTAAATGTCTAGAGCCTTTGAACTGCAGTAATGAGGAAAAGGAGCCAAAACCCCTCCGCCAATCTCCTACAGAGGACAACAATAGATCAGCACTAATTCAAGAACAACGAGAACCAATAGAATCACAAGCACTACATGCTGATTGGAGATTAAAGGAGGGGCTCACCGCCAAATCAACTAAACAGATAATGAAACAAATAGCAAGGGGCCGACTGGCTGGAGCCCCGGGTCCCAACGGAATTCCACCTATGCTGTTTAAAAATGACCCAGAATACTGGAGTAATGCAATGGAACCTGTTTTTAATTATGCAGTTAGAAAAACTATAATTCCTGAATCGTGGAGAGGTTCTATTATATGCCCAATTTACAAACAAGGAACAAGGGCCGAGTCGAAAAATTATCGTTTAATAACATTGATCAATATCGAGGCTAAATATTTCGCAGGACTCCTCCTAAACGATATATTCACCTGGGCTGAAAAGAATCAAATAATACCTTTAACACAAACTGGATTTCGGAAAGGGCAAGGACCAATAACAAACATAATGACCCTGACCCTCCTTATGGATGCAGCCAAACAGGGAAAATATCCGCTCTTCCTCTGTTTTACAGACTTTGTTGCAGCATTCGATCACGTAGATCGAACTAAACTCTGGCAAAAACTAGATGGCTGGGGAATTCTGTCAAACCTCCTATTACCACTAAGGAACCTACACACCAAAACATGGGTCAGGATAAAGCTTGCTGATGGTCGACAAATATTAAATAAAATTCCCACCTCAAATGGACTTAAACAAGGGTGCGTTCTAGCCCCACGGTATTCAATCTATTCCTAGCAGACTTACCAGAAAGACTGAATAGCTGTGCAGCTCATGCACCAAAATTTGGGAACGCTACCTTGTCAAATCTGCTTTATGCGGACGACTTAGTACTGATAAGCAGGACTCCAATTGGTCTTCAACACCTACTGAATGCCACCCATACATACTCACAAGAAAACGCTCTAAAAATAAACTATAACAAAACAAAAATAATGGCAGTAAATTACCGCAAGAAGAAACATCTGAGCTGGTTCCTTGATTGTCATCGCTTGGAACAAGGAGCAAGCTATAAATATCTAGGGGTAATACTGGACCAAAATAACACATTCAAACCACAGTTAGACTCCCTCCGGCGAAAGGGTGCAACGACCTACCTAGCTATAAAGCCCTTAAAGAAGCTTTTACCGGACCTGACACTCGACCCTCTAATACGGGTCCTACAAGCAAAACTCCAGCCAACGATTACTTACGGGAGTGAAGTGCTCAAGGGAAAGGATTCATTAACCCTTGATAATATAATATCTAAATCATATCGTGCAATCTTCCAACTCCCCAGAATGGTCTCCCCCGCCCAAATACGACTGGAATTTGGGCTACAAAAACAGTCTTTTCAACGAATGGGAGCATACGTGCAATGTTGGCATAAAATCAAAGGTGATGAAAAGGGGACCCTGAACGAGCAACTTTGGATGGAGCTCTCACACCCAGGAAAATCACCAGCAAGTGTTTACCTTGAGGAACCTATTAAAGACCTAGGTTTAAGAGAGCTCTGGGACACCCAGGTAAACCATCTAACATTCAAAAAATCTGTGACAAAAGTAACTAGCTTACTATCCGCAATTGAGGATAAGAAAGCATTAGCCAAACGATCACATGGCTGGATGGTTCTACATACATATAACAAACTAAAACCCCAGCTCTACCTGAATATGGGATTAAAAATTAACATCAAGGAAAAATTCCTAAGATTCTGACTGGGGGTAGGTCCCTTTAACCACTTCCTGCCGCCTTGGGAGAGAAAGGAAGGAGCCCAGCAGTGTTGTTTATGCGGCAGCGGTATTGAGGACGCAATCCATGTTATATGCATCTGCAACATGTTAAAAGATATAAGGGTTACTTTGTTAAAGCCAGCATTCAAACAGTACGGAGCTAGAACATGCAGACAAGCGTTATTGATGTGCTTTAACCCCGACCTGGTTCAGCTAAATTGCCGGCTAATTAAATTCCTTGATATAACTGCAAAAAGAATAAAACACTGGACTGAGTGGCAAAAAGACGAATTATTACACGAGCCAACTGGTATATAATAGGAACAGCCATAGTTAAAACAATATTGGTATCGAACATGGCTTACGTACAGAACGTTTTAATTATTTATGCTATTTTAAATACCACATATTAGATTTTTAATACCTACCATGAGAAATGTTATCCTTTGTATGCAATGGTTTTAATTAATCAAGCAAAAAATGAATAAACTTCAAACTTCAAACTTCAAACAAACTACTGATGGTGTGTGGTTTGTGTGATGGGTGAGTTGTGTGTGTGTGTGTGTCTGTGGTTGGTGTCTCAAGTTCAAGTTCAAGTTCATGCATTTATAAAGCGCACTACTCACCCAGAGGGTCTCAAGGTGCTGGAGGGAGGGGTTTACTGTTTATCGAATAGCCATGTTTTCAGTTCTTTTCTGAAGGAGATGTGATTCTGAGTAAGGCGGAGGTGGGTGGGGAGTGAGTTCCAGGTCTTGGCTGCCAGGAAGGAGAAGGATCTGCCACCCATGGTGGTTTTTCGGATGCGCGGGACTGCGGCGAGGGCTTGATTGGATGATCTTAGTTGGCGGGTGGGATAGTAGAAGGACAGTCGGGTGTTGAGGCATTCGGGTCCTAGATTATAAAGGGCCTTGTGTGCGTGGGTAAGAAGGCGGAAAGTAATTCTTTTGTTGACGGGAAGCCAGTGGAGGTTTTTTAAGTGACCGGTGATGTGCTCTTGGCGCGGGATGTCTAATATGAGTCTCGCTGATGCGTTTTGGATGCGCTGGAGCTTTTTCTGCAATTTTGTTGTAATTCCGGCGTAGAGTGTGTTGCCATAGTCCAGTCGACTCGTGACCAGTGCATGGGTGACAGTCTTTCTTGTTTCGAGGGGGATCCAGCGGAAGATCTTTTTGAGAATGCGAAGGACGTTGAAGCAGGAGGACGATACGGCGTTGACTTGTCTGGACATTGAGAGGGAGGAGTCTAGAATGAAGCCAAGGTTACGTGCATGGTCTGTGGGTGTGGGCGCAGATCCCAAAGCGGAAGGCCACCAGGAGTCGTCCCAAGCTGAGGGGGAGGATCCTAGGATGAGCACCTCCGTTTTGTCTGAGTTGAGTTTTAAGCGGCTCTGTTTCATCCATTCGGCTACTTCTTTCATACCTTCGTGAAGGTTGTTTTTGGCGGTGTTGGGGTCTTTGGTGAGGGAAAGGATTAGCTGAGTGTCGTCGGCGTAGGAGATGATGTTGAGGTTGTGTTGACGTGCGATGGAGGCGAGGGGACTCATGTAGACGTTGAAGAGGGTGGGACTGAGTGAGGAGCCTTAAGGTACGCCGCAGATGACTTCGGTGGGCTCTGAGTAGAAAGGGGGAAGTCTGACTCTCTGGGTTCTCCCGGCTAGGAACGAGATGATCCAGTCCAAGTCTTTTCCTTGTATGCCGATGTTGTTGAGGCGTTGTATGAGGGTGTTGTGACAGACAGTGTCGAAGGCGGCGGAGAGGTCGAGTAGAATGAGGGCCACTGTTTCACCGTTGTCCAGGAGTGCTCGGATGTCGTCGGTCGCCGCAATGAGGGCGGTTTCGGTGCTGTGTTTGGCTCGAAAGCCGTTCTGTGAGGGATCCAGGGAGTTGTTGGATTCAAGGAAGGCTGCGAGTTGGCTATTGACGGCTTTCTCGATGACTTTGGCTGGGAAAGGGAGGAGGGAAATGGGTCGGTAGTTTTTCAGTTCTGAGGAGTCTGCTGTTGGTTTTTTCAGAAGGGCGCTGAGTTCGGCGTGTTTCCATATTTCTGGAAAGGTGGCGGAGTTGAAGGAGCAGTTGATGACATCTCGGAGTTGGGGAGCGATGATGGAGTCAGCTTTGTTGAAGATGTAGTGGTGACAAGGGTCAGAAGGTGAGCCAGAGTGGATTGAGTTCATGAGGCGAATGGTGTCTTCAATGGTGATTGGGTTCCAGGAGTTGAGGTAGTTAGTTGGAGGGGTGGGATCTGAAGGGGGTGGGGTGAGTTGGTCATTGGGAGTATTCTTGAAGCTGTTGTGGATGTCGGCAATTTTGTTGTAGAAGAAGGAGGATAGTGCATCGCAGAGGTCTTGGGAGTTAGTGATGTCGTTGGATGCTGCGGGAGGGTTGGTGAATTCTTTGACGATATTGAAGAGCTCCTTGCTGTTATGAGAGTTGTTCTTGAGACGGTCCTTAAATGCTGATTTCTTGGCGGATCGAATCAGTTGGTGGTGTTTGCGGGTGGCTGTCTTGAGGGAGGCCATGTTGTCTGAGGTTGGTTCTTTTCTCCAATTCTTCTCCAGGGTGCGGCATGTCTTCTTGGATTTTTTAAGGTCATCATTGAACCAGGGAGCTTTTTTGCTGGATGATTTCGACTGGTGTTTTTTCAGGGGTGCTAGTTCGTCCGCACTGTGGGTAATCCATTGCCTGAGGTTGGTGGCCGCTAGGTCTGGGTCCGTTGCTAGGGTGGGAGTGTTTTGGCTGAGTGATGTGAGGAGTTGGTCGGTGGTGATTTTGTTCCATTTTCTTCGGGGAATGGGTTGTGGACGGTTGTGGGTCAGGGTTGTTTTGTAGCTGAAGTGAACACAGCTGTGATCCGTCCAGTGGAGAGCTGTAGTGTGATCGAAGGAGATGTGCTTGCTGGAGGTGAAGATAGGGTCGAGCGTGTGTCCGGCTGTGTGAGTGGGGGTGTCAACAAGTTGTTTGAGTCTGAGATTGGACAGGTTGTCCAGAAGGGTGGTGGTGTTGTTGTCGAGAATGTTGTGAAGGTGGTAGTTGAGGTCTCCTAGAAGAATGTAGTTCTCGGAAGCGAGGGCGTGCGGGCTGACGAAGTCCGTGATGTCGTCGCTGAATTGAGATCGGGTGCCTGGGGGCCTGTAAATGAGGGTTCCTCTAAGTGTGGTCCTGGGATCGGTGTGGATCTGAAAGTGGAGGTGTTCGGCGGTTGCAAGATTGTCGTCAGAGCTGGTTGTAATTTTGATGGTGTTTCTATGGACGATGGCGATGCCTCCTCCAGTTTGATCGGTGCGGTCTTTCCGTATGATCTTGTAAGTGTCCGGTATGGCTATGGCGATGTCGGGGGCAGAAGATGCATTCATCCATGTTTCAGTAAGGAAGGCGATGTCAGGTGACGCAGTGTCGATTAGGTCCCAGAGTTCGGTTGCATGTCTGTGGACCGAGCGGGTGTTCAGTAGGATGCATTTCAAGTCGTCTCAAGGTGTTCTGTGCTGGCTGCTCTGTTGTATTTGCAAAGGATCATAGTAAATGTAGTTTTGCCTTTTTATAGGTGGAGTTGGGGGGGTGTCTGTGTTTCTTTGATTTTTTTGTGTATTTATTGACTTTATTTATTGACTTTGTCATGGCTTGACTGCTCCTTGTTTTGTGTTTTTGGAGTTTTTTTGGGTGGGCATGTAGGAGACGTTCTTCTGACCAAGTCGGACTCTCATGTTGACTTGTGCGGGCTGCTCCCTGTCTTTCATGCTGATTGTGTTCTGTGTTGCATGCGAATCTATCGCCGTGGTCTCTCTTGCTTCAGGTACGTTTTTGGTCCGGGTCCGTCGTGCGGTTTGGGCTTCGTGCGATTCGGTCTGATTTTATGCATTTGGCATCGTACTGTGCGGCTCGGACGTCACGGGTACGTATCAGTCGGGTTCATTCGGGGTTTGGTTCGGTCGATGTAGCTCGTGTCCATTTTCCGGCCGGATGGCTGAATTTTGTATGGCTTGGTCGGACGGCTTGGTTTCCGTACGGCTCAGTTGTAAAACACAGGCTTTGCAGTGTACTGCACGGGTCGTAGGGTGCCGGTAGGTGTCGGTCAGACTCCATTCCGGTACGAGTCGGTCAGGCCGATTTCCGATCCGAATCGGAATCAGCCCCTAAGAAGAATTTCCAAGTGAAACCAGTCAATGTTACCCTATGAAAGGAAATTCACTTATTAGGTAAGTAGTGTTATCGTTACTTTTTCTTGGTGGATCTTGGATCCAGCACTGGTGCATCTCCTGTAAACAGTTGAAAGAATGCGTTTAAGTCATACAAGCGATTTTTTAGGAATATTTGTAGTTTTTGATAATAGACACTTAGAAACTTTTCTGGTGAAAACCAGACAATGGATTCCTATGGAAAGAAATACAAGTTACTGGTAAGTATGGTTAGAATTACTGTTCAGGAGCAGTGCTGGGCTAAAAGATGCAGCACTGGGTTATCTCCTGATAACAGGTGAGTAAATTGGAATTTGTTGTTCGGATGATTTTAGGTGAAAATTTAAAAGTTGCAAAAACTTCACACTTAGAAGAATTTCCAAGTGAAACCAGTCAATGTTAAGTATGGGTAGGACTACTTTACAGGATCAGTACTGGGCTCAAAGATGCTGCACTGAGGTCTCTCCTGATAACAGGTGAGTAAATCGGAATGCGTAGTACATCCAGTAAGCGCCACAGAGCTGCGTAGCAGAAAGATGTAAAGAGGGGCACGGCCTGCACCACCTCTCTTCAACGCAGCACAGTGGCGCTTCTTGGAAGCACCTGGTGGGCTCCTTGCTCCCCATGGTCCCTCAGGTTTGAAGTGGAATTTTTTCCCCAACTTAAAACGCGCCACAGGGCGTGTTTGCACACATCAATCACGCCCCTCCCTTCACCACTGTGTAAATGCGCCCTGTCACCATTCTAATTTGAGATATTAAGTCCCCTTCAATCCAAAGGGTCCCTAGGGTCAAACTAGCCCACTAGGTATGTCCAGTAAGAGCCACAGAGCTGCTTTGCAATGAGGTGTAAAAAGGGGAGTGGCCTCAGAACACCTGTCTGCAACGCTGCTCCCTGGTGCATACTGGAGATACCCATTGGCCTATTTGGTCCTCAGGGACCCTCAGTATTGAAAGATAATTAATTCCCCAACTTAAGAGGTGTTTAAAGGGGCGTGGCCTGGAGCACGTCTCTGCAAAGCAGCCCTGTGGCGCTTACTGGAGGTACGTGGTGGGCTAGTTGGCCACCAGGGACCCCCAGTATTGAAGGGGAATTAATTCCTCAATTTAAAACGTGCCACAGCGCGCGTTTGAAGAGTTTGTTTTTGTGAGGGGGCGGAGCCTAGGGATGCTCGCGTCTTTAAAATGAAAAAAATATAAATGGGCGGCTGTGTGGCCCCCCCTTCCTTTTAATGTGTTTCAGCCCTGGGGACCCCGTCCCCCAGGGCCTGACCCCCAAATATAAATTTTTTAAAAACGTTTTACGGGAAGGGGCCGCGTGGCCCCCCTCCTCAGGCCACTTCAAGGCCCCGTTGACCCCATCCCCCGGGGCCAGCTTTTTATTTCTTAATGGGGCCCTCACCGTTGGGGACTGTGGGGGTCCCCAATCCCCCCAAGGTAACACTGGCTCCCCGCCTCCTGCGGGAGCCGGCATTGCTTTTCCATATGCGGAGCAGCTAACATGCTGCTCCCCATATGGGAAAGCAATTTGCTTTGCTTCACTGAAGCAAGAGTACACAGGCACAAATATGGTGACAATCACATAGAGATGCTGCAACATGCATGTCTCCCTGCTCTCGCTTCAATGAAGCAAAGCAGTTTGCAATGGCAGGGTGGGAACCGCGAGGCTCCTGCCCTGCCTTTGCAAAGAGCAGTGTCCCGGGGGCACCCCATGACACTGCAGGAGCCGGGCCTGGGCGCTGGCGGTCCCCAGGTCCTAGACAAGGCTCCAGGAGGGGTGTCGCGCTGCCCCCTCCCACATTTTTCAGAAGCCCTGGGGGTGACGGTCCCCGGGGCTGGGGGGGCCTCAGAGCCCCTCCTTTCCAAATGTTTTTAAGCCCCGGGGGTGGCGGCCCCCTCGGCTGGGGGGCCTGAGAGCCCGCACCCATTTCAAAGAAGCCCCGGGGGTGGCAGTCCCTGGGGCTGCAGGAGAGCCCCGTGAGCCCCCCACATATATTAAATTAGAGCCCCAGGGGTGGCGGTGCCTGGGGCTGGGAGCCTCAGAGCCCCCCAGCTAATTTTTTTAACCCCTGGGTGGTGGTCCCGGTGGCCTGAGAGCCTCCCCCACCCATTTTAAACAAGCCCCGGGAAGTGGCGGTCACCGGGGCTGCGGGGGCCCGCTGAGCCGCCCGCATATATTAATTAAGAGCCCCGGGGTAGTGTGGAGGGGATTGGGAACCCCCACACTATTTTTTTAATAATGCCATGGGATGTGGCCCCACACTATTTTTTTAATAATGCCTCCGGAATTTGCCCCCCCCCCGGGGGCAAATTACAATATTTAGCGCAGGAGACTGTTTCTTTAAAAAAATATAAAATAATTTTTTGGGGCCCCGGGGGTTCTTGTGGGACCCCCTGAGCAGGCCTAGGGGGGTGTGTCTACCCTGCCCCCTTTTTTCCGTGTTTTGCGGCGTTTGTTTTGGGTTTCTTGTGCCTCGGTTCTACCGAAGCACAAGATGGCTGCCAACACTTCCTGATTTTCACTGTTGACAGCCGATTAGCATACAGCTCATGCACGGCTGGGTGCGTGCAGGCTGCGCTTAGGGTACACGGATAGGTACGCGGATCCACCGCGCCCATAGATATATAAATTACTTTAACTGTCATTTTCTCAGGAACTACTGAACGGATTTACACCAAATATGCAAAAGGCATGAGTCTGAGCCAAGGACTACCTCTTTGCCAAATTTGGTGTAATTCTGTTCAGCAGTTCGAGCTGTAGCTGCGGCTAAAGGTCCTATGGGAAATTGCATGGGATTCCCTTTTTTCTCGTCTCCCGCTTGATGAATCATCGTGAAACTTTTAGGATAGGAGCGGACTGGAGCTGGCCAAAAGTTTGAAAAATTTTGTGCAGATTTGTAAACCGGCGCCAAAGGTATTGGGAATAGAATGTTGAGGATTTTCTATGGATAATAGGTCCTAACTATAACTACCTACTGGCGACCGCCAGTAGGTAATATACATATATACATATATGTTAAATATGAATTATTGAAGAGTGAACATTTACATTTAATTATTAAATTTTAAAATATACTTACATATATCTTGGTTTTATTTTCTTGTTGGATACTTTTTTGAAGTTTGTAGGTTATTCACTGGTTTCTTTTTTTTCTGTTGGTTAAAAAATAAAATTTGATTTTTATTGAAGTGTTGCATTTAGTTTCTTAGTTTTGTTTAGTTAGTCCCTTATGGTATTTAGTCGTTTTTATTTAAAAACATCTATTAATGTAATTTACTTCTTAGCTGTTGTTTTCCTGTTGTAGCCTGTCGAAGGAAGTATTGTTAGTACGGTTTGCTTTTTTAATAATTTTATTTGGTTTAATCAATTAACTGTATTAGATAGTTAAGATATATACTTACTTTATTTCATATTTTTCGTTAATGTTGAATTTGGAGTAGTTTTGGAAGGAAACCACTGTTTTGAATTTTCTAGGCAGAGTTTTAGTCAAGTTTAGTCTCTGAAATATAAAGAAAAACATATTATATTTTAAGTTACTCTGTTTCTATGCTTTTTTTAAGCTAATTTTATTTAGATATTTAAAAGGTTTTGTCTTTACCTTTAAAGTGAGTTTTTCTATTAAGGGGTTGATTCCGATCTCGCTCGGAATGGCTCAGAACGTGAGCCAGCCGGGAAAAGTATGAGCCGGATGTGTGTTTTCCGACCCACTCATACAACTGTATGAGCGAGCAAGTACGATGCGGGAAACATGAAATCGCCGACCGAGATGTTTCCGGGTCCGGATCACTCCATACATGTCGGCTGTAAGCAAACCGTGCCATGCGATAGAGGCGATTTCCGACTGAGCCAGTACGATGCACGATTCGGACAGCTGAATCGAGACGGAGTTTCTGACTCGGAAAAGCTCAGGGAAGCGGACTTCAGGGGTCTGCGCCGTTCCTCGCTTCACCCGTAGCCTTACGAGTCGGTCACAGGGAGGGGACCTAAGGCCTCCCAAACATATGCATGTATGGTGCGGGTGGCACAGATGCGTCCGCACTACAGGGTACGCCCTTTTGCGTAACGTACCTTTTTCGTCAATGGGAGCCTATGTATGCGTTGTATAACAAGTTGTCTGAAGTACTTAACATAAAGTTTCATGGCTTTGCAGTTTTAAGAGACGATCCCCGGAGTGGTGACAAAACACTATCATTAAGAAAACTTGAAGCCCAGTGGCTTATTAGATTGAGATCAGTCGATCAAGGATTGAATACAGATAGAGAAATGCATGTTTTCCTACGTCAATAACATGTTAAGTGAGTCATGTGTATTACTGTCCCTATTTATATCTTAATAGGTATCTTATGGCATACTTACTATGCCTCCAATACAATGTATTTTCATGGTATTTTGTGCACTTTTAATGACACTTCCATGTAAAAATGTGTGAACAAATCCTTGCTAGTTTGTAATTTATGATATAGATCTATTTACTAGGTATTATATTATGACAATTTCACTCATTAATCATCTGTTTGTATTATCTGTATGAGATAATGTTCCTGAATGAAATTCTAAGTACATTGCAGATACCGTGTTTCTCGCCTTCAATATAAATATTTTCGGGATCATTTATCATGTGCAACAAGATGTAGTGCCAACTGTGTTACAAGATACTCCCGCAGATGTTACAGCTTAGGGGATGTAACTAATTGCATTATATATGTTTTTGACTGTTAACTATGTTACATCCCATCTCTATTGCTGACATACGTCTGATGTCATAATCAATTATATTAAGACGTGTTTTGAGATGCGACTAAACATAACCTTTTATTTTACTATGAAACATATACATGGGGACATCTGTAACTTACATGACGGTTCTCTGTTAGACAATGGTTATACTACTTATATATATCAGTTTTGGATATATGCTTTTGGATCTATCCTTTCTTTCTATTTATACTGATCTCTCTTTACTAACCATGATTAACTATAATAACTTAAAACTTCCTTACCCAATCTGAACATCTCCTCTTCTAGGATTTCCATATAAGATGCCAATGGTGGTATGGTATATTTCGGTAACTTTTGATGTGCATTATCTATGAGCGACAAACCTGCATTAAGGTTTTTTTTCAATTTTACTTACATTTTATCTAGAATAATTAGCTATGAAAACTCATGGCCGTTAACTTTATTATTTCGCCAGTACTAACTTACACTTAGTTCTTCGGTATTCGTTTCAAACCGTCTGTTTTCTAATTATGGGAATAGTGCCAGGTGGTTAGTTCTTTATAGAACTTCATCAACCATGGACAATATTTATAATCATTATATATTTTTTTCTTTGGTTACTTTCATTTAATAAGAGCAGTTCATTTAACAAGACTTTGCAAAATTTCCTAGTTTCTATCCACGTATACTGCTTCAATATGGCGGATTGTTTATTCTGTGGACCATCATTTGTGTTGATTCCTTTACGCAGCTCGATCTATACCCAACGTGGTGCCCCTCGGCCCAATAATATTGTATTTAAGATGGCGGCGGCAGACTAGCATTTTTCCAGTTGCGTTATCATGCGTGCAGGATGCTATCATTCAGGGTAAGTGATCCATACGACGCTTAGGGTGTCATATTGTATTTATATTTTGGAGTAGTACTACTAGGCTGTGGGTTGGTTTCTTAATGACTTATTTGTATTTGGTTTTATTAGTAGCGAGCAGTCTGTTCTTCACGTCGCCAGTCAGGCAGAAAGCTAGTGCATGGGGTAGGTAATTTTAGCGACACCGGGGGATTGATACCCCCTCTCAGCAAGTTTAACACACCGATTTTTACATAAACAGTCAGTAATTATTTCATTAATATTAATTTCTTATAGGCTATAGATGCCAATACTCTGGTCTTTACTACACCCTTATTTCCACAAGTAGCGGGTGACGCTTTTTTTTATCTGCAGTAACAAAAAGTAAACATCTTAAGCCTTAGGGTTTGTTTAATAATATTCTATACTTATAGGGTGCATATAATATGCAACTTAGGGTGCTGCTTTCTTTCTTATCCATCAGACAGGCGGCCCCCTTCATATTAGTATCAGGTTACGCCATTTGCTATCTGCCCTATGACAATTGGTTATTTCCTTTTGTTTGAGGTGGGCGCTACCTACTCCTTATGATTACCAGTCCTGGCTGGTTTAATTTCAGGCAGGCCTATAATCCAGAGATGCAATTTGATATGTTATGCAATATATTTTTTCATTTTTAAACCCGTATGTCAAGAGCACCATAGATCTTATTATATTTGTAATATATATTGTTTGTTCAATCTGTACCGTAGACTCATCATCCGTTTGCACTGAGCGGTTATATACCTTTGCATACATTGCGAGATGTTGTTGAGGAGCAGCTTCTGAAAATAGAAGATATACTAATTTTAAGACTAACATTTACTTTCTAGAGACACCCTGTGATTACTATAGTTGGCCACTGCCCAGAGGTTCTTTCCTCCAACGGCATCTGAGAACTGTGCTCCGGGATAGTATTTTAGTTCGGGTGAGCATACACAATGAAAATATTTTGTTTACTTATGCCGAATCCATGACAATACCCGTTCTTCACTCCAAGTATCTTTCACTGTTAACTAGATTTACATTTTCTTCCTGGCCGTGGTGTCTGCTAATTTGGCACGGCCACTTTCGACAATACGATAGAATTTTACGTTATGTTTCTACTGACTGCTCCCTCCAGTTTTGTTTTGTTTTTTCAACGTCGTTCTTTTGAGATGACAAGTCTGGCGGTTATCATCTCAACCTGTTACGCAATTGGGATCTAACTACTTTATTGTTTTCATTTCATGTTTAGGTCTGGGTCGATATATAAATTTTCGCGCCTATCACTATGTCCACATTTCACAGTGACTGACCCATCCTATGAGGTTACCATACCATATTTTCATACGGCATTTTCGATTTCTACATTGTTTAGGTGGATTTTATTGCTTTTACTTGCCCTTATAAGGCATGTTTTAGGTTCACTGATATGATCTATCACCCACTACTGCTGTTTTCAACCTAACTTTTTTCCTTAATTTTTAAGAATCTATCTTATAACAGGTTCATATTCTGGACACTGTGTTCCTTAATTGTAATGCTTTCCCACACCACTGTAAGCTCTTTTTTGTCCCTCTTGGTTCCTCCTATAACTAAAAGCATTCTTAATACTCACCAATGCACCGTTAACCAAAATGTATACCTTCCTTGCGGGCTTTTCTTCTTTTTTCACATTGAATTGTTCTTTTTCACACTTTCTGGTGAATTTCCTCCTAACTGGATCTCTTCTTAACGTTACTCAATTATAACATGTTCCAACATGATCGAATGTCCGATAGGGGTTATCATATTTGTTTATATTCATGTATTGTTTTTTATGTCTACAGCCTTGAGAAAGTCTTGGTACGGACTCTGTACCGACGAAACACATGTTGGCTGGTTGTTTCTTTAACGTTTGTGAATAAAAAGAAAATCATATGCAAGAAGACCTCGGCTTGATCATCTTGTCTCAAGAAGAATATTTATGATGAATCACACATATATTAGGATTGTATTGTTGAAGAAATTGTTGTGAGCAACAGGTCATTTTTAACATTGCTTCCAGGATATTGCTGAATTGACCCTTTTTGAATTTCTGTCTCGGCAGGTCCCTTAGATCTGCTTTAGTCACCCTTGGTAGTGAATGACGGTGGCCTCCCTAGCACTCCTACTGTACTGTCAGTAATTGTTATAATCATGTGCCCTAACTAACAAGTTTCTTGATATTAATTTGAATGTGCTGTTACTCACTTTTAGGGAACACAACTACCAATTGCTTCTGTCATCATTTTTGTTCTGTTTGTCTCATCCTTGTATGCAGTGTTTGCCCATTTCACAGTAACATTCGTGTTTATTAATTGATTGCTTTCATAGTGTTTATTTAATTAGTGAGAGTTTTCTATTGGTTTGTGTTGATGTAGTTTAAAATCAATGGTTGAGATAGATTTTTTTGAATTTTTTGGCAGGTATAATTTAATTTTTAAAATTTTAATTATATTTATTTAATGTTCGTTTTAATTTTGTTTAGTAATTTAATTAAAATGTATGTGTTAATAAATGATATATATTTTAAAATAGTTTATATATATATATGTCGGTTTATTTTTGATAGTGGTGATATTTTTTTATGTTGTAGTGTTTGTGTATTTATTTGAATTTTATATTTTAAGTGTATTTGCTTGTGTTTTAGTTTGAGTGATATTGTATTTATTTTTGATAGTGTTTGTTTTAATGTTTGAAAATTTTTATTTGTTTATAGTCTTGAAAATAGTCTTTTTTTGTTCAAATGTTATTTTTTTGTATAGTTAATATATATTTTATCGATGTTTGTGTGTTGTGTGTCAATAATTTTGTAGTTGATAATTATTTGACAATATATTTTTAGCAACATTTCAGTTATTTTAGTTTTGTGTATTGCGTGTAGATATTTTTGTATACGATATTAGTGCCTCAATATTTTTGTATGTCGATATTATAGGAGTCGATGTTTTGTCAGTGATCCATCCTTACCCTCAAATGTTATCTCCACCACTAGGTATTTAATTGGTAACAAGATTTTTTTATATAGGACATCTCCCAGCGAGATTTTCTCAACATGGAGGCCCGCAGGCCGTTGTGACCGTTTGCAATGAGAAAAAGGCCGCTTGCTGTGAAAAAGCTGCCAATCGAGTGGAAAATCTACCTTGGCAGCAGTAAAAAAGCAGCGCCCTCTGGCATGCCACATGGTGCTGCTTGTGCAAATTTTGCAGATCCTGGGCCTAGAAATCAGTGAAACATACCAATTCCACCCGCTCGCAGAACTCTGTGGAATCTTGTGAAGGTTTTATGCAACACAATGGAATTCGATGGAGTGAAACTCTGCAAGTTCGCCCACCCCTGTAGAAATACTTTTTTATATGACGTGCCCGAGACAGAGCTACTGCTGCATGTAATATTGTTACAATATTGCAGTTCTAGGCTTTGTGTAACTCTCTGCACAGGAAGGAGCAGCCTACATGCTCCTACGTCAACTGTAGTATGTCCACCTTCCTTTATCTCACAGTCAGTTTGATGGCCGAATTGGCTAACATACTGTGTAGCTTCAGGCCCCATAACCCTCCAGTAATTGAATGCCTGAGGTAAACTGGGTTAGGTTTACCGGGTTAAGCAAAAACATTTTTGTTAAGAAAAGCTTTATTGAGATTACAAATAATAGGGCTAGACGATAGTGCACAGTGGGAACAGTGATGAGGGTGGGAGGGAAATAGAATGATTTAGTGAATCATTTGAATATACACACTGAGTTTGTTGAAGGATAGGAGGTTAAAATGAGCATGATAGAAAAAAATCTTACATAACAAAGAGCAGTAAAGAATTTAGCACTCTAGTAAATTAAACATTGTTGCAGGTTGGCACACTAATGTCTCCTAACTCAAAAAAAGACATTAGGTAGTCATGTAATGCTTTATTATTCCTGGACTATTGAGGAATGGAGTGAACTAGGGCCTGGGTCAAAGTCCAGTAAGACATAAATGGATAAATGGGCATTTAAGGTATTGAGAAGGGAGATGGCTCTTGGTCTGTTGGACAATCGTTGACCATGCCATGTGCTTCTATTTCAGCCAATGTGTTCACAATATATTGTACTTCAAGAATATATTGCTATTTGTACTTTGTATACTGCTGTTTAGTACGTTTCAAACTGATGAATGCATAGCACAGCAGTGAGATTTCCCAGAGAAGGCATTCTGTTCTTTGTTATATTCACTGAACTAAAATAAAACATTTCTCAACCAAAAAGAGCTGTAGACTTCAAATGTACCTTATGTTTTAGTTAATCTCATTTGGCCTTGTTAGGAACATATATATTTGTCATGCCCTCCACCTTTTCCCATGGCAACAAGTGGGTCTGTCAGGCTGAACAAAGGTCAGCCTGACAGACACTATTCTTGTTCAGGTCAGGTCAAGAAATTCTGATCTTCATCAGACACACCTCTCCATGGAACGACTCCTGGTGGCCTTCAGAACTCGACCCACCCCCACTCTGAACGACCATGCCCAAAGCAATGGCATTATCCTGGCCAGTGAACTCCCCATGAACCACCAGGTCAATCTGTCTCCTCAACCTGCAACCACACTCTCTGCACGCTCCGCAAACTCTTCAAGTGTCTCCCCATCAACACCAGGAAAAACTGTGATATGGGTGCTCAACCGCAGCCTTTAGGATGATGACACAGCAGACACAACCACTAAACTCATGAGAAGACTCCAGATGATCCAGAACACGGTAGCCAGACTTATCCTCAACTGCCAAAGAGGACCTACATTACCCAGCACCTGAAAGACCTCCACTGTCCCCCCATCCAGAAAATATGCCAATTCAAGCTCCTTACCCATGCCTACAAAGCCCTCTATAATCAAGGACCCACCTACATGAACCACCGCCTGAGTTTTCACCTCCCTCCTAGGAACCTCTTCTCCCCTCATCTCACCCTCACACATATAGCATGCATCTGCCGCTGCCGTCCAGAGGACGCTTCTTCTCCAACCTTGCTACCAAGTCCATGAGCACCCTACCCCTCCAACTTCGTACTTCAGCCTCGCTGACTCACTTCAGGAAGGAACTTAAGACTTGGCTCTTTAACTGACACCGCAGCACAGCATCTGGATACTGATAAGCAGTATTATTGTGT
Source organism: Lissotriton helveticus (assembly GCF_964261635.1). Classification (NCBI taxonomy): domain Eukaryota; kingdom Metazoa; phylum Chordata; class Amphibia; order Caudata; family Salamandridae; genus Lissotriton; species Lissotriton helveticus. The sequence continues at coordinate 1,450,359,037 of NC_136061.1, read as the reverse complement.
ATCGCTTGATTGAATCAGCCAGGAGCAAGACATGCATAAATGAGCTAGCGCTTTGCTGTGGGTGTGACCTTGTGTGTCTGGCAAATGTGCCTCAACGCCCTTATCCTCGCAAGAAGGGGGAGTTTCACTGAGAGCCTCAGACCTGGGCACTCCAGTTTTAAGCCCCGAAGTGCCCACGCAGTGTGTCAATTAGTGACACCTCATCAAAGAGTGCGGTGGCGACATGAGTCTCTCTGACCCCATCCCATTCTGTGACGAGTAAAGGACTGCTGCCTTTCCTCATGTGCTCACCTTAGCCCAGCCAATGAACAAACGCAACAGTCCCAACTCCTGTGGGACCTCCAATGCTTTACTCCCAAAGAACTTCAGTGAAGGAAAGTATTTTTTTTTAATGTTTGGTGTGTGCATGCATGTATGTATGTATGTGTATTTGTGAGTGTTTTGAATAGGTGTGTGTGTGTGTGCACATGTGTGAATGCATGGGTGTGAGTGAGAGTGTATGTGTGCATGTGTGGCTCCTGCCCCAATCCCTGCTAAAATTACTGACCTCCACTGATTTCCAGAGATGATCGTATAACTAGGAGTGACCAAAATTAGCGTAATTTGCTTTTGCATAATTAGGTTACATCTTCGGTCAATAATGCCAAATTGCATGCAAATATACAAAATGCAAATCCACTAATTAGTTCTGTATTTCAGCAAAAATGCGTCCTAGCTTACATTTTTGATATGAGAATGCATTTTGTGGTAGAAATAAAATATACAAAAAAAAACTAGTGGCACAAGCATCATGAGCTCTGTTTTTGACAATACATGGCATGATGGCGTTGTTTCTGGAATTTTTTGTAACAAGCATAAAGTAGAATTCCCAAAACTAAGCAAACTATGCTTTCATAATTTAAATTTCACCTGGCCTATCTATAATCTGGTACACAAACACCTGCCCAGGGCTGAATGAGATAAGACGTGGCAAAATGATTTTATCCAAGAAAACCAATAATTCAAGTTCAATTGTTTTATTACGACCTATGTTTCTCAAATAACATATAAAACCTAAATACTACTACTGGGATAGTTTCATGGCTCTGATCCATTACCACGCATTTCTCTTGTCATTAAAAACCACTAAGTTTTCATTTTTTTTTTTAAACAAAATATTTTTAGGTCTCGCCTTCAGACAGCTTTTGAAGTTTATTGGCGAAGAACTGTAGTGAACAATATAATAGAGTGAGCTGATTAACATGTAATAACATATGAAACATCTTGCAAAAAATGCCAAAAATGATACAAATGTATAGTAACTAATAAATAGTCTCATATTCCCACACTAACTACAGCCCGCCCACTTACTGAGTGTGTGGGCAGTGCTGCAACTAAATATTGTGCCAAAGAGGGTGTGCAAGCTGTCTTCCAGCCAAAACTGGGACATGGTGTAGTCTGCAACAATGGACATACATTAAAGAAGCAATAATAAACAAAGCACTAAAGCCCCATAACATGTACTGATCATGAAAACGCTGAGGATGATCTACGTTTTAGGATGTTTAAAGCTCACCATTTCCTTGTCATGCACCTGCACCAGCTCCCCAATGGTGACGTTAACCGAGAAAGCAATTGTGATTCTGTTGGCAGATTCTGTTACATCACATTCATAGTATGTGAACCCATATGCCCTTGAGATAGATGTAGCTTAGTCAGTGTGATTTAGGAAGTGTGGATCTCAAATTTCTCTACTAAAAAAGCAGTGGGCCACAGGGTAAATGTGTGATGTGACCAAAGTTTGGGTTAGACTGTTCTGATGAGGAGCAGATTCAGTACAGATTTGCATTAGGGGAGCCTCCATTGCACCAGCGACGGAGTACCCTGTTTGCCAAAGTCACGGTCTATCTGCCCAGTTTTGAGTTGGGGTGGCTGCAAAATTCACGCCGATGGAGTAAAATTTACTCTGTAGGTTTGAAACTTCCTTCAATGGTCTGATGGAGAATGTGTCAATGGAAGTAAACCATACAAAACCGCCAGTTCTATTTAGAGTGGACAGACAGTCAGTTGGCTTTTTCTTTTTTAACAGTCCGTCACCGCCAGGTATATCCTCGTGGTGAGGCACAGTGAACAAACTCCCCAAAGCTGTAAAATGGCCCCATGTCATGCATGACACCGTCAGCCAGTACTGACCTTTTATTGAACAACGTTGTGCATAGTGAGACTTGTTGGTGTAGATTTGCCAATATACACATGGGTCGAAAATTCCCACCATGCAATGTGGTCTTGTTGAAAAGGTCAGGCCTGACAGAAGGAGTCTCATAGGAGACTAGATCTGGCTGGCCATACATCCTATCTGGTTGTGACTGAAACTGCACATACCTTCTCTGAAATTCTAAACCAAGTGTCCGCTGAAGCTTCATTGTGACTTAATATGGGTCCACTAGTACTATCTTATCAATAGCTAGTTTACAGCTTAACCACCCAGTCATCAAACGATTTGTTGTATACAGCTATGCTGGTACCAGTTCCAAAAGATACTAGACCTTCATTATCAATCAATCAGTTTATTTAAGATGTAAAATCCATAAACCGCACTAAAAAACAATGCATACAATTCCAGCGATAGTTGTGATAACAAGAAAATGGTTTAAATTACAATAAATAAAACATATGACCCTATAATATCATTACTGAAACCCTATAAAGTGCAAGTGCTCAGCAACAGAATATACAACAGCGTTGTACACACCATATTTCCAACTCGATAAAGTGCTACAGGGTGTGACTAATCCCCACAACACCCTAGGCATCCTGCCCTCTTATTATTGATTTTAAAAGTTAGTACTTTCAGACAACAAAGAAACAAAGTGAAAACAACCCACAGCAGAATCAGTGAATGCTGCATGCGGCCATGTGCTCATTCTTTTTTGAATGCTATGGGGATTTTTCCCCTGTGCTGGAAAATCATGATTACCATTATTCATGACGAGCTGGGCTCGTCATGAGCGTAGCAGGAGGCTACTGCATGACGAGCCCAGCTCGTCATGAGCGTCGAAGGGGTTAAAACAATCACTACTGCGTTTGCCAATGAAACAAGCCACTAGGAGATATTTGGCCACGGCAACTAGAATAACCCCACAAGCTTACATACTGGCTTTAGCCGTTTCCTATGTGGACACAACAAAAGTGAAATGGTGGAGGGTTTCATCTTCTAGTTTGCAAGAAGGGCACTTGCTAGAGTTACGATATTTTTTCATTCCACTTTGTGCAAAAATATTTTATAGGCGAAACACCATACCTCCATGCTAGGTAGAGTTGCTTTGCAAGGCAGCAGGTAATGACATCAATAATCAGGGGTTATCTTAATGTTAAAAATAAATCAGTCAAACTACCTTACTTAACTCCCTTCAGTTCCTGCACCCATAGGTTTACCTTAAAACGCTCTTTATTCAAGGAGCCCAGTACTGATTTAGCTTCATCAGGATTTATCGAAAGCGGCAAGACTGATCTCATAGGATATGGATTTGATAAATACAACATCACACGGAAGGCCCAGAGGAGATTAAAGACCTGCAAGTGTTAACTCCCCATCTCAATATATAAACCACAAAAGGAAACCCTTGCATCTATAGATACTGCTATTATAGCTGGAGACATAGGCTTTATGGACTATGCCTATTAAAGGATGATCACGATAGGTGGCATGCTTCATCATTGGGAACCTCCTCCTATCGTGATGCCTAGTCATGCTACAGGCTCCAAACCCTTTTCTGAGAAGGAGGGGCTCAGGGATGTTTTTTCAAGAAGAGGTATGATAAATACCCAAAAATGATGAGCTAGGAGTAGTGAGGGAAGCAGAGCTAAGTGGAAGTGATGATTAAAACTAGCTGCATGGTTCCCGAATACCTTTATTAGTGCGCCCCTGGGCCAGGATTAAAAGACAGGGCAATTCAGAGACAGTTTAGACCTGCTTCTAGTGACAGATAAAGGTCCAGATGTATTAGCCTATAGCCCTCCACAGAGGTCTTGCAACTTTTATCAGGACCTAAATTCAGTGCTGCTGCGTTAAGTGCTCAAAACAAAAAACAAGTACAATTATAATACAAAATATACAAAACCGTCCAGTGGTCATCTGAAGCCTCACAGCGTGGAGGACTCGCTGGTGGTAACCAGCAGAAAACATAATCAGAAAGATTTTAATGTGAGCAATAAGTCTAGGAAAACACGGTTTATGACATGACAGCTAGGTCAACATACATATTCAAATTTAGCACACATGATGGTTCTATATGTGGAATGATCAATTCAAGGGCATTAGACAGGTGAATGTATCAGGCATGCATTCCCAATATATGTAAATTCGACCCCCTTTATCCAACTGCAGTGGGCAGAGCTACAAAATGTCAATTATAACAATCATGAAATACTATATATGGAGCGAGGCGTATCCACTAATGTTGGGGATTGTGCCTCAACTCACCCTGGCATGGGTCTCAGGGTGCTCTGTGTCTTATATAGTAGTCAAAGTAAGGAAAGCAGAACAATTCCTATGAAACAAGAAGAAAAAGTGTTGGCATTTCAAAAAAATATATATATATATTGGCGAAAGCCAGAAGGTATATATAGTTAGGATTGTTATCCATAGGGAAATTGCAACATTCTATTGGGAATAACTTTGGCGCCGGTTGAGGAATCTTCCTGAAATTTTCCTTAACTTTGCCTCGCGGCGCTCCGCTCCTTCCCTGAAAGTTTGGGGGGGATTCGTCAAGAGGGGGCTGAGATAAAAGGGGGGTCCCAAAACGTGTTTTCCCCATATTAATTTCCATAGGGCGGTTGGACTCACTTTTAGCCCGAACGGCTGAATGGTTTTCCACCAAACTTGGCAAAATTGTAGGGACTGGTAGCCCGATGTGCCTTTGCTATGTCTCAAGATATGTGCTCGAGTGGTTTTTACGAAAATTAACTTTGAAAAAATATATATTGGGCTACATTGGGCTATATATATGTTAGAGCCCAAATGGAGCCCAATGTAGCCCAATGTAGCCCAAAGATGGCCACCAGAGACAAAAAAACTCAAATGTAGCCCAAATATCAGCCAGATGTAGCCCAACTATAGCCCAATGACAGAATGTCCCAGAGTGTTCTAAAGAACAACTAGAGCGCTAACAGTCTTACTTATGACAAAAGTATGGCACACCTGAAGTCATCTTGATTGGAATAAAGTGTTAACACTTAAAACATTTAATTTGCAAAGGAACAAAATGAGGGGGTTCATTTTGCCATATAAATTATGATTAGTGCTGAAGAAAGAAAAATTAGGGCACATTTTGAGTGAGTTCTCAAATCCTCTTATATTTCATTAAAAAAATTCTGATATGCAGTCTCCCAAGATGGCCACCAGAGACAAAAGAGCCCAAATGTAGCCCAAATGTCAGCCAGATGTAGCCCAACTATAGCCCAATGACAGAATGTCCCAGAGTGTTCTAAAGAACAACTAGAACGCTAACAGTCTTGCTTATGACAAAAGTATGGCACACCTGAAGTCATCTTGATTGGAATAAAGTGGTAACACTTAATACATTTAATTTGAAAAGGAACAAAATGAGGGGTTTCATTTTGCATAGAAATGTTATTACCTACTGGCGATAGCCAGTAGGTATATAAAGTTAGGATTGTTTTCCATAGGGAAATCGCAACATTCTATTGAGAATAACTTTGGCTCCGGTTGAGGAATCTTCCTGGAATATTCCTTAACTTTGCCTCGCGGCGCTCCGCTCCGTCCCTGAAAGTTTGGGGGAGATTCGTCAAGCGGGGGCCGAGATAAAAGGGGGGTCCCAAAACGTGCTTTCCCCATGTTAATTTCCATAGGGTTGGACTCACTTTTAGCCCGAACGGCTGAATGGTTTTCCACCAAACTTGGCAAAATTGTAGGGACTGGTAGCCCGATGTGCCTTTGCTATGTCTCAAGATATGTGCTCCAGTGGTTTTTACGAAAATTAACTTTGAAAAAATATATATTGGGCTACATTGGGCTATATATATGTTAGAGCCCAAATGTAGCCCAATGTAGCCCAATGTAGCCCAAAGATGGCCACCAGAGACAACAAAAACAAATGTAGCCCAAATATCAGCCAGATGTAGCCCAACTATAGCCCAATGACAGAATTTCCCAGAGTGTTCTAAAGAACAACTAGAGCGCTAACAGTCTTACTTATGACAAAAGTATGGCACACCTGAAGTCATCTTGATTGGAATAAAGTGTTAAAACTTAAAACATTTAATTTGCAAAGGAACAAAATGAGGGGGTTCATTTCGCCATAGAAATTATGATTAGTGCTGAAGAAAGAAAAATTAGGGCACATTTTGAGTGACTTCTCAAATCCTCTTATATTTCATTAAAAAAATTCTGATATGCAGTCTCCCAAGATGGCCACCAGAGACAAAAGAGCCCAAACGTAGCCCAAATATCAGCCAGATGTAGCCCAACTATAGCCCAATGACAGAATGTCCCAGAGTGTTCTAAAGAACAACTAGAACGCTAACAGTCTTACTTATGACAAAAGTATGGCATACCTGAAGTCATCTTGATTGGAATAAAGTGGTAACACTTAGTACATTTAATTTGAAAAGGAACAAAATGAGGGGTTTCATTTTGCCATAGAAATTTTATATATATATATATATTCACTGAAAAACCATAGGTTACACACCAGTTATAGTTAGGAATTAGCATTTAAAAAACCTTTGAAATTCACTGAAAAAACCATAGGTTTCAGGCCTTATATAGTTAGGAATCAACATTTAAAAAACCTTTGAAATTCACTGAAAAAACCATAGGTTTCAGGCCTTATATAGTTAGGAATTAGCATTTAAAAAAACCTTTGAAATTCACTGAAAAAACCATAGGTTTCAGGAGTTATATAGTTAGGAATTAGTTTTTAAAAAACCTTTGAAATTCACTCAAAAAACTATAAGTTTTAGTGGTGTTATAGTTAGCTGGACATTTTACTCATACAAAACCAATGAAATTGCTCCTATATAGTTAGTTGTACTAACTATATTTCGCGCACCCGCAATCCACTGCTGATGATGTCACATATTAGATCATTCATGACATGGTCAGTGACATCACTGGTGACATCTCAAATGACATCACTGATGACATCACTGATGACATCATCCACGTGACAATCACATACACCTTTTCATACACTATTACAATTTTTCATCACTGTTTGTAAAATACAGAGTATCATATTTAAATCCATTGTCACAGCAATACAAGTATCTAAAAATCCACTCAGTGATTCATAGATGTATACACACATCTAATCACTTACCTATGGATTCACTCATACATGCTGTCAATGAACAATAGAACACTATCAAAAATACTTATACATCTATATCGACATTAAACAACAGCACGCATCCTATTCACATATGAAGTCACCCTACTCACTTATGCAAACAATGGATCATACTTACATATTTACTTAGCAAAACACTTATACAAACACCACTTCTACTATTCATTTAGATAGTAAGTCATACTTAGTGAATTATAAAATCATTATTACAAGTATACAGTTATCCATACAGTCACTCACACAATCATTGTGTCTTATGTATACTTATTTATATACAACAACTGACACATACACTGCCCTTTATTTTTCTAGTTTGTTGGACCTGTACCTTTGAGAAATATATTTGCTCATCACCAAACCCATAAAGAGATTCCCTCACCCAAACTGTTAGAACATGTAGTTTTAGCTTCATATATCTACTGAATCAACTATTCACACATCTTTGGACAGTCACACAACCCCCCACCGAACTACACACACTTTCCCACTCCCATACAAATACTCAGTTAACTAATCAATAACTACTATAGACTTTCACATAGCTACTAACCAACTGTAGAATCAGTTTACACAACAACTGACAAAGTGATACAGATATTCACACAGTTTAGTCACTATCCACTATATTTAGTGAGACATTATAAATTGGTCAAGTAAAAAGTCAATTACACTGCTACTAAATCCTCCATCCAAATATTTATTTATATATATCCACTCATTCTTCAATGTAAATTGCTATATATATAATGCATATTTAAATAACGAAGCAAACCACATTCACTGGATGATGTCATCAGTGATGCCATCAGTGATGTCATTTGAGATGTCATCAGTGATGTCACTGACCATGTCATGAATGATCTAATATGTGACATCATCAGCAGTGGATTGCGGGTGCGCAAAATATAGTTAGTACAACTAACTATATAGGAGCAATTTCATTGGTTGTGTATGAGTAAAATGTCCAGCTAACTATAACACTACTAAAACTTATAGTTTTTTGAGTGAATTTCAAAGGTTTTTTTAAAAACTAATTCCTAACTATATAACTCCTGAAACCTATGGATTTTTCAGTGAAAATATATATATATATATATATATATATATATATATATATATATATATAGACGTGTACATGAATGTGTTAATGTACTATGTGGTATTCTAAGACAATGCGCTCAATTTCCTAAATCATCCATATAGAGGTACCCGCCTCAGTTTAGTACTACCATATATAGAACTAAGGGATCAAGATGGTAGCGATAAGCCTAGAAATTGGTGGAATGGGCAAAGTGACATCTATCACAATGGTTCCCCCGGACTGCATGATCAGAGAGGAGCAAACACGTTAATTAAAACAATGCGGCTATAATCCCCCTAAGCAAAAGTACAACATGTGTAGAGTGCCTCAAGTCCCATTAAAGTATGCACGAGGCCCTTTTTGGCAACACATTATTACTACATATTCAACTATTTTTCATACCTGGTGTCAGAGATACAGCCTGCTGCTCACCACAAGGAGGAGGAACACTGTTTGAGGTATGGTCTGGCCTATACATAGATTTCTGAATAGCTAAATGCAGGCGTGTTGAGTTCTAAGCTAATAAAATCACTTGATGTTCAGTGTTTATTGCCATGCATGTTGACCATGTGGCATAAGTCTGCTGGTAGTTTTAATTGCCGCCCCAGATTTGCCCGTAATCAACTAGTTACATGCTTTCTACACAAAATATCTAGCAGACTAATCACTTTTACAAATTCTATATGTTCTGTTTTACTCATGGTATTTGGGGCTCATAAAGGGGGACATTGAACGGGATCACGTCCCTACTGTAAGTTGCCTGATTTGGGATTTTTGCATAATGCCTTTACCATGCCACATTTACCACAAATTGGCTTTACAACTCAATGCCTTTAACACACATGCCATTTACAGTGCATATACTATTATCACGCACTTCTAGTTAGGTAATAGAATTTAAGAAACCGTAAAATTTACATAAAAAACACAAGTTAGAGGGATAATATAGTTATGTTCACAATTTACACGAACAAAAGCATATAAATCCCACAGTTAGAGTTATTTCAAGCTACTTGTGCCCTAGGGTAACTATAACCTGACCCCTGGCAACACACAGTTTTCGCATTCATAATTTTACAGCAAGTGTTGTACTAATAAGATCAATGATGTAATAGAAGATGTCCTGAGTGATGTAATAAGTAAGGTAAATAGCAGTGCATATCAAGGCCGTGAGTTATAGTTACTTCAGGGCACCAACCACACACCACACATGGCCCATGCAGCCCCCCCCTCCACGGCTTATTCAATTAATTGGGGATAGGGACTGTGCGGCAAGCATCCTTGGGTCAATTTTGGCCCTGGGGACCCCATATCCCAGGACATGGACACATTATGAAGTGGAAGCGGGGTATGCTGCCCCTCCCCGGGCCTGGCCATTAAAGGGTGGGTGCTCGTGACCCACTACATCATTATTGGGGGTCGCGGGGGAAGTCCAAATACCCCTGCAGTCCCAGCTGACACCCTGTCTCTTGAGGGAGCCAGCATTGCTCCCATTCACCAGGAGCAGCAAAAAATGCAGTTCCTTGTGGGCTGAGCAATATTTTGATGTGGTGCGGGCAGGAAAACAGATGAAAAGGCTGCTCTCAGCAGACGGGAGACTTTTACATTCTCCCGTTTTCTATGAGTAGACTTAGTGTTGGTTCTCACTTGGCGGGAGCTTTATAATTGCTCCCACCAAGCAAGAGAAAACGTAGGTTTCCCTGCTTGCACCATTGTGGCAATGAAACCAATATGTCCAGGTGGTAAGCACCCCGAGACATAGCAGGATCCTGGCCCTAGGCAATGGGGTCTCCAGGACCATTAAGGGCTCCGGGCGGGGGGGCTGCATGGCCCCTCCCTCTTTGGTATGCAAAGCCAGACCCCGAAGCTGAACATGCCCAAATGTACTCACGTAGCTCTCCTACCCCATATAATTAAATAAATTCCCCCCAGGGACCTGGCCCATCTGGGAACAAACAAAAAGCACAAGTAAGTGTGCTTGCTTTTTTTAAACATGTTCCGCGGATTTGCCAATTCTCTGAATTTTCAGGAACATTAAAAGGTTAGTCCTGAAGAAAGAAAAATGAGGACACATTTTAAATGAGTTCTCAAATATCTTCCTCTTCTATTTCATTAAAACATTCTGACAGTCAGACTGAAACATGCACATTCTCATATAAAATGTTTATGTCGGAAACAAGATTCATAAAACACAGTACAACAAGCAGCCAGATAAAAACAAATAAATAGACAACAGTAAAACCAGCAATAACCCAAAACATCAATTTGCAATGAAATAGGCGAGAGAGAAAAAGATACAAAAAAAGTGAGAAAACTTCAGAGGAGTTAGCACAGCATCTACAAGATAAAAATGTGTGAAAACGTTCACTTTTAGGCATCATTGCTTCAACACTTGACACTACATGTATGGGTAATCCAGGCAGCACACTATCATTTGGTCATCCCAAAAACAATTACCTCTCTCGTGTTCGAACGCAAAGTGTGTAGCGCACAAGCATAATAATGAAGGCCCAAAAGATTACATATTGGCCTCCACCATTGTTTCGTGGTCTATCATAGGTTGGACAGAAAAAGTGCGTAGTGCATGCGCATAATGACGAAAGCCCAAAAGATTACATAGTGGCCTCAGCCATTCTTTTTGTGATATGTCATAAGCTGAACAGAAAAAGGCAAAATGATGCAGAATTTCTTCCGCTGAATTACATGAGGGTCACACATTAAACTGTAATACTGCACGCCCAATTTTATACAGAAACTATTTAACAGCAAAACCCTGTACCTCCATTTTAGACGGAGTTGCAGAGGAATGGAACCTGGGAGAATGGCAACAAAAGATTCGTAGGCAGGGGAGGGCTGGAATTTCTAAAAAATTATCAGTGAGACTACCCAGCTTCACACAATTCAGATCCCTCATCGACGGATACTCTTTTAGTCATTCTTTGACAAAGGAGCGAGAGACTTGTTTTGCCATCGCAGTTGTTTCTCAAAGTAAAGGCAAACCTATATTTACAATGTGGCTTTAATATAAGCAAACCAAGCAATCCTCACGCAACCTGGAGATCCAAGAAAAGCTCTAATTATGATTTTGAAGGATCCCAGTTAATCTGTGGACCAAAGTGTGTTCCAGTACAAAATAGGGCAACACGTAATAAGTTGATTTAAAGGAACAATGCCCAAATCTAAGAGTTGAGTGAGGTGAGGAGCACTCTGCGGAAGAATTCACCTCATAAACTTTTTTAGGTTTTGACAAGTTCATTACTTTTGGTGTGGCCCCACAGGTCTACACCATACAAGACTGTTCTTTTTGCTTTGATGTTATAAATCTCCGCCACTCATTCTAGAGAGTACACATGGGCCCATTTGCCTAGTTTGGCTACGCGTTAGCTTCTTGTTGGAGTTTTAGTGAGCATTTCATGATGTGTGAGGGCCAATTAGTTTTGTGATTCAAGCAGCCCCCCAAATACTCAAACTTATGACATTTTTTCTAGAGAAACACTCTGCACTGAAATATTCGCTCTAACAGATTAATAAGGATTAAAAACCATAAATTTCATTTTATTAACATTTAGTTCAAGACCACGATCACTGAAGAAAATTTAAAAAGTGATCAAGTAGTGCCTGCCGACCACGCTAGGTTTTAGAAATTAAAAGAGTGTCATCTGCAAAAAGTAGAGTTGCGGTTTTATGAGGGCCAAGTCTGGATCCATAGTTTCCAGGAAAATCAAGTGCGTGCACTAAATCATTAATATAAAGAGTAAGAATGTTGGGCTAACACACAGCCCTGTCTATAAGCTCACCACGGTTGCCATACTGAACTCTGGCAGTATTGAGTGCATGCAACCTCATAAGGACAGACAAGATATTGCAGGGAACACCCATCTTTTACAGAACTTCTCACAACTTAGCCCTAGGAATAGAGCCCAAAACTGTCTTCAGGTCAACAAAGACCACACAAAGATGCCCCTTGTCGAGCGAGACTTTTTTCCAATATAGGGCACAGAACTGGAGAATTTGATCCACCGTGATGACCCTATTCCTGAACCCAGCCTGAAGCTTTGCCCAATCAATTAGTTGATCCAGTATAAGATGACAGAAAAGTTTTTGGTTTCTTTCGATTAGGTTGATAGGCTTATAGTTCCCTGGGTCTTCTTTGGACCTTTTTTGTGAAGTGGGACAATCTCTGTGATCAACCAAGAGCTAGGATGCGGGCCACCTGCAAGAATAAAATGAAACAGCAGCTGAAAATATATGGGCCAGATCCGAGTTTTTGATCCGAAGATGTCCCCAGGAAGGGAATCGGGCCAGGTGCTGTATGCCCTGGAAATGTCATAAGGGCCGCCATTACATCTTTGAACTGGAAGGATAGAGGGGGCCCTACATCTATAGGAAGACATAGGACATTAGTTAAGTGTATATTCTCCAGGTCGGTCTTGCCTACATTTGGCACTGGTCGTAGCATTCCGCCTGCCATGAGTCACGATTCCCCAGAAATAGTTAACATCCCCTGCCCTAACAGCTACTACTAAGTCCTCCCACATCTCTTGTTCCCAATCATTATTGGCCTGATGGAGGGCCTCTTTATACTCTTTACTAGCACTAACAATGTTTTGCCTGTTTCTGTTGTTTTGGCTTTCTATAAGGTTACCTCTGGAGTTCCTACAACTGGAATTGAACTAGGTACAGCTTGGTCTAGACCCTATGGATCTTGCGGGCATCGTTAACAAATTATTGCTTTAAGGGAACTGAAATGTCTTTCATGGTATGTAAGAATAAAATTATAATCAGAAGATAACGTCCCCAAGAGGTTCAGTGCATTCAAGTTATCAGCCAACCAATCATATATATGAGCCACCAGTTTAGTTTCTTTACAAACAGCCTTCCATTTTAAGGCCTGCTTATTATTGGAAATTGACAGGGCTGCCCCAGAATTCAGGAAGCACACTGGTGAGCAATATGTTTGACCTTGCTTAGAGATAGATTGATAGCAGTGTGGTCGCTTTCATGGTGCTCAACAACTATCATGTCTATGAGGGATGGCCATATCAAAAGCAACAGGAATATATAATCAATGCAGCTCTTTTGTTATACACACTTAAAAGTATAGGCACCACAAAATTCTGAATGGGACCTACCATTACAAGCCCTGAGGCCAAAGTGAGGAGTTAGGCTTAGCAATTGATCAGCAATGGCAGAACATCTTGATCCAGGGCCCAGACCAAGCTGACGGACTTCCCAAGCTACATTTTCTTCTTTAGTTAGTTTTAGAGGCTCAGGGCAACAGGGTTGGAAGTAACATTCAAGTCTCTGGCAATAATTACCCTATCTTCATATGAAATGGAATCTAAGGCTTTTTCTAAAATACACAAAGTGTTAGATATTCTATGTACCCCACTGGGCCTTTTGTAAACATTAAAAACATACCAAGAAGACCCATCTCCAGCAAGAAACAGCCCCATAACATCTAGTGAATTTAAATCAAGCCTTATTGTATGGATTGCTAGCGCATTTTTAATTCACATAATCAAGCCTCCAGCAGGCCGATCCCTTCCACCTAAAGATGCTGGGAAAGAATAGGTGGTGAACTCTGACCTATATTCTGGCTCCACACACCATGCCTCTTGAAAGATACAGATATCCAACTGATCAGTAAAACCCCCACAGTCTGGGACTTCCAACTTAGATTTAAGTCCTGCCGTGTTCCAGGAGAGGGTGTTCCAAATTATTTTCTTTAACCATGAATTGGGAGATGGCGGAGCATGGTTGTGGTGTAGTGGCAAGATTGTTGTGACCAATGATGGCTTCCTGGGGGAGGATCCATGTGATAAGGCTGCAACTTCAACAGCTAGTTTTCCCTGATGAGTGTCCATGAGTTGAGAGTTCCGCACAAAACAGGCTTCTGGACAAGCATAGTCAGGACATTTTTTATTTACTTTATGAGAATTGTTTTTCCTTACTGAAACATAGGTATCAGAAAGCTTCCGTCTGGTAATTGAGATGGCCAGCTTGGACAGTTTTAAAATCATTAGGGCTGATAGAAGCTTGGGATGTGGTGGTGGAGTCGAAGTGGTGTTAAGAGAACACTGGCATTGCCAATGGAATGAGTTAGGGTAATTGGCTGAGCTGGAAGCTCTGGATTTCAGCATCAGCATCTCCCCACAGTATACCTTAGGGGGAATCCTGATGTATAGGCCCCCAGGTCCAGCTGCTATATTTCTTAAGGCTCTGGACAATGTGATCATTCCACTGGCTCTCCGTTACTCTCAATTTATTCTTCTCTGTGATTTCAATATTATGGATAATCGAGAATTTAGGGATACGCTGGAGATTCTTGACTCAATCAATCAATCAATCAATCAATCAGAGCATTTATATAGCGCACTACTCACCCGGAGGGTCTCAAGGCACTGGGGGGAGGGGGTCCGCTACTGCTCGAACAGCCAGGTCTTGAGCTGCTTCCTGAAGGCGAGGTGGTCCTGGGTCAGGCGGAGGCGGGTCGGAAGGGAGTTCCAAGTCTTGGTGGCCAGGTAGGAGAAGGACCTTCCTCCTGTGGTGGCTCTTCAGATGCGGGGGACGGCGGCGAGGGCGTGGCTGGTCGATCAAAGCTGGCGTTTGGGAGCGTAGAAGTTGAGGCGGCTGTTGAGGTATCCTGGTCCTTGGTTGTGTAGGGCTTTGTGTGCGTGGGTGAGGAGCCGGAAGGTGATTTTCTTGTTTACCGGGAGCCAGTGCAGGTCTCTCAGGTGTCCGGAGATGTGGCTGCGGCGGGGGATGTCCAGGATGAGTCGTGCTGAAGTGTTCTGGATCCGCTGGAGTCTTTTCTGGAGTTTGGCGGTGGTTCCGGCGTAGAGGGAGTTGCTGTAGTCCAGACGGCTGGTGGCGAGGGCCTGGGTGACCGTCTTCCTGGTCTCGGTGGGGATCCATCGGAATATCTTGCGTAGCATGCGCAGGATGTTGAAGCACGACGAGGAGACGGCGTTGACTTGTCTGGTCATGGAGAGGGAGGAGTCCAGGATGAAGCCCAGGTTGCGTGCGTGGTCAGTTGGTTTGGGTGCGCTGCCCAGGGCGGGGGGCCACCAGGAGTCGTCCCAGGCGGAGGGTGAGGATCCCAGGATGAGGACTTCCGTCTTGTCCGAGTTCAGTTTCAGGCGGCTGTTCGACATCCAATTGGCTACGTCTGTCATCCCTTCGTGCAGGTTGGCTCTGGCGGTGGCGGGGTCGTTAGTGAGGGAGAGGATCAGCTGGGTGTCGTCGGCGTAGGAGATGATGTTCAGGTTGTGCTGGCGTGCGATGGCTGCGAGGGGGCTCATATAGACGTTGAAGAGTGTTGGGCTGAGCGAGGAGCCTTGAGGGACGCCGCAGATGACTTCGGTGGCCTCCGATCTGAACGGGGGGAGGCGGACTCTCTGTGTCCTTCCGGCGAGGAAGGAGGTGATCCACTCCAGTGCCTTCTCCTGGATTCCGACGTTGCTGAGGCGCTGTACTAGGGTACGGTGGCAGACAGTGTCGAAGGCCGCGGAGAGGTCCAGGAGGATGAGGGCCGCTGTTTCTCCGTTGTCGAGCAGGGCTCGGATGTCATCGGTAGCTGCGATCAGGGCGGTCTCGGTGCTGTGGTTGGCCCGGAAGCCAGACTGCGAGAGGTCGAGGGAGCCGTTCGTCTCGAGGAAGGCGGCCAGTTGCTTGTTGACGGTCTTCTCGATGACTTTGGCCGGAAACGGGAGCAGCGAGATGGGGCGGTAGTTCTTGAGGTCGGTTGGGTCTGCTGATGGTTTCTTGAGTAGAGCGCTGAGTTCGGTGTGCTTCCAGCTCTCCGGGAAGGTGGCGATGTCGAAGGAGGTGTTGATGATGTCCCGCAGGTGGGGTGCGATGACAGCGTCGGCCTTGTTGAAGACGTGGTGAGGGCAGGGGTCTGTCGGAGATCCGGAGTGGATGGAGTTCATCGTGCGGATGGTGTCTTCGGTGCTGATCGGGGTCCAGGCGCGGAGGGAGGTGGTGGGGGGCGGTGGTTCGGTCGTGGCGTGCGTTGGTTGAGTGCTGAAGCTGTTGTGTATGTCCGCGATCTTGTTGTGGAAGTAGGAGGCGAGGGAGTTGCAGAGGTCTTGCGAATGGGTGATGTCGTTGTTCCCGGCGTTGGGGTTGGAGTTTTCTTTCACGATGTTGAAGAGTTCCTTGCTGTTGTGTGCGTTGTTGTCCAATCGTTCCTTGAATGCGTTTTTCTTGGTGGCGTGGATCAGCTGGTGGTGTTTTCGGGTGGCGAGCTTGAGGGCAGTCATGTTGTCAGGTGTTGGGTCTCTGCGCCAGGTTTTCTCGAGTGTTCTGCAGTTCTTCTTGGAGCTCTTGAGTTCGTCGTTAAACCATGGGGCTTTCTTGCTGCCGGGTCTGCTCGGCGGGGTCTTCAGCGGGGCGAGGTCGTCTGCGCAGTCGCTGATCCATTTCGTGAGGTTGGTGGCTGCTTGGCTGGGGTTTGTTGTGCTGGTGGGAGGGTTCTTGCTCAGGGAAGTAGCGAGCTGGTCTGCAGTGATCTTGTTCCAGCTTCTGCGGGGAGCCTGTTGCTGGTGATGGTGGAGCGTGGTCCTTCTGAAGATGAAGTGGACGCAGCTGTGGTCCGTCCAGTGGAGTCCCGTGGCGTGGCTGAAGGCGATGTCCTTGCTGGAAGAGAAGATCGGGTCGAGTGTGTGTCCGGCGTAGTGGGTGGGGGTGTTGACCAGTTGCTTGAGTCCGAGGTTGGCGAGGTTGTCCAGCAGGGGGGTGGTGTTGCGGTCGTTGTTGTTCTCCAGGTGGAAGTTGAGGTCCCCGAGGAGGATGTAGTCAGCGGAGGAGAGGGCGTGCGGGCTGATGAAGTCGGCGATGTCCTCGCTGAATTGTGGAATCGTACCCATCTGCACCAATTCGTTATTCTCCCCACCCATTGGAGTGGACACGTTTTGGATCGTATCTGTTCTAATATGCCACTTTTAGTGGAGGACCCCCTGCCAGTGACTTGGTCAGATCACTCTCTGATCAATTTCTCCTGGCAAGTTCAGAATAAGCCGAAGCAGGCGAGTAGAAGCACTGAACAACAAAGGAAAGCTGTCAGTAAGATCGACCCTGGCGAGTTCAGTCTTGCACTAGCCACGTTTATTCCCGTGCTGTCAAGTGATATTGATGAAGCCCTTGGGAGCTACACTAGCTGGATCAACAAAGAGGTTGAGCATCTCACCCCTTTGGTGCAGCCTAAGCGTAGCAGGAACCTCCCACAAAGCCTTGGTTCTCTGGCCCCCTTAACATAGAGAAACAACAGTGCAAAAATCTTGAAAGCAAATGGAGAAAGAATTATAGTCCTGAGGACAGAGTGATGTTTAAAAAGGCTCAAAAGAAATACTATGCCTCCATTTCTAAAGCCACAAGCCTCCATTATGCAGAGTGTATTACCCACTCTCACAATAATGCAAAGGAAATGTTTGCTATTGTCCAAAGTTCTCTCTCCCCCAAAGCTGAGATCAGTGTCCATGAACCATCACTTCAATGGTGCAAGGAACGTTCTACTTATTTCATTAACAAGGTTCATGCTATACAAGATAATCTTGGAGCCTGTGATAGCCAGCTGGTGTTTATGGATTCCCCTTTGGTAATGTCCCCCACCCCTCCGTCCAATTTGGCAGTCTTCAAAGCTATTTCCTTGAGTTACTCACTGGCAGCCTTAACAACTTTGAAATCTGGTTCACCTATTGACCCCTGCCCGACTAAATTATTGGCCGGAGCATCTGAGGTTATCAACCCTGTGGTTAACACCCTGATTAACTTATCTTTAGCATCAGCCACAGTACAGTCTGCCTGGAAACAGGCTATGATTGTTCCCCTGCTCGAGAAACCTGCTCTGGATCCAGCTCTTCCTTCTAGCTATCACCCCATTTCCCTTCTTCCAGCTGTGGCTAAGGTTCTTGAAGAACAGATTAATAAACAACTTTCTGGCTTTTTTCAACAGCATTATCTCCTTCACCCAGCTCAATCGTGTTTCAGACCTTCATACAGCACGGAATCTGTGCTGATTGAAATATCCGAGGACATCCATGAATCCTTAGATGCTGGGTCAGGGCTGCCCTGGTCCTTTTGGAGCTGTCAGCTGCGTTTGACACCGTTCCGCATGCCCTGCTCCTGGTCCGCCTCTGGGAAATCAGTGTTGTTGGACCAGCTTCGAAGTGGCTCAAATCCTATTTGGAGGATAGAACATGATCCCTCTGTTCACTGCTGCTACCCAGAATCTGACTACGGGGGTTCGGCAGGGCTCTGTACTGAGCCCTTTATTGTTCAACATCTATATGTACCCATTGTCGGCACAGGCAGCTCAAACAGGCTACTTAAAACAGCATGGCAAAACAGGGCACAACGGGGCTTAAGGGCTCAGGGATGCAGAAAGGATAGTCAGACTATACAAGTAGGTGCAAATAATTATAGTTCACTGGTGAGAAATCTCTTAAGACATGCAAAAAAAGGTTTTTTTTAAGAACCTAGAGGGCAAGGTGAGAGTCAGGGTGAGTGTCAGGGTGCCACAGAACCTTAGGCTTGGAGGGGACATTTAGGAGAAGAGGCTCAGCCCAATCCAGCCCACTCTCCTTCTGGATCCAACAGGCATTTACAAGGAAGCAGGGAGTGCTCTTCAGCACAAATTGGCTTCCTGTAACGAACTAAAATTAAGTGTATTCACTTCAGTTCTCATTTTCGCTGTTACCACCAACACTTCATGTTTTTCCCATTTTATTATTGCCTTCTGGGCGAGATCCGGACCTTTGATAGGGGTCAACAGTTTTTTCCCGCTCCCCAGGTTTCCTATCCACAACTCCTTCGAATTGCGCTAGCATCAGATTTTTACACTCATTAATCTGCGTCAAATCTAGATTACTAAGAAATTTGTAGAGCATTCAATAGGATCTAAGAAGAAGGAAATTTTGAATTAAATCATGCATTTCGGAAATATTGAGCCACCTAGCTATTGCAAAAAGTCTGAGATTTTCCCAAATCTGTCCTTGACCTTTTTTTAATAATTTCGGTGATTCTCAAATTCCGAATACCGAAGTGAGTTTGTGTAAGTGGGTTGAATTATTAATAACTGGGATTGTATATCTTCTATAAATATCATGAAGATGGCTAAAGAACCACTGCATGCACTTATAACAAACTAGTTTTGGTGATTTTGTGATTTTTAATTGACTACGTATCTGATGTTCTATACAGATTAAGCTCATAAAATAATAAACAACTATTACTGTATGCGATTCAGACTTGAACCTGGACATGTATTGTGCGAAGTATGCAAAATAATAATCCCTGAGATTAGGGAGCACTAACCCACCCTTCTCCAGATCCTCGTATAAAGTGCTAAGTGCAACTCGGGGGACTTTTTTCCCCAAAGGAA
Source organism: Lissotriton helveticus (assembly GCF_964261635.1). Taxonomy (NCBI): domain Eukaryota; kingdom Metazoa; phylum Chordata; class Amphibia; order Caudata; family Salamandridae; genus Lissotriton; species Lissotriton helveticus. The sequence continues at coordinate 1,450,339,218 of NC_136061.1, read as the reverse complement.
CAACGTAAACATGGACTCCAGCTACCAAAAAGGGGTGCTGTTAAAACACATGGAATAGCAGAGAATAAGAAATTAAACAGCGGGAGAACAGACATTTTAATCAGAGAAACCCTGCCAATAATAGTTAACATGAGAGAGTTCCAGCTGAGCAATATATCCTGTACTTTTAAAAGCACCGGAGAGAAATTTAAATCATACAAGTCAGCAATGTGTGGTTAAAAATGAATTCCCAAGTATTTTTTGGGTTGAAAGTTTATGTATGAAATGATATCAGTTTACACTTGCATCCACACTGAATTATTTTCGTTTTCTTTTTATTAATTTTATACCCACTGAGAGATTTAAACTGTGCGAAAATCTCAAAGACCTTTGCTTGAACCCCCTTATCACAGTCGAGAATGAGCATAATAACATCGGCATATAATTTAGTTGCCCCATAGTTGGTGAAGGGGGACAAATATCCACATTATCTTGATTAGCAATAGCCAGAGGCTCGAATAAAAAGGCAAATAAAACAGGAGACAGCGGACAGCCTTGTCTGGTCCCTCATTTAACGCTAACTTGCCCTACCTTGGAGGTATGAACAAAAATGTTGGCTCCTGCATTGTGATACATTCTCTGAATCAATCCTATGATCTGTGGGTTGATACCGAACCTGGACAAAATATAAAATAGAGTCTCCCAGACCAAGAAGTCGAACGCCTTTTCTGCATCCAACAGAAGGACAGGGCCCGTATTTTCTTGGTCTCAAAATAATCTAATACTTCAGCTAAATAGTGCGTATTTGAACCAAGCTGCAATAAAACCATTTTGATCAGAATGGATCAGATGTTATGCTATTGTTTTAAATCTATTAGCTATAAGTTTTGTGATAAGTTTGTAGTCAGAGTTCAAAAGTGTGATTGGGCAGTAAGAGTTGGGATCTTCGCCATCCTTCCCCTTGTTTTAAAAAGCTATCTACATTCCGTTTTTGAAATGATGCTGGTATTGGGCCTCCCTCTACCATTATATTGGCAACCAATAGAAATATTCTAATAAATCCCCAGAGAATGCTTTAAACAATTCCACGGGTTGACTATCCAGTCCGCAGGCTTTACTATTTAGGGAGGTTCCTTATAACTTCCCTCAGTTCCTCTTTAGAAAAGGGGCACATCATATACTTTTTTTCAGACTCCAAGAGTACCAGGATGTTCTGTCCTGATGGAACTTCTCCAGGGACGCATTAGTGATTGACTGTTTTTGACCATAGATGCTCCTATAATGTTCCAGCATTATTTCCCCTATGTAACATGGTTCCTCAATTCTGATACCTTTAACGGGGCATTTCAAAGTGCGTATCTGATTACTTGCAGCCTGCTACTGAGCCTGCCACACAAGAAACCTCCCTGTAAAATTACTTTCTTCTCATACTTTTTGCATGTAGTTATGATTTGAGGTGTCACATTTTAAATAATATACCTCACTTGGTGCCCGTTTAGCCTGATCAAGCTATTGTTGATTGAGAGCCGAAGGACTTCTGAGTAAGGTATCATAGCACTACTGGACATTCTGTCCTAAGATTTGCTTTTGTTCTTTACCTTTTTTTAAACTTAAGGCATCCTTACCTATACCCAACCCATGAATATATGCCTTAAGGGAATCCCAGACAATATGAGGAGGAGCCGTCCAATGTTTTATTACAAGAAATTCCTTTATCTTTGTTTTACAGAATAGCGCCCAGTTTTCTTCCAGTAAATTCTGTCTAATAAGAGTCCATCTCCTGGGGTGTACTAAAATGAAACCTAACTCAACCTCAAAAATTATCATTGCTTGAGCCGAAAATCCATTAGGCAAGGTTGTTTCTGGTGGGTGGTCCAGATGCAGGATATCGGCGGAGCACCCTCCCCCCCCACGTCAGGATGAGGCATATGCAGCTGGCAATGGCTGCGGTCATGGATCAAGGAGCCAAGCCTGAGGGACTGTAACGTCTTCCGCACCAGGGTGCCAGACTGTGTAAAAATTATTTGGCTCAATCTGGGGAAAATGTAACCACATCTTTAAAATGGACATTCATCCTTCACAGCAGGAAAATGTACTGATTGGGAGCTGATGAAGCGACCGGCTGTCTGTAGGTACTCATTCAGATTTTGCTGCCCCATTTGCTTGCGGCTGGGTTGTACGGGCAAGGAAACTAACTTGGGACCGGCATTCTGGTAACCTTTGTGACTCATTGAACAACAGCTGGCAGGAGAAAAAAAAAAGAAAACTTCTCAACTGACTTGACATTATATTGACGCAAGTGAATGCTGAGTGATGGCTGAGTAGCCTCCCAGAACCACAGCAGACCACACCACACCAGTTACATACGGGCTGTGTCTCCTTGCTGTTACAGACCACCAGGTTTCTTGCCAGGGGGTAGGTGCACCTGCTCTGCTGCTGGACCTGGTAAATGGCTTCAACGCTATCTGGCAGAGGGTCGCTGGGAGATTCTATGTGCAATAATATCTAATCTTGCCTTTTAAAATTCTGCAACCTCTGCTAGGGCAGCAAGCAGTTTGCAATATCAGCAGTGACTCTGATTAATTAATAATCATCAAGCTGTGTGTGAGAAAGGAGTAGAGGTGAGGAAGCATTGAGAGAGTGAAAGTAAGGATTGTAGGAACCTTCAATATGTGAAATGTTTCTAAAGGCTTGGCTCCAACCCATCTCGATTCCCTGGTCCTGGCTCAGAGGGTCAAAAGCAAGTTGGGCAAGCAGCAGCCCAGGCAAATTGCACTGCATCCTTGCGGAAAGATTTTGTGATGCCCACAGAAAATCCAGAGCACAGGCTGGCTGCCTCAGAGCTCCCTCAGAGAGACTGTCAGGGGGGGTGCCTCAGCTGACTTAGATATGAGCTTTAGTCCCACTCTTGGTGACCCCGTGTAGGGGGGCAGCTATACAAACACCTACAAGAGAATCTGAGGTGCCTTATTCAATGTGTGATGATGAGGGTGTTAAAACTAAGGAATTTAAAAAATACCACTTATTCTGTAAGGCTAAATCTGACTTAACAACTGGCATAGATGTGTTGGAGAAAGCTCTGTCAGTAGCTGCGCAGTCCCCTTGCTCAACGGAGGGAATGTCTCCCTGGGGCGACAGTAATGCCTTATCGCAACCTTTATCACAACCTCTGCTCTCTCTCTTGCAGAGGCCATTGGGGACAGCCATGGCTGAAATCACAGGGCAGGAGGTAAACGGAAATGCTGAAGCACTAGTGGCACAAACCAAAGCCAGGTCTGAAGCAAGTCTGGAGGGCCCCTCTCAGGTCGATACATCTTTTTCTCTGCAATGGGATGCCATCTAATTTTGGAGGAGATTAGGAAACTTAAAGCTTCTCAAACTAAGGAGATTGCTGCTATACATGCCCGGCTTACAAAAATTGAAGATACTATTGCCCGGACCCCGGCGTGACTTATTGAGGCAGAAGCAAGAATATCGCAGCTGGAGGATCAGGTTGTTACCATGAAAGATAAGGTTTCTGCTTTCCAGAGCCAAAAATCCACAATGGAATATAAATTGGAGGAATTGGAGAATTATTCTAGACGCTCTAGTCTTCATATCCTCAGTGTCCAGAGGGTCTTGAGGGCCAGCGGACACTTCAATGAGTCGACTTTTTTATTTAAAAAAATGTCCTCCCCAAATACAATGGGGATTCGACTCTCACGAGGGCTCATCGCGTGCCGGCACATTTCCCCCCCATTGGCAATTTCCCTCAGACGATCCTGGTCAACTTTAGAGATCACCGGGTGAAAGAACAAATTCTAACCAAGGCGGTTAAGCAGAGACAGCTTACCTCACAGGAGGTTTCATTACGTCGTATCTTCCCAGATATGTCCGTTTCCGCAGCCAAAAGACGTCAATAATTTGTCAAAATGCTGCATCTGTTCAAGGGACAGGGGCCACAGGCAATGATTGCACAGCAAAGTAAACTAAAAGTGCTTGTAAAAGGAAGATGTCATGTATTTTGTAATGTTCCTGAGATACTGCAGCTAATTTCTAGCAAGCCCTAATCTTTAAGCACGGGCTCTCAAATTAATTCTCTGTCTATTTCCATTTCTTTTCTTCTTCTCTAATTCTCATTCTCCTCAGGCATCATTCAGTCTTTTTCTTTTCATGTCCTAGGATGGGGTGAAATGGGGTGGGAAGGTTGCTACCGCCTGGCACAAGGTCAAGTGACAGTTCTAGCGTATGGGGTAAGCCTGTCAGGTGTGAGCAGCGATGGTGGACTGCTCATCATGGCTTCTGGGGAAGGCGGGGGCAACATGGGTATGGTAGGGTGGAGGTGGTGCACAGGAATGGGAAGTAAGAGGGGAAAAAGAGATCAATTTCTAAAATCTAAAGCAAAATTTAAATTGTGCTTTCTGAACTTCACTTGAACTTCTTCCAATGAAAGGCCTTTGGGGTTGTCCAGGTATACTGGAGGACATATTTGTACCAAAGTTTCACTTTATATGGGGGACCTTCTATGGCTTTATTGTATTGTGTGCTAATGGATAAAAGGGAGATCCTAAAGGTGGTCTCCTTCAATATTAACGGCCTTAACAATAAAAAGAAAATGTGGGCTATTGAATTCTGGATTAAGACAGAAAACCCATCTGTAATTTTAATTCAAGAAACTCATATACCGGTGGGGAAGTTAGCGGACTTCCCCATGTTTAGATCTAGGGCAGCATACCGGGGCTTATCCTCTTCATAGGCAACACATCGGGGTACTGCAATTTGTACGGTTAGTGAATTTCAAGCAGAGGTTGTGAACTTCATAAGTGACAAGAATGGAAGGTGGTGCTGGGCGACTTGCAAGCTGGGGGGTAGATATCTTACCTTTGTTAGTATTTATACCCCAGTTAAAGATAATGCTTAGCCATATGAAGAATTATTTCAATCACTAATACAAATTTCTGGTGAAATAATCATAGGAGGGGACTTCAATTTTTTACCAAACCCAAAGGATGATTCCTCGGTTATAGCTAAGAGTCGATTAAAACCTAAAATCTTTAAAATCATTTAGAATTATAGTAAAACTCTGGAGTTAATTGAACCCTGGAGGAAAGTATTTCCTACTAAAATCACATACACCTGTTGTTCTGGTAGATTACGCACTTCTTCACGTATAGATATTTTCCTTATATCCAAGACCCTGATATTTGGTAATCTGAACGCCATATTGATGGAATTAAAGTACAAAACGGAAAGCCTTCTCTACTGAGGATACTGCTGTAAATGAGGAAATTAGGGAGCCTCATAACAAATACCTCTCTCAAGATGGCCATCAGAGAAAAGAGAGCCCAAATGTAGCACAAATATCACCCAAATGTACCCCAAGTATAGCCCAGTAAAAGAAGTCTGCAAAACACTTTGAGGCCCATTTGAATGGGTGCCAGCCACCCTAGCGGTGCTGGGACCAGCCGCCAGCATTGTAGGGGTCCCACACCGCCAATTAGGATGTGACAGCCACCGTGGCAGTCGCATTCCGCATCTTTGACATTGACGCGGGTGCTGCTGTAAGCAGCACCCGCCGCAATGCCAATGAGGCATGTTGTGCATTTCCATGCACAAGGTGGCAGGCACCGCGCGGTGCCTGCCACCTTGTGCATGACAATGAAGGGGGTACCATAGGTACCCCCCCACCGCCCCGGGGCCTATAACGGGCCCCCAAATCATTCCCCCGCCAGCCTTTCCATGGACAGTCCTTTTGAACCTTGCATCATAATATGGATGGCGGTGCCTTCTAGGCACCACCTCCATATCATGCCCCAGTTTCGCCCGGCCGCTAATAGTGATGATTGCCGACTGGCGGAAAAGCGGGTACCCCCCACCATGATAATGTGGTGGGGGTAAATGCAGTTGGGATCACGGGCAGATCACAATTGTAATCTCCCCCTTAATTTGTTTGTTTGTTTGAAGTTTTATTTAGCACACACTTGACCCGAAGTTATAGGAGTGCTTTACATGAGCATCCTTTACATTACAAAAGGAAAACATTAATTTTGGTTTTAGGCATGGGAAGATTTATTGGTTTGCCCAGAATTACAGGATGTTGAACTAATGCCATAACTCAAACCGGGTTCCCCATTTGCAAAGTTTGTAGCTCTGGCCATAACACCAAAACACCTCATCCTCTCCCTAAAGAGTAACAGAGGGAGAGGGGTTGGCCTAACGGCTAAGGCGCTCGACCTCGGACCTGGGGATCTGGGTTCGAGTCTCGGTAACGACGCCAAAAACCCCCTGTGATTCTGGGCAAATCACTTAATCTCCCCGTGCCTAAAAAATGAAAGTGTGTCCTCATGTAACGTAACTGGTGCTATGTAAAGCGCTCTGATAACTGATTCGGTTCGGTTCTAGTTCGCGCTATATAAAACTCCGAAAAAACGAAAAAAAAACAACATATAATCAAGTGATCAATTGGATCAAAAAAACATAAAAATAGCAAATGATTTAAAATTGAATTGTTGCTATGTTAGAACTCAGAAAAGATATCCTCATTTTAGATGTTTAGAGCACTAACCATCATTTCTATGGAATAAATAAGCCCCTCTCATGGAGGAGGGAGCAAAAGCAACACACTGACAACGCTGGGCAGGAGGGAGGGCCAGTGGCAACACAACGAACCATGGAGGGCAGGTGTAAGGGGGATAGGGGCAATATACCAACCATACATTTCTGGCAAGAGAGGTTGTAGCAATGTAAAAGACAGTGGGCAGAAGAAATAGGCTGTGGCAGTACAAACATACATGTCAACAGACCTGATTCAGACAGGAGACTCCTGATGTTTTTAAACCGAAAAGGGCTTTATCTTATCTGTCCCCTGCCCAAAATCTTCTCTTTTTCAAAGTACATCATTGGGGAAAATCAATTACCCAGTTTTGTTTTTCAGAATCTCCCTTTTATCAGGTTCAAAATGTTGGCAAGTAAGGTGCATTGGGTCACGGAGGGCAGGATGAATGGGGTACGGACATAGACTCAGATAAGAAAGGACAGGAGGGAGATGAGCAGGGGAACCAAACTGACTTTAGAGGGCAGGTGTCAGGGGATGCAGCAGCACAATACACCATCAAGGGCAAGCAGGACGACAGTGCAGCACAAGGGACCATGAAAAGCAATAGGGAGGGAACAGGGCCATACACAAGGGCAACAGAGAACAGAGGTGAAAGAGGCAAGGGTAGCATGTTGAAAATGCTGGACAGACAAGGGAGATAGATGCAGCATAATGGACCATGAAGGGCAAGAGGGAGGGTGCAGGGGCACCAGACGAGGCAGAAAGAAGGGTTTAGGGGTCTTCACATGGGTAGGGGGCAAGGGGTAAGGGCAGATGCAGCAAGCATTTCTGAGACCTGAGCAACATGGCTGATACCCAGCGGAGGTGCCAGACAGCTAATAAGGAGATTGGCTCTGCTTTCCCCCTCAACCATCACCTACCCAGCCGGACTTTGGGCACAGTTCTTCCTCGTCTCCCTGCTATGGCTCTTTCCTCCCCTCCTTTCATTTGAATTTTTTCAACCTCGTTGTTTGTTTACTGTACCTTACTATGTTACTATGTTATGGTAACTGATGTAGCTTGTAACACAAAGTCTAGCTAGCACTAAATATACTTATCAAATCAAATAAACGCAAAACTGGTTCCCCTGCTCGCTAAGAACTGAGCAACATAGCTGATATCCGGTGGAGCTGCTAGACAGCTATTGAGGAGATGGGCCCTGATTTCCCCTGACCGTCACCTACCCAGCCGGACATTAGGCACAGTTCCTCCTCGTGTGCCCGCTACTGACTCCTTCCTTCCCGCACTCCTACGAATTCTTGCTACATTATTTTCGTGTACTGTACCTTTCATGGTCTTGTAACTGATGTAACTTTTAACGTAACAATCCTAAATGTAAAGCGCTCTGATACCGCTCTTGGGTCAAGTTTGCGCTATATAAAACTTTATAAAATTAAAAATTAGAAAAAGAAGGCCCCGGGGGAGCTGGGAGAAATGCATCAGGGACAGAGGCCTGGAACGGCGCTGAAGCGGTGGAGTGCGCTCCCCCCACGATCAGTCTCATCGACAGCACACAAGGGCTGAGCACACAGCAGGCATTGTAAAAGAAGCTAAGCCAGTGGCGAAGTGACAGCATACGGGAGCCGAAACCGGGAGACCAGCAGAACACAGAAAAATCAGGCAGCACTAAAGGCTCTGTGTGCAAAATGCAACTGGGGTGAAAGATCGGGAGACACCTAGTGTTGCCCATGTTACAGATAAGTTGTGCTGGTCTAGATGCTGTGGTGTGCGAGGTCAGGGCCTCGCACGTGACAATTAGGAGCGCACAAAAGGGACACAGAGACTGTCTCGTTGCTGGTGAGCCGGAAGACCCCGAGCGGTCTTCCGCCTGTTTATTTATACCTCGGGGCGAGCCCGCCCCGAGGGTGGGTGACTGCGTGTTCAGTATTGTTACATTGTAGAGGTGAGGCCGGGTGGCTCTCTACATCCCTCCTTCAATTTAGTTCGTTATATTAACCAATCACCGGCTAGGGTGAGGTCCAGTCCAAATCTCGAAGTCTTTGGTTTGGACCCAGATTGGGTCTCAGATGGTATCGGTTGCTGCGGCCCACTGGAGAGCCAGTAACCCCAGCTGGGGTCACGTTGACACTCTTTGCCGGAGACGAGGGGCTGGCCATAGGGCCTGGGGGCGTGTTCTGTTGGTTGTCTCTTTCGTCCAGTTCTCTCGGACTCAGCAGGGGGACAGGAGCCCACGCTCCCTGTCCATCCTCATTTTGGGTGTCCATCTCAGGGGGTGGTGCTTCAATGATAGTTTCTGGATGGCCAGCCGGCTCTCTCACTTTCTTGAAACAGGATATGTTCCGGGTGACTGTCTGGCGGCCTCGGCGCGCTGTCACCATGGTCCCCTGTACCTTTTCCACTCTCCACCTGTCTGGTTCATATGGGGTCCGGAACTTCCACCCGGGATGACGGTCCTGGACTACCACGCAGTCCCCTTCTCGCAAGCTCGGCTGCACAGCATGTCTTGTCACGCTCGCTTTCTGGTTGGTAATGATTCTTCGTGACTGAATGGCTTCACTGTCTCTTTCTTCGGGCGTCCAGGTGGATGCTGCCGGTATGTTGCCTCGGGGCGCCCTTTTGAATAGCACATGTGCCGGGGCGCACTTGGTGGTGCTGTGCAGGGTCTGTCTGTAGGCACTCAGAAATTGGTCCAGGGCAGCTTCTGGGTCGGTTCCATTGTCTGTTGCAATTTGGAGTGCTCTGTTTAGGGTCCTCATGAGTCTTTCAACTTCCCCGTTCGCTTGAGGCCATAGCGGTGTTATTTTCCGGTGTCTTATTCTGAGGTTATCGAGGTATGCTTGGAATTCTCGTCCTTGAAACGGTGGTCCGTTGTCCGATTTTATTTCCTCCGGGAGTACCATCGTGGCGAAGATTCGATCCAGAGCTTTTCTGACTTGGGGAAACGCTACTGACGGGATGATCTCTACCATGGGGAATTTCGAGAACGAATCCACCACTACCAATGTGTGGCGACCATCGGGGAAGCTTCCGAAATCGACGCTTAGGTGAGTCCAGGGGTTTTGGGGTGCTTCCTCTGTGATGATAGGGGCGGGCGCCTGATCTCCCCCTGTGATGGCGCAGGCGTGGCATGACCTCACCATGTCATCTACCATGTTGTCCATTGCAGGGAACCAAACTTTGTGTCGTAGCCGTGCTTTTGTTTTGGCCATGCCTTGGTGGCCTACATGCGCTATGGCCAGCATATGTTTCTGGAGGCTCTCGGGCACAACGATGAGATGACCTCGAAGCACGACTCCTTCATCTCCTACGCTGAATTCGTGTCGGATCTGCCACATCTGTTGTCGGGCATGGCTCACTTCTGGTCGCAAACCCTGAACTCCGTCTAGGAATCTGGCCCAACTATTGTCTGCGAGGGCTCGTTTTACTCGAGCTAGTGTTTCGTCTTCAGCGGTGGCCTCCCCTATCTCCTGGAGTGAGAGTGTGTCTGGGCAGGCCGCTTGAGTTATCATGTGGACGAATTCCTCCACTCCTTGTCCATCGGCGAGCGGGAGCGCTTTCTTTGTTACGTCCGGGTGTCTGGACAGATAATCTGCGGGGTTGTGGGCCCCGGGACGAAACACCAGGGTGAAGTTCTAGCCTCGAAGTTGGACAGCCTATCTCTCGATGCGCGGAGGCGCGAGTCGGGAAGAGCCAGTGAAGAGTGGCAGCAGCGGCTTGTGGTCCGTTACTACAGTAAAGTCCTGACCGCACAAGTACAGATGAAAGTGCTGACATGCCCACTTGATGGCAAGGGCCTCTCGCTCGATTTGAGCATATCTAGTCTCCGTATCAGTGAGCGCTTTGCTGGCGTAGGCCACAGGTTTCCACTCGTCTTTGCCGTATTCTTGCAGCAACACGGCTCCCAGACCAACTGGGCTGGCGTCCACGATGAGTTCCGTCTTCCTCCGTGGTTGAAAATACGCCATCACGGCCTTGTCAAGGAGGTTCGCCTTAATGTCTTGGAAAGCTTGATTTGCCTGGCAAGTGCATTCCCATTCCTGATCCTGGCGCGTGAGCGCCCTCAGAGGTTCTGCCAGGGCAGCCAGGTTGGGGATGAATCGGCCACAGTAGGTGGCCATGCCGAGAAAACTCCGCACTTCAGATGGGTTTCTTGGGGTGCTCGCATTCTGAATGGCCTCCGCTTTCTTCGGGTCTACTTTCAGACCTTCCCTGGTGAAGGTGTATCCAAAGAAGTCGACTGCTTCCTGGTAGAAGGCGCATTTATCCTTGTGCAGGGTCAGTCCTTGGTCCGCCAGCCTCTGCAGCGTGGTTCTTAGGTGGGCGTGGTGTTCCTCTAGTGTGTTCGAGTATATGAGTATGTCGTCACTCAGGTTGATCACCCCACTCAACCCCGACAGTACCTCTCTGATCTCGTTTTGAAACACTTCTGCGGCGGAGGAGACACCAAAACTTAGCCTTTTATATCTCCGGAGCCCGACGTGAGTCGAAAAAGTTGTTATGTATCGGCTCTCAGGTTCGAGCTCCAGTTGGTGGTATCCCGCGTTGAGATCTAGCTTGGTGAACCACTTGGCTCCGTTTAGGTCGGCGATGATGTCGTCCATCGTCGGCGTGATATGGCACTCACGTTTCACAGCCACGTTGGGAAGCCTCATATCCACGCATAATCTGATAGCGCCAGGCTGTTTGGGTTTAGGTGCTACGACAAGGGGTGACACCCAGGGAGTCGGTCCAGAAACTTTTTCGATTACTCCAAGGTCCTCCAGTCTTTTGAGTTCAGCCTCCACTTGTGGTCTTAGGTTGAACGGCACCCTCCGGTGCCTTAGAGCGACGGGGCGCACTGTGGTATCGATATGGAGGCGTACCTTTCTCCCTTTTAGCTTCCCCAGGCCGCTAAAGAGCGATGGGAATTCTTGTAGAATGCTGTCCGCATGGGATTGGTGGACCTGGTTGGCGAAGAACACTAGTCCTAGATCTTCAGCAGTGTGACAGCTGAGGAGTGTGCCTTTCTTTCCTTCCGTGATGTGGAATCGAGCTTCTGTCGAGTAGTCGCCGTTGACGATGACAGTGCTGATGACTCCTCTCAGAGGTAGAGGGTCAGTGCCCCCGTAGGTGTATATGCGCGCGCTCGATGGTGCCAACGTTGGTTTGGGCGACATCTTCTCATATTGCTCAGAGTCCATCACGTTCACTGATGCTCCTGTATCTATGAGCGCTTGCATTTCGGTCCCTTCTATCGACACGGTGCACATGGGTGGAGGCCGTCTTCTTGTGGATACCCTGCTGACGTAGGATATTACATACACTTCGTCATCCTCTTCATCTTCGTAGTATGGCCTCCTTTCCTGAGCTTGACTGTCTGGGGGTGGACGTTCGGGTTTCAGTGATAACTGTTTCACTCTTTGAGTCACGGATCTTCGACCATATCCTCCTCCAGATCTCGGGGCGCTGGGCCGATATCTTCCACCTTGACACACTACTGCGAAGTGGTTCATGCGCCCGCATTTCAGGCAGGTTTTGCCTTTTGCACTGCATGTTGCGTTTGTTGGGTGTCCCTCTCCGCAGTATGCACACTGGGAGTCTCGCGCCTGCCACTGTCACGGGCGATTGCTTTGCGGCCATCTCTGTAGTGCATCTACCCTTTCTTCTTTGATCGGCGCCATCTTGGGAGAATCTGGACGCACCATCGGAGAGCGTAGCGCCGTTTCCATCTCTTCCGCCCTTGCGTCCGAGAGTTCGTGGGATCGAGCGAGGATAAGTATCTCGTCCAGGGATATTCCTGGTTGGCGGAGGATCAGTTTCCTGAGCAGTTTTGACCGACAACCCACGATGATTTGATCCCGTATCTCCTCCCTCGGGTTGGTGAAAGGGCAGCTAGCGGCCAGCCGGCGCAGTCTAGCGTAGTACATGTCCACCGATTCGACCTCCGTCTGCCACGCTCTCTTGAATTTGAATTTTTCGAAATCCAGATTTAGTTGGGGGTCAAAATGTGCGTTGAGGGCGTTGACCGCCGCATCGTAGTCATCTTCTTCGCCCGTGTTCGGTAGGGTTTCAAACAGGTCATATATTTCGAGACCTCATGACCGTGCCATCCGTTTCCCGGGTCCCCTTGAAGTATAAATTGAGGCGACCCAGCCACGCCTTCCATCGGGGAGCTGCAGTCGCCGGGTAGGCCGCTTCGCTGAAGGGCGGAATGGGAGCCACCCCTTTGTGGCCATGGCTGGTCACCAGTGGCCTCGTGACGAGCTGTTGGGCTGGCCCCGCGGGTCCAGGGCCAGTAGCCGGCGCCGGTGCCGCAGCTCCCTGCGACGCATCAGTCATCATGCCTTATGCAGGCACGTGCGTTCCTGGGGCGGGAAAAGTTCAGGGCACTTGTTCCGGCGCCGGGCAGCAGGACTCTCTGCAGCAGTGTAGTAGAGCAACACAGCTTGTTTGCGTCTATGTTTCCCCACAACGTCGGATCCAGGACGGTGGCCCGGAGAGAATACCAGCAAGGAACGGCAGTGGGCGTTGTGATTGTAAGATGTCCACACTTAAGACACTCTGCGCATGTGGAATTGTCTGGTGGTGGGACTGTGCAAAATGTTTCACTTGCATGAGCCAGTGCTTGTTGGTAGCATGCGAGGGAGGCTAAGTCCAATGCTCTGGAGTGAAGGCAAAGCAGAAGCAGTAAAGCGGGTCCCACGCTGGCATGAGACTGCTGGGCAACAGGAGAAAGCCTGGAGCAGACGTGTACCGTCTCTCCTCTTCGCCCCTCCCCCACCAGGGCAGCGCGCGTCAAGCAGAGCGCTCGAGTAGCGATATCCCAGACCACGTGGGACACTACGGGCCTGGAGCACGCGTAGCCAAGGGGGGCCTAGCGAGGCCGCGTAGACGCCGTGCTGGCGTGATTGGAAGGCGCGCACTCACCCGGCTGACACACGCGCTGAGTCCCGCCGGCTGAACACGCTCCCGAGGAGGAGATGCGTGGGCGGGTCTCAAGCAAGCGCGGGCCACGGCACTCCCCAGCAGAGCCTCAGGAGGAGAGACAGATGATGCCAGGGATCGCCGCATCCGGAGCCAGTCAAGGTGAGGGGCCAACAGCGAGGTGGGCACAGCCGTGATCGGCAAGCACGCGCGAGGACAGAACCGGCCTCGTCGCCAATGTGGTGTGCGAGGTCAGGGCCTCGCACGTGACAATTAGGAGCGCACAAAAGGGACACAGAGACTGTGTCGTTGCTGGTGTGCCGGAAGACCCCGAGCGGTCTTCCGCCTGTTTATTTATACCTCGGGGCGAGCCCGCCCCGAGGGTGGGTGACTGCGTGTTCAGTATTGTTACATTGTAGAGGTGAGGCCGGGTGGCTCTCTACAGATGCCACAGCGGTCTCATAAAACAGGGCAAAGTGCGGAGGCAAAATCACTGGGTACCCCGGCACACATGGGCAGGGAGGCTGCCCCCAAGAAAGAGAGATGACACATCGGTGAGGCATTGAGCCGTGCTGAAGTTCCCCAGTGTACTACAACTGCACATCCCCAAGGCAATATGGGGAAAATGGATAAGCAGCAGTCGCAGCTTAACTTTGAATGCTTTGTTCGGCAAGACCTGCAAATGCGCACTGTGACACGGAGTTGGAGGCTGGGCAGCAGACCACACCGCTGCTAGAAGCCACATTACTGTTGATGCAACAAAGCCTTCAAGCAATCGATGGAAAGGTAGACACACTGACGTAGCGCATGGACATCATGGCTCCAAGCTCGTAAGCAGGCGGCACACCTGACCACAGCGAAACACAGCATTTCAGTGGTGGAGCACGAATCTCAAGAAACTGCTGGCAAGTGTAGGGGGTTGGAGAAAATACTGGAAGTCATCAGAGCAAAAAATGAAGACCCGGAGGCGCGCTCCAGGCGCAATGATGTTCGCATGATGGTAGTCCCTGAAAGCAGAAACACTGGCTACCTGGAGGACTATGTTGAGGCAATGCTGAAGGATATTTTCAGTCCAGAACATCTCTCTCAAGTGCTGATAGTAGAGAGAGAGCATGGATCGAAGGCTGCCAGGCCACAACTGGGATCCTCCCTTCGACCAATTATCGCCAGAATACTAAATTATCGAGATTGTGACTCCATCCTACGAATGGCAAGGGAAAAGCAGACTGTCACTTATCAGGGGAATGAGGTGTCTTTTTTCTCAGACTTTACAATGACTGTTCAGGCTGCTCGTAAAGAATTTGTCACAGTAAAAAGAAACTATGCACGGCTGGCATCCCCTATGATATGCTCTATCCGGTTCACAAATGAAAGCAAACCTAGATTCTTCAACACACCGGGCGCAGTTACGAATTCTTGAAAAATGTAGAGCGAGACCAATCAGGATAGCCCTGATCAACGATTTCAGCACATTTGGATTAAACAAGGGAGCTGGAGCAGGCATTAAGGCCAAATATTCATCTTTACATGTACCTGTCCCTCAAACCAGCCACTGGTAAACGTCAGGGGCATGATTGGACACTGTCCCTGCAGAGCCAGTGAGCATCTGGTCTCGGACAGGGTTTCCCCACCTCAACCCTTGTGGAACGTCTTCTTTGAAGGGTAGGGGACCCGAGACTTATTGCAAGTACCTGCGGTGCAGGCAGGTCCTGTTTACAGTGCTTCCTACATCTCATTTACTGATTCGGTAAATACCGAATCGGTAAATGATGATTCGGTAAATACCGAATCGGTAAATACTGAATAAATGATGATTCGGTACCGAATCGGTAAATACTGATTCGTTATTTACCGAATCGGTAAAATAGCCTCCTACATAGGAAAAGGCTTTTACCGGTCGGTAACGGCCAATTTCGGTCGTTACCGACCGGTAAAAGCCTACCTACATCTGGCCGCTAGTCTCATGCAGATGTCTCATATCCTAAAAATATGTATCATACAAAGCTAAACTTGCCATTTTGCCAGAAATGTTTACAGCTGATAAATCACACCTTCGTAATCAAAAGCACAATGAACAGTACCACAATAGCTTGACTCTTCTCAGCCCCTTCTACTGCAGGGACTCTTCTCTTAGAACTGCTAGCAATAAATTCTCCCCAAGCCTGTCTATTGCTTTTCATTGTAACAGTGCTGAAGAATTTTCCACATGTTCTCAAAAATTCCAATCTCCTATATCCCACAGCTCAGGTGCTATTTTGGTTCTCTCTGCATCCTAGAATGTTTGCCAATGTCAATGAGACAAAGCATCTGCAATAATATTGTTCACATTTGGCACATCTTAAGAGTCCTACCATCCTATGCCCTCTGCCGGTCAAACAATGCCAATTTGTCAACAATAGAGGTAACCTTTTCTCCCACCACCAAATTCCTAGAATACAACACTTTTCTCATGTTTCAGCATATGTCCCCGTCATGAGTGTGCAACTCAACTCAGGACATATGGAAACCAGTTGCACCTGCCAAGGCATGATCAGCTGTAAACATGCAGAAAACCTAAATCCATGTTAGAAATTCGATTTTTGGTTGCAGATGTGTGCACACTGATCAAGTAGGAACCACAATCCTAGTCAGGGTAAGTCAGATACACACCATAAATTAACTTGTCCTCTCCCTCAGAGGCTTGGCACAGAGCAGGCAGGCTTAAATTTAGAGGCAATGTGTAAAGTTTTTGTGCAACACTTCAAACAGTAACACAGTGAAAACACCACAAAAGACTCCACACCAGTGTAGAAAATCGATTATGATTTTATAAATGAAAAAAGAGTAAACCGACAACAATCCATTGAGGAAAAATCAATATACAAATGTTTAAAGAACAAAAGAAACAATAGCACTTAGAAGTAATAAGTGCCACTAGGGGTTAAATGGCTAAACTGGGCTGGGGCAAAGTCAAGAGTTCAGGCTGACCGCGAGAGCTACACAAGGCCCAAAGAACAAATATAGCTTGATCCTGGTAGCAACAGCGAGATGCAGGGTAGAGCTGAGTGTTGCATGGTTATCGATCCTGCCGTCAAGATGATGCTTCTATTTTCTCCATGTAACAATGACGATGCAGCGGTTCCAAAGATGGAACACTGAGTCCGTGATGCGTTGGTTCCAAAGCCAATGTGCAGGTTTTCTGCATGCAGTTGAGGAGATGTGGTGATCATCTCTCACTGCAGCGGTTGCGATGAGGTTGTTTCGATGTGTTGGATAAGACTGGAGATGATGTCTTGGTTTCACTGAAGCAATCACCTGGGCCCACTTCCACTGGACCATGCACAGAAACAGGGTGTAAGACTTTGATATACCTAAGTCTTAAAACAGGAGGCAAGCCAGTATGCCTTCGGAGATCACTATGGGTTCTAGCAACATTCTGGTCCTTCGTCAGCAGGGCAGAGGGTAGCAGGCAGCAGGGCAGCACAGCAGAAAAGCAGTTCCTATACAGCAACTGTCCAGAGGATTGGCAGTCATTATAGCAGCACAACAGTCCAAACTTTCAGGATAGGAGCTGACCTGGATAGACCTTTTTGGGGAAAATTTTGCGACGCCAAATTAATTAGCAAATCAAACAATGCTTTTCAAATGGAAACTAGCTTCTACTTATAACTACCTACTGGCAGTCGCCATTAGGTAGTTATAGTTAGAGCCTAGTTTCCATAGGAAAAGC
Source organism: Lissotriton helveticus (assembly GCF_964261635.1). NCBI lineage: Eukaryota > Metazoa > Chordata > Amphibia > Caudata > Salamandridae > Lissotriton > Lissotriton helveticus. Next base: position 1,450,322,092 of record NC_136061.1, on the reverse strand, counting down.
ATTTTTTGTTTTGCTAATAACTTTGGCGTCGTTTGACAAATCTTTGCGTAATTCTCTCAAAAAAAGTCTATCCAGGGCAGCTCCTACCCTGAAAGTATGGGGGTGATTTGTCAAGTGGGGGCTGAGAGAAAAGGGGGTCCCAAAACATGTTTTCCCTATGTTAATTTACTACACTACCACAGTGCAATTCAATAAGGATTTTAGTATTTAGAATAAATTGCAAAGGTGCACCTCGTGTTTTTGCACGGGCACGGGAACACCTACTCTGCATCTCATTAGTAGCACTTAAATGCAACTAAAGTTTTCAGAAGCTGGTGCAAACTTCAGACATCACCAGTATTCCCGCAATAACTGCCCCAAAATTTAACACCATGGTGGACACCACCAAATAACAGTAAAAAGCACTAGAAAGAGTCACACAGCCCTTAAGTAACAACCAAAAACTTTATGAAATTTAACAAACTCAACACAAAACAACAAGGCGGAAGACTCCTGTCGGGTCCATCAATGTTGACGACACAGCCTGGAAAATAAAGCAGACAATAAGGACATGTGTAATGCGCATATCAAAGGAGTGAGACACAGAGAAAGAGAGAAGGAAACAAAAAGCCAGAGAGAAAAAGAGAGGGAAGGAAAGGAAGGGAGTGAGAAAGGGAGAGAGAGTGAGAGAGATAGAAGGAAAGGAAGGGAGTGAGAGAGAGAGTGATGAGAAGGAAGTGAGAGAGAGAGACACCGCCGCCCCTGAGCATCCATGACCAAATAATTACCTGCTGTCACTGGAGTGTTTACCAGTTGGCACTCCACGTACCCATGAAAGCTCCAGGGCCCGGTCCCACCACCATGACTTGGAGCACATTGTGTGGACCCGCTCCGCGGCCCTGCAGATCCCACACAAGTTGCTGAGTCCTGAGTCATCAATGGTGGAGACCACATCAGCTTCTGCTGCCGGTAACCTTGTGCAACACAAGTCAGTGCCACATGGCAGTGGGCCGCTGACGGTCATACAACTTAGGGTGCGACTAACCCTGTGCAACTCAAGTCCGCGCCATGTGGTGGTAGGCCCCTGATGGCCACATCAGCTTCGGGTGGCACTAACCCTGTGCAACTCAAGTCGGCACCACGTGGTAGTAGGCCCCTGATGGCCACATCATCTTCGGGTGGAACTAACCCTGTGCAACTCAAGTCCCCGCCACATGATAGTAGGCCCATGGCGGCCATACAGCTCAGGGTGTGACTAGCCCTCTGCGCAACTTTCATGGACTCTTCATGATTCAGACCTGTGGAGCGCCGCCATCCAGTCACCACTGGCAATAAATGATAGTCTTTTGTCAATCCATTATATTTGCGTGGTCACATGGCCTGTGACGCATTTGCCGGATGGGTGTGGTGTGTGTGCAAACCTGCCCTCAGGGAGTGGCCGTGACATGTTGACAACTTGACCACTGACCTACACACCAACAGTGAGTACGCCTGCGACAAGTAGCTATGTGGGGCCAACGTCGGAACGTAATCAGAGTGGCGTGGTGTGGCGTACGACGGAACAGGGCAGGGAAAGCCACACTGACTCTGAGGCTCAGGGCGTGATTCAGTACATGTCCGGACAAGGAAGTGACTAATGCGTGTGTCCCCATCGTAGTGTTTACGGCACCAGAAACAGAATAGGCTATGTAGCATACTGTCACTGTCCCATTAGATGAGCATCATTGACGTAGGGTGAATCACTGTCTCTACATTCTTCTACACATTCATACATAAATTAGGTAAAACATAACACAGCAGTGCGTCACTGGATGTTTATTGCACATCCAGGGGAGTTTAGCAGCTGGAACAGTAGAGGGACAAGACAAGCACATTTCACAATATGTGCTCATGGACGGCAAACTAGAGTCTATCCGAGGATGACAGGTACCGCGGAACTGGAAGGGTACAGTCAACAGTGAGGTCGCTGTGTAATGGTCATTGAAGAGGATATGGCAGGCCATGTCGCGGACCAAGGTGAGTGTATCAGAGTGTAACGTGGGACAATGGAAGGTCATGGGGCCATGTGTGGCACCAAGGATAAACAGGCCAGGTGGCGGAAATGAATGGTAGTGCCTTCTTCTGATCTCAAACCCATCCACGTCCTCGTATGTGTGCACTGCTCCACCTGTGGGCTTTTCTGTACCAGCTGCGGGACTGTGCGCCACTGAGACATGAGTGGACAAAGGTGGATTGTTTTCCACAGTGTGCCACTGACACATCAGTGGACGGTAATCAACTGTCTTCCGCACTGTATGCCACTGACACTTCAGGGGGCGCAGTGCATACGCCTGCCACACTGTGAGGCACTAAGACACCAGGGGGCAGAGATGTGAATGGTGTGGGGCAGCAGCATTCATCTGCGCCATGCCTTGTCAGATCCCAGCTACATTTCATGTTCAGCGGTGGGTGCCATCCTTTACGCCTCCATCCACAGCGTGTCCTCCATGAGCCTCTGCATGTGTGGCAGGTCATGGCATTTAAAAAAACTTTAAAATTCACTGAAAAAAACATAGGTTTCAGACACATTATAGTTAGAAATTAGAATTTAAAAAACCTTTGAAATTCACTGAAAAAACCATGGGTTTCAGAAACGTTATAGTTAGAAATTAGCATTTAAAAAACCTTAGAAATTCACTGAAAAAAACCATAGGTTTCAGACATTTTATAGTTAGTTGGACATTTTGTTCGTACAAAACCATAGAAATTCCCCTGTTATAGTTAGTTCAGCTAAGCAGAATGGGGGAAGAAGTCAGTTGCTAAGGGTTATTATGTGGAGCGAATAGAAATGTGTTTTACAATTTGAAACACTCTGGGAATCAATGGTTTTTGTTGCTTTTGTGTATTTGTATTGAGAAAGAGATGGAAACCTTGCTGTTTTTGGTTTTACCTTGCTGAGTCTGTGCATTATATTGATTGTGTGTAAAAGAAAATCCTGTCAGAGTTTGTGAGATTCTTCAATCAACACATTTATTTGCAAGGTGTGTTATACATGTGTGAGGTTTATTTAAGAACATTTACATTATTCTAAAACTGTGTTGTTTAAAATGTTTGAAATATATTATTAAATGTAGAGATGTGCATTGGAGTTTGTTTCATTGTACTTAAATGTTGTTTAAAAAGAGTCTGTACCGTAATATGTTTATTGTTGTTATTAATTAGTTTTTTAAAAGTCAATACAAAGGTATAGTTGAATGATGCCACATCTGTTTAGATAGTTTGTCGAAGATGCAGCATAAATGTGTAGTTTTGAAGATGTTCATTTAAGGTGTAGTTTATTACGCTTCAATCTGTGTTGTCTCTACAAAGGTATCGTTGAATGATACTGCATAATTATAGATAGTTTCGTAAAGATGCAGCACAATCGTGGTGTTTTAAAGATGATCAATATAAGGTGTTAATAATTAGGTTTCTTTTATTAGTTTGTACAAAGGTAAAGTTAAATGATGCCACATATTTTAAGACTGAATGGTGAAATAAGGTGCTGTTAATTAGGCTTCTTTTTGTAGTCTGAACAAAGGTATAGTTGAATAATGCCATATCATTTTAGATAGAAAGGTGAAGATGTAGAATTAAAGTGAGGTTTTATAAATGCTCATAAAAGGTGTTTTTATTTGCCTTCTTTCGTCTGTTGAGAGGTATAGTTTAATGATGTCGCATATTTGTAGATAGAATGGTCAAGATGTAGCTCAAAGTAAACCACCACATATTACCCTTGCAGGCATGTTATACCTATCTACTTAACTAGATAATATGTAATGACTCATCTATGTGTTCAGAAACAGTTATATGTATGCTTAGTGAACTATTGAGAGGTGCCTGACCAATTAGAGGAGTGCAAAGATAGTGAGTAGGTGATTTTAAAACTACTTGAGTAATGATTGACTTATTCCATATTCTGTAATCACCTAGTTAGTATCCAAGGACTCATGAAATCACTCTGCCACTACCTAAACACGTATGGAATCACCCAGGCACTACCAATGCACTCTCCCAATCAGCCAAACACTCCCCATGTAGTCATCCAATAAACCAAGCACTTATAAATCCACCATGCACTCTCTTTGCAGTACTCTAATCATGAAGTCAGTACCCATGTACTCATGTAATGACCCAGGCATTAACACATGCACTGCTACAACCACCTGTGCACTACTCATGCAGTCCTCTAATCACCTATACACTGCTCAGTCGCATATTCAATTACCCAAGTAGTACCCATGCAGTCCAGCAATCAGCCTATCACTCCCCATGTACTCTTCCAATTACCCAGCAAGTACCATGTATTTATCCAATCACTCCGCCAATACCCAAGCACTTATAAATTCATCATGCACTCTCCTTGCATTACTCTTATCATCCAGTCAATGCCCATGTACTCATGCAATGACCCAGGCACTAACACATGCACTGATATAATCCCCTGTGAACTACCCATGCAGTCCTCTAACCACGTACACAGTACTCATTCGCTCCTTCAATTCCCCAGGTAGTACCCATGCAGTCCAGCAATCATCCTGTCACTCCTCAAATTATGCAGGCATTATCCATGTACTCAAACAAGCCCCTCTGTAGTCCCATAATATATAGTGTATAGTTAAATAATATTACATTTAATTCTCGTATGTTTTTCAGATATTCTTCATTATTATTAAGAAAAACTTAGCACGACAAAAAAACGGAATAGAGAAAACAAGAAAAGAAACAATACTATTTAAAGAAAAGACAACAGAAGGAATTAGATGAAGTACAACATGTGGGCAAAAAGAAAAAGTCTTGCGGTAAGAGAACAAAATAATTCATTAAAAGACTTTCAAGGACTAGGAAAGGTTTTGACAATGTAGCAAATAGAAAGAATACCTCTAGAACAAAGATGAATAAAATAAGAAAAGGACAAATTAATGGCAAATTACGTCATGATAAAACAATCTATGCTAAAAGAAGGATGAATCAATTTGATTAAATAAGGACACGTATGTTAAAAGTAGAGTACTACACAAATTATTGAACGATGGCAAGAAATATAAAAAAAGATCTGCTTTTTATAAAAAGAAAAAACAGATTGAAACTATAATAGAAAAGGCCTTTGAAATAAAAAGAAAATTGTTCATTTTAGATCTAAACCAAATATGAATGTTAAATAAACCAATGCATTATATGAAGGACAAAAGAAAAAGAAGAGACTAATTAACAGTTCTAACTTTTGTGATATTTTGTTGGGTGAATGGAAGCACACTTCAAGTTCAGAGCCTTTTTTTTAATGAAGAGAGCTATTTTCAAAGCAATACATTAGTTCACGCAGTTGATAACAATGGTTGTGCTTGTGAAGAACGGTTGTGCAATTGAAAAAGAAAAGATGGTTCCTAGAAATGTAGAAGAAGTGATAGCTGATGAAGTTCTAGGGAGACTTACTAAAGTCCCAGTGTATACTTGGGATTGTAGTAGTATTTGTACTCTACGACAGGAGTCTATTGATATTTTACGAAATTTCTCACAAACATATAGTAAAAAAGTGTTAAACAAAAGATTAAGATACTGCAAGGACTAGATCCTTGTAAAATGAGAAAAAATACTGGTTTGCAAGGTCATTCTCTGGCTTGTTTTTCTAGAAAAGAATGTAAAAGTATTTTTCATCATTTGAGAATTTTAGCAGTACATCAGTCTCAAATGCTGAAGTTAGTAAGAAGATTGTACTATGTAAAAAGTCCTGCCATAATTTTAAGTGACTTAAACAGTACTCTTTTACATGGGTCAGTATCAGATGTAAAACAAGTTTCTGATGAAATAGAGTTTTGTTAATTTGGTCCTGAAAAAGAGTGTAGAGAAAGTGAGAGTTTGATAGGTGTAGGTGCTGAAGAAGACGTGAAAGATAGTGGTACTGAAAAGTTTGAAAAAGAAATTACGAAGTGTAACCCCTCCAGTGCTCATGACGGAGTGGGTCCGTCATGAGCCACGGTGGGCATGTGCTCATGATGGAACCGCTCCATCATGGCACCTACCCATGGGCGAAGCGCTGGCGTTCCCCCCATGGGCAGCCCAACAACTTGCCACAAAGGGGGATGGCAGCGTAAGAGTTTCTGCTGCCACCCCGACCCCCCCATCGGCAATCCTGTGACGTTAGCGCCGACGTCATCAGGAAGCGCTGGACGCCTGGAAGCCATTTGCTTCCAGGCGTCCATGGATAGAGAGGTAGGTTTTCTCTGCTCCAGTGGGGCAGGGGGCATTTCTTATGGATTGAGGCATCAGGGGAGAGGAAAGAGTTTTTCCTCTCCCCAGATGTCTCAATGCAGGTCATTCCTGCTGCACGATCGCACACAGCATCACGATCATGCTGTAGGAATGCCCCACTAGGCACAAGGGATTCCTAATTTAGTGAAAGGATGTGACCCCTTGGGCAACGGTCACTTCCTTAGGAGGGCAAATATTTTTAAGACATTTCTGCCCCCCCTGAGGACAGATCGTCCGATTCTTTGGGCGTTTCTGGCCCCGGGGGGAGGGAGGGGGGGCAGAAACGCCCACTAGACCAAAGGAGGTTTTATAAATTAAATTGGAAGCGAACCCCTGGGCAAGGGTCCCTTCTAGGGAAATATTTTGTTTTAAATGTATTCTGCCGCATAAAACCCCGCTAGACACCAGGGTGTGTGTTGAAGTTAAAATGGAAGCAACCCCTTGGGCAAGGGTCGCTTCCTTATGGGGCAAAAATATTTTAAAGACATTTCTGCCCCCCTGGGGACAGTTCACCTACATATTTTGGCGTTTCTGACCCAGGGGGGGGCAGAAAAGCCCACTAGTGCCAGGGATTTAAAAACAAAAACAATTGAAGCTACCCCTTGGACAAGGGTCACTTCCAGGGGACATAATTTTTTTATGTGTATTCTGCCCCCACCTGGGGGCAGATCGGCCCATTTATTTGGCCTTTCGGCCTCCCTTGAAAAGCCCATCAGGGAATGATTTAAAATTGTAATGAAAGTGACCTTTTGGCAAGGGTCACTTCCAGGGGGCAGATTTGCTTTATGTGTGTATTCTGGGGGCCGATCGACCTGTGTTTTTGGCATTTTTGCCCCGGGGGTGGCAGAAAATCTACTAGGCACAAGGGATTTTGTTTTGTGTATAATGGAAGCGACATGCATGCTTCCAAGGGGGTACAATTAGGTTCATATTTTTTCTGCCCCTCCTGGGGACAGATCTGCCCCTTTTTTTGGCCTTTCTGCCGTAGGCGGGAGGGGGGGAGGCAGAAAACCCTACTAGGCAGCAGGGATTTATTTCTTTAGCAAGGGAGGCACAATTCTGTCTGCTGTTTTCTGCCCTTTCTGGGGGACAGATTGTCCTGGCAACCTCATCCGACCCTTGGGAAAGATCACCCCCCATTTTCCTCAGCCATATTTGAAGGCCCGTCTGGCAGATTGACCATTTGGGTAGTGACCTAGCGTGTTATAATGATAATTTTTTTATTTCTTGTGAATTGCAATTCTGATGCTTTATTTCTCCATTTTTGTTCTCGTTCAAGGCTTTTGCTCTTTAGACTGTTCCAGTTTGTGATTTCGTTACTGGTGGTTCTGCTGTTTGTGTAATTCCATGTCTTTGGTAAGAGATTTGTTTTGTACAATGTGAATATTTTTCATTTCTCTGCATGAATGTGTTTTTTGCAAATGGTGTAATATTAGCAGTATGTTTGGCTTCAGTTTTTTGAGTGTCACAAACTTTTTGCATTTGCGCTTCATGTGTATTTTGTTGTCTTGTGAGTAATTGGTTTTGGTCTTTTGTTTCTAATGGGATATCATTGGTTTTTGCTGTGTCTCTGCAGAGTAGGTGCTGTTGAGTTTAGCTGTCTCTTGCAAGTGAATTGTATAGTTTTTGAGTATATAATTGTCATAAAGGCACACATTTTTCTACTTACTTATTGTGCACATTGTTGGTTGTTGTGACTTGTTTGTGCAGTCTCCTTTCTTAGTAAGGATAATGGCTAGCCGCAGGATTACTGCTCAGCAGGTTGTTGGTATGCTTGTTGAGTCTACCTTTGACCATGGTTCAGAGACTGACTCAGCATCTGAGGCTGTGGAGGGAGCGGAAGATTCAGGCAGTGAGTTTTCTCTCCACATGGAATCATCGGATGATGAAGCTGCTCTCAGTGCGGATGGAGCTACTCTTAGTGCGGATGAAGTGCCTGTTTTAGAGGAGGACATTGAGGTGTGGATAGTGCAGCAAGATGCATCTGGACTGCAGCCTGGGGCTGCAAGGCTTCCAGTTGGAATTGATGACCTCTGGGTTGCCCCAGGCATGGTGCAGCCGGCATTGCCAGACTTTACTGGTGTTCCAGGGTGTAGAGTGAATTCAGAAAAAGTTTTGCCAATACATTTTTCAGTTGTTTATGGACGATGTGTTTTTGGCCGAGATTGTTGAGCAGACTAATTTGTATGCCCAACAGTTTTTTAGGGATAACAGTGCCAGCTTTAGGCCCCACTCTAGAGCTACCCAGTGGACCCTGACAAATCTGGACGATATGAAGAACATGTTGGGTTTAACTGTTTTGATGGGCTTGCTAAGGAAGCCATCAATGTCTTCATATTGGTCTACTAGTCCCTTGATGGCAACGGCTATATTTCCAGCAGTCATGAGTCGTGATAGGTATTTGCTTCTGCCTCGGATGCTGCAATTTGTCAATAATGGTTCAGTGTTGGAGTGAGATCATCCTGATTGTGACCGTCTTTTTAAGATTTGGCCTGTCGCTGATCACTTTGTTGATCAATTTTCTAAGATCCATGCTCCAGGAAAAGAAATAGCAGTGGATAAGTCTTTGGTCTTGTTCAAGGGTCGCTTGGTTTCTAGGCAATACATTCCTAGTAAGAGGTTACACTAGGGAATTAGGCTGTATATGCTGTGTGACAGTAGGACTGGATATGTCTCTTATTTCAGGATGTACACCGGTAAGAGGTCCAGGATTAACCCCAGGGTTGTCCGTCCACTTTTGGAGTGACTGAGAAAATCGGGTGGGAACTTGGTAGAGGACTTTTAACAAAGGTCACCATTTCTATGTAAATAAATTCTACACTGGTGTGAGGTTGTTCTGAGAATTGGCCAAAAGTGGACACTGTTGCTTGTGGCACAATCCGCTCTAACCGTAAAGGTTTCCCAAAAGAACTTGTTTGTCAAAAGCTTGTGCGGGGCAGTGCAATGCACTGTGAGGAACATTAAACTGTGAAGTTTTCAGACAGGAGAGATGTCCACATGCTGACTACCATCCATGATGAAAGCACTTCTCCTGTGACTTTTGGGGTCAGGTTGCTGAGGGCGCAAACCTGTGTACATTTTAGAGTATAATAGGCACATGGGTCTTGTTGATAGAGTAGATCGGAGGTTGGAACCTTACACTGCTCTTCATAAGGCTTATATTTGGTATAAGAAGTTGGCTAACCATCTCTTCCATTTAGAAACCTTAAATGCTTTTGTTGTAGTAAATGATTCTTGTCCTGAGTCGAAGATGACCTTAGCTAAGTTTCAGGAGTCTGTAATAGGCAGCCTTGTTGTAGTGGAACAGGCAAGTGTTCTGAGAGTTGGAATGGTGGAGGATGTGGCTAGATTGAAAGATCGCCACTTTCCTGATCATATTCCTCCCACACCCTCCAAAGTCTTTCCCAGTAGGAGATGTAGAGTCTGTTAGCGAAGAGGTATGCGGGAGGAGACTCGTATGTACTGCCCCGTGTGTCCTTCTAACCCTGTGCTGTGTGTGAATGCTTGTTTTAGGATGTACCACACGCTAAATAATTTTTGGGGAGCATCCATGAGTGGTGAAGTGAACTGCCTGGTCTCTATTGTTTTATATTTTTTGTACAGTTTCAAGGTTGGCATTTGTGCAATGTATTTAGTTTCAGATTTTGGGTTAGTAGATTTGTATCCATTTGCAATTTGTTTGTGTTTTCTGTTTTGTATAAAAAAATCCTAAATGTGATGGCGGTGTGTGTAGGCTGACACTTGGCTGGCGGTGTGCGTGCCCTTGCCCCACCCACACAAGTGAGGTATCATTTTACCCGGGACACTAAGGAGAATGCTGTGAGGTAGGAAATGTGTGCCGACACAGTGATTCCACAATGTGTTTTTTAGCTATATTTGAGTTTTGCAGGGCATTCTGGGTAGGAAAACGTTGGGAGATCCACGCAAGTCATACCTCATTCAACTCCCCACAGTGTCTAGTTTTCAGAAATGCTTGGGTTTGGTAGTTTCCCAACATCCCCACTGAGCACAGGGCCAAAACCCAGGTACCCCTCACCCAAAACCAGGTAGTTTTGTTATAGGTAATTTTGAAGTCTCCGCAGTATGATTTGGGTCGTTTCCTGTTGCAGCCACTATGTCTACCCACACAAGAGAGGTACCATTTTTTTTGGGAGACTTGGGGAACTCTGGGTGGGAGGAAATTTGTGGATCCATGCAAATTCCAGAACTTTACCACACAGAAATTTGAGACAAAATGTTTTTTTCAGCTAAATTTGAGGTTTCAAGGGGATTTTGGGTAGGAGAATGTTGGGGGACCCACGCAAGCCATACATCCCTGGACCCCACTACCTCGTGGAGAACAGCATCCTGGACCCGTTCCAGTCTGGGTTCCGAAGCAACCACAGCACCAAAACCGCCCTCATTACCGCCACCGATGGCATCAGGACACTGCTAGACAACGGAGAAACCGCAGCTCTCATTCTCTTGGACCTGTTTGCTGCCTTCGACACGGTCTGCCACCGCCTCCATGAAGCAGGGATCCAAGAGAAGGCCCTGAACTGGACCACCTCATTCCTCTCCAGCAGAACACAGAGCATCCACCTCCCCCCTGCCAGTCCAACGCCACCGAGATCATCTGCGGCGTACCCCAGGGCTCATCCCTTAGCCCCACACTGTTCAACATCTACATGGCACCGCTCGCCCACGTCCCCCGACTGCACGACCTCAACATCATCTCCAGTCCCGACGACATCCAGCTGATCCTCTCCCTCACCAAGGGCCCCCACACCGCCAAAACCAACCTCCATGAGGGGATGAAAGCCGTCACCGGGTGGATGAAGAACAGCATACTTAAGCTAAACTCTGACAAGACAGACGTCCTCGAACTCGGCCCACCCCCTCAGCCTGGGACAACTCCTGGTGGCCGACGGCACTGGAAACAGCTCCAACACCCACCGACCATGCACACAAACTGAGGTTCATCCTCGACTCCACTCTCTCCATGACAAAGCAGGTCAACGCTGTCTCATCCTCCTGTTTCAACACCCTCTGCATGCTCCGCAATATCTACAGGTGGATCCCTAACAAAACAAGAAGAACAGTGACCCAGGCCCTCTTCAGCAGCAGGCTGGACTACGGAAACGCCTCTACGCGGGAACCTCTGCCAAACTCCTGAAACAACTTCAACGCATTCAAAATGCCTCTGCATGCCTGATTCTCGACATCCCTTGCCGCAGCCACATCACACCACACCTGAGAGACCTACACTGGCTCCCCGTCAACAAGAGGATCACCTTCAAACTCCTCACCCATGCACACAAGGCACTCCACAACACCGGACCAGCATACCTCACAGACGACTCAGCTTCTACACCCCCAACCACCATCTCCGCCGACCTCGCCCTTGCCACCATCCCCCGCATCCGAAGAGCAACCTCCGGTGGCAGATCCTTCTCTCACCTTGCTGCCAAGACCTGGAACAGCCTCCCCATCCACCTTTGGCAGACCCAGGACCTACTGACCTTCTGAGGACTCCTCAAGACCTGGCTGTTCAAGCAGTAGCTGTAACCCCCTCCCCCCAGTGCCTTGAGACCCTCACGGGTGAGTATTGCGCTTTACAAATGTACTGATTGATTGATTGATGCAGTCCAGCAATCACAATGTCACTCCCCCTGCACTCCTCCAATCATCCAGCCAGTACTAGGTACTTATCCAATCAGTCCACCAATACCAAAGGACTTTTACATTCACCAGGCACTCTCTTTGCAGTACTCTAATCATCCAGTCAGTACCCATGTACTCATTCAATAACCCATGCACTGCTACAAACCCCTGTGCACTACCCATGCAGTCCTCTAACCACCTACACACTACTCATTCCCTCCTTCAATTGCCCAGGTAGTACTTATGAAGTTCAGCAATCACCCTGTCACTCCCCATGAACTCTTCCAATCACCCAACCAGTACTAGGTACTTATCCAATCACTTTATTGAAAATACAAATACATGATTTTTATAATTAGTTTGGATAATGTATTGCTCTAATATACATATTGCAATTATATACATATTGTTTTAAAACATTAAAAAATTATGGAAGTCACGCACCCAAAACAACCTCAGAAATATGTATGTGACGTTACGCGGGGCGGGACACCGTGCTCCTGTCGCATACCAAACGCGCATCCTTCACGACTTTAGCAATATGGCGGCTTAAATATGCTCACCCACCAAGACACTTACACAATCGATACGCAAGTCCACTTTTTTCTCAAAAAAATATTATGAATATATTTATATTTTAGAAAACAGAAAACATTACATAATTTGAATAACAACAACAAAAGTAAGAACAAATATTTTTGGGATAGTATAGTTACAAAATATCACTAACTAAACCTTTGAAATTTTCTGTAAAAACCATAGGTTTAAGGGAGGTTATACTTAGAAAGTAGCATTTAAAAAACCTTTGTAATTCACTGAAAACAACCACAGGTTTCAGTGACGTTATAGTTGGAAATTAGCATCTAAAAAACCTTTGAAATTCTCTGAAAAATCTACACGTTTCAGGGACATTGTAGTTAGAAATTAGCATTTAAAAAACCTTAGAAATTCACTGAATAAACCACAGGTTATAGTAAGTGGGACATTTCACTCGTACAAAACCAGTGAAATTCGGCCTTTAACGCTAGTTCAGCTAACTATAACTCGCGCACCCACAATGCACTGCTGATGACGTCACATATTACATCATTCATGACATGGTCAGCGACATCACTGATAACATCTCAAATGCAAGTTAATGCCTCAGCTGAGGTTGTTGGCAGTGATGTCGCTGTGAACCAACGTATCACATAGACTACATCCTCTTTTGTAGGTGATGTTGGGTCTGTGAGAATTTTCCAGTTTTTGGCGAGAATTTTCTGTATCTCTCTGGAATTGGCATTGTAAGTGAGTATCCTCCTGGTAGGATAGTCATCCTCCCTGGTGGTTGGGTCTATTGGGGTGTACTCAAGTGTCTTCATTCTGTCAGTGTCTTTGACTTTATTGATGGCCCTGTGCATGACCCATTTGGGGTGCCATCTTTCTATGAACCTGTTTATCATGGTGGCTTGCTCTGCCATGTAAGCAGTGGTAGAGCTGCAGTTCCACTTGACCCTTAAAAATGCCCTGTAAGGAATGGTCCATTTCAAGTTGTCGGGATGACTACTCATGGCATGCAGTAATGTGTTGCTGGCAGTGGCTTTTCTGAACATCTTGGTGTGTAGTTTGTTGGTGCATACTTCTACCCTGTTATGGAAAAATTCTACTCCAGTACTGCTGATGTTGCTAGTGACGGTAAGGTTGTAAGTGTTGGAGTTGTTTCTTGATGAAATCACTGGCTTCTACCTCAGTGTCCTTCCATATCAGGAACAGGTCATCTATGTACCTGAGCCAAAGTCTAACTTTGCTGAAATCTGCTGCTAAGGTGGGGTCCTGCCTGATGGTTTCTACCCATGCCCATAGGAACAGATTTACAAAACTAGGAGCAAAACAAGTCCCCATGGCAGTCCCGCGAGTTTGTTTGAATATACTAGCATTGAACATGAAAAAGTTGTTCATCAGACAATATCTGATCATGTCGATGATCATCTTGGTATGGTCAAGATGTCTTATCGGCATTCTGGAAAGATATTTGGCACATGCACTTATACCTTGCTCATGTTCAATGATGGTATATAGGGAGTTGATGTCCATAGTGATCAACAGGTATCCTGCTTGCTATTCCATGTCGTGGATTTTGTTGAAAAAATCCTTCGTGTCCCTGACATAGGAAGGCAAAGTGATCACTTGGTCCCTCAAAAAGTGGTCAACGTGTCCGGATAGCTGCTGTGGGACGATAGGATGGGGCTTCCCGGCAGGTTCATTAAGTTCTTATGTACTTTGGGTAGGAGATAAAGAACGGGCATTATGGGGTAGTCCTTTTTGAGGAACCAGTATTCCTCCCATTCTAGAAGTCCCTTGTCCCTCCAATCTGTTAGCATACCCCATATACCTATAATGCTGTCGCTGTACTCTGTTTTGTTGCTTCTGATGTGGGATTTGGGGTCATTCCGTTGACGCATCGTTTCGTCAATGCACATGTTTCTACTAGGGATGACTATATTGCCACCCTTGTCTTCAGGTCATATGACGATAGTATTGTCATAGGCAAGGTCTTTTACAGCATTCTTTTGGGCCATGGTGAGATTGTGAGTAACCCTTTTGAATTTGGTAAACCAGGTTTTTTACCTAAATTTAAGTCGCTGATACGTTACCATATCCTGTAAAGGGTCAATGTTGTCATGGTTTGTGTTAGGAAGAAAAGTCGATTTAGGTTTAAAACTCGTGGATGCTGCTTTGTCATATGTGATATTAAAATTACCGAGAAGATGGTAAACATTCTCATTCCCATTGTTAGTCATAACCTCAAGTTTCTGTAGGGTGACTAAAGTGTCTATGTTCTAATGAGAAGTTCATTACAAGTTGTATTCCCACTCCTATTGGTATTTTCAAGGGTGGTAGTTCGTTTCAGTTTGTGCCATTTCCTCTATTTTAGTTTCCTGCAGAAATTAAACATGTCCATGTGTGTGTCAACATAGTTGGCAGGTTCTGTAGGGCAGAACGACAGGCCTAAACACAGAGTTCTTTTCTCAAGGTCACTTAGAGGTCTGTCTGTAAGATTGATAATCGTGCAATTTACAATGTCGTCATCCAATATGTGTTGACTTTGGAGCAATTTGACGCATTTCCCACTTGATCCTTGTCGGTCTCTTTTCCTTCGCTTCTGCTTGAGTCTCTTTCTCCTCT
Source organism: Lissotriton helveticus (assembly GCF_964261635.1). NCBI lineage: Eukaryota > Metazoa > Chordata > Amphibia > Caudata > Salamandridae > Lissotriton > Lissotriton helveticus. The sequence goes on along the minus strand of NC_136061.1, from coordinate 1,450,307,038 downwards.
TTTGTTTGCACCTTGGCCCCTTGCATTCCTTCTCCCCATTTGGTTGGGGTTCTTATCTTCTGGTTTTAGTTTTGGGGTCAGTCTTGACGTTTTCCAGCCCCTGTGCAAGAGCCAGTACTATTCTAAAAAAGTCTTTGGTCTCACGGTGGCATCATTCCCTGAGGCAGAGCTGTCAGATTTTGTCTAAGCTGCTGACAGATCTGTGTCAATGTCACACGAGCTGCCTTGTTCTCCTTCTGGTGTCCTTTGTGTCGTTGGTGTGAAGGATGTGGCATCTTTGGTGGTATCATATAGATGGTCGTATTTCAGGTTGGATGTGAAGATTCTGCCTGGTTCATAGTCTGCGCAATTGCAGTGCAGCTTTCTGTATTTTCTGACATTTATATCGTCCTCATAGGTCATGAGTCTACGTTTCATGTCCTAGAGCATGGGTACTCACAAACTTTCTCTCGGGGGCCAAATTTACAGTGTGGTTTGTGGCCGAGGGCCGCACCGGTGGGGGCGGGGTCAGAGGGGGAGGGGGCGGGGCTAAAACAAAAAGAAAACTTGTGACCATGAGGTTGCACACAGGTCCCTGCAGCAGATGCCTTTATCCACTGAGCCACCAGACCCAGCATACATACATCTCTCTCTCCCTCCTGCCCTCCCTCTCCATCTCTCTCTCTCCCTCCTGTCCTGCCTCTCCCTCCTGCACTCCCTCCTGCCCTCTCTCTCCCTCCTGCCCTCCCTCTCCCTCCTGCCCTCCCTGTCCCTCCTGCCCTCTCTCTCCCTCCTGCCCTCTCTCTCCCTCCTGCCCTCCCTCTCCCTCCCTCTCCCTCCTGCCCTCCCTCTCCCTCCTGCCCTCCCTCTCCCGCCCTCCTGCTCTCTCTCTCTCTCCTTCTCTCTCTCCCTCCTGCCCTCCATCCTGCCCTCTCTCTCCCTCCTGCCCTCCCTCCTGCCCTATCTCTCCCTTCCTCTCCCTCCTGCCCTCCCTCTCCCTCCTGCCCTCCCTCTCCCTCTTGCCCTCTCTCTCCCTCCTGCCCTCTCTCTCCCTCCCTCTCCCTCCTGCCCTTCCTCTCCCTCCTGCCCTCCCTCTCCCGCCCTCCCTCCCTCCTGCCCTCTCTCTCCTCCTGCCCTCTCTCTCCCTCCTGCCCTCTCTCTCCTTCCCTCTCCCTCCCTCTCCCTCCTGCCCTCTCTCTCCCTCCTGCCCTCCCTCTCTCTCCCTCCTGCCCTCCCTCTCCCTCCTGCCCTCCATCTCCCTCCTGCCCTCCCTCTCCCTCCTGCCCTCCCTCTCCCTCCTGCCCTCTCTCTCCCTCCTGCCCTCCCTCTCCCTCCTGCCCTCCCTCTCCCGCCCTCCCTCCTGCCCTCTCTCTCCCTCCTGCCCTCCCTCCTGCCCTCCCTCTCCCTCCTACCCTCCCTCTCCCTCCTGCCCTCCCTCTCCCGCCCTCCCTCCCTCCTGTCCTCTCTCTCCCTCTTGCCCTCCCTCTCCCTCCTGCCCTCCCTCTCCCACCCTCCCTCCCCCCTGCCCTCTCTCTCCCTCTCTCTCCTCCTGCCCTCTCTCTCCCTCCTGCCCTCCCTCTCCCTCCTGCCCTCCATCTCCCTCCTGCCCTCTATCTCCCTCCTGCCCTCCCTCTCCCTCCTGCCCTCCCTCTCCCTCCTGTCCTCCCTCTCCCTCCTGCCCTCCCTCTCCCGCCCTCCCTCCCTCCTGCCCTCTCTCTCCCTCCTGCCCTCCCTCCTGCCCTCTCTCTCCCTCCTGCCCTCTCTCTCCCTCCCTCTCCCTCCTGCCCTCCCTCTCCCCTCCCTCCTGCCCTCTCTCTCCCTCTCTCTCCCCCTCCTGCCCTCCATCCTGCCCTCTCTCTCCCTCCTGCCCTCTCCCTCTCTCTCCCTCCTGCCCTCTCTCTCCATCCTGCCCTCCCTCTCTATCTCCCTCCTGCCCTCCCTCTCTCTCTCTCTCCTTCCTGCCCTCTCTCTCCCTCCTGCCCTCTCTCTCCCTCCTGTCCTCTCTCTCCCTCCTGTCCTCCCTCTCCTTCCTGCCCTCCCTCCTGCCCTCCCTCTCCCTCCTGCCCTCCCTCTCCCTCCTGCCCTCCCTCTCCCTCCTGTCCTCTCTCTCCCTCCTGCCCTCCCTCCTGCCCTCTCTCGCCCTCTCTCTCCCTCCTGTCCTCCCTCTCCCTCCTGCCCTCCCTCCTGCCCCCTCTCCCCCTCCTGCCCTCCCTCTCACTCCTGCCCTCTCTCTCCCTCCTGCCCTCCCTCTCCCTCCTGCCCTCCCTCTCCCTCCTGTCCTCTCTCTCCCTCCTGCCCTCCCTCCTGCCCTCTCTCGCCCTCCCTCTCCCTCCTACCCTCCCTCTCCCTCCTGCCCTCCCTCCTGCCCTCTCTCTCCCTCTCTCTCTCCCTCTGTCTCTCCCTCCTGCCCTCCATCCTGCCCTCTCTCTCCCTCCTGCCCTCCCTCTCCCACCCTCCCTCCCTCCTGCCCTCTCTCTCCCTCTCTCTCTCCCTCCTGCCCTCCCTCCTGCCCTCCCTCTCTCTCCCTCTCCCTCCTGCCCTCTCTCTCCCTCCTGTCCTCCCTCTCTCTCTCCTGCCCTCCATCCTGCCCTCTCTCTCTCTCCCTCCTGCCCTCCCTCCTGCCCTCCCTCCTGCCCTCCCTCTCCCTCCTGCCCTCCCTGTCCCTCCTGCCCTCCATCTCCCACCCTCCTGCCCTCCCTCTCTCCCTCCTGCCCTCCCTCTCCATCTCTCTTTCCATCCAGCTCTCCCTCTCCCTCCCCCTCTGTCATCTCACTGTGTGTGTCTGTCTGTGTCAGCCTTCAGCCCGGGCTGATACAGCTTCCTCAGCGCACACACAGAAAGATCCCTATCTGGCAAGAAGTTTCTCATGACTAAAATGCAGTTTGCGCGCGCCCTTCTGATAATTACAGGAGTGTCCACACGACTGTGAGTGAATGGACACCGCATCAGGGTGATTAAGAGGGGGTGGGGGGGGGGCAAAGAGACAGCCGTCCATCAGTCGCACCAAAGTACTTAGCAGGTCGTTAAAAGACCATTTACATATTATTGAGGCTTTGTTGTAGTGCCCTTGCATCTCCACTCTGACAAACATCTCGCCCGGCTCCACAGAGCAGAGGCGCTAAGGGGTGAAATACAACAAAGCCTCTGCTCTGTGGGGGCCGGGGGAGCGGTGATTATCAAGGTCTCCGAGCCCAGCACTGCTGCGGCGGTGTTTGCCAACACTAATAAATTATTTTTTTAAGCACAGGTACGATTGTCTCGAAGGTCCGCGGGCCGCCAAGGAAGGCTTGCCGGGCCGCATCCGGCCCGCGGGCCGTACTATGAGTACCCCTGTCCTAGAGGAACTTTTCAATGGTGTCTTGATCACTGTTAGTATTGAGTTCATCTCTGATACGTTTGATTTCTCCTCTAATTACTTCTCTATCTTGCCCTGCGTATTTGACCAGAATCTCAAGCATGGTTCTGGAACTTTTCACAGAATTTGCTGCCCAAAAGTCAAGCATCTGTGGATTTGGTGACTTGAATGATGGGGTGATGTAGATCCTCTGACCCCTGGGTACCATACTCCTGTCAAGGTAATCTTGGAGGGAGATGGCCTCCCACCATTTGGAGTTTTTTTCTCGCAAAGTTTCTCTAGTTTTCTTAGTTCATCAGTGATGGATGGTTCTGTGGTCCCTGTTCTGGTGGTGCTTTGCCCCTTTCCTGGAGCATGGGTGAACAGTGTCTCTGCTACCGCGCACCTCTTACTGTTGTCATCCATGTTGGTGATGACGTTACTTAGTCCATATCTCGCTGAAATGTGTCTCCCATCTGTGTACCCCTCTGTAAGATACAGAGTTCCCTCTGTGACCTGGAGTGCCCTGGTTGGGGCCCTGAAATGAATCTTCGTGTGGTCCTGCTGTAGATCAAGGATATTGGTTGCAAAAAGTAACTGCTGCCTTGACGTAGTAATGTTTGGTAAAGCGATATGCACTAGGTGGTGTGCACTAACAGAGGCATCAACTTGCAGGGATTCTTCCCATGCAGCCACTGCAAGGCCTGCCACAATAGCCAGATGAGTACCACAATCCCACCTCCTGCACCAATATCACCATAAATTAGTTCCTCACTTGTAGCTCCACTTTTGTTGTGTATATACTTGAATGTCCTTGTAACCTTAGGTATGTGGCAGTACTACACACATGGCTAAAAAGAGAGTATTAGAACACATGAGGGCCATCACCAACAAAGATATACACTACCCTATAGCCAGACACTTCGAGATACTTTGCCATCAAACAGGTCGCCTTGAATAACAGAGGAGGCAACAAAGTACTGCTTTTCAGAAAACGTGAATCCAGGCACATTATCAACTTAGGAACCAGGCACCCAGGTGGAGTGAATAAGGATGAAGAAATGCCCATACACTAACAGGATAACTAAGTCCAGTCTCTCATACTTTTTTTAACTAGGGTGTTTTAATGGGGACTTGACATAGTTTTAACTATTTCTGGGACCCTTCCCCCTGATTGTTACTGTTTGGTGACACTTATAACTCATTGAACATACCGTGTATATGTTGTTACAATTTTCAATCGGTTAGAGTCCTGTGTTAGCATGTGCTACTGACAGATGTTTTTCCCAATACCTTCCTGGTCTCTCACTGTATATATTTTCTCTCTTTTGTAGGTGGAAAGGAAGGAACCCGTTGGATAGTTCCTGTTCACTGTGTGGCTCCTTCCCCTTTTTTTCGTGATTGCATCCACTAGACGTCCAACTTTGTACAGATAAGCAACTCCTAATATATCTTCTTTTCACTTTTATGTTTCATTTTCTGTGTGTATGCACTGTGTTCAAAAATGGAGTTCCTGCTTCTTCTGCGTGGGGTACTTAGGTTCACTTTACTGGTAAATATCACTTCATTAGATATGTCTACTTACACACAGGTACTCAGGCTTGGCACTACTTCAGGAGTAGAACATTGGGCTTTTGGAACACAAAACCAGGACCAGGACCACTTAGGCACTATGCCGCCTTGCAATGTTGGATATCTACAATGTCAGGTCAAGTCCCACTGAGCATAACCTAGCGTCATATATATTACTTTTCACTAAAGCTTTTTAACCCCCCCCTTAAATGTGAACAGTGCCCAAGATTTGGCACTATGCCACCACACACTGCTCCACCCCCAAACGAAGTACATTCCCCACTGTGGACGCCAACACCTGGCACCTACTGCCTCCCACAACACGGTTTCAGGGACTATGCCGTTACTGACAGGTGCTGTTTTTGCCACAATGTACTTATAATACTTTAATACAACAAAAGAGCTGGGAGTGCTTATGTATTTCAGAAACAATTAGATATTTTAATCTTTTGAAAGAAACACTCATAAATCAATGGTCCAAAAATATAATCAGAAACATATATATAAGAAACATATGCACAGTCAAAATTCTTGATTTTCTTGATGTTCAGCAGCCGACGCGTTTCGTCCTAAAGACAGGACGTCATCAGGGCTGCAAATGCAAACACACAAATACAAATATATCAATACATATATACATTCTTGGTCCATTGTCACCTGTAAAAAGAACATAAACCTACATCTTATTCTGACTATTAAATACAGTACAGCTCATAGTGCCATTTGGTATTAACAAAAAATATAACTTTATACTGTTTAAAAAGCGAGCGGGCACTATTTACTACGAATTCTCACACAGATTCGAGTATACTATTGCTCATTTAAAGCCCACAGATTTTCTATTCACATCATGGGATGTAACCGTTGCAAACTGTTGCTTGATTGTACCATAAAGATTAATGACAAACGGCTCACCTCGTACTGTTATCATAAGACTCCTTATTATTGATATTGTCTCAGATTTGTGAATCTTAGTTCTAGGCCGTAGTGCTACAAGAGGTCAATATCTTCATCTATATACCGATGATAATCACAAGCTGGGGTGAGGCAGAAGAAAAGGAAGAATAATCAATTTAACAAATAAACGCTATACATCTACCTAGTAGTCATCTTCACTGTTACCCATTCACTCTGATCCTAACCTGGCCCAGTATGTCTTGATATCTATTTATATCTGTAAATATGCGTACCTGATGAATCCCTAGATCAATGCCTTTCTCAAATCGATTTATCCACTATTCATTAAATCGAGAGTCCTTTAAAAACTGTTCTGCCAGTGACATTAACCTGCAAGAGTCAAAATGTGCTTTAATATATTTGCTCAGTGAGCCCTATTAGAGGTTAAAAGGACACTGCCTTCAATTTTACTCACCACATTCCAATATACTGTGGCCCAAAAAGTAAATGACAATTATTCTACAGCATTCGTTATGCCACAATCCATTCTAAAAAATAAACACATAGAAAAGGCAGATTTAGTAACCCTCGCCCTTCTTTTCTTCTGATTTAACAAATCCCCCAAAGCTCTGCCTGTTCTTCCGCACTCACCGTTCGAAAAGTGACCTCCCGTTTCTCCTCACCGTCCGGGTACGATAAATCCCGAGGGTGCGGTGCCGTACACTTCCTACGTTTAAAAAGGGGACTCTAGCCAATCACAACAAGATAAAGTTTCGCGCGTCTTTTCATTGCGATCATCTGTGCTGCAGTTCACGTTTCCAATCAGGTCCGCTAGTCTAGATACGAAGTATTTCCGTGCATGCGCATTGCGCTTCATTGAGGCCTCCCTACTACTCCTATTATGTCCGGTTATCTCATGCTCTATATCCGGTCATGCGCAGATTCACAGCTACTTTTCAGCGTACGGGTTTACAATCAGGTCCGCCCCATGTCTGGCTGATGTTAGTTTTTCAGCTGTTCTATAAGTTTGTATTTCGCCCTTAGTATTACTAACCGGTTAGTATGCAAAATCTGGTAATGTACAACTCACGATTGTGTCGCGGTAAACATATTTACAATCAGCTCCGCCCAATGCGTTCCCTGTCACTATCTAAAAAATATAGATAACTTATTAAGTTTGTTCCAAATATTGATCATCATATCTTCCACAGACGTGTTAGAAATTTAATGGAAAAGTACCGTTTGTACTGTCAAACCACATCCGTGTTTGAAAATGATGAAAAGCGTTACTTTTACTACCAAACGTCAAATATGCGTTCTAATCGCCTGACCCGGGGCAAGATTCTATCAGATTCATCTAACACACACCCTTATAATTAGATTATTTTTGAATATTTTCGTTAATGTCTTTAGCCCTTAATACTGGCATTTTTAGGCCATTTACCAAATTTATGATGGCGTACTTGATCGCACTGGATCGCAAATGTCATGGCTATTAATGCCAAGTGATGGCAACGGAAAACAAGAGGTTCCTATGATAAGGACAAAAATATCCCTTAAGCAACAAAAACCAACAGATTGCATGGTCAACATCCCAAAATGTTTACAATGAATAATTGCAATACCTATAAGAAAACAGTTTCTAGACTTTATGTCATGGATTTACTACTCACTATGCCAAAAAATGGTGTAATTCAGAATCAATGTTTAAACCACACATCTTAGAACGACATTTGATTATCCAACGAGCTTCTGTTTGACGGATTCGTAATTCCCAATTTCCCCCTCTCGCATGTTGGGACACTTTTTCTATGCCATGAAATTTAAAATCTATATGGCCACAATGTTCCTTTTCCATGTGTGCGTAGAGTGGGGATCTTGTGTCTCGGTTCATAATAGCACGTCTGTGCTCCTGTATTCTCAACTTAAGGGGTCTTTTCGTGCTCCCTATATAAACTTTGTTGCATGCCATGAACAAAACAAAAACATTCAGATTCAATGGTACTAGACTATTCCATATCAATGAATTTATTAACTGTAATAGTGTAGGAATAGTTTATGCCATTATTTGCAGTTGCAACAAAGTTTATATAGGGAGCACGAAAAGACCCCTTAAGTTGAGAATACAGGAGCACAGACGTGCTATTATGAACCGAGACACAAGATCCCCACTCTACGCACACATGGAAAAGGAACATTGTGGCCATATAGATTTTAAATTTCATGGCATAGAAAAAGTGTCCCAACATGCGAGAGGGGGAAATTGGGAATTACGAATCCGTCAAACAGAAGCTCGTTGGATAATCAAATGTCGTTCTAAGATGTGTGGTTTAAACATTGATTCTGAATTACACCATTTTTTGGCATAGTGAGTAGTAAATCCATGACATAAAGTCTAGAAACTGTTTTCTTATAGGTATTGCAATTATTCATTGTAAACATTTTGGGATGTTGACCATGCAATCTGTTGGTTTTTGTTGCTTAAGGGATATTTTTGTCCTTATCATAGGAACCTCTTGTTTTCCGTTGCCATCACTTGGCATTAATAGCCATGACATTTGCGATCCAGTGCGATCAAGTACGCCATCATAAATTTGGTAAATGGCCTAAAAATGCCAGTATTAAGGGCTAAAGACATTAACGAAAATATTCAAAAATAATCTAATTATAAGGGTGTGTGTTAGATGAATCTGATAGAATCTTGCCCCGGGTCAGGCGATTAGAACGCATATTTGACGTTTGGTAGTAAAAGTAACGCTTTTCATCATTTTCAAACACGGATGTGGTTTGACAGTACAAACGGTACTTTTCCATTAAATTTCTAACACGTCTGTGGAAGATATGATGATCAATATTTGGAACAAACTTAATAAGTTATCTATATTTTTTAGATAGTGACAGGGAACGCATTGGGCGGAGCTGATTGTAAATATGTTTACCGCGACACAATCGTGAGTTGTACATTACCAGATTTTGCATACTAACCGGTTAGTAATACTAAGGGCGAAATACAAACTTATAGAACAGCTGAAAAACTAACATCAGCCAGACATGGGGCGGACCTGATTGTAAACCCGTACGCTGAAAAGTAGCTGTGAATCTGCGCATGACCGGATATAGAGCATGAGATAACCGGACATAATAGGAGTAGTAGGGAGGCCTCAATGAAGCGCAATGCGCATGCACGGAAATACTTCGTATCTAGACTAGCGGACCTGATTGGAAACGTGAACTGCAGCACAGATGATCGCAATGAAAAGACGCGCGAAACTTTATCTTGTTGTGATTGGCTAGAGTCCCCTTTTTAAACGTAGGAAGTGTACGGCACCGCACCCTCGGGATTTATCGTACCCGGACGGTGAGGAGAAACGGGAGGTCACTTTTCGAACGGTGAGTGCGGAAGAACAGGCAGAGCTTTGGGGGATTTGTTAAATCAGAAGAAAAGAAGGGCGAGGGTTACTAAATCTGCCTTTTCTATGTGTTTATTTTTTAGAATGGATTGTGGCATAACGAATGCTGTAGAATAATTGTCATTTACTTTTTGGGCCACAGTATATTGGAATGTGGTGAGTAAAATTGAAGGCAGTGTCCTTTTAACCTCTAATAGGGCTCACTGAGCAAATATATTAAAGCACATTTTGACTCTTGCAGGTTAATGTCACTGGCAGAACAGTTTTTAAAGGACTCTCGATTTAATGAATAGTGGATAAATCGATTTGAGAAAGGCATTGATCTAGGGATTCATCAGGTACGCATATTTACAGATATAAATAGATATCAAGACATACTGGGCCAGGTTAGGATCAGAGTGAATGGGTAACAGTGAAGATGACTACTAGGTAGATGTATAGCGTTTATTTGTTAAATTGATTATTCTTCCTTTTCTTCTGCCTCACCCCAGCTTGTGATTATCATCGGTATATAGATGAAGATATTGACCTCTTGTAGCACTACGGCCTAGAACTAAGATTCACAAATCTGAGACAATATCAATAATAAGGAGTCTTATGATAACAGTACGAGGTGAGCCGTTTGTCATTAATCTTTATGGTACAATCAAGCAACAGTTTGCAACGGTTACATCCCATGATGTGAATAGAAAATCTGTGGGCTTTAAATGAGCAATAGTATACTCGAATCTGTGTGAGAATTCGTAGTAAATAGTGCCCGCTCGCTTTTTAAACAGTATAAAGTTATATTTTTTGTTAATACCAAATGGCACTATGAGCTGTACTGTATTTAATAGTCAGAATAAGATGTAGGTTTATGTTCTTTTTACAGGTGACAATGGACCAAGAATGTATATATGTATTGATATATTTGTATTTGTGTGTTTGCATTTGCAGCCCTGATGACGTCCTGTCTTTAGGACGAAACGCGTCGGCTGCTGAACATCAAGAAAATCAAGAATTTTGACTGTGCATATGTTTCTTATATATATGTTTCTGATTATATTTTTGGACCATTGATTTATGAGTGTTTCTTTCAAAAGATTAAAATATCTAATTGTTTCTGAAATACATAAGCACTCCCAGCTCTTTTGTTGTATTTGTGTAGTCTTATCTGAGGTTAGGACGATGCCCCAGTAGTTGGTGGAGTGTGAATTATTGTGATTTTTAGTGTACTATCCCTAGTGCACCAGACTATACCCTACATCGTCCAACTGTCTTTTTTGTGGATACTTATAATACTTTACCTATCACAACCGATAGTCACTGCACAAGACCTCACAGGTCATAGATGGCCATCACTGTCAACACTATGAGATTGGACTCATTTGTCACTTTCCCAGATGTCCACCAGCATGGGGTTACTGTTCTCAGGGTTTTTATTGCTATGACAACGAGATCTAACAATTGGGACTATTGGACAGTGTTAGGATGACTGCCAGAATTTACTATGCAATTGTACGTTACAAGAGGGCCACCATTACAGTTTTACCATGTCAGGCTGTGTAAAGTCCTGTGTCTATTGCCATCTATATGTAATGGACAGTATCTTTCACTCTGTGTGTGATTAAGGCCGTTCCACGGTCGAAACAGGTGATGCGGGGTTTATGATGAAATAAATCCCCCTTGTGCAACTCCATCTGGATGTCACCTTTGTGCACGCTTCACTATATATATATATATATGAGGGGTTGCGTTCCATAGTCGAAGGGAGTAATACTCTCACTCCTTTTCACAACGAATTCAAGATCATACGGCAGTCGTGGCTCCGGGGAGGGAAAAACAAACCCCCGGAAGGAGGCGCAGACAAAACTCGCAGAGGCGGGGGAGGCAGGAAGAGGAAGGGGCAAAACCCCAGGCTGGGTCAATGGCAGGAAGAACATGAGCAGGCAATAAAGGCATCTAATTTAACAGTGGTTAACCTTACAGAGAGAACCCTTACTGATGTGGAACACAAGGTACTCACTATGGGATTAACATTCTGTCCCAGCAATCAATTGGAGTACACACAAGTACGCATAGACCTATTTAGTTTTGTGCGTAAACTGAAGCTCCACAAATATTTCAAAACAAGATCTCATTTGAAAGACATAAAAGGGAATACTGTGAGATTAACTGCGACCGATGTCCTAACTGGAAAAGACCTCACTGCAATCGAGTGTCTGGAAGAACTGTGGCTAGATATTGCCAGTGGAACATTACAAACAATTTCAGATTTATCAACAAGAGCAGTAAATGTTGGTGTGGAACAGGACAGAGAAGAGAGTCCATTCAAACCAAAGTCCCTGTTCAACCCACAGATGCCATCTGATTCTATTGACATTTTCTTCGATGCGATGATTAATGACCTCCTTAAGTTTAGAACAAGACCAAAACAGAGTACACATCAAGGGAATCTATCTAATATGGAGAAACAGGAGCTGCAACAACTTGTGCAAGATCAAACCATCATCATAAAACCCTCAGACAAGGGGGTTAATGTGATACTACAAACTAGGGAGGCATATTGTGAGGAAGCACTCCGACAATTAAACACGGACTGTTATCAAAAAGTCACAGCCAAAGAGTACCAAAACAGTATCAAGGTGTACGAAGATCTGATTGCCAAATGGTACAATAAGAACATGCTGGGACCAGATGAACATTTATTCCTACGAAGCTCAAACCCTGTTATACCCACCTTCTACCACATACCCAACCTACATAAGGAAAGTGAACATCCGCCGGGCAGGCCTATTGTTTCGTCCATGAATGGATTAACTGAACATTTATCTATGTTTGTCGATCACTTTCTGTTCTCATGGGTACTACAGTTGGATTCCTATATTAGGGATACGAAAGACTTTCTAAATCGAATTGTGAACATCAAGTGGGACCCAAGTTACCAACTTATGGTTCTGGACATTACGAGCCTTTATACATGCATAAAGCATGAGGATGGTATAACAGCGGCAATGTCCTTTTTGGAAAGATGACAACTGCGTTACTCAGCACATACCACAATGCTTATAGAGTATATTGAGTTTTGCCTGACCCATAACATTTTTCTATTTGGAGAACAGTATTACAAGCAGCTCACTGGCACGGCGATGGGCACCTGCTTTGCCCCCAGCTACGTGAACTTGTTCGTTGGCTGGTGGGAAGAGCGGGTGCCCAGAACCTACCAGTGTGAAACTGACTCAGGGCAGGTTATAGAGTAGTATCGGTACATTGATGATTTACTCATCATCTGTCAGGGGAGCATAGAGTCAGCAAATCGATACATCGATCTCCTCAACGACAATCTGGTTAATCTTAGATTCTCAGGCACAGTTAGTCCAGTGGCAGTGGACTACCTGGACCTGAGGATCTACGTTGAGGACAACACCTTACAAACCACTCTTTACCGCAAATCCACCACAGGTAATTCTATACTCTTTGCTAGCAGCAGCCATCCACCGAAACTTATCCAGAGCATTCCCTATGGGGAACTGCTTAGGTTAAGAAGAAATTGTTCGCAAGAGGATGAATTTGAGAAGACTGCTGCAGAAAGCATTGCAAGATTTAGAGTTAGGGGCTATGACTCATTGATCCTTGACACCACATTACACAGAGTGAGAGGCATACATAGAAACCAATTGCTGAGCGGCAGCAAGAAGGCGAAAACTGAGGAAGGAAAGTTCCGGATGGTAACTCCCTACTCAGCTGAGGCCAACCATCTCAAAAAAATGCTCCGAAAGAATTGGCCCATTCTCCTATCAGATACCATTATTGGTAAAGACATTCCACCACAACCTTTGGTAACTTTCAAAAAAGCGCGATCCCTGAGAGATATGTTGGTTAAAAGTCACCTAGAAAAATTGCCAGAAAGGGTAAGCACCCTAAAACAGATGATGGGCTTTTTTCCTTGCAGTAAATGCAAGGCCTGGGTGAACAGTAGGAGGGTGTTGACATATAAAATACCGGATGCAGGGATAACAAAGAAGATCAAGAAGTGTATTACCTGTACCACACCCTTCGTAGTGTATTGTCTGATGTGCCCATGCGGTCTCTGCTATATAGGGAGTACCGTCCACCCAGTTAAGACGCGGGTGCTAGAGCATATGCGGGCCATCGATAAAAATGACCAGGCATACCCGGTTGCACGCCACTTTGCTGAAAAATATGGCAGGGACCGCAACCAGTTACAATATTTTGGTCTTGACCATATAGTGCATAGTCTGAGGGGTGGCGACAGGCTGAGGAAGTTGCGTAGATTAGAATCGTGCTACATCAAACATCCGCAAGGTCTCAATTGTGGGGAGGAATTGACAGTCCATTTAGGTCATCTCCATCTGATGAACATTTCAGAGATGGAGATGGATATTTGGCTTTACATTCTGGTTTACATCTTGATTTACATTTTGTTCACATTATAATCATGAGTCAGGCTATCGATGTGTTTGAATATTTGGTATGATGAGCCTATTTTGTAGAATGGGTTAACTGTAGGTGTCTTGACCAGTATGAGTAACAAATGAATTGAGATAAACAGCAAAATATATAGAGAATGTTAATTGCAAGCTTTTTTGGCACATAATGAGATAAACTTTTCTGATAGATTAACAGCAATATGTTCACGCATCTAAAATGATCTATTATAGTCAATTATTACCGCTATCGGAAGTCTGATTGGGGTATAAAATGGAAGGATACTAGCCGATCCACGGCTCTATTAAGAAACTGACATCCACGTTGATGCATTAACAAACATTTACTCTATTATGTTTTATCTGTTTGTTCATTATGATTCGGATTTATTTAAATAATGAATCTAAAGGCATGACTAACACAAAAAGATGATGAATTGCTTTGCGTTTGGTTGGAATGTTAGGAAACACATATAAGGTGTAATCATTACAAAATGGCGCCCACATTAGTAGTGGAACGCGTGTCCTTCCTTGATTTTGATTGTTTAGATGAAAATAAAACATGGCGTTTTATGTCGGTGCCGGTGACATTGACAAATGGGTATACAAACACAATTTACCAACTACACACTTCTCTAGATCCTCCAATTTGAGGAAAAAACCAAGCGATACTCCTAGGTTAATTGGGTATATCTCATTCGTACCCTTTTATTTTATTATTTTATTATTTTGAGTTTTTTTCTTTTATTTCATGTATGAAAAGGACACTTAACGTTTTTGTTCATTTACAAACACAATACATTTCTACAACATAAATACACCATTTATATATACACAAATATATTTTGATATATACACAATCATTTTGAACAGTATATTTTACTGCTCGTACTTTTTTGAAAAGACAAGTTGCGCTCTGGACTCAAGGTTCAAATAAACAACAACCAAATGCAACAAAAATTTCAATAAACCATAAATCAATTCTTTGGTCTATTAGGCAAATTGATGTCTATTTCCTCTATGTGCCCAAACCCGATGTTTTCAATTGTCAGGTTCTCCTCAGGGCTCTGTCTTTAAAGTTTATCTGTTTTCCAGCTGTCGCCGGTCCGCAAGTATTATTTTGCACTCAACTGGGTTCCTTAATCTTGATTCCTTAAAGTGTCAGTTTGTTGTTCTTTTAATTTCCACTTTTTTTGGTCCTGTTTTTGAGAACAATACTTCTCCTTGTCGTTTTATTCACAGTCTGATATATTTTCGATCTCTCTCGTGTACTGCAACCACTTCATTTGTTGAATCCCCAGGCGGTTACTCTCATTCTCGGCCAAAGTACAATTTCTTGATTTGGCGGCGATCCGGTGACTGCTTAGTCAATCTGCAGTCACCGGATCGCCGCCAAATCAAGAGGGAGATCGAAAATATATCAGACTGTGAATAATAAGGTATCAAGATTAAGGAACCCAGTCGAGTGCAAAATAATACTTGCGGACCGGCGACAGCTGGAAAACAGATAAACTTTAAAGACAGAGCCCTGAGGAGAACCTGACAATTGAAAACATCGGGTTTGGGCACATAGAGGAAATAGACATCAAATTGCCTAATAGACCAAAGAATTGATTTATGGTTTATTGAAATTTTTGTTGCATTTGGTTGTTGTTTATTTGAACCTTGAGTCCAGAGCGCGACTTGTCTTTTCAAAAAAGTACGAGCAGTAAAATATACTGTTCAAAATGATTGTGTATATATCAAAATATATTTGTGTATATATAAATGGTGTATTTATGTTGCAGAAATGTATTGTGTTTGTAAATGAACGAAAACGTTAAGTGTCCTTTTAATACATGAAATAAAATAAAAAAACTCAAAATAATAAAATAAAAGGGTACAAATGAGATATACCCAATTAACCTAGGAGTATCACTTGGTTTTTTCCTCAAAGTGGAGGATCTAGAGAAGTGTGTAGTTGGTAAATTGTGTTTGTATACCCGTTACCTATGGTCCAACCAACTACATGTCCCAAGACATGACTCCCTGTTGGTGACATTGACAAAGGCACTTTTGCCGAAACGCGTCTGTTGCTGTAAAATAAATAACATTGCATTGAATTTGCCCTGGAGTGCGGTTTTCCTTCTGTACCTGAGTACGCCTAGGATATCGAGCTGAATATATATATGTGACCAAGAGCCCGTGAGCTCGAAACGCGTCTGTTTGTGCCCAAATAAATATCTGAATCGTACTTGGTTGGTCTGGCTTGTCGTCCTTTTGTTGGAAACAAGGAGGAATCTTTGGATATATATATATATTCACTGAAAAAACCATAGGTTATAGACCATATATAGTTAGGAATTAGCATTTAAAAAGCCTTTTTTTTACTCACACAAAACCATTGAAATTCCATATATAGTTAGTTGTACTAACTATATATCGCGCACCCGCAATCCACTGCTGATCATGTCACATATTACATCATTCATGACATGGTCAGTGACATCACTGATGACATCACTGATGACATCTCAAATGACATCACTGATGACATCACTGATGACAACATCCAGTGACTGTATGTTTCTGTAAAGTTAAAATATGTCTTACATATTGAAGAATGAGTGGATGTATAAGTGTCTGGATGAATGATTTAGTAGGTGCATGACTGACTGTATGAGTGAGTGATTAAATGTGTCTCACTGAGTGCATGGGTTAGTGACTAAACTGTCTTAATTTGTGCATCATTATGTCTGTTGTTCTGTAAACTGCTGCATGTGTTGATCAGTAGCTATATGAGTAACTATATGGGTTATTGATTGGTTGCCCAAGTATTTGTATGGGAGACTGAGTGTGTGTGTGGGTGGCTGGGAGGTGTATGACTCTGTGCATAGATGTGTGAGCAGTTGATTCACTAGATGTATGGGTTCAAAGGTGCATGTGGAAACAGCTGTATGGGCGGTTGACTGTGTGCATGAGTGTATTGGTGAGTGAATGGATATCTCAGTGCTACATGTCAAAGTAAGTACATATGTAAAACACAGTACATGTGAGAGTTGACATATATAAATAACTGTGCAAAAGAGCCAGTAAATGTGTGAGTGGCTGTATGGATCATTGTGAACTTGTATCAGGGATGGTATAAGAGAGTAAATATGTGTTAGTATATGTTTGAATAAGTAAGGTGTGTATAACTGTATAGTTGAGGAAATGGAGGTGTGATTGATTCTTTGCATGACTGACTAGGTGTGTGAGTAACTCCATGGATGAGTGACAGTCTGTGAGTGTCTGTTTGCACTGAGTGTATCTAAGGTTATATTAGAGTCTGAAGAGGTTCATCGTATTATCACATGAATGATGTCATCAGTGATGTGATCAGTAATGTCAAATGAGATGTCATCAGTGATGTCATCAGTGATGTCATTTGAGATGTCATCAGTGATGTCATCAGTGATGTCATCAGTGATGTCATTTGAGATGTCATCAGTGATGTCATCAGTGATGTCTTTTGAGATGTGATCAGTGATGTCATCAGTGATGTCATCGGTGATGTCATTTGAGATGTCATCAATGATGTCATCAGTGATGTCATCAGAGATATCATCAATGATGTCATTTGAGATGTCATCAGTGATGTCATTTGAGATGTCATCAGTGATGTCATCAGTGATGTCACTGACCATGTCATGAATGATGTAATATGTGACATGATCAGCAGTGGATTGCGGGTGCGCGATATATAGTTAGTACAACTAACTATATATGGAATTTCAATGGTTTTGTGTGAGTAAAAAAAAGGCTTTTTAAATGCTAATTCCTAACTATATATGGTCTATAACCTATGGTTTTTTCAGTGAATTTTCAAGGTTTTGTAAATGCTAATTCCTAACTATATATGGTCTATAACCTATGGTTTTTTCAGTGAATTTCATTGGTTTTTTAAAAGCTAATATCTATAGCTGTAAAATGTATTCTTCTTTAAATCAAAAAATATATTATGTATGTTTATTAATAATGTTTTTATTATTATTTTTTTTTGTTCACTCTCGGTTCGCGAACCGGGAAGCTTCCCGTTAGCTCAATTTGTTGCCGCGACCCGGTCCGCGAACCAGTAAACGTTCCGTTTGCGCAACTGCCGCGTTAGAAATCAACATCGTGACGCGTCGCGGAAGCGCGACGTATCACGTTGTCGCGTAATGCGTCTTATGACGCGCCGCGTTAGCGCACCCGGAAGTGCTCCGGTACGCGAACTGAGACGCGAAGCGCAGCTCCCCGGAAGCGATCCGGGGCGCGTCGCGAAAGCGCGACGTATCGCGTTGCCGCGTAATGCGTCTTATGACGCGCCGCGTTAGCGCACCCGGAAGTGCTCCGGAGCGCGAACCGAGGCGCGAAGCGCAGCTCCCCGGAAGCGATCCGGGGCGCGTTCCGCAGCGCGTAACATAAGCGTAACAGGTCATGTGACTTGTTAATAAAACTTTATATTGGTTCATTTCACTTTTGGTTTCCTAATGATGTAAGGCTAGGTCATGTGACCTAAAAATAACACTTTTCATTGGTTTAGACCTATTTTTTTTTCCAAAATGATGAAAACCCCTCCTTCTTTCCTCACTCTGACTTTCATCTTTGTGAGAGGAAGACCCTTTGTGATCACTGAGCAATGGCTTCATTAGTAGCTTCAGCTGGTGCACCCCCACCACCACCACCACCTCCTCATAGGAAGAGAGGACCACCTCTACAGTTCATTACCAACACAGAGGAGGAAGAGGATGAAGAAGAGGAAGAGGAGATACAGGGAACACAGTTTTTACAAGAGGAGCCCCGGGTATCTCATCATAAAACTAGTTTCATTTGGCAGTTTTTTTCTTTTCCTGAAGGACAGAAAAAAGTTAATGCTCGATATGTGACGTGCCTGATATGTAAAGAGGACTTATCTAGAGGCACAGAAAAGAAGTATAGTTACGGCAACTATACTATGCACCGTCACATGGTGAGGTGGCATCCACTAAATTACAGCCGGGCAGAGATGCGTGACCTTCAGGATAACCCACCAACTCCTGTGGCCAGGACATCGGCACAGATATCTCTGTTGGGGCCAGAGGCACGGGAAACAGTGCCAAACATTCAGGAAAACTTTGTCCACATAAAGATGGTCTGTTTATATTGCGGTACATTACTCTCATGTGGCAATATGAGCATTAACTTAATAAACAGAGCATTTGAAAACCACAAGTGCTCTAAACGCCCCAGAAAATAAAAAAAATGTTTGCTCCTGTTGAGCCCTTTCCAATGCCTGTTTTTTGTTGTTTCCCCTCCAAAAAAAACAAAAAAAACATAAAACTGTTCAAAAAATACAAAAAACCCAAAAAATATTAAGAAAAATAAAAAAAAATATAAAACAACAAAAACATTTTTAAAAAAAGTTCTTTTCAGAACTACCTCCCCTTTATAAAAAAATTGCTAGAATGTTTAGCACTCTGCAAGCTCTATTTCTTTTGGTTCGCTTCCCGGTTCGCTCGCCGGTACGCGAACCGGGAGCGAACCAAAAAAAAAAAAAAAAAAAAAAGAAGAGTAAGTATAAGGGAAGTAAACAGAGAGTAATGTTAAAAGAAAGACAGCTATAGGGACTAAACCAGAGATACTGTTTAATAGATTTATTTACTGAAGAAAAGAGGGAAGAGGATATAATTCTGAAAAACAAAATAGATAAGGAAGTGAAAGAAAAAAAGGAGAGTAGAAGAATAACAAAGAAGAGTTTGTTAGAGAATGTGAGTGAATGTTCAAAATAAGATTAAAACATGTGGAATAACAGAGAGAAAAAACAGAAAGCAGAAAAGAAGAAGTAACAGAAAAAGAATAATTGAAACAGCAAAGAAATGTAAATAACATAGGGGCATATTATCAACATAGGCGATAAAGGTTTTGCAGCTTTTATCGGCAGAAATGTGTCGCTAAAGCCGCTTTTGCGGCAGAAAACTGCCGCTAAAACCGCTTTTGCAGCAGTTTTCTGCCGATAAAAACAGCAATAATTTTATTGGCTGTGTTCATAATATGCCCCTTAGTGTGCTTCAACTACACAGAGAAAGCATAATGAACAAGTAGTGAAAGAGTGATCAGTCAAAGACACTAAGAGTAATAGAGACGGAGTGAGTGAACAAGAGTGAGGAACTATGAGAAGAGAGGGACTGAGAAAAGGAGTGGAAGGAGTAGAGTAAGTAAGTAATAGAGAAAGGAATGAGGGAAGTAGCAAAGGCAGGAAAGTGAGGGTTAAAGAAATGAAGCAGTGGAACTAATAGTAGTTAAATGTGATAGAAATGTAATGAAAAGAGTACAAAACATTTACCTTATAATTGTCGTTAACTTAGTCATGTGTTATTTTTATACTTTCAATTTGTGAAAGAGAGAACAAACATTTGAAAAATATTAAAACATGTATTTAAAAATTTGAAAAGACAAGGGAAAAGATTGAAGGACAAACAGTTTTTCAACAACTTTGACACTTATAGAAGCTTCTGCTTCTCCAGGCCCCCTACACAGTCCTAAAGATATACATTTTAAACTAACAGTATCTTGATGCAGATGAAGTGAGGCCTATCTTGGAACATGGTGCATCTTTTGCACTGCTGTTGTCTCACAAAAGTGATGCAATGGCAGCGCAAAAGAGGTGCACAATCATCATAAAACTGTTCCTAACATTTTAAATGATTGTTTCAGGATGGCAATAAGGTGTGTCCTATCCAGACGTTTGTTTCAGGTGAGGCCTACTCAGGGTTGCAGATCAAATTTAGCCTTGTTGAAGAGTACAGAGGAGATAATATATGTGAAGGCCTACCAATGAAGTAAGTCATGTCCACTTCACTCTTGAACAAAGGCCAGACCTCTTCTATGTTTGTGGACAGACCTAAACCTCATCTGCACAATGTCATTCGTAAACTTAGGAAACACAGGTGATGTAATTGAAAAATGTGGAGTTTCTTTTCCTCATTTCACAATCACATCACCTGTGTTTCCTTTGCTTAGGTATCTCATTGTGCAGATGTAGTCCAGCATATGAAAGAGTACGCACTGCATGCAACAACTTTGACACTTACTGAAGCCTCAGCTTCTCCATACCTCCTACACAGTCCTAATTATATACATTTTAAACTGACGGTATCTTGCTGGAAAAGAACTGAGGCGTATCTTACAACATGGTGCATCTTTTACACAAAAGTGACGGAACAGCGGCGTAAAAGAGGCACACAGCCTTCATAAAACTGCCCTTAACATTTTAAATGATTGTTTCTAGATGCTGATAAGGTGTAACCTATCCACAGATTTGTTTCAGGTAAGTCCAACTCAGGGTTGCAGATGAAATTTAGACTTGTTGAAGAGTATAGAGGACATAATGCATGTGCAGGCCTACTAATGAAGTGAGTCATGCCCACTGCACTCTTGAACAAATGTCAGACCTCCTCTGTCTCCTGGAACAGGCCTAAACCTCATCTACACAATGTGATGTGTAATGTTAGGAAACACAGGTAATATAATAGAAAAACGTGCAATTTTTTTTGCTCATTCCACAATCACATCACCTGTGTTTCCTTTGCTTAGGTATCTCATTGTGGAAATGTAGTCTATCATATGAAAGACTACGTAAAATGTGAGCACTGTATGCAACAACTTTGACACTTACAGAAGCCTCACCTTCTCCATGCCTCCTACACAGTTCTAAATGTACATCATAAATACAAACAGTACAGAATTAATTATACATGTTAAATGGTTTATTTTTTCTGTTCTCAGAATGTATCAAATTTCACTAAAAACAGTGACTTGAAGGTATTCATCATATAATAGTGGGGAAAAAAAAACACAATCAAAATGATTGTGTTTAAAAAACCCATATAACATAACCAATCAGAAATCAGAACTCCTCAAAAGTAACTTACTTTCCATGACGTCGAAGGATGTCCTATGAACAGCTTACACTCGGTTGTGCTGTTTTTATTTTCAGCCCGCCACTTTCTGAAACAAAACCTCCATTGTTTTGAGAAATATGTTACATACAATAAATGACTTCTCGCTCTCTACCACACGTTTCCACAAGGCCAAATCATGTAAGAGCCATTTATAACTCTTGGAATTCTTGTAAGCAAATCCCGTCATTTTCTATTTCCGCAACTTTCAGAAAGAAAACGTTCAAGATCACTTTCACAATCCTAGACTAGTAATATCTTACCCTTCTTGCTCAGTCATGTTCTACATTTCCTATGACACTGATACTGCTTACTATGAAGCAGACTTACACTACCTCTATGACTACTACAATTATTTAATTCTCTACATCACTTTTAATCACAAAGCAATATAAAACAGTAGATAAAATTATATCAACCCCTAGAATCATTATACGCCAGTTACCTACCCTAAATTCTCTTTTCTGAAAACAGAAAGTAACAATATTTTTAAGTAAAAAGGCAACATTGTATCGTAGTCAAATGGCAATAATTTCCGAAACAGCAAATTTTTTTACATTTTATATAAGCTGTGTAATAAGCGGATCTTGTCAAATGTCCATCATGCCATATAATAGCTGCAGTTACAAATGTTCTTCCTAAAATCAACGACTGTGTAGCCACAACATTTGTAATTAAAGTTGAAGACTTACTTTCATCAGGTTTATATACTTGGATTTTTAAAATGACATTATAATCAAAAGTTTGGACCAATAATCTAGACAGCATTGCAGACTTACATTCCCTCTACTCCATGTTTTGATTCGCAGCTTGAATTAGCTTATAAAAAAGAAACAGTTTTTCTGAACTCATTCAAAGTGCAGTTATTTTTCCATGACGTCAAGTGTTATGGTAAGAAGACCGTTTGCTTTGGGAAATACTCTGTTGTCCCTCAACTAATCTGTGCCCACCACTTTCTGTAAGAAAATCTTCTTTTTTTCCAGGAACTATTTAATACTCAAAAATAACTTATGTCTCTGTACTACACTTATCCTCAAGGCCAAATCGTGTAGGAGCCATTAGAACCTCTTGAAATTCCTCAGAGCACATCCCGAGATTCTTTCCCTAAAATTTTGGTTTTAAAAACACCAGGTAAGAATTTTTAAGGTCATACAGCAATTTTTTTTTTTAAAGTTAAAACAGAATCGTTGCAGAATGACCAGCCGTTTCTAGACTTTAAATAAGCTGTGTAATGTCCTGATGTTATTGAAGGACCGTCATGATATATAATTGCTGCAGTTACAAAAGTCCTTCCTGATATTGACAACTGTGAAGCCACAAAATTTTTAATTAAAGTTGTCAATTTTGTTCCATCAGGCCTACATCGTTGGAACATTAAAATGACATACTGGCCATATGTTCGTATAAATAATGTTGACATCATTTCAGATTTACATTGGCTACACTCCATGTTGTGATCAGCTGCTTTTACTAGCTTATTAAAGGACACTGATTTACTGTCTGGCAAAGTTAAATATATAAATCTTTCTGAGTCTACACTAGTAGTACTTGATACCCTACAGTTCTCGCAGTCATGCTGCCATTGATAAGAAAGCCTAAACAGGTGATCTACATCTACACCTTCAGCATGCAATACATCAAGCATATACATTAAAAACTCCTGACAATCTTGCTGAATATTTTGAGAGAATTGTGTTTGACCTGAACATCGGTCTAACAGATTTCGAATTTCAGACACACTTTCTATTTTTGTTCTATCAGTGCTACATTTCTCTAACACAGAATTTAACAAACTGCAAAATCTGTGATCCGAATTGACCACAATCTCTTCTTTTACATTTTCTAGAGAAAACAAAACATTAACCACTACATTAGCATAGCAGTTGACACCAGAACTGTTTTCAAATTGAAAACCAACAACATCTTCAACAGAATCCTTTTTCTTTCTGCTTATAATTTCAGGTTCATCAACTTTTCGTCTTTTTGCTACAACCTCCCTAGTATTGGTCACATTTCTTCATTTCCGGCCTACCACACGTTTCTCAAACAAAGGATATTGAGGCAAATGTGGCGCATACTCTCTTCTTAACCTATTGTATTCCTTAACACAATCTAGATCCGCACAAATGTTTGTGACATCACACTCAATCAAGTACAATCCTGATAAAGTTCTAACTCGTGACAATGCCACATATGCCATACCCTCCTTGAACACAGAACTGCCAATATTCACCAATGCACTGTCTACACTTAAACCTTGTGATTTATGGATTGTCACCGCATATGCCAAGCAAACAGGAAACTGCTTACGGCGAACATATAAGTCTTTTACAAGCAAAAATCTAGCAGAGCAACGACCAATTAGCTGTACTTCCTCAATGCCATCAAATTTAATTTTTAAAAATTCAATTCCATCTCTATTTCTGTATTTCACAAAATCAACAACATTACCCATTGATCCATTTACCAGACCTCTTTCAACATGTAAATTCCTTCTTAAAATTATACGGCAATTTAAGCACACATTCAGAGTCTTTTCGAAACCTGCAGTTTTAGATATAGTCTTCTCTAATGAATCCAATTTTGTTTTCAAATTCTCAGACAAAATAATTGTTGATCCCATATGCTCTACTCTGTCAATAGCTTCCAGTTTCACAATCTCTTGGTTTTCTAAATGCAACATTTTGTTGTTGAAGATGGCACATTCTGCAAGAGTTGGCATCAAACATATTCCAGATTTCTTCTCAGTAATTTTCTGAAAAATATTCTCAGGCACAACGTCTTGTTCTGGATATAAATTTGACAGTAATCGTGCATGTAAAGCTTCTTTCCCATGCTCGGTCACTTTTCCAATTCTAACATCTTGTAGAATATTCTTGTAAACTTCATCCTTCGCCTGACGCATATTTTCATGCAGTTCAGCATAATTGAAGTTTAACCATATATTGACGTTGCCAATGCTCCCTAGGCACTTCCTGGTATCTTCATGCGTGAGCATTTTGTACACAGGTTGTCCTTTCACTGGTGTCAGCTGCAGAAGATCTCCGAAAACAATGATGTGTTTGCCACCAAATAACACATCATACTCTGTTTTAAGAACTTCTTGCATTCTCAAATGCACAAAGGCAAGCATGACATTGGAAACCATGCTTACTTCGTCAATGATAAGAAGTTTCATTTTCCTCAAGACTCTTGAAACTTCACAACAAGCATCTCCAGATAACTTGTGGTATTGTAATTTGTTATCATGCTCCACTGGCAGCATCAGTAGACGATGCAAAGTAATACCTTTAATGTTATGTGCTGCCAGTCCAGTTGGAGCGGTGACAACACAAGACAGCGATGACTCAGTCCTTTCCTTCAAATAACATGAAATTGCTTTAATGAGGAAACTCTTTCCAGTTCCCGCTTCTCCACTCACGTACAGTCGGACAGGCTTCAACGACGTACATGAGCACTCTTTCTTCTCATGACTTAATCCATGATCAATTTGCTTGGTAACTTCGTCATATATTTTCCTCTGCTCAACGTTGAGTTGTCTTTCCAAGTCTTCTAAGTTAACCGCATCCTCCTGAGCATGTGCCATGGCTCTTTCCACTTCATTCATGGCAGTGGCAGCTTCATTTTCGATAACAGGTCCTCCTAGTGGATCCTGACTCAATGAAACAGAACTCTGACTGTCCTGAGAACTGTCTCTGGCAATCTCGGCTGCAATCGTTGCTTCCTGCTCGATTTCCGCATTCAACATTTCTATATATTTGGGAAAAGCAGGACATTCTATGGTCTCCTTGGCGGCAGTGAAAGAGTCTTCGTAACAGAGGAAATCTCCAAGCAGTTCCTCTTCTGCACGCCAAGGCTTGAAAAGTTGCAAAAGTGCTAAATAGAAAAACTCCTTTTTTTCCGGAGATTCGCCACTCAATTTTCGATGGTTTACCAAGTGGCATTTTCTTTGCTTGACCAGACATCCCTCACTTCCAATTACAGCATACACTCCTTTATCAATATCTTCTTTGATGTTCCTCTTGAATATGTAATTTTGTAGAACCTCATACAGACAAACATTCTCAAGTTGACTGCTTCGATTTGGATAATATGTATCCAACATGTTGGTCTTCAAAATGTCAGTACTGTTTGGCTCCTTTTCTGCCAAATACTCAATTTCCCGCACAGGTTTCAGAACTCGATTACGCGTTGCAGCAAGACCAAGACTCGCCCAAACGATACTCCTAGATTTGGCATAGAGACTTGCTGAAGACAACCGGTCAGAACATTCGTAAGCTCCGATTTCTCGATGCGACAACATCTTCAGACTGAAACTGTACAACTTCTTACTGAGGCTCTTTTCATGGGAAATGTCCTCCCACATATCCTTCAATTCTGCCTTTTCTTTTTTGGTGATGTAAGATGTCACATACCGAGCCACAGCCATACAGTTATCAGCCACAAACTGTATATCCATGTTAGCATTCCACATGGACAAAATCACTGGGTTGTAGTCGTTGATGTACTTGGACTCTTCATTCCTCTTCAAATTGTATGTGTTTTTAGGTGATTTCTTCATCACATTATGTCGCAGCGAAGACATCAAACTGTTCACTCTTCCTTTAGAAATCACCGGTCGTGGAAAGGCGAAACGACATTTGGTGTAGAACTTGTCCTTGTTTCTGAATTTACGACGACAGTACTTTCCGCAACGATGGCTTTGGAAGCGTAGAACTTGTTCTCTTAGGCTTTTGTCCTCCTTTGCGTTTGGAACAGCACATGTAGAATACTGTTCTATGAAACTCATCACTAAGTCTTCTGGATCTGTTCCAAATTTAGGTGCATCCTTGATCCACAGCAGCATATGTATATGAGGAGCACCTCTTGCTTGGTACTCCTTTCTCCAGAAGAAATCCAACACCTCTCCAAGAGGTGGATTCTTCTTATTCATGATGAAAGACATCATAGCTTCAAATCTATGATTAAAGTACCTGCATACATTCACTGGATCCAAAGAGCACAGTTCTCCGGGTGTCTTGAATTCGATGTTTTCGATGTTTCCATTTGCCTCTCGTAGAAATTCAAGTAAGTCTTCCCAGCCATACTCGGCACAGCTCAGAGTGAGGAACCATGCGGGAGTTCCTAAGTTCCTCAGCATACATTTTAAATCACCATGACGACGGTACCAGTACTCATTAGTACCACGCTGACACGCCATGAGATTAATCAGGTGACAATCCAAAATACTGTCTTGGACATTGACTTTATCCATAAAGTCACTTGCCGAGATGTTTTGCATCTGTATACCACTTTTCAAGATGTGGTTCACTGCATATGACAGTCCAGACAGATCGCTTTCAAACAGGAGATGAAATAAATAGGGAATGCATTGTCGAAACCTAGCATCTTCTGCATACAATCGTAAAGTCCGGTATTCAGAAGCAGGAATTTGATGAGGTCGCTCATCATATCTTCCTCCTTGACCTGTTGGAAATAGCTGTGGGAAACACCGAGCTTCCAAACTTTCCTCCCAGACACTAATGGGACTCCCTTTGGCCTGTTTCATTTGAAACAACTCAATAGCATTCCCCATGACTTCCTTGGAATGCAAAGGATGAACACTATAATGTTCATATATTTCTTCACTTTTAGAGGGTTCTACTTTCTCAATTTGACCAGCACACAAATCGCTATCCTCTTCCTCACTTACTTCCTCTTCTGCAACATATACATTCTTATAGTACTTATTATTTTTTTTCAAATACAATGTTGCCTTTTTCACTTTCCTAACATCTACTAAATCTTGCCATATTTTCTTATTCTTTGTCGGAACCCCATTAACTAAGATAACCAGAGGTTCCTCTTCCACTTTTTCTACTCCAATTGTGTTAATGTTTTTCTTCAAATCTAGAGGCAAATAAACAACTCTTCCCTTTAATCCTCTCTGTAAATCTGATGGAGGCAATTTCCCTGTCTTTGGCTCCATTCCTACAATAGCCTGAAAGGGATGGATACTTTGAATCAAAATAGATTCATAAGTATTTAAATCCTTCAATTCAGAAGGAATCTCAACCAATTCCAGATTATTATGAACCGCTCTAGCAGGCATCTGGTTTTGATTTAATTTATTACAACAATAAGTACACACACGTTGATCCGATCCCAAATCAAAACAATTTTCTACCATCAAGTATGTTGCGAAATCCTTCCATTCACTATTATTTTCCCTTTCACTTTTTGCATATAAATCCACTAACTTAGTCTGATTCTTATAATAAGTGCGTCGACAACACACACAATTGAAATTAGGCCTCTCACTTGATTTCACCTGAAACGTGGCAATTTCCTTCTGAAAATTATCTGTACTGGAAACCTGTACACTATCTTCCACATTACCCTCTTCTTCTGGGTCAATTTCAACATTCTCCTCTTTACTTCCAAAGTAACAAAACTCAATTTCTTCACACATATTCTTCACATCTATTTCAGAACCATGCAAAAGAGCAGCGCATAATTGTTTAAGCATAACTGCTGGACTCTTAGCATAATACAACATTCTAACTAATTTCCTCACTTTATTATGATGCACTGCTAGCATCCTGAAATGATGAAAAACACTCTGGCATACTCTCCTGGAAAGACAAGCCAGTGAATGACCATGCAAACCTGTCACTTCTCTCACTCTGCAAGGATCTAATTCTAGCAACAACTTCATTTTCTGCTTCAAACTTTTCTTATTAAATGTCCGTACAAAATCACAAAGCAAATTGATGGAATCCTGTCGCACACTGCAAATACTACTACACTTCCAGGTGTACACAGGTCCCTTAGGACGTCTTCCTAAAACCTCATTACCTAACATCTCTTCTGCCTCTGTTGTCACAAGTTTTTCTTTTTCAACTGGACAACCATCTTTCACCTCATAAGCTCGACCGCTGGTGTCAACTGCATGCACCAAATCATTATCCTGGAAATAACTCTCCTCATTGAAAAATGCCTCACAACTTGAACTATGCATCCATTCTCCGGAAAAAACTTCACAAAAATTACTACGATTAACTGTTCTCTTCCATCTAATATTTCTTTTGAAATCATAAATTGCCTTGTTTAGCTTTCTAATTCTATTGATTATCAAAATTAATAACTTTCGTTTAATTTCAAATGCCTGATCAATAACTTTCTCAACTTTTTTTTTCTCTTATAAAAAACAACTTTCTGTTGACCTTTCTTAATATTTTTTAACAAATTGCCAATTATCCTGTTGCGGAACATTCGTTTACGAATGTCCCTAAACTGTTGTTTCCTTCTACTATCATGCACAGAGTTATCTCTTGCTCTAGCAGTAACATTTTTGACTGGCCTTTCCTTTCCATTTAAATTGCTTCTCTTTTTCTGGACAAAAACATTTTCTGTAGTACTACTTTTTTTTCTAGAAATGTTTCTTATGAATGTTTTTGTGGTCTTACCCGGTGCTTTCTTGGTGACTTGACAATTTTTTATTGTAGAGGACTGCTGCAGTAAATGATGGACCTGCTGTCTTTGACGTTTTGTAGCCTTTCTCATTCTATCCTTAGTTGGCATTCTCAAAATTTGAAATGATCTGCAGTTGAATCTGTGGTAAAATATAATAAAAAATGTTATTAACCACTATTACCAAACAGTAAATCAATAACAGTCATCAAAAACTTAACACACTACTTGACATTTTTACATAGAATATTTTTTAGTGCTTTGGCAAATTTAGAATACACAAATATCAGAAAAGAAATGGAATTCTTATTCATTTTACCTGTCCTGTTTTATATGTGAATCTGATCTAATTTTATGAGCATATTTTAATATTTTATTGAAGACACTACACATAACCTGTTTTTGAAGGTGTGTTTAATTTTAAACGAAACGGTTTACATTTTTACTTTTCATTTATTGTAAATTTTAAAAATAAATGTTTATAGTTCCATAGGCTCAAGCAGGTCAGCTTCCCACCCTATGTCATACAATTCTGACAAATCGGCATCCTCATCATGTTCTTCATCATCCTCAGGATTTAAATCATCCAAGGGATCTACTTCCACTGACGTTTCAATTACAAGTTCAATGATGAGGTCAAGATCAACTGATTGCTGATTGTCACTCATGGTTGATGCTGTCGTTATCTTTAAAGAAAGAGAACAACAATGAGATGTTGCAGAGTAAGAGACAAATCTCAGAGATTATAATAGTACAATTGTTTAACAAGAGTAACATTTTGCAGCTATTATTTAGCCATGTCCAGCGATGCTGAGGAGGTGAGGCCTATGTCCAACTTTTCAATGAACAGGACTCATCTCTTCTTAACCTTGGATAAGCCTCACCGACTCTGTGTCCCCTGCTCATACTTAAATGTACAGGGGCAGATGTATGCTAAGTGGCGCATCCCCACGGATGCACCAGTTAATGTGCACCGCTGCACTGCCACCCATAGTGTGCCGCATTTACAATGTGGAGCACCATTGAGCAAAAACAGCACAGATGCGTCACACATCTGTGCCGCAAAAGCAGCACATTGCAGGAATCTTGCATAAGCGCGACATGTCTACTGCAATGCACAGGAGGAAGCCTCACATTGCATGGTGCATCACTTCTTATGCCTGTTTCAAACAGGCGTAAGGATTTGATTCAGCAATGCTATAAAGCTGAGTCAGTGAAATCTTCTAAATTTCACTGTGTTAGTTTTACAGGGCTTTCATGCAAATTAATGCATCCCTTGCAACAAAACACCTATATGAAAACTGATGCAGGTTTCATGTGGCACAGGACTTTACAGCATGACACATCTGCCTAGATGCATCAAGTTATAAATATGTCGCCACATAGCAAATCTTTTGCACCGCCGCTGCGTCACAAAAGTGACGCAAAAGAGACATACACCTATCATAAATCTGTCCCTAACATTTTAAATGATTGATTCAAGATTACGATAAAGTGTGGCCTATCCAGAGATTTGTTTGAGGTGAGGCCTACTCAGGGTTGCAGATGAAATTTACGCTTGTTGAAGAGTACAGAGGAGATAATACATGTGAAGGCCTACCAATGAAGTAAGTCATGTCCACTTCACTCTTGAACAAAGGCCAGACCTTTTCTGTGTCCGTGGACAGACCTAAACCTCATCTGCACAATGTCATTCGTAAACTTAGGAAACACAGGTGATGTAATTGAAAAATGTGGAGTTTCTTTTCCTCATTTCACAATCACATCACCTGTGTTTCCTTTGCTTAGGTATCTCATAGTGCAGATGGACTCTAGCATATCAAAGAGTACACATAAGTTGAGCAGTGTATACAACAATTTTGACATTTACAGAAGATTCAGCTTCTTATCTTGTTGGAGATGAAATGAGGCCTGTCTTGCAACATGGTGCATGTTTTGCATCACTGCTGCATCGGTTTCATGTGGCACGGGACTTTACAGCATGACACATCTGCCTAGATGCATCAAGTTGTAAATATGTCGCCACATAGCAAATATTTTGCACCGCCGCTGCGTCATAAAAGTCACACACAGTGACGCAAAATAAGCTTACACCTATCATAAATCTGTCCCTAACATTTTAAATGATTGATTCAGGATGACGATAAAGTGTGGCCTATCCAGAGGTTTGTTTGAGGTGAGGCCTACTCGGGGTTTCAGATGAAATTTACGCTTGTTGAAGAGTACAGAGGAGATAATACATAATACATGTGAAGGCCTACCAATGAAGTAAGTCATGTCCACTTCACTCTTGAACAAAGGCCAGACCTTTTCTGTGTCCGTGGACAGACCTAAACCTCATCTGCACAATGTCATTTGTAAACTTAGGAAACACAGGTGATGTAATTGAAAAATGTGGAGTTTCTTTTCCTCATTTCACAATCACATCACCTGTGTTTCCTTTGCTTAGGTATCTCATAGTGCAGATGGACTCTAGCATATCAAAGAGTACACATAAGTTGAGCAGTGTATACAACAATTTTGACATTTACAGAAGATTCAGCTTCTTATCTTGTTGGAGATGAAATGAGGCCTGTCTTGCAACATGGTGCATGTTTTGCATCACTGCTGCATCGGTTTCATGTGGCATGGGACTTTACAGCATGACACATCTGCCTAGATGCATCAAGTTGTAAATATGTCGCCACATAGCAAATATTTTGCACCGCCGATGCGTCATAAAAGTCACACACAGTGACGCAAAATAAGCTTACACCTATCATAAATCTGTCCCTAACATTTTAAATGATTGATTCAGGATGACGATAAAGTGTGGCCTATCCAGAGGTTTGTTTGAGGTGAGGCCTACTCAGGGTTGCAGATGAAATTTACGCTTGTTGAAGAGTACAGAGGAGATAATACATGTGAAGGCCTACCAATGAAGTAAGTCATGTCCACTTCACTCTTGAACAAAGGCCAGACCTCTTCTGTGTCCGTGGACAGACCTAAACCTCATCTGCACAATGTCATTCGTAAACTTAGGAAACACAGGTGATGTAATTGAAAAATGTGGAGTTTCTTTTCCTCATTTCACAATCACATCACCTGTGTTTCCTTTGCTTAGGTATCTCATAGTACAGATGGACTCTAGCATATCAAAGAGTACACATAAGTTGAGCAGTGTATACAACAATTTTGACATTTACAGAAGATTCAGCTTCTTATCTTGTTGGAGATGAAATGAGGCCTGTCTTGCAACATGGTGCATCTTTTGCATCACTGCTGCATCGGTTTCATGTGCCACGGGACTTTACAGCATGACACATCTGCCTAAATGCATCAAGTTGTAAATATGTCACCACATAGCAAATCTTTTGCACCGCCGCTGCGTCACAAAAGTGACGCACAGTGACGCAAAAGAGGCATACACCAATCATAAATCGTTTTTTTTTAAGCCCTTGCTCCATTTTTAGATCACTTTTAACATGGCTATGTAAGTCAAATAATCAAGATCTAAATTTGCCAAGCACAGATGGGGGCGTATTTACAAGGACCTTGCACCACAGGGAAAGGTCTTAAATTAAAATGGGAAACATAACATCAGAGAGACTCAAAGGCCTTATAAATATTCCCCAAGCAACCTATGAACCTCTAGCATTACATATCAACAAACCTAATTGATTTCAAAAAACGTTTTTAAACACAACTTGAAAAGCAATTATATTCATACATTCATGGGGAAGTTACTTAAAATACCCTAAGACACATGAAACCATTTTTTTAAGCCCTTGCTCCATTTTTAGATCACTTTTAACATGGCTATGTAAGTCAAATAATCAAGATCTAAATTTGCTAAGCACAGATGGGGGCGTATTTACAAGGACCTTGCACAACAGGGAAAGGTCTTAAATTAAAATGGGAAAAATAACATCAGAGAGACACAAAGGCCTTATAAATATGCCCCAAGCAACCTATGAAGCTCTAGCAGTACATATCAAGAAACCTAATTTTTTTCATAAATCGTTTTTAAACACATCAACTAAATCAATTAGATACCTACATTCAAGGGGAAATGACTTAAAATGGCCCAAGACACATGAAAGCGTTTTTTTTAAGTCCCTTGCAACATTTTTGGGTCACTTTTAACATGGCTATGTTAGTCAAAGAATTAAAATCTAAATTTGCCAAGCACAGATGGGGGCATATTTACAAGGACCTTGCACCACGGGGAAAGGTCTTAAATTAAAATGGGAAAAATTACATCAAAGGAAGTCAAAAGCCTTGAAAATATGCCCCAAGCAACCTATGAAACTCTAGCAGTACATATCAAGAAACCTAATTGATTTCAAAAAACGTTTTTAAACACATCTTGTAAATCAATTATATTCATACATACATGGGGAAGTGAGTTAAAATACCCTAAGACACATGAAAGCATTTTTGTAAGACCCTTGCACTTTTTTTGCATCACTTTTAACATGGCTATGTAACACAAAGAAACAAAATCTATTTGTAAAACACTTGACACAAAGCAACATTTTAAATACACAACTTTCTTCATAATTTTCTCCCTAAACCATA
Source organism: Lissotriton helveticus (assembly GCF_964261635.1). Lineage (NCBI taxonomy): Eukaryota > Metazoa > Chordata > Amphibia > Caudata > Salamandridae > Lissotriton > Lissotriton helveticus. The sequence continues at coordinate 1,450,273,470 of NC_136061.1, read as the reverse complement.
CTATTCTCTACCTAAATTAAATGAATCTTTTCTCACCTTAGCAAATACTTTATGAGTTTCAAAACAGTCTCAGAAACACACCAAATTGTCTTTAGCAGAGCAAAAGGTATGCACTCCAGAGTCTGCAGGTATGAAAAGCACAGAAATGCTGTAACTCATCACACATATCTCTCATGTCACCCAATCAAAACTCTTCCCTCACTTTTTTCAAATCAACACCCTTCCCCCCTCTGGCCTTTCTGCCTTTTTTGCATAGCAACCACCTCCTGAAAGACCTCTCATGTTTGCAAGTTCACACAACCATGTTTCAATTGAACTCTGAACTCTCAGTGCACCTGCGTATCCAGTGCAATCTTTCATTAAATGATTTTTTCTTGACCATTCAAATTACATCTTTCAAACAACACATCCATGCACCCTAACTTTCTGTTTTCAGCAATCAAAATCCACCAATCACTGCTACTGCTTCCTTAACACAGAAACTCCACAGTTTTTTTCATTTTAAACTCTTATTTTTCCAACTGCCATTTCATTGCCACACTTCATCTGACTGCAGCAGAACCTTCTCTCACCATGTTTTCTGTCTGGATTGTTGGACATAGTTACATCTACTGGGCTCAAAGGTATGCTGAGAACAGAAATTTACCTAACCTCAATTTACAAGATGTGGAAATTAAGTGGTTTGGCCACAGAGGATTAAAATGTCACCAATTGATACCATTGGTGAAAACCTTTATGCATTTGCCAAAACCTGACCTGTTAATTGTGCACTGTGGAGGTAATGACTTGGGCACTTTGACTGGTGTAGGTCTGGAAATGCTTTTAAAGGACACCTTTGAGCAATTGATGGCACTTTTTCCTCAAACTGCCTTGGTATATTCAAATATATGCCAAAGACAGAAATGGAGGTGGTCGAACCAATTTTGTCCACAAATTGAGAAGTCGAGGAAGCATGTAAACAAACCTGTTTCAGCTTACATGAGAGACCATGGAATGGGCTCCATGTACAACAATAACTTGCGTTACTACATGCAAGATATCTACAGAGGAGATGGAGTTCACTTCTCAGATGAGGGCAACAGAGTTTTCATTTTGAATTTAGGACTGTGCATTGGTACCTACTTATAAGTACCTAAATGTACCATAAACCCAAAAGCTCTTCTCAGAGCTACCCTACATCTGATCACTCACAATTATTATTTTACTCTAACTTTTTTCACAAATTTTCAACAAAGTACGCTCCCCGGAGCGCTACCCGGTACGCGAACCGGAAGCTAACCGCGCAAAATTTAAAAAAAAAAATTTTTTTCCCCGCACATATGGGCCTCCTCAGCCACCCTCAGAAAACCTAGGGGGTCAAGATACGTCTACCGTGCCCCATTCTACCCATTCTGAACATTATTTGCCCTCCATCCTGTATTTTAATTCGACCGAAACACAAAATGGTGGACTCCCGTAACGCTGCAGGTTCGCGTACCGGGGCGCTCACCGGGAAGCGCTCCATCAAAAAAGGTGGGAAAGTAATTTACAGAAGAAACCCTGGAGACACTTTCACCAAATATAGATTTGCTCACACTACATACCAATCCCTACCATTTTCACAAATTTGGTTGGAATTCCATTTAGCCATTAAGCCTGTAGACCTCTCTAAATACCCTGAGGTAAATTACTTCACAAAACACATCTGAAGTGTTGGAATTCACAACCAATTAAAATGTTACTTTCATTTTCTATTTTTTTTTACCTGACATTTGATTGGTTATGTACCTGAATATATATAAAGGAAGAAAAGAAAACACAGCCATTTTGACTACTACTTCCTGGTGTACATTTCAATAGGATTTTCACTAATAACTTCAACTTCTTTGTAAAGGTAAGTTGTTATTTTAAAAACTGAAGTATATTGTGCACTTTAAGTTAATATGGTAAACTTTTTCTGATAGTTATATACTATCCCTCTGTAGTAGTTATAGATTTAGATAGACTTCTCTGTTATAGTTATGGATGGAGTTACGCTTCTCTTTTATAATTATGAATTTACTTACGTTAAATCACATACACTTTTTTATATTCCTACTTCCACTCTGATACTATACACTGCCCAAAGATAAATTCACTGTTAAAAACTGCCTATCTAAAATTAATCCCAACAGTGCCCTATCTCTACTAATATATATTTTTTTATGCAAATTTCAGACAAAATGGAAGGCGAACAGAAAGTTTCATTTGAAATTGTCCTTGCAGAGACCAACCAAGAAATCATTGATCCAAATGACATTGAATTTATGGATGAAACTTGGGACCAAGAACTACTGCAATGTGTGCAATCAGTAGATGTCCTCCTTGAAAATGAGGACATTTTACACACTCAAACATTACAAGCTATGTTCAATGAAAATAACGACATTTCAGACAGTGAAATATTAGACATTTTATAAAATTTTGAAACACAATGACAATAATAAATAATTGCTTAAAAAATAAAGAAATAAAAAAAATCAACAAAACAAGCAATCAATTAACATACAATATTTGAAAAGTCTATCATTCTTTTTTACTTATAGTACGCTCCCCAGAGCGCTTCCCGGTGCGCGTACCGGGCGCTCCCCACGCAAAAAACCCCCCCAAAAAATTATTATTTTTTGCCCCGCGGGGCCCTTTTAAAGCCTCCACATCAAACCTAGGGGGTCAGGGAGGATCTACTATGCCCCCTTATGGTCATTTCCCCCTTTGTTTTGGCCTCCTCTTGTCTCTCGATCCTACCGAGAGACAAGATGGCGGCCGCTCCGGACTGTTTAGAATGTTGACAGACACCGGAGAGCCAATCAGCTTCGCTACGCGAAGTTCCGTTACGCGTCAAGTACGCGTACCGGAGCGCTGCCCGGAACGCGCTTACAGATATATATATTTTTTTGAACGTTAATTTCTCAAAATCCACTGGATCACATATATTGAGACCTAGCAAAGGCACATCGGGCTACCAGTCCCTACAATTTTGCCAAGTTTCGTGCAAATTCATTCAGCCGTTCGGGCTAAAAGTGAGGCCAACCGCCCTATGGAAATTAACATGGGAAAAACATGTTTTGGGACCCCCCTTTTTTCTCAGCCCCCCCTTGACAAACCCCCCCCAAATTTTTAGTGGCTGCTCAGAAACAAAATGTTCCATTTTCCTGAAAATTTCAGCCAATTCCGTCCACAAACGCCAAAGTTATTAGACATAGAATTTTCAAAAATCCCATAGAGAAAAAATCCTAACTATAATGTTTTTTTTCCGCACATATGGGCCTCCTCAGCCACCCTCAGAAAACCTAGGGGGTCAAGATACGTCTACCGTGCCCCCTTCTACCCATTCTGAACATTATTTGCCCTCCATCTTGTATTTTAATTCGACCGAAACACAAAATGGTGGACTCCCGTAACGCTGCAGGTTCGCGTACCGGGGCGCTCACCGGGAAGCGCTCCATCAAAAAAGGTGGGAAAGTAATTTACAGAAGAAACCCTGGAGACACTTTCACCAAATATAGATTTGCTCATACTACATACCAATCCCTACCATTTTCACAAATTTGGTTGGAATTCCATTTAGCCATTTAGCCTGGAGACCTCTCTAAATACCCTGAGGTAAACTACTTCACAAAACACATCTGAAGTGTTGGAATTCACAACCAATTAAAATGTTACTTTCATTTTCTATTTTTTTTTACCTGACATTTGATTGGTTATGTACCTGAATATATATAAAGGAAGAGAAGGAAACACAGCCATTTGACTACTACTTCCTGGTGTACATTTCAATAGGATTTTCACTAATAACTTCAACTTCTTTGTAAAGGTAAGTTGTTATTTTAAAAACTGAAGTATATTGTGCACTTTAAGTTAATATGGTAAACTTTTTCTGATAGTTATATACTATCCCTCTGTAGTAGTTATAGATTTAGATAGACTTCTCTGTTATAGTTATGGATGGAGTTACGCTTCTCTTTTATAATTATGAATTTACTTACGTTAAATCACATACACTTTTTTATATTCCTACTTCCACTCTGATACTATACACTGCCCAAAGATAAATTCATTGTTAAAAACTGCCTATCTAAAATTAATCCAAACAGTGCCCTATCTCTACTAATATATATTTTTTTATGCAAATTTCAGACAAAATGGAAGGCGAACAGAAAGTTTCATTTGAAATTGTCCTTGCAGAGACCAACCAAGAAATCATTGATCCAAATGACATTGAATTTATGGATGAAACTTGGGACCAAGAACTACTGCAATGTGTGCAATCAGTAGATGTCCTCCTTGAAAATGAGGACATTTTACACACTCAAACATTACAAGCTATGTTCAATGAAAATAACGACATTTCAGACAGTGAAATATTAGACATTTTATTACATTTTGAAACACAATGACAATAATAAATCATTGCTTAAAAAATAAAGAAATAAAAAAAAATCAACAAAACAAACAATCAATTAACACACAATATTTGAAAAGTCTATCATTCTTTTTTCCTTATAGTACGCTCCCCAGAGCACTTCCCGGTGCGCGTACCGGGCGCTCCCCACGCAAAAAAAACAAATTTATTTTTTTTTTTTTTTGCCCCCCGGGGCCCTTTTAAAGCCTCCACATCAAACCTAGGGGATCAGGGAGGATCTACTATGCCCCCTTATGGTAATTTCCCCCTTTGTTTTGGCCTCCTCTTGTCTCTCGATCCTACCGAGAGACAAGATGGCGGCCGCTCCGGACTGTTTAGAATGTTGACAGACACCGGAGAGCCAATCAGCTTCGCTACGCGAAGTTCCGTTACGCGTCAAGTACGCGAACCGGAGCGCTGCCCGGAACGCGCTTACAGATATATATATTTTTTTTAACGTTAATTTCTCAAAATCCACTGGATCACATATATTGAGACCTAGCAAAGGCACATCGGGCTACCAGTCCCTACAATTTTGCCAAGTTTCGTGCAAATCCATTCAGCCGTTCGGGCTAAAAGTGAGGCCAACCGCCCTATGGAAATTAACATGGGAAAAACACGTTTTGGGACCCCCCTTTTTTCTCAGCCCCCCCTTGACAAACCCCCCCCAAATTTTTAGTGGCTGCTCAGAAACAAAATGTTCCATTTTCCTGAAAATCTCAGCCAATTCCGTCCACAAACGCCAAAGTTATTAGACATAGAATTTTCAAAAATCCCATAGAGAAAAAATCCTATATATACCTACTGGCGACCGCCAGTAGGTAATATATATATATATATATATATATATATACGTGGCCCCTCTCCTGGAGCCCAAGATGGCCCTGGGGACCACCACCGCCCAGGGCCGGCTCCTGCAGTGTCCCGGGGTGCCCACCCCAGGGACGCTGTAGTTTGCAATGGCTCCCACCCTGTCATTGCACACTGCTTTCCTATTTGGAAAGCAGATTGCTTTTCCACAGGGGGAGCAGCATGTTACCTGCTCCTCATGTGGAAAAGCAATGCCGGCTCCTGCAGGACGCGGGGAGCCGGCTGGGACCGTGGGGGGGATTGGTCCCCATCGAAGAGGGCCAGCCCCGGGGGATGGAGTCCTTGGGGCTAGTAGTGGCCCGGGAGGTGGGCCACGTGGCCCCCTCCAAAAAAGAAAAATATTTAAAAAAAAGAAATGGCCCCACTGGATGGGGTCCCCGGGGCCAAAACTGGCCACAGGAGGGGGGCAAGGCAGCCCTCCTCCAAAATAAGAATTAAAAAAAAGGGCCATGCCCTGGGGGATGGGGTCCCTGGGGCAAATTATGGCCTTGGGAGGGGGCCACACGGGACCCTTCCTGATTTATTTTTTTTACTTAAAAATTAGGGGCAGGCCCTGAGGGATAGGGTCCCCAGGGCCAATAAATTAGAAAAATAAGGGGGGGCTACACAGCTCCCCTTCTTTAAATTTTTTTTTTTTTTTTAAATGGGATCAGGCCAGAGGCCACGCCCCCTCCTTGCACCACTCTGCCAACATGCTCCCTGGCACGTTAGCAGAGAGGGAATGCATTCCGCTTAAATACTGGGGGTCCCTATGGGGCAACTAGCCCAGCAGGAACCTCCAGTATGCACCACGGGCTGTGTTGCAGAGAGGTGTTCTGAGGCCATGCCTCTTTTTACACCTCTCTGCAAAGCAGCTCTGTGGTGCTTACTGGATGTACCTGGTGGGCTAGTTGGCCGCCAGGGGACCTCAGGATTCAAAGGGACTTAATCCCCTAACTTAAAACATGCCACGGGGCGCGTTTGCACAGTGGTGAAGGTAGGGGACGGGCCTAAGGTGATATGTGTGCACACACGCCATGTGGCGCGTTTTAATTTGGGGAATTAATTCATATTCAATCCAGAGGTATCCTGGGGGCCAACTAGCTCACCAGGTACCTCCACTAAGCACCACGGAGCTACATTGCCTCTTAACACCTCTCTTCAACGCAGCTCACTGGCGCATACTGGAGGTACCTGGTGGGCTAGTTGGCCACCAGGGGACCTCAGGATTCAAGGGGACTTAATCCCCCAACTTAAAACACGCCACGGGGTGCATTTGCACAGTGGTGAAGGTAGGGGGCTGGGCCTGAGGTGACATGTGTGCAAACACGCCCTGTGGCGCATTTTAAGTTGGGGAATTAATTCCTCTTCCTCACCAGGTACCTCTAGTAAGTGCCACGGAGCTGTGTTGCAGAGTGTTGTAAAAAGGGGCGTGGCCTCTGAACACCTCTCTGCAATGCAGCTCCCTGGCGCATACTGGAGGAACCTGGTGGGCTAGTTGGCCCCCTGGGGACCGCAGGATTGAAGAGGAATTAATTCCCCAACTTAAAATGCACCACAGGGCGTGTTTGCACACATGTCTCCTCAATCCCCGCCCCCTTCCTTCACCATTGTACAAATATTCCTCTAAAATCAGCCGAACTACGAATTACGATTTACTTACCTGTTATCAGGAGAGAAGCCAGTGCTGCATCTTTTACTCCAGCACTGACCCTGAAAAGTAATTCTAAGCGTACTTACCAGTAACTTGTATTTCCTTCCATAGGAATCCATTGTGTGGTTTTCAGCAGAATAATTTCTGTGTCGATCTTTGAAACGGAAAAAATATTCCTCTAAAATCAGCCGAACTACGAATTCCGATTTACTCACCTGTTATCAGGAGAGAACCCAGTGCTGCATCTTTTAGCCCAACAGTGACCCTGAAAAGTATTTATAAGCATACTTAATAGTAACTTGTATTTCCTTCCATAGGAATCAATTGTGTGGTTTTCACCAGAAAAGTTTCTAAGTGTACATTTTTGAAACATACAAATATTCCTCTAAAATCAGTCGAACTACGAATTCCGATTTACTCACCTGTTATCAGGAAAGAACCCAGTGCTGCATCTTTTAGCCCAGCACTGATCCTGTAAAGTAATTCTAAGCGTACTTACCAGTTCCTTGTATTTCCTTCCATAGGAATCCATTGTGTGGTTTTCACCAGAAAAGTTTCTGTGTTGATTTTTGAAATGTACAAATATTCCTCTAAAATCAGCAGAACTACGAATTCTGATTCACTCACCTGTTATCAGGACCCAGTGCTGCATCTTTTAGCCCAGCACTAACCCTGAGAAGTAATTCTAGGCGTACTTACCAGTAACTACTATTTCCTTCCATGGGAATCCATTGTGTTGTTTTCAGCAGAAACGTTTCTGTGTCCATTTTTTAAACGTACAAATATGCCTCTAATATCAGCCGAACTACGAATTCAGATTTACTCACCTGTTATCAGGAGAGAACCCAGTGCTGCATCTTTTAGCCCAGCACTGACCCTGAAAAGTCATTCTAACCATACTTACGAGTAACTTGTATTTCCTTCCATAGGAATCCATTGTCTGGTTTTCACCAGATAAGTTTCTAAGTGTCTATTTTCAAAAACTAAAAATATTCTTTAAAAATTGCCTGTATGACTTAAACGCATTCTTTCAACTGTTTACAGGAGATGCAGCAGTGCTGGATCCAGGATCCACCACTGAGTAAGAAAAGGTAACGAGAACACTACTTACTTGCTAAGTGAATTTCCTTCCATAGGGTAACATTGACTGGTTTCACTTGGAAATTCTTCTAAGTGTGGAGTTTTGGAACTGCGCATTGTGCTTGAACGGCCGGAAGTAGCAGTGTTTAGGTTGGTCTGCAGCGCGAATTGAGTGTTTCCGGGTCAGGCTCGAACGGAGATTGATGATGAGTCAGAGCGTGCGGATCGGTCGGGATTTTGACACCTGTCCACATCGTACTTCCTCCCCCGGACTGTCCCGCTCCTGGTACATTTTGGCCGTAAGGTAAGGGCTACTGACCCGTCTCGGAGGGCTGCCTGACCGAGATCGGAATCGACCCCTAAGTGTGGAGTTTTGGAACTTTTAAATATTCACCTAAAATCATCTGAGCAACGAATCCCGATTCACTCACCTGTTATCAGGAGAGAACCCAGTGCTGCATCTTTTAGCCCAGCACTGACCCTGAAAAGTAATTCTAAACATACTTACGAGTAACTTGTATTTCCTTCCATAGGAATCTATTGTCTGGCTTTCACCAGAAAAGTTTCCAAGTGTCTATTTTCACAAACTAAAAATATTCCTAAAAAATTGCCTGTATGACTTAGACACATTCTTTCAACTGTTTACAGGAGATGCAGCAGTGCTGGATCCAGGATCCACCACTGTGTAAGAAAAAGTGAAGATAGCACTACTTACCTTTTAGCGAGCACATAGGCAGCGTGTTACTCTGCTGCTTAGCACAACGCTTAGAAGATATTTTCAAGCTGTATCTTGTCGAACTTGATTATTTAAAAAAAAATTGTATTTGTTTTTAATACTCTGTACTTGCATCATTTTAAAACTCACGAAATTGCAGACAGCATACTTGTCGCTGACCCGCAATCACTTCCAGCACATTTTCGCTCGGTACCTGCCGATCTAGGGCAAGGCACCGAGCACCAGGGATTTTAGGGGCGGCCATCTTAGGGCGGGACAGAGCGGTGAGAGCGCTCTAGTCTCCGGCATAAAAGGAAACAGTCCCACTCCGCGCTAGCGGACGCGTTTAGCGGACGCGCCTCGTCTACGCCGGAGTCCAGCCTGAGTCGGCCGGTCTGTGCCCGTCCGGGCCAGGCCGGGACACAGGGCACAGATCTCTGCCCCACCCTTTTCAGGTATGCTAACATGTGAACAACTTAGGGCGTTTCGCCCCATCATCCATGATAAATGTATAACACTGAACCCGCTATTAGCTGGAATACAAACTTGTCCCAAGTGTACCCTTTCTTTGACAAATCATCAGCCTTATCCTGATACTCCCCACGGTACCATTCACAAACCCCACTGTCCGGGAAAGAGTCCCGGTGATTTTACATTTTACCTGGTAAATTGTTGTTCATTACCACAACATAAATTAGACATCTTCCATCTTTTAATGGAGGAAAAGCCCAGCGCGATATTTTTAACGGAGACTTGGCTACATGATGGTGCAGGTCCAGATGTTGCAACTGCCCTCCCCCCGAGTTATGCTATTACAAGGAGGGACCGTGCTGACCAACTAGGAGGGGGCATTGCCATTATTCACAGTAGAGATCTTGTGTGTAATTTTGAACCTGCAGACATTCCTAGCTGCGAAGCGGCATCATTTAAAATTACCCTCAGTCCCAACTTTACTTTCTCTGGCCTACTCATCTACCGCCCGCCAGGAAGTAATCCCTTATGGTCAGATAACTTGGTAAACTACATCTTACCACACCATTTGAACGCCCAATAATTTTACAGTACTTGGAGATCTAAATCTTCCTTTAGAAGACGACAATAACAAGATCTATAAAAATCTAATTGATGACTTTATGGCCTTAGACATGACACTACGCAATAAGGGCCCCACCCACAAAGCTGGACATTTGTTAGACCCTATCATATCTAACATGAGAGAACTATTATGGTTGAACACCACTCCCATTTGCTGGTCAGACCATTTCCTCACACTTTTCTCTATCTCACTTAAACCTGCCAAACGCCCTTCCACGATTCCCTCTGAAACTTTTAGGAGAAATTGGAAAACCCTAAACATGGATGATCTCAATAACGCATTGAGGAAAGACCACCCATGTTTAGATGAGGATATGGAAAGCATATCAGATGCCACACAGAAATGGCTAAATGGCGCAGTGAATGCCTGCTTGCCCCTATCCCGCTGCAAAGGGAAAGTGCACCGCCCCCCCGCCCCCTGGTATACAGAGGCCCTCAAGAAAGAAAAATGTACATGTAAGACCTTGGAGAGGCAATGGCGTAAGAAATATGAACTGCATCAAAAATAGGTTTATCGCAAGGCCAGAAATAGCTACCACTCGGCCTGCATGAAAGCCAAAGCATGCTATGTCACTACTACTATTAACATGGCCGTAAATAAATCCCAGACCCTCTTCAACACTGTAAAAGAGCTGGCTGGAGAGAATTCAAGGGCGGAGGTTAACCCTCTCAATACTCAGCAGTGCCAGGATCTGGTGTCTTTTTTCGTTGAAAAGATTGAGAATATTGTCTCTAACATCAACGGAAACAGTATCAACACACACAAGCAAGACAACACCCCCCAAGTCCCCAGAGGAAGTTGTCGCCTTGAAGCTTGGCCCCCCATTAACTTGGACAAACTGAAGGAACTATTAAAATCTATCAAATCGGGTTCCCCACGTGACCCCATTCCTATCAGTATCATTTGTCAGCTGGAGGACTCCGCCATGACTTCCATAGCAGAGATACTTAACGCCTCCATAGAACAGGCCACAGTTCCTGCTTTATGGAAACATGCTATGGTCAGTCCACTGCTTAAAAAGCCGGCCGCCGACCCCACGATATTGGCCAACTATCGCCCAATATCGTTACTTCCTGCTTTTTCCAAAATCTTGGAGAGGCACATTCATAAGGCTCTTTAAATTATGTGGAAAACAATGACTTGCTTCATTCGTCCCAATCTGGTTTTAGGAGTGGTTACTCCACCGAGACTGCCCTGCTCGGGGTCACAGAAAAGATCAGGGAGCTTATGGATGATGGCCAAACGGTAGCATTGGTCCTGTTGGACCTCAGTGCGGCCTTTGACACCATTTCTCACTCCAGACTGCTTGCCAGGTTGGAGGAGAATGGTGTCGAGGGCAGGGCACTAGAGTGGATTAGATCATACTTATCCCTCCGCACCTTTCAGATCGCCTCTTCCTCGGCATGTTCCGATGTATTCTACTCCCCCCATGGTGTACCACAGGGATCTATCCTGAGTCCACTATTTTTCAACTTGTACCTACGACCACTTGCCGACCTTGCAGAAAATTATGGCCTTACTTTAATGACCTATGCAGACGACTCTCAAATTCTGTTTTCACTCTCTAAATCTGATCCGTCTGCTCCATCTGCACTAAAAATAGGCCTTCACGAAGTATTTAGTTGGATGTCGGCTAACCAACTTAAACTAAATGGGGAGAAAATCGAGATCCTCCTCCTAGGGAATAGTAAAGATCTTTGGAGTGATCCCCACTGGCCGGCGTCATTAGGTAAGCTCCCGCCACCAGCTTCCCAGGTCAGAAACCTTGGGGTCATCATAGATGACAGTTTATCTATGACACAGCAAGCCAACAAAGTGGCAGGCATGTGCTTCACCATTCTTAGATGGCTACGCAAAATTGTCTGGATGTTACCACCTACCACCCAGAAGACCGTAGTCAATGCCTTAGTTATATCTCGGCTTGACTACGGTAACATCCTGTACCTGGGTTCAAACAAAGCAGTAATAAGACGCTTGCAACTCGTGCAAAACGCTGCGGCCAGACTGCTTTGCAGAATCCCTAGATCCGCCAGGATCACCAAACATCTTAGGGACCTGCATTGGCTCAGGGTAGAAAATCGGATCCGCTTTAAAACCCTGAACTATCTGTTTAAAATCAAAGCTGGTACTGCCCCCAGGTACCTACAAGATCTTGCTAAGCCTTACCTCCCCAATCGCAGCCTCCGTTCATGTACAGCAGCAAACTTCGCGGTGCCTAGGTACAAACGGGCTAGAATGGGCGGGAGATCCTTCTCATATCTGGGTCCAACTCTTTGGAACACATGCCCATCCATATACGCAAGGAAGAAAACCATATGAGATTCAGGAAAAGCGTAAAAACTTGGTTGTTCGACAAATAATTGCCTGTTGATTGCTCTCTCTCTAGTTGTGTTATGTGCTTTGCTATTCCGGCGCCGGGAAACCCTTTGTGGGTAGCTGTGCGCCTTATAAGTGCTATAAAATAAATAAATTACCTACTATAGGAATTTCCTGCCCTAGGATAGCATTGGTGATTCTATGTGAAAAAATGTCTAAGTGTCAATTTTTTAAATACAATAATATTCCTTTAAAATCACTACTGTAACTAAAACACTTTTAGTCAACTGTTTATAGTAACTAATTGCATTTAACTAGAAATTCAGATTGAGGTTAATGTGGCATTGTGTTTGAAATTGTGTTGCCCATTGCAACAACTGTAACTACTGTACTTAAAAGTCTATTGCCTATTTGCAAAGTATTTAAAGTAAAGTAATTCATTCTGAAAAGGTATATTTTGTAATGTAATGTATAATGTAATTATAATGTTATTTAAAAAAGAAAATATCTAAAAATAAATAGTTTAAAAAAGTAGTAAATCAGTATAAAAAAATATATAACAATTAATACATTAAAAAATTGTCATTTACAAAACCTTCGAAATTCACTGAAAAAACTGTAGCTTTCAGGCGTGATATAGTTAGGAAGTAGCATTTAAAAAACCTTTGAATTTCACTGAAAAAACCATAGGTTTCAGAACTGATATAGTTAGGAATTAGGAAGTAGGAAATAAGAAACTTGTATTGGTGTGTCTATGGCTTCAAATATGGGACTCTGTATTTTATGAAAGGTTATACTAGTGTATGATGAGGTGTATCTGATAGTCACGTGGATGATGTCATCAGTGATGTCATCAGTGATGTCATTTGAGATGCCATCAGTGATGTCACTGACCATGTCATGAATGATGTAATATGTGACATCATCAGCAGTGGATTGCGGGCGCGCGAGATATAGTGAGTACAACTAACTATATCGGAGGAATTTCAATGGTTTTGCACGAGTGAAATATCCAGCTAACTATAACACCCCTAAAACCTATGGTTTTTTCAGTGAATTTCTAAGGTTTTTTAAATGCTAATTCCTAACTATGGAGTCGATTACGATGGCGGACGGACCTGCGTCCGTCCGCCACCCCGAGGGGGAGGGACCGTCCGCAGGGGCAGCGGCGGTCCCTCCGTTGGAATTAGGATGTGACCGCCACGCTGGCGGTCACATCCCATATATATAACATGCACGCTATGCATTTGCATGCACAAAGCGGCAGGCACCGCGCGCTGCCTGCCGCATTGTGCATGCAACTGCATGGGGGTACCATAGGTACCCCCCATGTGCACCCCACCCCCTCTTTAACCTGGGGGCCCGCAACGGGCCCCCAAAGCAGGAACCGTATGCCTTTTCGTGGTGACATTGCCGCCACGGAAAGGCATATCCCCCAGCACATCCTAATATGGCTGGCGACACAGAAAGGCGGTGGACGGTCTTCCCCTCCGCCACGGTCCCCCCCCGCCATAGTAATATGGCATGGGGAAGAAAGGTGGCAGACGGGTAGGGATGGCGGATGGATCGCCACTGCCTGCATGGCGGTGGCGATCAGTCCGCCATCCTAATTGACCCCTATATCAGTCCTGAAACCTATGTTTTTTTCAGTGAATACATATAGATATATATATATATATATATAATCCACAATCCTGGTCTCGATCGATGTCTCGATCGATGTCTCGATCTCCCAAACAGGTACGGACCACAAATCTAGAGGTTTATATCTTCTTTATTCGGTGCAGATTTTAAATGTGTAAGTATAATTATAATTCCATAGCAAATGCCCAGCCTGACGCGTTTCAACTGCCCAATGGCAGTCTTGATCATATGACACGCTAGACCTATCGACATGTATATATACTGAAAGTTAAGAAAGCACATGATTTGGTTGCTCCAATTGGTTTAAAGAGAAAAAGTGCAAACATAAAAAGAGATTCAACGCTCCCATCGTACTGTTCAAACCTTGCGCAACTCATGTATACTATTTATGATACATCTTAAGTAAATACAAGCAGAGTGCTCCTATACCTTAGCGTCAAGTTCAATAAAATCACAATTGATGTGTTACATTCGATCTTCAACAAGATTAAAGCATAGTGCTTATAAGCATACATTGTGTTACGCTATAGTAACCCATATTTTAAAAATGTACAAAGAACAATGTTTAGCCTCACTATATGTAGAGACTAGCTCTCAAAGCAATGCCTCTTATTACCTCACCAATTGGCAAATCTCATTGTGAAAATTCATGCAAAAAAGTGCACAAATGAAAGTGCAAAGTTACAACATATTATATATACACAGCAGCTTGTTCTTCATACGTCCTATTGATTCTTTTCTTATTTTTAAGATTCTTAATCTGTTTTCATGATTATAATACGCTCTAGTCCCAAACTCCGGACTTGATGTTTTGTGATGTATCTGTTGAGAAAAGAAGTTCATTTTAGCGACTCAAACCATGGAAGATATTTGTGCATTACACAGGAGTATATTTTGTGTGATACAAAACATCAGGTTTAGAGACTTCCCCCAATAAACAATTAAAAATAATGTTGCAACGGAGGCAACCGGTTAAAGGCCAGCAGAATTCAATAAAACCGAGGCTACCTCAGGTAAAATTAAGTAAAAGCGAAACTTCCCCAGCTAAAAACCATTAATCCACCCCTTCCAACTGTGTGTGTGGATATAAAACATAATTATAGCAGCCATTAATCCTGAATCTACAGCTAAAAATACGTGGTAAAACTAACAATAAAATCGATAATAAAATCTCAGAACTCCAAAGCCGGCAATATCCTCCACTGCAACCCGTTAAAATCTGGAATACCTCCAGACTAAAACTTGGTAAAAGAGAAGAAATAAAACTCGCTAAAAAGCAAACATTATCAATTCATATTAGCAGCAAAATATCTGAAACAATCTGTAAATCTATAAGAAGTTGTGCAAATCAAATTGTTGTTGAGGCCATTTGGCATTTTTGTATCAAGCAACATAATAAACTCTGATTCAACCTGTCTTAATCTTTTCTCTCTGTTTCTTCCTTTGATGTTGTTGGGCACTGAGCTGATGACATAATATCTCAGATCATTCAGGTTGTTATTATGTACCAATTTTTAATGTCGTGCCACAGGGTAACTGGGATCCGAATTAACCACCGCTCTAAAATGTTGCAATATCCTATTAAAAACTTGCAGTTTAATGCTACTCACATAAAGTAGGTGGCACGTGCATTCTAAAATATAAATTGCATAATCTGTTCTGCAAGTGTAATGACCTTGGATTTTAACTGGTTCTGGACTAAAAGCAGTGGTGTATTCCAAATTTTTTTTTCCAAATTTACATGCACGGCATGAGCTGCATTTATAAAATCCTGATTTTGCTGAGAGCCAGGTATTAGTTACTACAACTTCTGGATATATCAGCGCGCTGCCCACTTTTTCTATTCTGCTCGAAAAAAGGCAAAAGTGGACCCGTTTTCTTCCAAGTGATTTATTAAGCAATCACCATGTCGCCATGACGCGTTTCGGCCGGTAGTGACGGCCTTGATCACATGACAGCGCATGGACGGCATTGCCTTCATTTAAAGTGCACATGCAGCAGCAACACATATAGAAAACATACTACACATTCAAAATACATAAATTGCAGCATAATGCTAAAATCATGTTGAAATGTGCGTATGAAATTACTATTTAAGTAAAAACCAGGAAAACAAATTGCTGTATATATATAAATATATGATGTTTTCTAGTGGATATTGCGGTGGCATTCGTTAAGGTTGGTATCACTCTCTCCTTTTCCATTATGTATCTGGTTTCTCTGCCTTAACTTTAATGCCTAGTATTTTCTATCTTTATAGACATAAACATTCTCAGTTGGTTTTCTGTATCTTTTTACCTTCTGTTGCATTGGAAGAGGGTTGTTCCTCAGATATACTAATTCTAAAAAATGTGTGTAGTTATTGTTAACTGTTATCATATATCTATATGACAAATACTATTAGTGTGATTATTTTGTCAGGGAGAGCATGCAATCAGCCTCCTAAAACAGTGTGCCTTACGTGGCAACCGTGATCGATTCCTTCTCCCTTTCCTTGTTTAGTTTTGTCTCTTCCCTGCATCCATCTCATTGGCTTTGAATTTTGATGGTCTGAACTGGTGGGTGGGGGAGGTTGGGATCTAGCATCGGTTCTTCCACCTTGCTCCTGCAGAAACACCTAGTGAGTTCCACAATTCCATTCTCATTGTAACAACCGCTTCTTTTTTTAGATGAAACACATCCTACTATTTTGGCTAGGATGAATAACCTCCTTCCTGACATGACCTCATTCCTAAAAATTTCAATACGGTGCTCAGGCCTTAGATTTTCTCAGGGGCCAAAGGAACTTTCAATTCACTCTTCAAATTCAGAAATTGTGTTAATGCAAATTTACAGTTTTCAATAGCTTACCCTAACACAAATAGAGAATCATCCAAATAGCGTGTCATCTGGAGAAAGTCTTTGGCATCTGTAAAAGCCCATTGTAAAAAGGTACGAAAACTTCAAACAGAGCTCACAAATTGGTGCTATTCATGGTTAAAATATTATTCATGTAAATGGCTCTTCTAAACTGCATTCCTAACAAAGGTAAATCAAACGGTGCTCCAGAAGTAATCTAAACATAGATTACTTCTGGGCATTATCACTGCTCGCAGGATCTCCAACGTGTTCAAGTAGTTAGATTGCAAACTCTTACTAGAATGTTGAAATTGTAAGTGTACCTCTTGTATTTGAAGGCCATTTGGTGAGATTAGCCTCATAATACCCACTGATACCCATTGCTAATTATTTATGGAGTTTAATGAATAAGGGCTTGCAGAACTGAACTTCTGCTTTCAATGAACTGCAAACCTCCTTAGCCTCTCAGCCAAATAATCAGTGGTCATATCCTGTATTTCGTATACTACATTGATAGAATTGTCTTGGTGGATTCAAATTGTATGTGGAATGACAATTTGTAACAGTTTTGTGAGATAGTACGGGATTAATAATATCTGTATGTGAGGTTTATCTGTACATTAAGCAGTTATAACTCTTCTCCACAGCTTTATTGAACACAAATGTGAACACACCTGGACACAAAAAGGGCAATGATATCAAATGGTGCAAAACTCAAAGACACATTAAATTGTGCATATTCATGTGAAATGAACATGTTGGACAGATTTTGGTAAACCATACTTTCCTTGCATAAAAGCAACTGCGCAACAGCAGAACATTGGAAATTCCCTGTGAACAAACAAGAAATTATCTGGACTTGAAACCCGATATTGTGGTGTTAAAGGGTACTAGGTTTCCCCAACTAATACCATCTCAGGTGGGTGAAGTAGTTGTCAACGATGGGTACCTTGAGTTTGTTATCTTATGTTAAATGTCATTTTCTATTCTGTACATTTTATTTTAGAGCCTAGTATCAGCTATTCATTACCAACCTCCTGGGGGGTGAGAGCTTCATCCTCACTGTTACGCAGGGAACACTTGTAGACAGGCAGTATGCTAAAGTGGTAGTAAGATAACAAGTATCTTTGAACACCGACATTGACGCGGGACTTGCTGCAGTATCCAAGTCCCAAAGTCCTGAAGACCCTCTGTAAGCTACTCCCTCAGGCCTTATTTTGCCATTCCTGTACTAAATGCTTCCCTTGTGGGAAGAACATCAGTAAATGTCTATGAGCAGTTGCATTACTATCTCTGTCATATTATTTCCACTTTGGAAACCTTGGTAATTACAATTAGGTACAATACAAAACTAGAACGTCTTAGCATCTGCTAGGCTCCAGACCTGATCCAAAAAACAATTATAGAACGTAGTGATTAAAATGAATGAATCTGATGGGCAATTGTATCATTGAAAGATCACTAAGGCTTTCCCAGGAAGTCCATGCACCCTTAGGGTACTACCATTCTCTTTAGGGAATTTAGAAAAAAGTTAGAGGATTAAACAGTCTAAATGCCCAATGCTTGGGGCATCTACCATGATACAGAACATACAGAAGGCATTATCAATAAGTAAATCACGAAAGAACAGTTTGAAGGCACTACAAATGAGTAGAAAGGGGTAAAAGTGTTCAAAGTTTTACCAATTTTCAATTAAGGGCTTGATTTAAAGTTTGGTGACAGGTTATTCCATCACAAACATGACGCATATCATGTCCATATTGAATGAATGACTACTCATTTGTATAGCGCATGGTTACCCGGAGGCATCCCAGCGCTTCAGTGGTCCATTTCATCCCCAATGATTTAGGGAAATAAGAGGGTTTTCAGCAAATTCCTAAATCTAAGATGGTTCTCCTCCATCCGAATAGAGTCAGGCAGGCTGTTCCAAAGTTTTGCTGACTGAACAGCAAAACGCCTGCCACCCATACGGCTTCTCCTTATTCTGGGAGCTGCCAGAAGGTTCTTATTGCTGGATCTAAGGGTCCTGTTAGTTTGATAGGGACAAAACAAAGGTTGAATAAGATCAGGTCCTGTCTTAGTTAAGGCTTTGTGGACAAAGGTCATAGTCTTAAATTCAATCCTTTGTTGTACCGGCAGCCAGTGTAGTTGCCGGAGCGCTGGTTTGGCTGAGGTTCTTCGAAATATCTGTAGAAGCATCCGGGCTGCACAGTTCTGTACAGTCTGAGGGACCCTAAGTGTCCCCTGTGGGGCCCCTAGGTAGACTGCGTTGGAGTAGTCGAGGCGCTTTAAAATCAGGGCTTGGACTAATATCCGCCTTGCTTCAAACGGGAGCAGCCTAATAATTTTCCTGAGTGATCTCATCAGGGCGTAGCAAATAGCTGCTACCTTCTGGGCTTAATTAAATTAAGTGCTGGGTCCGGCCACACTCCCAGACTCTTAATTTTTTCTTTTGGGGGGGGGGGGGCTGGCCCAGAGTATTAGGCCACCAGCTATCCACCGAGGAGGGTGCGTCATGCCCTAGCATCATAATATCCGTCTTTGCTCCATTAAGTTTTAGGAAAGAGTCATCCATCCACTCACGGACTCTGCTAAGGCAGGAAGAAAGTCTGTCATAGGTCGACATCTGCCCAGAGAGAGTGATGATAAGCTGAGTATCATCAGCGTAAGTCACTAGTTGCACCCCCCAAGGTAGCACCACCTCAGCCAATGGTCTCATATATATTAAATAAGGTTGGGCTGAGGGATGAGCCCTGGGGAACGCCACAGTGTAGATGCATAGGAGGGGAGGAGATGTCGTCCTCAAATACCGAGAAAGTCCGCTCGGAGAGGAAGGATTGTAGCCACTTCAGTGCGGTCCCAGTGACACCTACATCATTCATCCTTTGGATCAGAATAGAATGGTTAACGGTGTCAAAGGCCGCACTGAGATCTAATAACAATATGGCTGCACAACTACCTCCATCAACAATCTTCCTTACTTCCTCAACTACTGCAATAAGGGCAGTTTCTGTGCCTTGTTTGCACCTGAATCCAGTCTGGGTTGGATGTAATAACTTGTTGTTTTCTATATGGCTGGATATCAGGGAGTTTACATATTTTTCTGTAAGCTTGCTGATAGTGGGCAGCAAGGAGATAGGGTGATAGTTAGCCCAATCATCAGGATTGAGATTGGGCTTCTTCAGTAACGCCTTTACTCTTGCCTGTTTCCAGTGGAGAGGGACTACCCCAGCTGACAGGGAGGTATTATCACCTCCTGAATCACCGGGGCCACAGTGTCTGAGATCAGATTGAGGACAGTGGGGGGTGCTACATCAACCGGTGAACCTGATTTCAGGTTGCCCAAAAGCGACTGAACCTTCAGACAGTCAAAAGGGGGGAAATTCTCAAGGAGGGTCATATCTGGACCTGGGGCCAGAGGTAATGCCACCAGGGAGCCCCAGAATGTTGAATAGATATCTGCTATCTTTGAGGCAAAGAAGTTTGCTAACTCCCTGCAGCGTGTGTGAGCAAGAAGAGACTCAATCGTGGGGGTAGGAGGGGTAACTAAGGACTTAAATATTTTGAAGATTTCCCTGGAGGAGCTGGAGGCAAAGGAATTTTTTCTTGATAGTAATTGGACTGAGTAATTTTGATAGCTTTTTTTATATTTACATAGCGCAGTCCTGTAACTATTTTTACTGGCTTCACTGTAGTCAAAGTCAAGTTTCAATACTTTATTCGACAGCATTGTCATAAAAGCATTTTATCCCTATACTAAACATAGATAAATACTATACTAAATTAAGATCAATTTAAGATACACATTAAGGGGCCGATTATGATTGCGGATAATCCGCATCCTCTGGGCCGGCGGAATCCACCGCCGGCCCGGAGGATGTGGATTATCCGCTGCGGACTGGAAAAAGACCCCCGCCAGATTAGGATGGCTGGGGGATCTATTTTCCATCCGCCGCTTTTCCGCCGCGGTCGCCTTCCGACCGCGGCGGGAAAGCACTAACACGGCTGGCGGTGTCTATCAGACACCGCCAACCATATTAGGATGGCTGCGGTCATATGCCTTTCCACGGTGGCATTTCCGCCGTGGAAAGGCATACAGTGTTGTCTTCGGGGGCCCGTTGCGGACCCCCAGGGGTGAAGGGGGGGTGGGGGGTGCACATGGGAGGTACCTATGGTACCCCCCCTGCCTTTGCGTGCACGAAGTGGCAGGCACCACGCAGTGCCTGCAGCTTCGTGCATGTAAAGGTAAACATGCATTTTTTTAACATTGCGGCGTGTGCTGCTTCAAGCAGCACCCGCCGCAATGTTAAGAATACAGGATGTGACCGCCAGGGTGGCGGTCACATCCTAATTGGCACGGAGGGACCGCCGCTGCCCCTGCGGACGGTCCCTCCTCCTCTGGGGTGGCGGACGGATGCAGGTCCGTCCGCCATCCTAATAGGCCCCTTAATACAGAATGCAGGCGAATTCTTTCCTCTAAAAGGTATTTATACAGTTTAAAAATACGGAGTCACTGTGTCTAATACATAAAAAGATAAATCTAACTAAAAACTTTTCAACATTCATGATTAATCGCAGTTAAAGTGCGGATGATCCAGGCCCAACCCAAATATTTGGCTAGGGCAATTGCAAGATTGGGGGCACAATTTGATCTTAGTATTCTCAGTGCTTCTAAGTATTTTCTTATCCCCAAATTCTTGCACACTGGTTTTAGCCATCTACTTCTTGGAGCAGCATACAAGGGGCATACAAACAAAAAGTGTGGAATATCCTCAACGTGGACCTTACAATAGCAACATGTGTTAACATTACTTGGTGACCATTTTAATGTAAAGACATTTAGGGGTAGGCAACCAACTCTGAACTGGAAATACAGCTTTCTATCCAAGGGTTTTGTGATCAGATCCCAGTACTGTTCGCAGGTAGGGGCTAATTTGGTCTCCAAATACTGGGATATCAACATAGATAGTCGATTGGAAATTAAAACCGATTGGTGTACCATGTCTCAATACATTTTTTTCAACAACACCTTAGATGGAAGGGTGGAAGGGTCAGTAGTAGTCCATAAGTGGTCTAAATGCAATTTTTGTAGCAAATTCCTAATTTCTCTAAGCCAAGTTATTTTATCGAACCGGCTTCACTGTAGTCTTTCCTCCCCATCCTCTTTCTGCTTGCAAAGCTGTTTAAGGGTTCTGAGCTCTGGAGTGTACCAGGCTTTTTTATTCTCCCCGCTGCGATGGGAGAGTTCAGCCTTAGGTAGAACCACGTCCAATGATACCACTAGCCAATGATTATAGCGATCATTTGCATCTGAGGGGTCATTACTAGGTTCAGGTAAAGATTTTAAGAGGTTGAGAATCCATTTCTCCTTTGAACGTTTGGACCATGCTCGACTAGTTTTTTTTTAAAAACAGGCCTGGCCTGTCTGTTCCTGGCGAGTAAGGGAAAATCACAGGAGGGTACGGTCAGTCCAAGGGATTAAGATGGATTTTTTGAAATCGAGCGTGGTTAGGTTAGTGTAACAGTGATCCAGCGTATGTCCTGCTTTGTGTGTAGGGCCTTTGATAATTTGTTTAAGTTGGACCGTGTCTAACGCAGTAAGCAAACTCTGACATACTGGAGTGTCGGATTTATCTAGCTGGATATTAAAATCTCCTAATACCGTGAAATTAGGAGCATTACAGGACAAATTAATAGAGCTTAGCAGCTCTTCACAAAATTGTCCGATCGCCCCCGGAGGCCTGTATACCAAAAGCCCCGAAAGCGAGCATATAGGGGAGAGAGTAACTGAGAACATCATACACTCTGCCCCAGTGATGATGACCTTCTCTACTCTACAACCTACGTTTTTTTTATGCACTATGGCGATCCCTCCTCCTCGTCCATCCGTCCGATCTTGCCTCGAAATTGCATAGTTCGAGGGCAGGGCCCGGACAATATCGGGGTCGGAGCTATCGTTAGTCCATGTTTCTGTGAGGAAGAGTGCCTCAATGTCCAGTTCCTCCAAGAGCAAGGAGATCTCTAGCGCATGCTTAGGTAGTGACCGACAGTTAAGCAGAGCCAGTGAGAACGGGTGTACCTCAGGGACTTTTATATCTGGCATAAGATAATATTGACACCCCGTGCAGGACGTATGATCCCTATGAGTAGCTAACAGGGTCCAGTTCGCTCCAGTCCTACCTCTTAGTTGCAGGAGTTGATTCCTGTTATATGAAATCAGGGGTTTATCATCAAGCAGAGATGCAGGGGGGCTGGCCCCTGGGCCCGGCGTGGCCCGGACGGGCCCAGACGGGCTTGCCTTTGGCGCGCCTTTGGCGCGCCCGCTGCGCAGACGGGATCCACCGTCCATTTTATGGGAGAAAAAGCAGGGCGGGAGTCGGCCCGACAGCTGGTGCGGTGAGCTCAATTTCCTCACCCAAGATTGGGCCTATCCCTGTGTTCACCGCAACATAACCTCAGTCGTTCTGGGCGGGGACCAGGGTTCGAGCCCTGCAAGTGGCAAGTAGGTTCCTTAATATTAATAACACGATAATTTTAACACAGTAAAAACAGCTAGAAATGATATTAAAACAAGGATTCTGGAGCGCCTAACCCCCGGCTTCCGCCTCAGGAGAGAAGAAAATAACGCACTGATCTGTGCCGCCGCGTCGAGCGCGGTTTAAATACCAAGGGCGGGAGTCGACCCGACAGCTGGTGCGGTGAGCTCAATTCCCTCACCCAAGATGGCGTCTATCCCTGTGTTCACCGCAACATAACCACAGTCGTTCTGGGCGGGGACCAGGGTTCGAGCCCTGCAAGTGGCAAGTAGGTTCCTTAATATTAATAACACGATAATTTTAACACAGTAAAAACAGCTAGGAAATGATATTAAAACAAGGATTCTGGAGCGCCTAACCCCCGGCTTCCGCCTCAGGGGAGAAGAAAATAATGCACTGATCTGTGCCGCTGCGTCGAGCGCGGTTTAAATACCAAGGGCGGGAGTCGGCCCGACAGCTGGTGCGGTGAGCTCAATTCCCTCACCCAAGATGGCGTCTATCCCTGTGTTCACCGCAACATAACCTCAGTCGTTCTGGGCGGGGACCAGGGTTCGAGCCCTGCAAGTGGCAAGTAGGTTCCTTAATATTAATAACACGATAATTTTAACACAGTAAAAACAGCTAGGAAATGATATTAAAACAAGGATTCTGGAGCGCCTATTTATTTTTATTTATTTATTTTATATTCTTATAAAGCGCCAGACTAGACCCCCGAAGGGGTATCTCCGCGCTATTGCTGCAACACGAGTGTTCTAATTCTGAGAGTGTGTCCAGTAAGAAGAAATGAGAGCTGGAAGGCATTATTTATCAGGATACAGATACGTTTTTAAAGTTTTCCGAAAACTCAAATGACTGGAAATAAATCTGAGTTCTGGGGGCAGAGAATTCCATAGTGCTGGTCCGGCATAAGCTAATGCACGGCCGCCTTGTCTGGCCTTTTTTACTCTGGGTGTCTGCAAGAGCTGCTGATGGCTGGAGCGCAGAGACCGCCCAGGGATGTAAGGCTGAAAGATTTCGGTCATGTATTTAGGGCCCTCCCCTATCATACTCTTATTAATAGTGCATAGAGTTTTAAATTGGACCCGTTTCCTCACTGGAAGCCAGTGGAGTCTCACCAGCAGGGGACTGGAAGGAGTCCTTGATGGAACATTCAGGACAATCCTTGCTGCTGTATTTTGGATTACCTGCAATTTACTAAGTTGCTCCTCGTTAGCTCCGAGGAGCAACCCATTGCAGTAATCCACCCTGCTGATGACCAGAGCCTGCACAAGCGTTTTTCTGTGACGGTCCGGTATGTAGGGGAAGACTCGTCTCAACATCCCAATAGCCCGAAAGCAGGTACCAGCAACCTGATTTACATGTCCTTTAAAGGTGAGTTGCTGATCAAAAAGTACTCCCAGGTTCCTAACAGTACTCTTGGGGGTGGGGACAGGACCTAGCTCTAAGGGCCACCAGTCAGATGACCAATATGTTGCCGCTTGTCCAAAACACATAACCTCCGTTTTCCCCACATTACACTGCAGACAGTTTGTTGACATCCAGTCTGCAATGGCTCTCATGCCATCTGCAAAGGATCTTTTTATTGCAGATGTGAGAGTTTTGAAAGGGAAAAGGAGTTGGGTGTCGTCGGCAGGGGAGAAGAAATAATATTAATACAAGTACATTCTATCCTAAGGCACTTGTTATAAGACAGCTGGGATACCTGTGATGTTTATGGTGGAGTAACTCATCTTTCAAACTCTAAATCTGGCCCTGAATGTTTTATCTTTGACTTCCAATGGGTAGTACATAGCAGAAGGACAGTCACTTCAGGGCTAATTAAATCAAGAAAGTAAAATGGCTGCACCTGAACTCTATGTAACAAAGAAAAGGAAAGCACTTGATATATGTTTTAACACAGTCATGGGGAATCATAATCTGCTTATTGACCAAGCTTGCTTGCTTTCTTAGTTATCAGGAACACAGAGCTCTCCCTTTCAAAATCTTTCCTTATGGGACAAATGCAAATTGTTGCCTAAGAAGATTTGAGTTCACCTCCTTTCTCTTTGCCATGTGGGGTCCACAAGGATCATCTGTAAGTCCTACTCTTTTTAACCTCTAAGTGACCCCACTGGTGAATCTGATCAAATTTCTTGGATTTGTGATGATGTCCTATGCAAATTACACCCAAATTGTGGTGTCAGCGGCAGGTTACCTGGAGGTCACCACTACCAGATTTCATAAGTGTATCCTGCAAAGTGGGAGATGGATGAGTGACAACTGTCTGAAGTTAAACTCTACTAAGTCTGAGGTCCTGTTATTCGGCAGGAACTCGTCCTTTTGGTCTCTGAGTTGGTGGTCTCAGGAACTGTGGTACTCTCTGCTCCCCAGTCTTGAAGGTTAAAAACCTCATGGTTCTCTTTGGCAGTAAGTTGTCTTTCGAAAGTAAAATTTATCTCACTACCTCTTCCTTCTTCTTTCTACTAAAACTGATCATGAAAATTCTTCCTTTTGTTCCACTGGCACTGCAGGAAGCAGTGGTGTCTGCTCCTATTGTCTCCAAACTAGAATATTGTAATACACTCTTTACTAACATTCAGAAAAGGTACCTAAATAATCTACATATTTTGCAGAATGCAGCGGCCCGCCTGATTCTAACCATACCTCAACACAAAGCCATTTCACAAGCCCATGTCCAGCTACAGTGGCTTCCCGTTAAGGAGTGCATTGATTTCAAAGCCCTCTGTATCACGTTTAAATCCTTGCATAATCTTGGACATGAATATCTCAAAAGATGATTTCAACGTTAAACTCTAGTCAGACCTCTGCGTTCAGCTTCTCTATATAGCCTAGTTGTTCCTAAGTTCAAAAGGTAAATTTTGGGTGGCATGAGTTTGTCACCTGTACTGCCAACTTGTAGATCTCCATGCCTTTTAATCTTAAGATGAAGACTGATCTCCTTTCTTTTAGGAAGGCATTTAAAACCTGTTTTTTCAAAAAAAAGATTCAGGAATTGGACTTATTAATATTTTGCAACTGATAATCTTACTCTTTCAGACTAGCGCCTAGACACCTCCAGCTAGTAGAGGGCTTTATTAATTTTATTTTAATTTCATTTTCATCAGAAAACATAAGCATCTTGTTTATTCATTCAAATAAACAGTATGATCATGATTACATGCAGTCATTTTGTCTTTAAAAGAAATAAATACTTCTTTGTGCCTTATGTATCGGAATAGTCTCTTGGTGATAATAAATCTTCTTTATTTGCTACAAACCTAACTCTAAATCCACACTTCCAAAAGTGAACCCAGAACCCTGCCCAGCTGGATCATAGTTGTTTGCTAAGTGGAGATATTGGTAGGCTGAGACATCTGTCTGCCTGACGCTAGCATGACCCCTTCATGTTGGCACATTGCCAATAATGCAGAGCAAGCAGTGTTCGGAAAGCAGGTACCCACCGGAAAGGAACAGAAAACTCCAAAGGGAAAACATCCAGAGGCAGTTTGAAGATTAAGAAGTTCAGAGAACATTTCAGGAGTTAATGGGAAGAATGTAAAATCAGGAGATTTGCAGGAGAGACTAGAAGATTCTTGAATCCAAGCGAAATCCAGAGGAAAAAAGTGATAAAAATATAAAGCAAGGGTCAATGATAAAATGCTTTTAACTATATTGTGGTGTGCCTTACCCTGAATTCAGCATCTCTTTGTAAAAAATGCACAAGAAGTTACATCGCAAGAAGTACATACGCCAACTTCGTTAGGGAAGCAGCTAAAGGAATTCATTGCTCACACCATATAGAATTGGGAATGATGATATAGTCCAGTTCAATTCTTCCTGGAGAATTGTGAAACAATGAAGGTTACAGAAAACAAAAAGAGATATCACAGGAACTACAGGGGCCATCTTGGATTGGAGCATGACCATATGAATTCACTACATGGACTGCCTTGGATTGGATGATGAAATAGTAAAGCCCCCCCTCTTAATGAGAAACTATAGCGCGGAAAGGATAACATGATATATTCTAGAAGTTAAATAAATGGCTTCCTGGAAGAGATAAGCTTTCTCACACACATTTCTCCTCTAAGATATTGTTTGCAGTTGTTTAGGGCTTTAAGGGGAAACCTTAATGTTGAAGGCACCCTAAAGGCTAGTTGGGGGCTTTAACTTTTCAATTTTGCAAATATTGCAAATATGTTTGCTTTGTTACTCAGCCTAAGTGGTTCTGTATAATAATTACACCATCATTCTGAGATGGAAATCATAAATAAAGCACAATGTTTTATTTCATAAGTTTTGCAGTGTGTGCAAATGATATTCACATTTCTATGTATATACATGTTAAACCAGGTTGCACCCGGCATGACTCGTGGTCGGGGGTGGTGGCGGGGAGTTGCGCTGGGAGGAGGGTCATGTGGGGAGGGGCTAAATTTAATTTAAAAAACAATTAAAACGTACCTTCCCGCGGGCCGGGTCCCGTTCTCCTGCCTCCGAAACAGGAAGCAGGCAGCCAGGCTCCCACCCCTAAGCTAATCACAACACTACAAGTAGCGTTGTGATTGGTCAGGATGCCTCTCAGCCTGGTGCTAATGACCCAGCCGTGTTCTCCATGTAGTCTGCATTGCAGCCTACATGGAGAAGGGCAGGGTGCGCATGGCAAGTTTGGTCGGCTCCAGAGGGCCAACCAACCCAGTCATGCACACTCAGAAGTGGGCACACCACTCCTCCCCTGCCCAGCGCTGCTTATAGCGCAGCCCCATGCACCCGCCTGTGCGCAACCAAACCATTCTGCTTTCTCACTGTGCGAAAAGCAGAAACATAAAATAGTAGGTATTACCATTTTATGTTTCTGCTTCTCGCACTGCAAGAAAGCAGTGGGGCGACACTCCTCCGCCCTAATGGAGGATCTGACCCAGGTTAAACCTGTCATCCTTGGTGTTGTCCTTCCTCAAACCTTTTGCCTTCTCTCCACTTGCTTTTTGAATTTTGTGTTGGTATCAGTATGTGCCTTTTACCACTGCTAAAGTGATTGTGCTCTCTTCCTTAAACATTGTACAATTGTCTTACACCTGATTGGCATGTTTAATTTACTTTTAAGTCTTTAGTATAGAGTACTACATGTACACAGGGCCTGAAAATTAAATGTTACTAGCGTACCTGCAGCACTCATTGTGTCACCCACTTCCGTAGCACTTAAACACAAATCTCAGGCCTTCCATTGCAGCCTGTATGGAAGTTTTAAAATTGGCAATTCGACCTAGCAATATAAACTTTTTGCCAGGCCTAAACCTTTCATTTTTATTACATATAAGTCACCCCTAACGGAGGGCCTAAACCTGCCATTGCGCACAGTACATTGTATTTAAAAAGTTGGACATGGGTGCGTGGCTTGGAGCCCGGCAGGAATGGAGGTGTCCGGCTGAGGCTCCCGGACGGAGGTGGGTAAATCGCGCCTGGAGGTTAATACTTGCAACGCTTTCAGTGGAAACGAGCAACCGAAATGCTGAATAAACCGACATTGTCCCTCCACTCACAGCTCCGGTAACTTAGAAGGTATTATTTAAGGAAAATCGCGCGTTTGAGGAGACGCGCTCTGACGGCCGCCATTTTAAAGACTTTATTGCAGCGCGCTCGCACTTTAATTTTACTAAGCTGACAATTGTTCTGGCCTTTACTACTTTTATAGTCCATCCTCATGCTTTCAACGTAGCAGAGATTCATAGAGGCGCGCTCATCCAATTTCACCTCACCTTTATATAGTGTGAGGTGATGAGATTATGCCCACCATTTGTATTTATTCTGTTCCACAAGTGTGATAATTCTTCATTATAAACACAAGGCGCATCGGTTCCCTCTGTTCTGCACCATAACGTCCTCCTTGAGGTCATCTCCATGCAGACAAACCTTCCTTGACTCTAATGCCTTGCGGATTCATCTAAAGCGTTAGAACCTGCTATTTTTGAGGCGCTGACCAGGCAACTTCTGCCATTCAGGCCTCTTATTATTTTTTTAATTGCTATTTCTTATTATCCGGTCTGTTGACGTATTCCTGCTTAGCTCCACATTCGATCTCATTTTGCTTAATAAGACTTCAGCCGGATCCCGCTCCTCACCTACAGGATCTGTACCTGTTTCCAAGTCTCTTATTCTCACAGTTTCATGGGCAGAACAAAAAGTGCTTTTCCTACTGTTTCGAAAACAAAGCATATTTTTGTTGAAAATTCAACAGTCTTTTCTAAATTCGCTCAACTGGTATCCTGGATATAGATCACTGTACCACATACATGGAACCCGCGCAAGCGACGACAGGGAAATCTAACACGAAACGTTTAAAGAAAGCCCCCCCCCTCACCACCTAAACCGTCTTCCTCAGTCTCAATGGAACTTTTACTTCAAGAAATAAGAGCTCTTAGACCTTTTGTAGAGGAAACAAACAACAAGCTACAAATTCTTTAAGATAATTGGTCGCAATTAGACGTTAGACTTACAACTGTGGAACAAAATGTTTCCTCTTGTCAAGACACCTACAAATTCGTTACCTCCCTGCAATCTCAAGTTTCATCATTACAAAAATAGGTAGAGGACCTTGAAAATCGAAACAGGAGGAATAATTTACACATTTATAATTTAGCAGAAGGCGTTGTGGGGGAGGATCCCATTGCTTTTTTAATCCTTCCTTCCTAAGATTCTTCGGATGCCAGATGGAACTTCATTGAATATCCAACGCGCCCACAGGCTAGGGCGCATCACCACCAATTCTTCATCTTCTCAGAGGCCAAGAGGTGTCATTTTGTACTTTCTTGAATTCACAGATCTGTTAAAGGTTCTGGCAGCTGCCAGGGCTATTCAAAAGATTTCTTGGTCTGGTGCTACTTTATTTTTTGCACAGGATTATTCGAGAGCTACCGCTTCAAGAGGCAAGGCCTTCCTTGACATAAGACCAGCTCTCCGTTCTTTGGGTACCAGATGTGGGCTTTTCCGCCCATGCTTGTTTAAAGATACTTATAATAACGAAACTACTTCTTATTAAGACCTTGTGCTTCTGCAAAGCTTCTTAAATGCACATATGACGGATTCTATGGCCTCTTCAAGACCATACTCCTCGCATGTCACTTGATTTACATAAGACGCTTCTTAAGTTAGCACTTTATCACAATTGTATTGCATTTTAATGCTATTTTTGATATTGCTATTTACTGTTGCATGTTTCTTCTTTTCTCAGGTTGCTACTCAATACGTGCTAACATTATTTTGTTTACTTCATTTCTTCTTTTCCTAGCTTCCACTGTTGCTTCTTTGTTTGGCGTGATCTCCTCCCGGTTTGGTCTAGTCCTCGCTGGTCATCTCGTCTGCTCCATGTGGCTCCACCTACCCCTCGTTTCCTTCGTGTAGGTATGTCGTTCGTTTGTTTTTTTGTTCTTTGTTGTGTTTCACAATTTAAATTTCTCTTTTATGCAGTGTCAGTTACAGTTCTTCCTCATTTTATCTTCTCTCATGCATACCATTTTATGTTATTTCATCTTTTTTTCTAACTTTTTACTTCTTCTCTATATGGTAACAAGACAAAATATCGAATTCAAAATATAGAATTACCAAAATATCGAAGTCAAAATATAGAATGGACAAAATATCGAATGGACAGAATATAGATGTGAAAAATATCGAATTGAAGGTAAGTAATATAATATCGATTTTTTAAAATATAGAATGTCAAAATATCGAAGCATGTAATATAGGTATTAAAATATATCGAATTATTAATAATATTGAATTTTTTTAAGTGTTTAGTATGTTAATATATAAGTGAAAAGTGTATATTATTTTTGTAATTTATTTTAAGTAATGAATTTTATGTTATTTAATTTTTGCATCATTTAATTCTGGAGCGGGTTGTGGGTTTAAAGGGGAATAGGGTGGAAAGTAATTTAATGATATGAAATTAAATATTCATTTTTAAAAATTACTAAATATTTTTAATTTAATTTTGCGTTTTAGTTCTGTAGCGGGTTGTGGGTTCATAGGGGAAAAGCGTGGGAAGTAATTAAATTGTAATTAATTAAATATTTTTATTTATTTATTGGTATTCATTTTGAATTATTAGTTAAATAATTTTTAAATGGTAATTCGTTTTTATTAATTGATTAATTGATAATTATGTTAATTGTATTTTTTTTTCTGTAGCGGGTTGTGGGTTTATAGGGGAATAGGGTGGGAAGTAATTTAATTGTAATTAAGTAAATAATTTGTATTTATTTATTGGTATTGATTTTTTATTTATTGTTAATTGGTAATTAATTTTTATTCATTGGCAATTAATTGTAATAATGTACTAATTGATAATTACGTTAATTGTATCAATTTATTTTCTGTAGCGGATTGTGGGTATATAGGGGAATAGGGTGGGAAGTATTTTATTTGTAATTAATTACATATTAAAAAAAATACTTTTTGTGTATTGATAAATATTTACTGTTCATTAATTATTAATTGGTATTAATTTTTATTTTTAATTAGTTTTTGTTATTCAAAATTAATTAGTTGTTAATTAATTATGAATAGGTAATTAATTTTAATAACTAATACTTATTTGTATTTATAATTGATTAAATATTACATAATATTAAATTGGTAATTCATTTTAATAAATGTTTTATTGGTATTGACATTTAATTTATTTCTATTAATATATTAAATCATTACTTTCCCTACTGTTAAATTCACTAGAGTGGGATTAGGAATTTTTACCCCTACGCTATCCAACGCTTTCCCTACTGTTGCACTCTCTGGAGTGGGAATAGTATTTTTTACCCTCCCGCTATCCAACGCTTTCCCTGCTGTTGCACTCACTGGAGTGGGAATAGTAATTATTACCCTTCCGCTATCCAACGCTTTCCCTACTGTTGCCCTCACTGGAGTGGGAATAGTAATTTGTACCCTCCCACTATCCAACGCTTTGTCTACTGTTGCACTCTCTGGAGTGGGAATAGTCATTTTTACCCCTACGATATCCAACACTTTCCCTACTGTTGCACTCTCTGGAGTGGGAATAGTAATTTTTATCCCTACGCTATCCAACGCTTTCCCTACTGTTGCACTCTCTGGAGTGGGAATAGTAATTTTTACCCCTTCGCTATCCAACGCTTTCCCTACTGTTGCACTCTCTGGAGTGGGAATAGTAATTTTTACCCACCCGTTATCCAACGCTTTCCCTACTGTTGCATCTCTGGAGTAGGAATAGTAATTTTTACCCTCCCGCCATCCAACGCTTTCCCTACTGTTGCACTCACTGGAGTGGGAATAGTAATTTTAACCCTATGCTATCCAACGCTTTCCCTACTGTTGCACTCACTGGAGTGGGAATAGTAATTTTTACCCCTACGCTATCCAACGTTTTCCCTACTGTTGCACTCACTGGAGTGGTAATAGTAAATGTTACCCTCCCATTATCCTACGGTAAAAATATTGTATATTTTTTATTAATATTATGTTAATATATATATATATGTATTAAAAAATAAAATTTTATGTTTTTTAACTTAAATTAATTTTAAGGTTAGTTAAGTATTTTTAAGTATGTTTAGTTAATTATATTGATTATTTCATTATTTGTAAATTAATTTTAAGACATTTAAAAAAATTCGATATTTTGACTAACTATAGTTTTTAAAACAATATTTTTCATTCAATATTTTTGTAATTACCTGTTTGTAGATAGGAATTCGATATTTTTGCATTCTATATTTTTTCCTCGTATATTTTGATAATTCTATATTTGTGTGTTCGATATTATGTCTGTGATCCCCTCTATATATTCATTATTTCTCTCTCTCTCCATGTAATCAACTCTTTTCTTCGCCTAAGGTTTCTGTCAAACTCTCATTCTCCTTTCTATTTGAATTCCTACTACTTTACCTTCTTTCCCTATTCTTTTTCTTTGGTATACGGTATCATTATAAAGAAATGGTTTTTATCTCACAAATTTGAACTTCTTCATTTTTGATTATTTATGTCACTAAAATTCACTTCATGGAACGTTAGGGGTCTGAATTCTCCTATCAAAAGACAGCAAATACTCACTTATCTAGCTAAATTGAATGCCAATATAGTTTTTCTACAAGAAACTTACCTCACAGATGATCAATCCTTAAAATTAAAAAGGGGTTGGGTGGGGGACGTTTTCTCTTCTCCTGGTGATGGAAAACTTAATTGAGTTATGATGCTTTGCCGTAAGTCACTTCCAATCTCATTTGTTTCACCACATTCTGATATTGATGGCAGATGGTTAAATGTTAAATTACAGCTAAAGGATGTTCCAGTTTCCCTTTTTATTGTTTATGCCCCTACATGTGGTGAACCCTCTTTTTGGTCCACATTGGCCAAACAACTTTCACGTTCTATGGAAGATAACTTTGTATTAGCTGGGGATTGCAATCAGGTTTTTGATCCTTTTGCTGTTAGAAATTCAAAATTTCCATTTGTTCCTAACAAACCCCATACATCTTTTGTACATAACATCACTCAACACAAACTCCTAGATGCTTGGCGCTTATGCAATCCGGTCACCAGCGAATATACTTTTTATTCCCCCGCCCATCACACCCAGTCAAGGATTGATTATCTTTTTGTTTCCCACAACATTTCTCAAACTCTTTCATATGCGGAAATAGGCCCTATTTTAATTTCAGATCATGCTTCTGTTTCAATTGGCATATACATTTCACCTAAATCCTCATTCCCTGGATGAGGGCATTTTAATAATGCTCTTCTCTTAAACCCAAAGCTCACTGCTTCCTTTATTACTTTTTTTAATGATTTTTTTAAATTAATCGCAATGAACATATGCAATTTTCCACTATATGGGACGCATATAAAGCTTCAGCACGGGACTTCATCATTACTTTTGTAGCCAGGAAACGCAAAATTGCACACACACACACTCAAAATCTCCTTCATGATATTAAAAATTGGAACATGCTTAATAAACATCCCACTCACAAGACTGCTCAACAGCCCTTATAAATGCTAAGTTACAATTCAACAAAAAGTCCATGGACGATGCTTCTTTATATCTGTTAAAATCCAGTGCTAAGTTTTATGGAGGCAGAAATAAGGCAGGGAAGTTATTAGGCAATTATTTCGAAAATTAGTAAGCATGGGCGTAAAATCCGTTCCGCTCGTGGATTTTGCGGATTTTCGGCAAATTCGCAATACGCGAACTCGCGAATTTGCTGAAAATTCGCAAATCCGCGCGAAGCGGATTTTTTGCTTGGTCGCACTTGCCAACTAGAATACTATACAATTTTACGGCGCGCAGCAATCACTTACCGTCATTCAGCGTTTGCAGAGTTGTTTTTCTCCATGTTTGCGTGTGCTGCGCCATTTTGGATCTTGCTGCGGGATCCCGCAGGAGTTTGTCGACGTCATCGCGGCTTGCCACCTTGCACAGCGAGAGTTTGGCAACGTGATCACGCATCGCGGGAGTAAACACTTGCGAACACGTAGATGCGGCAGGCAGCGACAATCTCGCAACTGCGAGATTGCAAAATTTGCAATTTCGCACAAGAAATCCACCAGCAGGCAGCATAAACCTTGAAAATTATGATTTTTAACAGAATAACTCCTCAGGTTGACATTTGCCAGCACTTTATTTTGCAAGTAGTCCATTTTGGGGGGGGGGGTGGTGGGAGGAAGGAAGTGCCCCACAGTCTCCAACTTCCTGTTCCTGTCCAGCAGGCTCCTCCCAGTGCTTTCTTCATGTGCTGGTCACTTTGATTTGGATCTTGACCTGGAAGGATTACTTTTTGTGGATGCTGCTGGATATTTGGATTTTTGCAAAACTGAAAGCACTCAGCAGGTGCAAAAGTTCAATCTTATCATTAGTAACCATTCCCTGTAGTGCTTCCTGAGGGGCCCCTTCAGAGTTCAGTTGCCTACTTGCAACTATTCTATGACCCTGCTCTGACCCTGACAGCAGGCTCAGAGAATAGCTACAAGTATACAACAAAGGTCCTGTTAAAAAAATTACACTGCAACAGAAAGCAATTACAGATAAGGAAGCAGGTGCCAGCCTGGAAGTTCAAATTCAGTGACACATTAATCAGCCCCTAATTCATTCATGTCAGTTGAGGCAGGGCAGGTGTGCTTTTCCCCCCATAATCTACAGTGATGAACTAGAGGGTGGCATGGGTGAGCCAGAGGGTGGCATGGGTGAGCCAGAGGGTGGCAGTGGTGAAACAGAGGGTGGCAGTGGTGAAACAGAGGGTGCTGTGATGAACCAGACGTAGAAACAACATGGTCGCGACCGTTGCTATCCGACAAGTAAGTTCGCGTTTGCGAACTGGTAAAAAAACCTTGCAGAATGGCAGAAACACTTGCGAACACAAAAAAAAAGGAATCCGCAAAATTTGCGAGAGTTCGCGTATTTTGCGGATTGCGAATCCGTAAATACGCAATTTCGCGGATTGCCAATTCGCAAAATCCGCCCATGCTTAAAAATTAGGCAAACCAAATAAAACATAGAATCGACCTATGACATAAATTCAGATCTAAGATTTAAGGATGCCGAAATCTTAAGCGGATTCTCCCTTTTTTTACAAATCTTTATATTCATCTGAAACACACCCCACAGATCAGTCTCTCTCACATTTCTTCTCAAACATATCTAAACCCCAACTTTCCTACCTGGATTTATCCCCCCCTGGGGTCAGAGATTACACAGCATGAACTCGTAACAAAGCTACAGCATCTTAGAAAAGACAAAGCGCCCAGATGGTTTTACAGTTGAATTTTATCTCCACTTCTCCAAAATTCTTTTGCCCAAACTACACTCCTTAATGGATTCTTTTACCTCCTTGCATAAATCCTCTGGTTCCTTTTCAGAAGCTCACATCTGCCTCATCCCTAAATTGCACTGGACGCAGAGAAAGCGTTCGATAGAGTCGAGCTGACTTACTTGTTCTATACCTTTAGATGGTATGGTTTTGGCCCTAAATTTACATCCTTATTCTCTCTTCTTTACTCTAATCCTCGTGCTGCCGTATGTGCTAATGGTCTCATATCCTCAGTCTTTGATTTAGGTAGAGGAGTTCATCAGGGTTGCCCCTTATCCCCTTTTTTATTTAATTTGGTACTGGTACCCTTTCTCTCCAAGCTACGCCAAAACCCGAACTTACATGGTTTCCAATTGTCAAATTGTCATATTAACCTTGCAGCGTATGGTGACGATACTTTTCTTTTTCTTTCTAATCCCACTGAATCAATCCCTGCCTTCCTAGCGGAGGTTCAGGTATACTCCTTTATGTCTGGCTATAAGCAAAATAATGACAAATGCGAAATCTTGCCCTTAACCAACTATACATTTAAATTGGAATTTAGTTCTCTTATTTCACTTGGAGTCCTAACCATATTAAGTATTTAGGTCTCTATGGGGCGCTAGAGTGCCAGGAGCAAGATGGCTGCACTTTAGTGCTGCTCTGCTGGCCGAGACACCAATCTGCCTACTATCCTGCCTAATTATTGACATCTAAGGCTCTACTACGCAGTTTTACACCCCTCATCGCCTGTGGATTATTTTGCTGTCCTTCAGCTGAGAATTGCTTCCTCACAACTGCATTTCTGTGCCTTGTCTGGTTCTGCTGTAAAATGGTGGCATAGCTGTGCATACTCCACCGGCCTACCTGCGGTGCTGCTGCTGTCCTGGCGTTGTTGTCAGTGGATCGCAGCCCAAGGGGTGAGGTGTCTCTTGTGGCGCTGTGGGGCTGTGGGTTGGCTGCCCCGGTAGCGCCGAACCTTGTGTTGCTGTGAGCCGCTGGGGACTGCGGCCCTGTGGTGTGGCGGTGGGCTCCTAACCCCGCGGCTCGGCGTCTGACTGTCCCTGGTGTGCGGCGGTGATCCCTGTTTGGCGGAGGAGGTTTGTGTCAGCGTTTCTGCGGGCCCTCGTCTGCTGCTCCTGGTGGCTGCTGCGCGGCCTCGGCAGCTGCCCCATCACCCGCCGGCCGCGGCTGCCGCTCATGTCGCCCTGGACCCCGTTGCGGTGAGGAGGCTGTTCCCTGGTGATACTGGGGCCGCGACCGGCGCTGCTGGGGCCATTTACACAGCGCATCTTAGTCTGAGCGGACTGCCTGGAATTGTGAGTCACCGCCCCCCCTGTGCCTGATAGTCCGGTCCTGCGAGTGTCCCTGCTGTGGGGCCTGCTGTTTGAGGCTGTATACATTAGCGCTGAGAGCACTTGCTGACAGCTGGTTTATTTGGCTCAGTGCACAGTGGTTGTCTTTGTGAGGTGTGTGACTTGTGAGGTGTGTGACTTGCGAGGCGCCTGCATTTGCTGCTTGCCACAGTGTACATACTCCGGATGCCTACACTGTGCGGAGGACATTGAGCTGCTGCGGGCTGATGTGACAGTGAGAGACCCCATCTGTGGCAGTCTGGCGTTGCTGGGTGCGGCTGAGCCCTGCAAATCTCTAAGTTGGCGCTAATAAATTGGCTGTTACAACATCTAGCCCCCCTGGTCCTGCTCTGGGTAAGCAGGGTCGTTGGTTGTTGCCTGCAGTGCCTATCTGGTTGCACCTGTACTTCCTGGATACACTTGACAGCTCTCCTCTCCAGCCATGGGGCATACAGATAGGCAACAAGGTAAACTTAATTTTGAAGCAAAAAAAAAAAATAGTCTCATACCCCTAATGCATTTGACACTGAAACTGGTTTGGAACTGGGCTCTGGCGCTAAGCTGGAGCGCTTGATGATGTCTATGCAGCAGAGCCTCCACACTATTAATGCAAAAATTGATAACCGAACTTGCGCATGGACACAATGGCATCTAAACTGGTTAAACATGGTGCGCAGCTGGCCGAGGCAGAAAAGCGCATTTCCACCGCTGAGGATCAGGTCGCATCAGTCAGCACTGTGCCAATATGGAAAAGCTTTTAGAAATCATCAGGGCTAAAAATGAGGATATTGAAGCCCGGTCCCAAAGGATCAATCTTCGTATAACCGGCATTGTGGAGTGGACCAACACTGGGCCCATGGAGATATACGTGGAGACGCTACTTACCACTCTGTTAGGGGCGGAGCACTTTTCGAAAATGCTCATTGTGGAAAGAGCTCATCGCTCCTTAGCTGCCCGGCCTGTGCCGGGGACGCCGCCCTGTCCTATTATAGCCCGACTACTGAGTTATCGGGATCGGGATACTGCGCTACGTCTGAAGTGGGAGAAGGGCAGCCTGAATTATCAGGAAATGAAGGTAGAGTTGTTCCCCGATTTTGCAGTGGTGGTGCAGCAGGCGCGCCGGGAATTCCATGCTGTGAAGAAAAAGCTGCAATCGTTGCACATACAGTATGCAATGCTCTACCCTGCCCGCTTGCGTATTCAGCAGGACGGGAAGGCCCGCATCTTCGCCACGACTAAGGAGGCACTGCAATACACTCGACAGCTCGAGAGACGCTCACCGAGAAGAGAAAAAGTGGGAGACTCTGACTCTGATGGCTGATCTAATAGT
Organism: Lissotriton helveticus; assembly: GCF_964261635.1. NCBI lineage: Eukaryota > Metazoa > Chordata > Amphibia > Caudata > Salamandridae > Lissotriton > Lissotriton helveticus. Next base: position 1,450,234,846 of record NC_136061.1, on the reverse strand, counting down.
ATCCTTTTGCATGGTTTACTGTTCATCTGCCACAACTGTTGTTGGTTTGGCTGTCTATAGATGTTAGCTTGGGACACCTTCACTATTCTGATTTGCAATTTATCTATATCACTGTGTCCTATTATGTATGCCTTGTTTTCTTTATCAATACTGTCTTTGCTGACTGTAATGTTATAACTGATGGGACTATCGCTGGAGGCTTGAAGACTTTCTCTATTGTTCTAGTGTAAGGAGGCACCTTAATGCTTAAGATGCATACTCGGAATAGCTTATCACCTCAAGTCTCGGCCCATCCTGTTCCCCATAGTGTGCAAGGGACTGCTAGCGCTTCTCCAAATGGGAAATCCCCACACAGTTATTTCCTGTTATGTCACATTGTTGTGTCTTGGTTGTATTGTTTTATTAATGGAGATCCTCCTTGTATGCTATGTTAGATATTCAACGTGTTCTGGGGTTCTTACTTTTATGTTCCACATGGGATTGTCACAGCAGGCCAATACTGCTGCCGTGGGTGGTTTGGGTTGTTGGGGATCACTATGTTCTGGATTATACATTGGCTGCATACTGTGGTTACGGTATGGTAAAAAGGGGGACATGTTACAGTCTTAACGACAGGTATTTGCACTTCATGGACGGGGCATGGCGGACTCTAGTGACACGAAGATATCTTGGCTAAGCTGGAATGTACGGGGGCTCAATAATCCCAAAAAACTGCGACATGGGCTTTCTTATCTGGATCGCCACCATATCTGAATTGCTTTCCTACAGGAGACGCATCTCACTAAGCAGGCGGTTTCTAATGTTGCTACCAGATGGGCCGGGGTGAAGCTAGCTTCCTCCTATTTTTCTTACGCACGAGGGGTGATGATTCTGATTAAAAGGGGCATCCCCTTTGTGCCACTCTTCGTAGAGGAGGACGATGGTGGATGATATCCAATAGTTCAGGGGACGTTGTTTGGTAAATCTCTGGTGTTAGTTAATGTGTATGGTCCTAATATCGACAACCCCGCTTTTTATGACACCCTATGGGGAAACTTTATAAGTTACCCCCTCCACTGTTATATGTGTGGGCAATTTTAACGTGAAGCTGGACTCCACCATGGACAGAGTGTCTATGTCGGACTTGCCTCCCAAGAGGGCAGCATCTACCCTGAAGGACTGTATGCTGACACTGGGGCTTGTGGATGCTTGGTGGCTGCGCCATCCATGTAAAAGGGAGGGTACCTGTCACTCTTATGCCCGTCATGCCTGGTCTCGTATAGATTTCTGGCTGCTGACCAGTGACGCAAAAGACTGGACAGTACAGATTGAACACCTGCCCCGAACACTGTTGGATCACGCCCCGGTACATCTTCGTATAGCCTTGCTGGCTCACACTGCCCCCCCTTTTCAATGGCGGCTCCAGCCCTCCTCCTTCCTGGACCTGGTATTTTGTGAGGGTGTTCGGGAGGCCATCACTGACTACTTCACACACAATAATGGGTCGGTTGACACTGTGGGGACGCTCTGGGAGGCCTTTAAGGTGACTATATGTGGGGTTTGTATTGGTCTCCAAGCGGGGGTTCCGAGATCACTCAGGGGCACCATGTCTACACTAGAGCAGGAATTGAAGGGTTTGGAACAGCGGTATGAAAATTCGCCTGACTCATCTGTGCTTGCACTTATTAAAGAAAAAGTTGCAGAATACATCGAAGTAGCTGACCAAGAGTATGTCATATGTCCAGAAGAAGCAAGGCCAGAAACTATGGGGAGACCTGGAAGAGCGCTAGCTGCCCGTATTATGGAACCCAGGGGTGGAGCACAGTTGTCCATGTCACTTATCAAGACACCTCAAATCCTGCAAGCATTCGCCAATTACTATACAGACATGTATGCTTATCGCCCAGCTGCGGACGAAGCTGAGCTGCAACAATATTTAGATGATATAGCACTAGTGTGGTTCTCTCGGGGTCAAAGGGAATTCTTAATGCACCCTATCACCCTGGGTGAAATACAAGACGCTATTGCATCCCTTCCCAACGGAAAGTCGTCTGGCACTGATGGGTATCCAGCGGAATTTTATAAAACTTATATCGACATCATTATTTACACCAGGTCTATGAGGAAGCTCATGAGACTCAATGCCTGCCTCCAGCGTTGCGCGAGGTGCTGGTGGTCACACTTCTCAAGCCTGGTAAGCTGTCAGACCGGTGTGACTCCTACCGACCACTGTCTTTAATCAATACCGATGTTAAAATTTTAGCTAAAGTTCTAGCGACCAGATTGCAGCTGTTTCTCCCGGTTATGGTATTGCCGGATCAGTCTGGTTTTGTGCCCACCCGCTCTATCTCCCACAATCTGCGGACGCTCTTTGCAGTCATGCACGTCCTGGAACCAACGTTGCCGGCGGTGGCAGTACTCCTTGACGCGGCCAAGGTTTTCGATTCGGTCTCCTGGTCCTACATGCTTGCAATTTTACATCGTATGGGGGTACCCTTTATCTTTACCAACTGGATAAAACTGCTGTATACTCGTCCTACCGTGCAAGTGCGGGTTAACGGTGACTTATCTAACTTGATCCATATTCATCGTGGCACACGGCAAGGCTGTCCGCTATCCCCAATACTATTTACACTCATTCTTGAACCTCTGGCTTGTATTTTGTGGCAGAGTTACTCCCAAGCGGGCTTGCGGTTCCATCAGCGCCCTCTGGCAGTCTCTATGTACACAGACGACATGGTGCTGTACGTGCGGGAACCTGCCCTTAATCTGGCTCCCCTCCTCCGGGAATACATCCGCTTTGAGTGGTTCTACGGACTGGGAACAAATGGTCCAAATCCGTGATAGTGCCCTTAACGAATTGTACATCTCCCATGGACCTAGACTTTCCCTTAGTATGGTGTGCCGATACAGTTAAATATTTGGGTATATGGCTGCATCGAGGTCCCTAGGTGGTAGTGCGTGTCAATTATGGAAAAGCCATTACGCGACTCGAGGAACAAGTCAACTGCTGGATTAAACTGCCCCTCTCCTTTGCTGACCATATAGCATAAGTGAAAATGGTAATAACCCCTCGCTTTTTGTATTTATTTTTAAATATCCCGGTACATTTGACTCATCATTTTTTTCACACCCTTCGCTCGCTATTAATTACGCTAGCATGGGGGGGGAAAGCCCCGCCTCAAGTGGGAAACACGCTCCCTTATGAGCAGGGTGGTTTTACAGCACCCGACTTTCAGTTATACTATTTGTGCGCACAAGCCCATTTCGCATTCTATTGGCAGCATGACCCTGCTTACATTCCCCATGTAGATGTTGAGGCTGGCACAGTACATCCCATACCACTGAAGGCCATGCTTGTTAACACCCACACAGTGTTTGAGAAGGGGGAGTTTGATACAGTTCGAACCACAGTTAAAGCATGGCAGGAATTGAGTAAACGGGCGCAGAAACTGCAGCTATATGCGCCCAGTATGCCTCTACATCATCATACAGGTCTCTCGGTAACGGTCTGCGAGACTCTGCCGCTTGTAAAAGCTGTGGGGCCCCTGACGCGGACTTCTATCACCTGGCGAGGGTCTGCCCTAAAGTGTTCGCATATTGGGAATCTGTTATAAAGATTATTTGCCTGATGATTGAGCTTCCACTGGATTGTGCCCCTCAACTTTGTCTCCTGGATCTTGTTGCCTGTGTCCCGGCCTCCAGCAGAAGGTTTGTGGCTATTGCTTTGCTGATGGCCAAACGGAGGGTCTCTATGTGTTGGGAGAGCAGACTGGCCCCTACTACCAAACTATGGCTGCAGGATCTAACCTATTGTCAGGACCAGGTGGTCTGTTATGCTGAAGAGCTGCCCGCACCATCTAGATCAAGAGATATTTGGTCACCCCTCACATCCTACTTGCTGTCTGTGCCCACTATCTAGCTTTTTGCTATATCTGGTAATGTGAGGGATATGCTTACTATACGACTGTATTGCACTTTACCACCTTGCCCGTCTTTTTGCCTTCTTTTCCAAATGTAATGCCTTGTATAGGATTGTATGTGTAGCCCTGACCTACCCCCAATGGATGCTTCATCCTTGTGTAATGTTAAGATACCAACCTGTATGCCATGTACTGCACTTCTTTGTGCTGTTTGTGTGTTCTTGTTGAGAAATGATCAATAAAAAAAAAAAAATTTAAAAAGTATTTGGCTCTAAACATCACGCCCCGTATTGCTGACACAGTAACATTGTGCATGAGTAAATGTAGCCAAAAGATCTCAGATCTAACTACTAAGTGGCATCCCCTATACTTATCCTGGTGGGGATGCTTGGATACCATCAAGATGATGCTGTCGCCCATAGTTTTATATACTATCTCCAATATACCAGTCCCAGTTCCTGTCAAACTATTTAAGAAGATGAATTCCATTCTCTCTTCCTTCTTATGGAATAATAGGAAATCCAGAATGTCTTGGATGAGGTTAATTTGCCCCAAAACTGAAGGTGGTGTCAACTTCCCTGACTTTCAAGCATATCACAAAGCATTCCTTCTACGTCAGGCCTCTCTTTGGCTACTCGAATATACAGATGATCACCCCCTATGGGCTTCAATTGAGCAACTTTTTCTATATCCCTTTTCTTTTCAAGAATATCTTTCTCACACAAACCACAATCCCTTTCCACTCCCATAATAAAATTGACTTCTAAACTCCTTCAAATATTTCCTGCTTCTACATACCAAACCACAGATTCCTTCCTTAACTCAACCATCTGGCATAATACATGTTTACTTATTAACAATAGACCATTCTACTGGAAGGCTTGGAGACAAAAGGGATTAATTTGAGTTCATCAACTATTTTCACATTCTGTCTTCATGCCTTTTCCTTCGCTTAAACAACTGTTCCACCTACCTGCCTCATTCAACTCTAAATCTAATCTTTTAAAGGAACCAGTGTTGACCACATTCAATCTCACTACTTGAATGTAGATGCATGATATAAAAATGAACTGAACTCAAGCAATAACTATAATTTGTTTGACCAACATATAGGAACTTCAATACAAAAGATTTTAAGCAACAAATCTAAGAAATATGTTCATTCACTAGAGTAAGCGATACATAAAAACTCTCTTGATTGCTATGTAGCGTTTTTGGTAGATTTATTGTGCAGACTTCAGAGTGAACATAATTGCAGATGTTACCTCATAATTTCTAGAGCACTGAGACCTCTTTTAAATTTTCCTTGCAATGGCCCTTTTTGGAGCCTGAGGAATAAAAGGGGGTTAACCTCATTCAAAAGTACAATTTACAATGAAACCAATTCGGACACTTAGGGGTCCATTAGGATGACCCCGTCATCCTATCGTGGAATGGGACCGCCCGTCAGTAGGGCGGGGGTCCCGTGTTTGGCATTAGGATGCGGCCGCCACAGTGGCGGCCTCATTCTGCATTCATAACATTGTGGCGGGGGGTGCACTCTGCACCGCTCGCCACAATGCCATGAATAAATGCATACATTTGCATACGCTATGCGGCAGGCACCGCGCGGCGCCTACCGCATTGCATATGCAAATGCGGGGGGGGGGGGTATGACAGGTACCACCGCGTGCAGCCCCCCCCCCTCCTTCACTCTGGGGGCTCGCAGAGGGTGTCGGGCGGATTGCTCCCGCCAGGCTGGCGGTGGCTCTTGCCAGCCTGGCGGGGGCAATCGCCCGACATCCTAAAGGCGCCCCTTAGCGAGGACCCAAAATTAGTAAATGAGATTAAGTATGGATGTATCGCAAATTCAAGACCAGACTGGTATACAAGTCTCACAAATAAATTGTAAAAGTACAGAACCACTACTGGCAAGTCAAATTGTCAAACAAAATTCAGTCTTAGTAAAATAAAGTATAGAAGAAATTTGCTACTATCAATGCAGAAAATAAGGAATACAATGTGGTGATTAGCATAAGATTTATGGCCCTCCTGTCTATTATGCATGAGAATATCTAAATCTTCTAATCTAAACCTGAGCTAAAATCACTGATTGGGAAAACCCTAATCAGGTCCAGTAAAGTAGGAAGGTGTAAGCATAGCAGAACTTCTGTAGAAATTCTCCACAACAAAGTGCATTGAATAGCATACAGCTCAACAACTGAGATGTCATGAAGAGGTTTATCCTCTGAATATAAAAGGTTTCTGACTAACGCGAAAGTGTGATCACCAATTAACGCCCACAAATGAATGTTCGAGAATCCCATATCACATGCATCATTAGTTTACACCTTCACACTATACCTAAGACTTGGCAACTACACTTGAAAAGCCATTCCTTTGGTTTGCATATCAGAATGTCCTTTGAGTCCTCCCCATCCCCCAATTCCATATGGACAGTAGTCCTCCCTTTGTTTGTTTAGGCTTCTTGTCCTTGCCATGAGTACGCCTCCTGAATTTCACTATCTCTCATGCACAATGAGCCTTTCTCTATTCTATTAATGAGAAAATATCCCAGCACCTGTGGAGGACAGGTAAACATTGCAATCCAAGTAAATGTTCGTGTTGAAGGCCAAACATAAAAATGAAAATGTTAAGGCCTTTCGTCAAGTTAACATGGCAAGCCTCAGAATTACACCTTTAAACGCATGGTCGCCGATACATATGCAGTTATAAAATGAATGCAGACTACTATTCAAATGAGTACGTGAATATAAGAATTAACAATTTTATTCGAACCACACGAATCCATAAATATATTAGGGTGGGCGGACATCTTTGTTCCACCCACGGAATGTGCAGAGATTTGCCCCTTTCGCCTTTCGCAATATAGGCGGAGATTTGTCTCCGCACATTCGGGGGCCTAACGGAAGTTGGCCGCCCGCCTCCTGCATGCCTCCCGCCCACAATATTAAATGACTTTAGGCCTAAAATAAGATTTAAATAGGAACTTACCTTATCGCGGGGTCATCATTCCTCGAATGTGCATGCGCAGGCTCCCGTGCATGCGCAGTTCCAAGAAGACGGCTAGCTGGACAAGGAAGATGACCCTGCGATAAGGTAAGTTCTTATTTAAATCTTATTTGAGGCTTAAAGTAATTTAATATTGCGGGAGGGAGGCGGGCGGGTGGGCGTTGCATAACGGAAATATGCGGAGAGACACGGAGATTGGTTTAATCTCCGTGCCTCTCCGAGTAAGTCCCTTACACGACTTTCGCCCACCCCTAATATATATGGCAACTAATAAAGAAACCATTAGTATGCACACTTGTATAAATGTTGAGATTACACCGTAAATGCACTTTCCACAACTGTTCAGTGCACATCATTTTAATGATATTAAGACACATGAAAACATGAGGCCATGTGTAAATATTTATGTGGCCTAGTCAAACAAATGTGTTGGGCCAAACTTGTGCCGCTCCACACCACTACAGGCTAAAATCACAGTGTCAGATTTACTAACCTTTCATGCAACTCAGTGCAGCGAGGCAACTTGCTGTGCTGTGTTGCGTGAAAGGGAGAGAGCAGAAATGAGCCATATCTTCTACGGTATGGCGCACTTCTGCTCTCTCATAGTGCTGAAACACTTCAGGAAGCCTAGCACCAATGCAGGCGCTTTTGCACCACAGTGCAAGGGGGCCTGCATTACAAGGAGAGTTATTTTTGTTCAAGAAGATATACCTTCCTGCACAAAAACAAACCTTTGAACATTTTTATTGTCTATGTATGCTGCAGACTGCAACATACATGAAGTGAATAACAAGGAGAAAAAACAATGTTTCTCCTCATTACTCCATCCTCTGGGATGCATAGCGATTTCAGGCAATCACAGGTTAACAAACCTTTGTTAATCGGGGATTGCATGAAATCCATGGGAGGATGCACGAAGACACGCATGCTCCACCGGTGGAACAACCCCCTGAACTAAATGTAACACAATGCCGTGCAAGGTGCTCCATTGTGTTGCAACTCTTTACAAAGACCATTAGGGTGGTGCTAATCAAAATATCTATTAGCAGGGCTTTCAAAATATCTACAAACGTGGCGCACCCACAACACAAAATGTTAGTAAATCTTGACCATAGTGTTTAGCGAGTTAGAACTACATTTTCCAATCCATTGTATATTTTTGTGGATTAGTTAAAATCGCAGATTGTTCAATGAGTTGCATTCATTCGATTGCACAGCAGACATTTCTATCCTTAAAGCAGTACATACATTTACATAATATTTAGTATTCATAGGAATGCCCCAACCCCGTTATCCTTCCAGCTTAGATAGCATAGATACCAGTCCAAAGATTAACAGTGCTGTGACTGCCAGGAATGAATCTTGAATTGCACTTGATAAGATCCCTCTAGATACCATTATCATTTATTTTAATAAGAAGGCTTGTGGACATTTTGAAATGTTCTGCTTCCGTTTATGAGACGGCATTACTTATGAACTGCACTTTGACATATTTTAGAGTGTTCGCCAAGGGGCTACAGGACTTTGAGGAATCTAGGAAAGCCCAAGAAATGGAATTGAATTATACATTTTAGGGCCAAGTATCCAGAAAATTGTGTACAAAATAATTAAAATCGTTTATTAAGAGCATTCATTTGTATTGTGATGTAATGCAACATTGCACATACCTCCTGTAATTTTTACATTTGTTTGATGTTTATCGCTACATTTATGTGAACATTGTTTTTAATGTTTGCAGAAAATATAAATCAAATAAAAAAATAATAATCTATATTGTCATTTTATCAATTAGTGATAGTTAGATATCATGGATGGCGTATCATTTAAGCAGAGAAAGCTAATAACTACTGTCAACATAATAGTTTACCACGAAGCATTATGTGGTTTCAACACTGCGTAGTGATGTGTTAGAAGCAGAAGAAAGAGAGATGCCCCTGACTTTTGCAGTTGGATTTATCCATATCATTTAAATGTGTAATAACTTGCACCAGAGCCTACAGCATTGGTAACTAATACTCATAGTCCAACAATGCCTTGTTTTTTATGGGAAACAGTCGGAACACCGCTGTAACAGCCACGTGTGTTACGGCATTGCAAGCGTAACCTCATTAGCCTCAACCAGTTTTCAGGGCTGGGGGAGGGGGGGTCTGGGTAGTTATCAGGGCTAGGGGGATCGAGGGTAGTTTTCAGGCTGGGGATCAGGGTAGTTTTCAGGGTTCGGGTAGTTTTCAGGGGGTCAGAGAAGTTTACAGGGCTGATGGAGGGTTTGTGGGGTTTACCGGGCTGGTGGGGTTAGGGTAGTTTATTTTTAATTAGGGGTTAGGGTATTAGGCCTATGGGCAGCGGAAGCGGTTGGGGCTTGTTTTAGAGACAGCGTGGGAGTGGGTGTTGTTCCGGGTAATGCATGTTAAGGGCCAGGGCAGGGGGAGGGAATGGGTAGTTGGGGTTGTTTTTAGGGCTTAGGGGAGGGCAGGGTAGTATTTGGGGCGCAGCGGGGGTCGGGGTAGGTTTTTAAAATAGGGGTTTGGTTTTAGGCCTAACGGCAGTGGAAGGGGTTGGTGTAGTTTTAGGGACAGCGCATGGGGGTGCGATGGGGTCACAGTAGTGTTTGTAAAGAATTAGGGAGAGGGTGGGAGGGGGTCGGGTATTTGGGCCTCAGGGAGAGGTAGGTAGGGAGTTTGTAGCTTAGGGCGGGGTAGAGGGGGTTGCAACCTTAGCCACGCATACTCCTTTACCGTTCATGCCTTTACCATGAAATTGCGTGTTAAAGGCATGCATGGTTAGGACGAATTTGTGGTTCAGACTGCATGATAGAGGCACGCGTGGTTTAGCCATGCATGCCATTATCATACAACTTTTTTTTATTCTCCCTGAACATTAGGCAAAAGAGCCATTGGGTGTTTTGTATTTGATGCAGAAGTCCAAACAATTGATGACAATTAATATGACGTGCATGTCTGTCGCTATACAATCTTTTTTTTCAATAAACTTTATTATTTTTTCCACAGTAAAACCATAATAGTCAATAAAACAGAACAAAGATCGGTAAAAATTCCAGCACGATGCAAGGAATGGAGCAGTATAATCAATAAAATCATATGATTACAAAGCTAAAAGGAAAAGCCACCCCAACAAGATTAATCACAGCTGGACCTGAGCCTGAATGCATGTCTTAAAAAACTAAGCATGTACAATGCTGAGTCACAGGAAAACAATTGTAAAAACAAAAAGGTGTCCTAACCTGTTTAAAACAAACTTTCTTGAAAATAGGATCACTAAAAGACCTTCTAGAAACCTCATAAAAGCTACAGAACATTAAAACGTGCATCATGTCCTGTAAAGATTGTCCATCACAGCCAGACGGTATGAGACAGTGGCCTCTATGTGCGCCATGAGTTTGGGCCAAAAGGATAGTGGAAGAGGTCAATCCGAAATCTAGCCAATAACAAAACGATTGGGGTTGCTTTTGACCCATAGGAGATATGGTTCAGTAGTTGACATAGTTTTCAACATGATGTACCTACGCACACTAGGCTTTCTCAACTCTACTTCCGCTCTTTCCCCGCTACACCTTTAAAAAAAAACACTCTTTCAGCCAGGTTAAGTCCCTCCTACAGATTGTTTGCAGGTTGTCAAATAGATCTTCCCTGCCTACAGTGCTAAGACATGTTCTGACGTGTATTATCCATCCTTTTTTTAACACTTTTTATTTGTCAAGAAGAGGGCAACAAGCGCCTCACATTATTACATAGAGAAAAAAACAACAACAAAAAACATAACACAAGGATTAAAAGCAGGATGATATATAGCATTGAGCAGCAAAGAATTGTCAAAACATAACAAATATCGAAATCAAACCCAGTTACGTTCACATAAACATGTTTCTAAAATAAAAGCGCCCATATTGCATTTAATTTCATCAGCAAGCGAGTCCCTCTTACTTTTGCCAGTGTTTCATTTTGTACGTTTCCCTGACCAACATCCACTAATCACTTATAGAGCAAGGTTTTGGGTCAATCCATACCCTGGCAATTGCCAGCCTAGCAGTAACCAGTAGTATTAAAGATAATTTGGTCAGTCTATGATTCGTATTCTCAAACCCAATCATAATTTCCATAACAGTGACAGGTGAATCTATCCCCAATTTCTGAGAGAATACTTGACCGACCAGCTGCCAAAATAGCTCCAATTCCAGACATTTTGCGAACATATGCGTTATACTAGCTGTCTAAATATCACATCTAGGAAATTTTGTCTGATCACTGACTGAACTCGGTGGAGCCCATTTAGCAATTTTTTCTGGCGTGTACTACAACCAGCATATAGTTCAAAATTGCTGTAGCCACAAATTAATAGAATGAACTGAGTCATCCATAATACTTAATGCTTGTTCTATGGCAAGTGATGTAACCTCTGTCCACAGAGTCTTACTCTGTAGTGTAGTTCCTATTATCCCAATAGGCTCTGCGCATTGGAATAATATCTTCAATAGTATAGACGTAGGACTGTGGTTAACTAGGTCTTCTACTGACGATATTAGACTTAAAGTTATGTGTGTGCCAGCTAGCTCAGAGTTCACTAGAAACTTTCTCGAATAGGCAAGGAGGAGTTTAACCTCCCTGGATAGACAAGAAGGGATTTAGTTTCTGACAACCATAGAACATGACAACTTTGCTCTCCCCTAATCAAGAGTATATCTCTAGAGTCGTGTGGAAACAAAAGACAACTTATTTTACTCAGTCAGTACGTGCATTCTTAGTTTCACCAGTTTGTAGAGAAATAAGAGATGGGCGTGGTTCAATAAAAAGATGTTATTTATTGATCAGTCTCTTTTCTCATACAAGAGAAATGAATCGCTATTATTGCAATACTTATAGTTAAGTAAAGTGCATACAGTAAAAACAGAATTATAAAATAATACTGTAAAAGCATTTATATGGTTTCTTAGCCATATGATACTAAAATGGATAAAAGTTATATACATATATACATTGACTAATCGTACTCAACTTGTGCTTCTAACTACGCCTACCCCAGTGTACCTGACCTAAGCCTAATACGTGGGTGGGAGTAGATAAGTAGCAGTTTAAGTTAAGGTTGCTTTGCCAAGGATCTGATTCAAGAATTCTCTGTGAGGGGTTATTCAGTTCAGTACCTGGGATTTAGAAGGCTGGAGGGCTGGTATCTCTATTTCAGGACTCGATATCCCAGTTGCCCGCAAGGGCGGCTGGGAACGCCGGAGCTGGATTTCTCGGCAAGAGAAAAGGCAGCGTCTCTCTCTCAGCGCGTCAAAAAGGAGGGGCAGCGTCCGTGGGCTTCCTGCATCAGCTGGGCTCCTCGGCAAGTATCGCTGCTCCAATCTCGTCACCACCACCGTGTGTTTGCTTAGGGCAATGTCGGTAATATTTATACCTGGAAGGTGCCGAGATTGACGTAAGGATGGACATAAATACGTCAATAAGGATGTCATAAGAACTGGTCGTTCGTACATTCTTTACTGGAGTTCTTGGTTAAATCAGAACAATAGCTGCGGGGGATTTCCCAGGTTGCTGGAGGTTTGATTTGTTTTGAGAACTCGGTATGCTTTCTATGGGGGCTGGGGGAATAGTGCTTGCCTAACGTGGTAGCATGCGCTATGACCTAATCAGAAAACGGGTTTCTGTGCCGTTGTATGGCCACTATTGATATATTAACCGGACAAGGGTCAGAAACAGGAATATTGATACAGTTCCCATAGGAAATACATCACACCCACTCCACGGAATCTATGTCCATATTTACTAACCTAAGCATAGTAAACATAACTAATATTGTATGTGTATTCAAAACCGCCCAAAATACATTAATTTAGCATTACTTTGGATTCGCGTAACACATGAAAAAATGAAAATAGTTACTGTATGCATTCAAGCAGTGTAATCATTCAAAGAGGATGCACATTGTATATCTGCACGAATGATTTGCGAAAATAACACATGAAATGGCTCTTAGTACAGAAAAAAAAAATGCGAGTCCATTTCATCACATAGAAATACAATCTTATGTGTAAATAACCTAGAGGTCGAGGTAATGTCTCCTAGAGGTACCTAAAAATAGCAGTGTCCGTTCTCTAAGAATAGTTTACTTTAAGCAGAAGATAAGTGCCTGAAAGGTAAATATGTTTGGATGTTTTGGAGAACGTTCCTGTTTGCAGGAGCAGATTCGAAGAATTCTTAGTGGCTTTATTTTGAAATTTGAAGGCCAAATTCAGAGTTCAGGGAACGCTGTGTGCACGTTTGCTCAAAGTCATTCTTTCTGTTCTGGTGAAAACATCATATCATTTAGATGTTCGAAAAAACAGTCAACAGCTTCTGGTGAGAGTTCGACAAGGTTGGAAATTGACGCTACCATGCAGTCATGAGCATGATTGCTTTCAGTGATGGTTTGATCAGCATAGCTGACAGATGGTCGTACCTGATCGATGCTGCTTTCATCTTGTACTTCACTACCCTTCATTCGCAGTGGTGAAGTCTCCACGAATGCCGTCATCAGGATTGGTAGCCGCTGGGGACAGCACAATGCATGAGCCTTAACTGGACTCAACAAAGTCTCTGCATCCAATGGCACTTCTGATTGTAGTGTGAGACAGGTGTCCAATACGCATTCTTCGCCGCATAGCAAGCACCTTAATACAGGCATAACACAGGTCTGCCACAAGGGTCTGAATGAAAGAAACCAAGTCATATTTAAATCGCGTAGCCGTGCTAATCCAAGGACTTTAGTTATGCGGTCCCGGTAGCGGATAGCTAGGATCGTTTCTTCCATTGTTGTTGGAGTCATGTCTGTGACACGGTTTGCCATATCGAAGCAAAAGTAGCAAAAATAGGACGCCTGCTACTAGTCCCAACAGGAGAGGTAGTCCGCCAAAGAGAGAATGGACGAAGTTTGGAAAAATACCCAGGATCGCTTTGAATGGTGTTAAAGCACCTGAAAAAACTGTCTTAAATACACTGGCGATACCACTGGTATCAGAAATATTTAAGATTTTGTTTAGTATTTCTGCGAAGTGTAGGGGGCTATTCGTTGATAGCAGTGAATGAATCTCTGCCGTTGTCCTTGCAACTTGGAGATCATACGTTTCTTTTGATGACGTCAACCTGGTTGGTGTCTGTAGGAGCACAGTCTTCATTCTGCTTAAAGTATCAATTCGAATAGAAGAGAAATTAAAACTGGCCATAACCTTGCCTCCCTGTCTGGAGTATCGTTCGGGAACAATACTCTTTCACAGCACATGAACCTGGTAGTCACGCTCACGAGATAAGGTTTTCCGGGCATTAGGCTGCAACATCTGCGATCTACAATTAGAATGTAACTCCCGTTCGAGAGTCTTCTAAAGAATGGTTCTATTCGTGCCTAGCTGGTGACATGAAAGGTTATTTGAAGTCCCTTCACAGGCCCCATGCAAACTTAAACCCTGATACAGAAGTATACCACTTAGTGATTTTGCAAAATTATTGCCACTAAGAAATACACTCTGTCCTTTATTACTAACACATGTGTGTGTATAGGGCAAGTCCCATGTCGACTTAATGTATCCTTTACCCAACCGTTCATACTGGCCTGCCTGTATATATTTTTGGCAGTACTGAAACTGGAATATTTATTATCCCATGTATTATCCATTCAATGACAGGTCGTTCTGACATTGTCAATGGTAATCTCTCAAGTTTTTCAATGCTCCGAATTGTATAGTCAGCACCCTTCTGTGCCAAACTGATTTGTTTATCAGTAAGGTTAAAGATATTAAATAATGACGTTGTGTTGATTAAACGCCAAGGCACATAGCCTGAACGCAGATTTTGTAACGTCCAGCCAAGCTGTACAATAGAACGCAATTGAGACTGACCGTGTTGTAACATCAGTAAGTCTTGCTCTATTATATCGATTGCTGAAGACACAATACTGTCCAGTGAATATATTCTGGAAGACAGAGTCATTAAGCCATTGGCTACAACAGAAAGTGATTTTTCCAAATTAACACGGTCAATTTCCCGTATTTTTTCTGCTGTCTCAATTTGAGTTTCTTTCCAAGCTTCATTATAAGCTGCATATATAGAGGCCGCTATGAAACGTTTTTGACGCTGTTTGCGTGGTCCCATAATGAAATCGCGCAAGTCAGCACCTTCTTTAAGTAAAGTTAGGTGTTGCTTAATTTCTGCCAGTGTGGATGTATGTAGCCATTGAAGGCAGAGCTTTCCCACACTGTAAGTAGTTACAATCCCTGGATGTTGTCTTTGGGAGTATCTAGGGTCTGGCCTCGTCAATGTGAAACCCTGTATTTTGTTCAGGAATCTGTCTTGACAGTTATTTGTGTCTGTGGGCCAGATCAACCATTGTTTCCATTTAGGATGTGTTCTGTTTTGGTTTAAAATACTGGTTACGTCTATCTCAACATCAGAGGTGCTATTACTATCCATTGTTGTCTTTGGAATAGACGGTTTGTTTAAGTCTTTGATTTTGGCTAGACCAAGACAGGTGGTCTGCTGAATTGTGTCATTCAAAAATATAATTTGTTCTGGGATCATGCAGGCTCTAAATAATGATTCAAACCTTGCACTTGCCAATCTATTGTGCCCCAGATCGTTTTCGTTTCAATGTTATCATTCCAGAAATCAAAACCAAATGTATTCATTTTATCAAAAAATGAGTCTGAATATATCAATTTTGTGTTTGTAAGCATGGTTTTAACCCCTGTCCTATTTAACAATTTGAAATAGAATGTTTCTGCATTACTTGTGTTAAACCCTGAAAAGTATGAATATTTATCATAAAATGTTTTTGAACTGCCTTTTGGTGGAGTTGCACAATGTTCCCATTGGTTAAATTTTAAAACATTTCTAGGCTTAGTTGATTTATGCAGATAATGGTTACCATAATGGTTATAGCAAAACATTTGATCGTAATTAGATGAACCTTGTAAATAATCATGTTCTGTCAATTTAGCTGACATCACTAGATCAGACATCATATCATTAATACTTTCAAAATCCCAATCATCAGCGAATGTGCTTGGTTTTACAAAGTCACTTAATGAAATCTTAAATTGGTGTGGATACTTCAGGAGTTCAACCGGACCATATATTTCATATTCAGTTTTGTCCCATGCTACCCCGCCGGGTATAGGATTGGCTGTGAAGTTGACAGAAGAAAGTTCTCTTTTCTCGACGTGTGAAGATGTGTGTGGTTTAAGGACCAAGTTGATATTCTGGCTTGCTGTGTCCATTTTAGTATATTTTCCTGCAATGAAATGTCCCAAGCATAGTACCATGATGAGCCAAAGTATGAGGATAAATGCACCAAATGCCACCCAAATTTCAATCCATGGAGAAATCAGATAGGTTTCTTTCAGTTGATGAAAAAGTTTCTTTGCTTTGTCTTTAAAACTTCTTTTTGTTGGATGATCGTCAGGTTCATTCAGATCTTCAGAAAAATCATCGAAATTGATGAAGTAGCCAGATGCTGTTCTGTCAATAGTGTCAATTGCATCTGGATTACTTTTTGTTTTTAGGATTTGCTTTGTTTCATTAGCATAGTCCGTTACATCATTGTAGAGTGGAGTTTCTTGATGTAAAGTTTTGATTTGGGTTTTAAGAGGTTCAAGTTCTATTGCTTTGTTGCATAGTCCTTGTTGGTTCACTGTAGAATTTTCAAATGTGATTAGTCTTTCAGTTTGAACCTCCGTGTTTGTAGCAACTTTGGTGTTCTACTACTTCTTGGGAGTCCACTTGGCCTACTACTTGTTATCGGCCACATGATTGTGGTTTAACCAGGTCGATGGATACAACTCGGTTCTCCTTTTTACCAGCAAGGGGCGGTAGTACTACTGATCTCGTCCCGTTGACAGACAAGACAGGAACTGCTTTTCTGTAAGAAGGCCCAAATTCCTTCTTTACCGCGATCTTCTCTCTGACCAGATCCCCGATTTTTGGAATCCAGACAGGCCTTGCTGGGACAGGTGGTTTCTCTTCAGTGGTTGGTGGCTGTTGTTTCAACTTTATGTTGCTCAGGTCTCTTCTTGTTTCATTTAAGTCCTGTAAAATAGCCAAGCGATCTTTGATATAAAAGCATTTTTCTTTAACCACTGAAGTCTGACTATCTAAGTCCTGGACTAACATTCTAGTCCCAAACAATAGTTCGTACGGACTGAGACCTCTTAGAGAATTTCTTGGCAGATTATTAAGACTACGTTGGACACTTATTAAATGTTTGACCCACCCAGCTCCCGAACCTAATACCTTTGCTGTTATCGATTGCTCTATGCCTTGGTTTTTTCTTTACACCATCCTGTTTCCCTCAGGAAGGAAGTGAGAAGAGTCCCGCAATGCAATGCTCATCCTGGCCAAGCACCCTCCCACAAGCTTTTTTGGAGCTAAAGGAAAGATTTTGGTCAGGACGTAGCCTGCGTCTAGCGTATATGCCATTATAGACTCGCAAATCTTTTATAACAGTTCAGACGTCAGCCGAAAGTTGGGGTCTACATTACAAGTGAAAATAGTCTCTACATGTTAATAAGACGCATTATTCATACTGGGTGAGTTAATGTTGTTAGCTTATTCCTTATTGAGAAAAAAGCTGTGGGAATACACCGTTTCGTTCACCACTGCGATCTCTGTTGCAGTTTGAACAGTTTTTCGCGAATAGGTGTTGGTCCAGACTCATTCCTGGCCACCAGTATGTTAATTGTAATTCTGCTAGAGAATCCTTAATTGTGCGATGTCTAAGACCCTCGCCAATATGTGCGTCTACTATTAACAAGACTCTCCTGTTCATGTTTGGAATCACTCTATCCCCCACTCCAGGGATTCGAGCAAAAGGAACGGAGTTTGCATCGATTATGTATGTATAATTGAGTGGATAGTTGATCGGTAAAGCTGAGCAGTCGCCTTTTGATGACGTTTTCACTGCCAGCAATGTTTCACCGTCAATGTTTTTTACTGAACGCTTTTTTGTAGCTACGGAAGCCGATTTAGTTGCTACCGCTGTGGCTGTCTTAGCCAATGAATTCCCTGCAACGTGAACGCCATCACGTTGATGACTCAGTGAATGTATCACGTGAGTCTTTGGTAGTTCTTTCTGTAGGAGAACTACTTGTTCCCAAAGTGACTTTTGCTTTATTGTTGCACCTGTGTCATCTTTGTAACCGTTTTGAATCCATTTCTGTAAATTGTAATTGTATGATTTGACGCAGTAATACGAATTGCACACTATAAGTGTCGGGAATTCGCGATCGGCATTATCTAGCGCCATTTTTAACGCTATTATTTCAGTTTGTTGTTCTGAGTTATTTTCTACTGAGTGTGTTTTTGTAAATAGAGGTCTCAGTTTACCTCCGCGCCACACGTCTTTTACAATCTCGCATGTGGCGTTGTATGCTTGCTCTCCCCAAACTGAGGGTTGAGCATGTCCGTCTGTATAGATTACACAGGCGTACTGTCGTAAAGGCAGAAAGTCGATTGGCAGAGGATATTCTCTTTCATATTCTAGATATTTTAATTCATTCAATTCCGGATCTAAATAGTAATTTATTTTGTCTGTAGCAATAGAATTTACCCATTGTACCCATTCTGGATTCAATGCTGTTGTCGGTAAATTACATGGGGTTGTTAATGCCTCAAAAGCTGATTCTGCTGTTCTGACTGTAATACGTCTACCGTCAGCTTGGTCTTTTTCTCTTGCTACAGCCGTTTGAACCGTATGAACAATGTTTTCTTTAATGCTGAACTTCTTTTCAGCTTCTGTGTACAAGTGTGATTTGTATGCTATTGGTACCTTTTCTCCATCATTAGAGGTCAGGTATGTGAATCCGCATCTTCCTGGGATGACTCGAATCACAAGGTTGCGTGTGTTGTCACGTGTTTGTAGTTTTGTTTTAATTAACATGTCTGTTTGTAAAGATCTAAAAATTTCTGTGTGTTTTTGAGTCCAGTTGATTCTTTTAAAATCTGGTTTTATTAAATCATAGAGAGGTTTAACCCTCTCCGCGTAATTTATAATATAAGTTCTTCCGAAATTCAGAAAACCTAGAATTGATTGCAAGTTTTTTAGTGTTCTTGGTGCTTGGATTACAGCACATTTCTCTAGGAAATTGTCAGCCAGGCTTTTGCCTTCACTTGATAATTCATATCCCAAAAACAGGACAGTTAGAAGGGCAATTCTTGCTTTTTTAAAGTTGAATTTGTAACCCTCTGCTGCGAACCCAAGTATTATGGTGTTCACTCTTTTCAAGTGAGTATCCAAGTCATCATCTGTTAGATAGATGTCATCGACATAAGATAATGCCTCATCATCATATGTTTATAGTAACTCCGTTACTCTAGCTGAGAATAATCCTGGGCTGTTCTTGAACCCCTGTGGTAAACAACAGAAATTTTTTTGTGCGCCATTTATTGAAAACGCGGTCAAATATCTGCTTTCTGGTGCTATATTTTGACAAAAGAATCCGTTAGAGATGTCTAATGTTGTTTTGTATTTTTTGCGCACTATGTTATTCATTAGTGCTGCACTGTGTGAGTTTTGCACTGCAAAAGTTTTGCAACATGAGTTCAAGTGTCTGTAGTCCAAAACAAGACGATATGAATTATCTGGTTTGGAGACAGGAAACAAAGGATTGTTAATTTGTGAGGTGCAAGTTTCAATCACCCCCTGGTATTCAAGTTGATCTAGGATCTCTTTTACCTGTTTTTTAGCTTCTTGCTTAATTGGGTACTGCCTCTGTGCAGTAGGTTGTGATTTTAACTGGATTCTGTGAGGAGGAGAGTCCTCATCCCATCCCATATGATTTTTATATAATGCAGGAGCTTGGGCTACTGCCCACTTTCTTGCAAGTGTATACTTTTTATGTATTGGAATATTATTAGAGAAGGCAGGCATAATTATTTCTTCGCCATGAGGGCACTCCCTGACAAACTCTGGTGGCCAGTCTTTTTCAGCTAGAAGGATGTCATAGCCTTTAGAGAGATTATCCCAAAATAGACCCCTTATTTTCCTAGTCTTATCCCCTTCTATACGCAATGTTATTTCATATATTTTATGAGGTTTGCTAACTCTGGTATCGGCAGTTTCCACCTGAATGTACTCATTTGTGTCCACTGTCTCCAGATGATTCATCAGGATCTTGCGAGCCATGCTCACTTCTGCTGCGCTGTCTAGCATTGTCTGAGCCCATTCTCCGTTTTTCAGTTGTGTCCTCAGTATTCTCGGCATGGTTGATTACTTTAATACTGGCTTCCTTCTTCTTTGGAAATTGTAACTTTTTATTTGGATGACGAGGTTCCTTGTATTTGGACTTGACGTGCTCTTCCCTCTGTTCTGATCGTCCTCTTCTTTCCGATTTCTGCGAGGAAGTCTGAAAAGATTGAGAGGGACGTGTATCAATATCTTGATATCTGTCAGGTTTCTTTATATTATCCCTATTTCTAAGGTTGTATTTTTTCACAGAGGGCTCCCTTTGGGGAGACTTGCGTCCTTGGTCCGGAGATCTTTCTCTCCGCCGAGGAGACCTTCCTCTGGTTTGGAATCTTTTTTCTTTAGGGGTGGATTGTTTATTTCTATCCCAGCTCTTTTTTTGAGTGTTTAGATTATTTTTAATAAATACCTTTTCAGGATTTTCAATTAGTTGGGGTTTCACAGGTATTCCACCCAAACTATCTCTTCCTAGTTCTTCATAGGATTTTTCTATGATTCTGGCAATTTCAAATGGTTGGTCTGCTATATCTGTCTCTTTCAACCTCTGGCGGTTCGCTACATTTGCTGCTTCTCCCTTTATATTGGCTAGTAATATTGCCGAGACCTGCTTGAAGTCTTTTAGTAATTTCATACCCAGAGTTAGGGCCGGTTCTGGACCGTATTCATCTTGAATTTGTTTTAGCACATCTGGTATTGCTGACATGGATGGAACACCATGTGTTTTTGTGTAAACGGAAGCAAAGACTGTACCCCAAGTGTCACAGTCCTCCACATGTGGTGCGATTCCCATTGGAAGACAGATAGTCAGAATCCTGTGTTTCTCAACCGGGGTGGTATCCGGAAATACCGCCTCTATTTGAGTGATTTTTTGTGCTAACCAGAATGGAATTTGTTCCCGTTTTGCGGGTACTTTACCTAAACAGGACTGTATGTTCTGTGGTGTAATTTTATTTGTGTTCCCCTGATGAGGGGTCAGCTGTGGAATTTTAATAGCTGGTTGGACTGTTGAAGTCCGCATTATATATTGGACTAATTGTCTGTGTATTTTAATTAGTTGTTTTAGCTGTGCTGAAAGATCTGGTGCAGACATTTCTTCAATGTCTGGATGTGGTGTGTATCCGGCTAGGACCGGCCACGTTGCTCCTGGTCTACCTAGTGGTCCGTGCCTGGTGATGTGATTATTATGTTTTAGGGCGCCTTTAAACCAGAGCAGGTGCTCTTGGTATTTGAGTGATATCTCCACTTCCTCGAAAGGAGTGTAGATATCCGGTGGTTCCTCTATTTTATAATAGTGGAACTCTTTTGTTACAGCATTTGCTGCTGGAAAGTTTATCCATAAGTAGAATACCTCTGTCTGCCGATATTCGTGTGCCTCAATTACGAATATGACTGTACCACCTCTCGGTGTTAGTTCATTTTCTATAAGTTTTAAGGTTATAGTTTTTCTTATGTTGACCGGGATGAGTATTGCCTCCGGGTCTTGCTGTAGGAGACTATTGTCATCCGCTAGGAGTTGAGCTGCTACTCTAGCTGCCTCCCTATCTTCTTCAATTTCTGACATTTTACTGTCAGGAAGGTTATTTTGTTTATTTGCAGATCAGGTTTCTATGGAAACAAAGATTAGATGCACAATATTTTGGAACAGTGTATCCTTCAACGTTGAATAAACCATGAACCATACATAGGAGTCTCCTCCTACGAAGTTTGGCGGATTTAACCTTTCACCCACTCCAGACGTCTTTGGAGTATTATGGGAAAAGGGGTCTGTGTGAAAAAGCACGACTGAGTTACTCTAATGTCTTGCGTTAGATTTATCGCCTATCCAAACCGTTGGGTGCCATGTAGTGTAGTTCCTATTATCCCAATAGGCTCTGCGCATTGGAATAATATCTTCAATAGTATAGACGTAGGACTGTGGTTAACTAGGTCTTCTACTGACGATATTAGACTTAAAGTTATGTGTGTGCCAGCTAGCTCAGAGTTCACTAGAAACTTTCTCGAATAGGCAAGGAGGAGTTTAACCACCCTGGATAGACAAGAAGGGATTTAGTTTCTGACAACCATAGAACATGACAACTTTGCTCTCCCCTAATCAAGAGTATATCTCTAGAGTCGTGTGAAAACAAAAGACAACCTAATTTACTCAGTCAGTACGTGCATTCTTAGTTTCACCAGTTTGTAGAGAAATAAGAGATGGGCGTGGTTCAATAAAAAGATGTTATTTATTGATCAGTCTCTTTTCTCATACAAGAGAAATGAATCGCTATTATTGCAATACTTATAGTTAAGTAAAGTGCATACAGTAAAAACAGAATTATAAAATAATCCTGTAAAAGCATTTATATGGTTTCTTAGCCATATGATACTAAAATGGATAAAAGTTATATACATATATACATTGACTAATCGTACTCAACTGGTGCTTCTAACTACGCCTACCCCAGTGTACCTGACCTAAGCCTAATACGTGGGTGGGAGTAGATAAGTAGCAGTTTAAGTTAAGTTTGCTTTGCCAAGGATCTGATTCAAGAATTCTCTGTGAGGGGTTATTCAGTTCAGTACCTGGGATTTAGAAGGCTGGAGGGCTGGTATCTCTATCTCAGGACTCGATATCCCAGTTGCCCGCAAGGGCGGCTGGGAACGCCGGAGCTGGATTTCTCGGCAAGAGAAAAGGCAGCGTCTCTCTCTCAGCGCGTCAAAAAGGAGGGGCAGCGTCCGTGGGCTTCCTGCATCAGCTGGGCTCCTCGGCAAGTATCGCTGCTCCAATCTCGTCACCACCACCGTGTGTTTGCTTAGGGCAATGTCGGTAATATTTATACCTGGAAGGTGCCGAGATTGACGTAAGGATGGACATAAATACGTCAATAAGGATGTCATAAGAACTGGTCATTCGTACATTCTTTACTGGAGTTCTTGGTTAAATCAGAACAATAGCTGCGGGGGATTTCCCAGGTTGCTGGAGGTTTGATTTGTTTTGAGAACTCGGTATGCTTTCTATGGGGGCTGGGGGAATAGTGCTTGCCTAACGTGGTAGCATGCGCTATGACCTAATCAGAAAACGGGTTTCTGTGCCGTTGTATGGCCACTATTGATATATTAACCGGCCATGGGTCAGAAACAGGAATATTGATACAGTTCCCATAGGAAATACATCACAACTCCAGTGCTCCGCCAATCTTTCACAATCGCTTTGTCTGTAATTATTAAAGCATTTTTACATATAGCTTATCAAAGATTTTGTCTTCTCCCTTTGCAGATAATCCCAAGTCTCATAATCCCTAATTTGGAGATATTTAAAAAAGATATGATCAGGTAGCCTAAACTGCAACTGCAAGTTCTTAAAAGATACCAGACCATTATGATCAAAAAGATCCCCAAGACAAAGGATCCCGTAGCTAGCCCAACATTTGCTAACGGCATCTTGAAACACCTTTGGGAAAAGCGGATTGGCCCATAGAGAAAGTTTATCATAATAAAATGATATATTACATCTAGAAGATATGCCATGCCATATATTTATATTATCTCATATAGTCTTAATATTGACTCATTAAAAAAAATATTGGGTCGTTGATTCTATATAGTTACATACTACTCCCCTCCCTCAGCATGGTTTAGAAGGCTGGGAAAATGCCCGGTGAAAGCAGACCAACAATACATTTTAAAATCAGGAAAATCAAGCCCTCCCTGCTTATATGGAAGCGGTTGCAAAGTCAGAATCTTCAGGAAGGCAGTTTGTAAGTTCCAAGTATATCTTTATTTGTAGTTCAGTTACAGGGAGCTTAGATAGAGCCAAGATGGTAATTAGGCATAAAGCAAGCCCCACCAGGAGCAGTATATCCTTACTGCTCAGCCTGCTGACACCAACTGCCTAACCTCATGCACCCAACATTCTTTGCAGTCATAACATTCTACACATCACTAGGCTGAACAGCAGGAAAGGGGTAAAGAAAGAAGAGAAGCGTGAAATAACCTCACAACAGAAGCTTTAGCAAGTCTATTGCTCACCGGCCTTTTCTGTAGCCCCAGATAAAGCTGGTCAGAATACCCTCTAATTTCTTTAAAAAATAATTGGGAACCCTCAAAGGAATGGATCGGAATAGATACAGAAATGTGGGTAATATCATCATTTTAATATTATTAGAACTCCCAATGATACCTATAGGCAATTTATGTAAATTCTTTGACGATCTAGCTATCTCTTTCAGTCATAATTCGTAGTTTAAAGAAAACATCCTATCTATCTGTGCAGAGAGCTTAACCCCCTAAATAAGTAGCTACAGAGCAAATCCCATAAATTAATTCTCCTGGTTTAAAATTAAGAAGTATTTGTGTTTTTTTGACATTTAAGTTCAGTTGTAAAAATTGAGATGTTGTCTGCATAGGCGATAACTTTAAATGAGGTTACACCTGACACTAATGGCATAATTTGAGAGTTAAACTGCAAAGCATTAATAAATGGTTCAATATATAAAGCAAATAACAAAGGTGAGAGAGGACAACCCTGCCTAGTGCCGCAGAGGATTGGAAAAGGTAATGTCTATAAGCCTGAATATACTAGTTTAGCTTGGGGTTTGTAATATAGAGATGAATCCATTGTTTATATTGTCCATTAACACCAAACAATGTAAGTATAGCCCACAGGAAATCCCACCCCACCCTACCAAAAGCCTTTTCGTGTGTTTAAGAACACCATACTGAGAGGGGTTGACCTCTTCCCTGCCATATCGAAAGCCCTGACCTCCAAGTTAACGTGGGCAGTAGTATCTCTACCTTGTATGAAACCATGTTTATGAGGAGATACATAACTGAGGCAAGGCGATTTGCGAGTATTTTTTCGAAAAATGTTGTTGTCAGCATTGGTAATCGAGATTTTTAACACTAACACTAATCTCTCAAATACCACTAACCACATTTACTCCAAAACAGGTATAGGTGTTCAGTGGTTTTGTGTGTTGTACCAGAAAATTCTTCTATGTGAGTTAAGATGGCAAGCAATTTTTTTTTCTTCGCATTCATTATCATCAAGACAGTTCTGCACGAAACTGAACACGTCAAACCTAAACCAGATGCACTTTTTAGGAAAAGTTCATGAGGATTCATCAAATGGTGCTCATAACAAAAAAAAACACAGCTTTTCATTGGAAAGTCAAACCTTACCATAACAGTGTATTCACTATTGCTGACCTTATGGTTTGAGCATGTGTGTTATTTAACCGCATCGATGCGGCGGCTTTTCCCGCTGTACGCGGCAATTTTAAAATTACCGCGTTACATGACGAGCTCAGCTCGTCATGAGCGCACGGTAGGTTACGCTCATGACGAGCTGAGCTCGTCATCAGCCTGGAAGGGGTTAATAATGTTGAGCTGTTAGATGTTTTTGCATATTGGTATGAATATATGGTGTACATTATGGTTTATATGGCTTTTGTGTGAGTAAGGATTGTGGCTTTAAATCATAACTTGGACATTTTAGTGGTGTTCGGGTTTTGTTTCAGAATCATAACTGCAGGTTAACTGTGTTTTTTCAGTGAACTTTTGAGCTGTTTATGCTAAGGAGCTGTAACTAAAGCTAACTATAGCTTCGCTTTAACTGCGTTCTTTTTCGGTTAAGTTTTAGAGTTTGCGGATGTTATACTAGTTAGAGTTAAATCTTTACCTGGCTGCACTTTCCAATGTGGTAGTGCTGGGTACAGGATGCTTCACCGGCCGCTGTATCTTTTCTCCTGGTAATGGTCATTTCTTCCGACCTAGTCCAGAGGGTGTCACATAAATGACCTGTTCTTGACAATACCACATTAACTTTTTTTAAATTATACCCTACCTAGCTGCTCCTGGCTTTCGGCCATTGTGCAGCAGTGGTTGACCAGGTCCTGTATCCACTCCGCAACACATGGCTAGGTAGGGGGGGTTCAACACAGAGACTGGCATACAACCAGGTACGGGCTACAGCTTTCTTCAGTCATCTTAACTGCAATATGCATGTCCAAAGGCCATGTGCAGTGGTGTTCCGCCACAGGTTATGGCCTTCATTCAGCCTTGCTCCAAACTTTACATGGATCACCAATATTCCACTTAAGGCAACCATTGTTGTGCATGGTCTCTCGGCCCTCTCTTCCCAAAAGGCCCTGTGGTTCAGAGTGCATTACCTACAGTCAGACTTGTCACCTAATCAGCCATGGGCAGTGAACTCTATATGCTCTGGAGGTTAACTGCAGGTCCTGCTTTCTAATCTCAGTCAAACCCCTGTTGTACATGGCCAAAGGCTATTCTCAGCTGAGAATTCTTACAGGCGCTGACCTTTGGGAGGCCAAGCCAAGTTGATGATGTCAAGTGATTTCATTTGAGATGTCACCAGTGATATCATAAATTATGTCAAAGAACATGGCATGAGTGATGTCATATGTGAAGTCATAAGCAGTGCATGGCAGGGGTGCATGTTATAGTTATTGCTGCCAATTATAACTTGTGAATTTCTGTGTTTTTTTTGTTCAAAACACTTAGGTTGTCATTGACAAATTCACCTAAGTATAACATTACTTTCACCTTTGATTTTTTCAGTGAATTTCTAAGATTTTTCCCATTGGAATTTTACAAAGTCTTATATTCTGTGATGGAGGAGGACTTAGTAAACATCTTTAGAGAAGTACAGGGAGAACTACAGACAACAGTTTCTTGGGCCTCTATGAACATTCTGGTATTCAGGAAGAATGCGAAGCCACCATTAGAGCCTGGGTCCTATAGACCCATTTCACTAATAAACAGTGATACTAAATTGTATTCCAAGATATTAGCTACATGGTGAAGCAGGGTTATAGGTAAATTTGTATTGCCATGGCAACATAGTTTTATCTCTGGTAGAAGAACCACTGCTCACATCAGGTGGGTAATTTCTCTTTTTGACATGGCTAAAGTATCAGATGATCCCATGGTTTGATATTACTAGTCACAAAAAAGGCCTTTGATTGGGTCATGTGCGATTATCTGTGGGCAGAGCTCAAAAGGAAACTGATGGGCTTAGGCTTTATTACAGCAGTTCAGGTATTAAATAGGAATCTGACAGTGAGACTGCAAAAAAATGGGGGGAGAGTCAGGGGTTTTCCAAATAACAGGAAGGACAAAACAGCGATGTCCTTGCTCACCCCTTCTGTTTGACTCATATAGGGACCTATTGATAAGGATACTGGAGGGGAATAATTCAATTAGCCCAATATTATCTTACAAAATTAGTACTAAAATACTGGCATACGCTGACAACATTACGCTAAGCAC
The DNA here is from genome assembly GCF_964261635.1 of Lissotriton helveticus. Classification (NCBI taxonomy): domain Eukaryota; kingdom Metazoa; phylum Chordata; class Amphibia; order Caudata; family Salamandridae; genus Lissotriton; species Lissotriton helveticus. The sequence goes on along the minus strand of NC_136061.1, from coordinate 1,450,207,436 downwards.
ACCGGACCCAGGAGGGCCTATAAGGGAAGTAGTGAGGGAGGCTCTGAGGTTTGGGAGGGTGTACGGTTATTACCTGAACATGAGGAATATTCAGATAATTGTAAATGATGAGCTCCAACTGGAGGACAAGTGCAGACTTGATCAGGCAGTATATATAGGCATACATTTTACAGATAGAGTGGAATAGATAGTGGAATTAAACCTTGCTCCAGTATTGCAGAAAGCTAAGGGCGACCTTAGGCAAATGGATAGCTTGCATCTAACAATAAATGGGCGGTGCAATACAATCAAAATGTTTTTTCCCAAATTTCTTTAGGGCAATCCCCTTAGAATTTGAAAAGAGCTGGATTATGAAAATGTAGGAGATCTCTAGTAGATTTAATAGGTCATATGCGAGAGCCAAGAGGGGGCTTAAGTTTTTGATAATGTCCAGGGCAAGGGGTGGATGGGCACTACCTAATATAAGGTATTATTATTATTGGGTGGCTGCACTGCAATACAGAGGGATCCTGATTATGAGAAGACAAATTGAGGACCGGGAGCCGAGGAACTGCCTTCTATTTATGAGCAGCTAATGGGTGCCGAGGCCAGCGTTTGTTATTTAGGGATGGTTGAACCCAGTTATTTCAAGAAAGTAAAGTTCAAGACTATTCAGGGTGCATTTAAGATCTGGGTGCAGGTTTAAAAGAAGCTGGGAATCAGACAATATAGTAACTAGTTTCCTCTTTGACAATCCTGAATTGTTCCAGGTATCTTTGATGATAAATATTGTACCAGGTGGGACTTGCTTAAAGTAGAGAAGTTTGGGGACCATATCAAGCTGAATCAGCTGACATCATTTGAGGCATTACAATAGGAATATGGGCTAAGGAAGAAGGATGTTGTCAAGTACCTCCTGATAAGAGCATTTGTGCTAAAAAGGGACAGGGGAGGCAATTCAGTAGAGAAGGTACCTATATTGGATCAGTTAGGCTGTGAGGGGGGTTGTAAGATAAGGCAGAGTTACATGGGCTTAATTTAGTTAATGCCAGATGATCTGGAAAAGCAATCTGGGAACTCGGGTTGGAGGCTGGGGGCAAGTAGGGTATGTTTTCTGCAAACACTGGAGATGGGGCATCTTGTATTGTTGTCAGATGGTATGCGGGCTCAACACTTCAGGACTTTGTTTAAGCTCTATTGCAACCTGACTAAAATAGCCAGCTGAGGGAAAAGCTTTTGGACAAGCTGCCCGCTCTGTGGCAGCCATGACACAGACTTAGGCCATATGTTTGGTAACTGCACAAAATTAGAACCATTGAAGGAAGGGATTATCCAATTTTTGGGGTTGTCTCTTCAAATACAGAATTCACTGACATCCCAGCGTATGTAGCATTCGGTGTAGATAACAAACCAGTGAAGAGCAGGGGATACCAGTACTTTTTCTTTGTGGCTATGGCGGTAGCACTCATTTGTATCACCACAGCATGGCCTAATCCAGACCCTCCCACTTACAATCAGTGGTTGGCGAGATTACTCTCAATGTTTCATCTGGTGAGTAATCTGTATCAGTGTAAGGAGTAGAAGGAGTGGAAGAGGGAAGTCCAGACCTGGGCCACAGTCATGGAGTGGTTTATGAGAATGGATGCCTAATTAATCTTATGGGTGTATAATTATTATGTCAGGCAGATTTGTTGATAAATATCTACTAGAAACTGTTTTGGAAGAAAGAAGAGGCAGTATAATGAGTTATAAGTAGTAATTGAGGATGATGAGTAATGAATCCCGAAAACAGTATCAGAAGTTATTTCTAATGAAATATTATCATTGTTGTTTTTGTCTTATTTATGTTCCTCTTATGAAAACAAATTATAATAAGAGTAAGGGACTTAGAGGAGCTGGACCTGTCAGCCGCCTTCGACACGGTCTGCCATCGCACTCTAAAGACATGCCTCCTAGAAGCCGGAATCTAAGAGAAGGCCCTTGACTGGACCATGTCCTTCCTCTCCAGCAGAACCTAGAGCGTCCGTCTCCCGCCCTTCCGATCCGAGGCCACAGACATCATCTGCGGCGTCCCCCAGAGCTCATCCCTCACGCCAACGCTGTTCAATGTCTACATGGCTCCCCTCGCACAAGTCACCCGCCAACATGACCTTAATATCATCTCCTACGCTGAAGACACCCAGCTCATCCTCTCCCTCACCAAGGACCCGCACACCGCCAAAACCAACCTCCACGAGGAAATGAAGGCCGTCGCCGACTGGATGAGGAAAAGCTGCCTGAAGCTGAACTCGGACAAGATGGAGGTACTCATTCTCGGACCCACCCCCTCAGCCTGGGACAACTCATGGTGGCCGACCACACTGGGAACAGCACCGACACCCACCGACCATGCACGCAACCTAGGATTCATACTCGACTCCTCCCTCTCCATGTCTAAACAGGACAATGCTGTCTCCTCCTCCTGCTACAACACCCTCCGCATGCTCCGCAGGATCTACAAGTGGATCCCGACCGAAACAAGAAGAACGGTGACACAGGTCCTCGTCAGCAGCAGACTGGACTACGGCAACGCACTCTATGCAGGAATCCCAGCCAAACACCTATGACGACTACAATGCATCCAAAACGCCTCTGCCCGACTGATCGTCAACGTCGCCCACCGCAGCCACATCACCCCCCACTTGAGAGACCTAGACTGGCTCCCCGTCGACAAGAGGATCACCTTCAAGTTCCTCACCCACGCACACTAAGCACTCCACAACGCCGGACCAGCCTACCTGAACAGCAGACTCAGCTTCTACACCCCCACCCGCCAGCTCCACTCCGCCAGCCTTGCCCTCGCCGCTGTTCTCCACATCCAACAAACAACCTCCGGCGGCAGATCCTTGTCTACCTCGCCGCCAAGACCTGGAACACTATCCCTACCCACCTACGGCAGACCCAAGTCCTACTCGCCTTCAGAAGACTTCTCAAGACCTGGCTCTTCGAGCGGTAGCGGCACCCCCTTCCCTCATTGCCTTGAGACCCTCACGGGTAATAGCGTGCTTTACAAGTACTCTGATTGATTGATTGATTGATCTCACCATCTGGTCCAAGAGCGGTGGGAATTTTCTATTCTATCCCGGAGGTCAGAATGTGCTGGATTTGGTAGAACTGCAAAGAGAGTTGTGAGATTTCAGCGATGGCTAAATATATGTTTCTCAGAATCAGCTGAACACTGTGGAATATGTAGGCATGCATTCTGCTCAGGACAAGGCTACTTGATGAGCATGCAACCACTTCATCCAACAATGACCATTATCAGTGCAATTGTTGCATGTAATATGTCACAAATTATATTAGAAAGTGCATTTGTATTGTGTTCACAAGTGTGTGGCGAATGTGTTTGATATGTCATTGAAGAAATGAAAGCTCCCTTTTCTCGATAATGCAGTAATGTGCTCCAAGGTAAATGAGTTCTAATTTATAATTCAAAGCTCTTTTGTATTTACACACATTGGAAGTTACAATGAGAAATCATACACATCAGAGTCGTACATTTAGTGCACTAACTAATGCTGAGATGCAAGCACACAAAAGGGCATACTTCACAAAGTAAAACTAAATAACGTGTGTATGTGAAATACTGAATTATTTTTGGGGGGTCTTTGCACTCCACTTTCCAAGCATTTACAAGTCAGAATTTGAATTGAATTTAAAATATTTATTAAGCGCAACGTTCACCATGCGGTTTCTTGGCGCTGTGGTGGCAAATATAGCAGTAAAACAGAAGACTAATAGGAAAAAAGGAAAAAAAGGACAGATTACATTGGGAAGGCTTGAGTAAAAAGAAGGGTCTTAAGATCTTTACGAAAAGAGGAGTAGTGTGTGGCCAAACGCAAGTGATCGGGGAGGGAGTTCCAAAAGGAGGGTGCCAAGACAGAAAAATTGGCTCCGCCCCATTTCTTGCGTCTATACCGAGGAACCTGGAGGAGTGATTGAGTAGATGACCGCAGCTCACGGGCAGGGATATACTCTTTTAATAGGGAAGAGATGAAGGCAGGGGCAGTCCCTTGGCGTGCCTGGAAGACCATACATCCAGTCTTAAAGAGAGATCGCTCCTTGACAGGTAGCCAATGTAGTGCTTTCAGTAAGGGGGTAGAGTGGTGAGAGCGGGGGAGGCCATAAATCAGTCTGGCTGCCTGGTTTTGGACCAGCTGGAGCTTCCGCAGACTATACGCGGGGATGCCGTTGTAGAGGGCATTAGCGTAGTCCAGCCGGGAGACAACCAGAGCGGACATGATTAACTTAAGTGCAGAAGGAGAAAAGAAACGAGAAACAGAGCGGATAGTTCGGAGTACAAAAAAACAGGAAGAGACCACAGAACTAATTTGTGAGTGGAGGTTGAGATGATTGTTAAGTTTGATGCCCAGAGTTTTAACTGAGGAAGAAGGTGTGGGAGGGGGTCCCAAGGAAGAAGGCCAAAAAAGAGAGGTCCAGGGACTGGAGGAACCACCTGTAAGGACCAGTTCTGTTTTATCAGGGTTCAACTTCAGATGGTTGTGGTTCATCCAGTCCCTGATGAAGATCATGATAGACTGGAAATTAGACATAGAATGAGGGGAGGAGGACAGGTTAAAGATAAGCTGGAGGTCATCTGCATAATTAAACACAGTGACCTCCAGCTGTTGAAGGGCAAAAATCAAAGGATAGATATAGAGATTAAACAGAAGGGGAGAGAGAGAAGAACCCTGAGGGACACCACAAGTGACTTTAAGTTGAGTGGCCTAGAAGTCCCCCAACCGAACCGCCTGGGTACGGTCCCTCAGGAAGGACGATAGCCAAACCAGGGCTGAGCCCTCGACCCCCGCCGCTCCGACACGGGACAGTAGGATGGAATGGTCCACCGTGTCGAAGGCGGCGGAAAGATCGAGGAGCACTAGAGCCTGGTTGTTATTTTGGTCCATGCCTTCCCTGAGATGGTTCAGGACCGATACCACGACGGACTCGGTGGAGTGCCTAGGCCGAAAGCCAGCCTGGCGAGACGCAAGACTACCATTGGCTTCCACATGGGCACTGAGGACCGATGTTACGTGTCACTCTAGCACCTTGCCTAAATTAGGCAGGAGGGAGATGGGACGATAATTGGCTGGGATGGAAGGGTCCGCGCCAGGCTTCTTAAGAATGGGGACTATGGTGGCAAATTTGAGAGCTGGAATTACCACCCCCTGAGCCAGCGAGCTGTTCAGAAAGGATATAGGTGGTTTGGGACAGACAGAGTAGATCTGTTGTAAGATGTAGGCTGGGCAGATGTCCGCCGGGGAACCAGATTTAATTTTGGGGAGTATTGTAAGGAATACTTCCTCAGTGAGCGGAGGGAAAAAAGAAAGAGAGCCGTGAGCAATCGGGGGAGAAGGCTCGAAAAAAGTGGGGGAAGGGGGTGGAATGTTGGCTCTAATATTGACAATTTTTTCTAAAAAATAAGTGTTCAAGGAATTACAGAGGGACAGGGAAGGGGGGGGTTTGGGAGTGGCCCTGTCAGAATACGCCAAGTCCTGGACAATGGAGAAAATCTCCCTAGATTTATTTTCCGCTGCCAGAATTTTAGCTGAGAAGTATGTTGTTTTAGCACTCAGTATGGCTTTTTTATAATCACTCAGCAAAGATAGATAACAAGTTTTTAATAGAGGGCAGTAGTCCGTTCTCCATTGCCTCTCGGCCCGCCGGAGGGTCAGCTTTTTTGTCTTCAAATCGTCACCAAACCACCGATTTGATTCCTTGGATCTTTGGGTGGATATCCGTCGTAGTGGGGCTACCGTGTCACAGCCTCCAGCAAGCCAAGTGTCAATAGCAGTAGCTTGAGAGATGGAAGATAGGCCCTCTAAATTAGGTGCAGAGTTCAGAAGAGAAGATGACAGGGCAGGAAGGTCTACCCTATTCCAGTTTCGCGCCCAGATGTTTTTGGCAGGCGGGATCTTTATAGCCGACTTAAGGTGGAGGGAAAAGGAAACCAGGGCATGGTCTGACCAGGGGCATGGGGACACGGTCATGGAGGAGACCAAGGCATTAAGAGACCAGACCTGGTCTAGTACATGACCGTGGGTGTGCGTGGGGGTGTGCAAATGAGAAGTAAAGTTAAGGGATGTGAGTGAATCAGAAAATTGTTTAGAGGCTGTGGTTTCCTGGGGGTCTAAGGGCCAGTAATTAAAATCCCCTAGTACCAGGACAGAGGCGTGGTTGATCGCTAAAGTGGCCAACAGGTCCTGAAAAGCCGGCAAGAATAAAGGAGATGACTGAGGTGGGCGATACATCAATAAACAAGTGAGCGGGGGAGAGAAGGCCAATGAACGAGCTACCAAGTGCTCGGTAGAATTAATAATGGGGGAGGAAAGAAGTTGGAAGTTGTGCTCAGCTCGAGAAATAAGAGCCACACCCCCTCCTGACTTACCCACTAGTCGGTCAGCCAGAAGGGCCACATAGGGAGTGGGAAGGGCGGCCAACAAAGAGGGCAAGGAGGTGTCACAAAACCATGTTTCTGTTAAGAGTAACATGTCAGGCTGGTGAGTATCCAGCAGCACAAATAGCTCCTGGTGGTGCTTTACGGCCGACCTGGTATTAAGTAAGACAAGGGACAGGGGGGGGGAGGGGGTACATTACTAGAATCAGGAAGGTGGGACAGAGGGAGGATCAATTTGGTGGGTGTGGAATGGCGGGGATTGAGATAAAGGCCAAGAGCAGATATGCGCCTGATGGTAGAATTTGCCAGGGCCCAAGGGCCCCGGAGAGCAAGTAGGTCCGTGGAAGAATAAGGAGGGACATGAGGACGAGCCCCTAGCCCCGTCCGGCCGCGGACGGGCGCAGACGGGCACAGACGGGCTTGACTTAGGCTCGACTTCGGCGCGCCTTCGGCGCGCCCGCTGCGCTCCCTCATTGGGGGACGACTAAATAGGGGCGGAGCGCGGGGGGTGTGGCGTCGAGCTAGGTCGCCTGACCTGCCCAAACGAAGATGGCGCCCACACTCCACCGAGCCCTGGAAGGTAATCTAAAAAGTTTGTCTCCTGTTGCCTTTGGAGAAGTCAAAGTGCTTTTAAAAATCCGGCGCCGCTGCTCTGAATCAGCAGGGCGTCAGCGTTGCAAAGTCTCGTGTATCCCACTGCAGGCGCGAACCCACTGCCACTAGGGTCACCTGCCTCCAATGTCGAGCCCTGAGAACGCTGCTCCTAAATAGGGGCGGAGCGCGGGGTGTGTGGCGTCGAGCTAGGTCGCCTGACCTGCCCAAACGAAGATGGCGCCCACACTCCACCGAGCCCTGGAAGGTAATCTAAAAAGTTTGTCTCCTGTTGCCTTTGAAAAAGTCAAAGTGCTTTTAAAAATCCGGCGCCGCTGCTCTGAATCAGCAGGGCGTCAGCGTTGCAAAGTCTCATGTATCCCACTGCAGGCGCGAACCCACTGCCACTGGGGTCGCCTGCCTCCAAATGTCAGATAAAGTAAGTGAAGAGACTTTATATACCAATGCCCAGTTAGGATAAGACAGAGCATGCAAATGATGAGGATTGTGATGTAGAACAAGCAGAATGTGTTCCATGACAACTGCATATCAAACGGTTCATCAAAGGTTTTGGAAAACGAAAGCTATTCACCCAATTCAAAGATGGCACCAGTGCGCAGACATGGACTCTCCCAAAGGCTCAGTTTTAGATGCGCAAGTGGATCTCCCATTGCACGTTCACTGAGGAGAAACGTGTTGCATGTCCTCAGTTACGGAGAGCTAATGCTGAGCCATGTGCTTTAACTGCCCCCTCCTGGCTGGCCTACCTCCCGTAGAAGAGCAAAGCAGTACTGCTGGGGCGGAGCAGGACAGGGCTGGAGTAAGTCTAATCCATGCCCTGCCTGCCCGCATGCCAGGCCCACTGTCTCTTACGTGTTGCGACCACCTTTAAAGTGTCCCCATGGACCCTCGGCTGTTAGTGCCACACTGCCCATGCCAAGCAACCAAAGATGCTTCTGGCCTACGTAGGACTTCGGCTGGCTGGACAGGGCTGCAGTCAGCAGCCACACATAAGGTGAGAGCCACCATTAGCGGTCGTCTGCAAAAGGGGAGAAAGCCTATGTCTGTGGTCCTCAGTGGGCAGAATATGGCAACCACAGATCTGCAGCTTTCTCACGTCAGGGACAGCCATGCCCGCTGCAGGTAAGAATGGTGGGGCGGGGTGGGGGTGATTTCGAGACACGACCACAAAGGAAAATCAATTATTTATTTAATGTTCCCTTGTGAACGTCTCTCAAATTCCCAAGCCGACTCCACCGCTCTTACCTGCTGCGGCTGGTCAGGGCCTTTCTTTTTATAGGGTGCTGAGCACTGGCTTCACTTTTCTCATTTGTAAATGTTGAATAGGTCTAAGACCGCTTATCGAGAATTCCCTGGTACAGGTAGGGTAACACACTACTGTTTCTTGAAAGCTCCTCTCACTTGTATCTCAGCTGTCATTTCTGATGTACAGTAAGGAGGAACACAATTCTATCCCGCGAAACACTGCCTGAAAAAATTGTATACCAACAGCACAGTATTATTTATCAGTGTTGAAAGTCTGAAAATGTAGTCAACATACTAATGATGATGTGTGCTATAAAAAAATCCACAAACCGACCTAAGATATAGAGCAAAATAGCACTTCCTTATAAAATGTGAATTGGTGCTAAATACCCTATTGATGATTGATAGCACTAGCCACGGATTTACTTAAGATGGCCCATATTAATCAGTACCACAAATTTCAAGAACAAGTGGATTTTATTCCCCTTTGGTTCCTGTGAATCTGAAACTTTATTCGTAAAAAGTATTGCACATTCAAAACTGAAGGCATTAAAAGAAAGCGAAAAAGAAACAAAAAGTGTGTGAGCATCTGTCCGTGGATGTTGGCAATGAGGTAACCAAAGAAATAAGAGTGCTCCCTCTCAGACGGCTGTGGGAAGTTTATCAGTATGCCATTGTGTCAGTAATGGCGCCGGAGTAGCTGCTGAGGTTGCACTAACAGGAACATTTAAATCGGCAGCTACAGCAGGAGCTCTTCCGTGGGGTTCTACACTCTGTAACTGACCACCAGTACAGCCCAACAGGAATAGTATCCTTACACATGCTCAGCTGTGTGGATAATATTCTGCAATGCAATTAAAGGACATGCACAGGCTTGGTCTGGCCAATGAATGCTACCTATTAACCTGTACCATTACTGCTGTAGAGTTGGGCGGAACTTCGTGAAATCTTCTGGAGTTTTTATGTAACTCATCAGAATTAAGCAGAGTAAAACTCCGTGAGATACTACCACCCCTAATAGATGTGGGTGGTAAACTCCACTACGTAGTGGTCTGCAAAGTCTTTGTTGAACTCTGCCCTCCAAGCAAAGTGCAGGGTGGCAAAACACTGCAAACTCCGTTGGTGCACCAAAGTTTACCTCCTACTCCTAATATTTATACCACTGTCTACTTGCAGACAATTATTACAGATTATTTGTGAAAGAAACAAAATAAAAATGCACTCCGAGCTCAAAATTGTAATCTCAAAGAAAACAATCCTCCCACCAATATCTCATGAATTCTTGTGATATTTGGTACTCCCACGGGAGTGAATTTGGAATCTTCCATACCCATGCAAACCACATCACAGAATGTAAGTGTTTTGAGGTAATTAGTGTAATAGTGCCACATGCTGCTGCAGCACAAGAGACATAAAGTTTGAGCAATTTGGGCAGCTTGGGGCTGGATGGGAAGCGACAGCACCCCAGACAGGAGCAGGGGGAGCCAGAGTAGAGAAAGTCGGGAATAGAGCCAGTGGTTGCTATCAAACACAATAAGTGTGAGCCCAGGATCCCCTGCGGAGGTGGCCCAGCTAAGTCTGGGTGCAGTTTGTGGGGGTTCTGGGATGCTCCCACTCTACCTTCTACTGCCATGATTACCTCCCAAGGGAGGCAAGATGACTGAGCAGTCAGAATCTAGCGAGAACAACAATTAAGAAATCTAAGAACACTAAGGAAAATAAGAAATCAAAGGGCTGCAAAGGAATAAGGGACAGAATAAGCAGTTGCATTAATCCCTCCTCATTTCGGGGATTCCTTCATATTGCATCACACACCAAGGCTCTTCAAGGCCCTCCATCGATCCTCCAGACCTCACTCTCAGCACAGTTGCTTCCGTCCTCTAGGACAGAGGATCTCCAAGAAGCTAAAGGCCACAGAGGCAATAGAGGATTTGGAGGTGAGATGAGAAGGGGCAGAGGGGTGACAAAAGAAGAGAAGAAACAGTAACTCCACTGCATAAGCTGAAATCATAACTTGTGCTGAGACAAAAGGGCCCATTGGAGTCTTCACATCACTCCACACTCAGTTCCGGGAACAAAACAGTGGTGTGAAGTGATCACAGTATCTGGGGGCAAGCCGAGAAAAATAAGACATTGTGCAAAATTCACATTACTTACACAACCTAAGGGTTCAAGTCAAAATGCCCCATAAAAAAATCCTACCTTGGAAAGAAAAACACATACTCACAGATGCCCTATCCTCACCTTCAGCTTCACCTCTGCAAGCAACCCGTCTCACATCACCCATTAGGGAGCTGGGCACCTTGGGAATGAATAGAACTACTATAGCAGAACATCAATGGACAAAACACCTGTATTAAATTGAACACAAGGGAGAATAAGAGATTTCCTTAATAAAAGATCTGACTAAACAAAACAAGTGCCTGCTCTTCCCCAGACACGGCCCTCGGACAACCTTTCCATGGACTACCACATTGATGGCCAAGAGGCCCACTCACTACAAGACATTAGACCCATAGATCGGAAACATGCACAGGACTGTGCTGGGAGGTTCCGACTGCTGAGCAGTTGCCTCAACCTAAGGCCCCTTTGAGTCACAAGGAGATGTACAGATGGGGGGGAAATCCTCTGCAAAACAATCATGGCTGGTCAACACACTTTCCACCAGTCTGGCCTTCAAAGACACTCGGGCAGAAGAAGTCTGGTAAGGTGAGCAGGAGTTGGTTGCTTAAGTGCAGCCAAGGCCGACTGTGTCACCAACACAGCTTCAGCCACAGGAGTCCGTAAATACTACACCAGTGATATAACTAACATCATCTCTCCCTGAGAGGGCCAGAAGGGAAAACACTACAGACCAGAAACTCAGAATACTCTTGGATTGGTTTCTCTCTACAATTGAGGTCCAGATTGAAGAAACACTGACTCAAATGCCCATACTTCTGAGGGAAGATCAGGCCAGCTCACACAAGCACATGCCCTCCTTCCTCACTAGTCCCTTTTTGACCATAATCACTATCCTACAAACCACAATTGCCAGGGCGCTTTTATGGCATTCTCAAAATATTGAGCTGCAGAAAGAATTAATACAATCAATAGCTACCGATCCGGCTGACCTGGGAGTCAGAATATGCTCACTGGAGGAGCTGCTAGGATACTTGGGGAAGAAAATTCATGCCCTTGCTCTCCCTTAATAAATAAGCTAAGCACTCTGATCGAACTGCTAGGCACTCTTGTGGGAAGTGCTAAGAACAATGCATGAAGGCCTGGAACTAACACAAACGACACTACTCAAACCAGAATTGGACCTGCTACAACACTCATTAGTTGTATATCACCAGCAAAGATCACAGTGGCTCCTTCCAATTCAGCAAGGGAGATCAATCACCACCTTACACCCTCTACTTCCTCTCTCCATGCCTCAGTATACAATCTCTCTTTGAGCCTCACCAACAGCAATAAATCAGGGCTCAGAGCAGCACAAGTGCCATTTGCTAATCTAGCCCGAACATCATCTCCAGTAAACACCAGTCTCTCAAGAAGTGTGAAAATGAAACTGAACAAACAGTCTAAGAAGCAGCACATCTTAAAAAGGAGATGCCTGACCTTAGGAGCTGTGAATATCCCTGCAGCGCACCCTGGGCTCAGGCCCACAAGGTGTTTCTCTATATTTGACCCACAAACTATGTCAAACATGGAGGTCCCAGAAGGAACGAGCTCAAAGGAGAGGTCCCACAAGGAAACCCAAAACTACGCCCCATTGAGTTGACCTCGGACAGACTGACAATGGCCTCTGAGTTCTTTGTACTATCATCTAGCACTCTACCCATAGCTACCCTGAATGTACAAGGGGACAAGGGTCCACTGTCAAAGTTAATCAAACAGCCCCTGCGAATGGGTCACTTGTCTCAGACACCTCCAGAAAACGGACAGCAGACATGGGCGCACAACGAGACTGCTCTCATAGCCTGGGCCAACAAAGAAGCTGCTACATGACCAAGAGCCCTCGATTAATCTTAGCAGGCAATGGTCCAGCACAACCAAACTGTCAACACACTGATTCAACAAACAAGTTGCCACTTGGCCAAGAGCCTAGCGCAATAAGGTTGAATATAGCCATGGCGATGCCCTGCTCAATGCCAACAGAAATCACAATGGCCAGCCACTCAACGGTCTCGCACAGAACTTCACAATCAGCGAACCTCTGTTTGATTACAAAAAATATCTTCTAGCTGAAATCACGTCTTTAAAATTCCAACACCCGAGAGACCCTGAGTTCTCTATACCAGGAAGAGCCGCACTCACAGGTGCCCAAGAGACATTTGAGCTGGCCTTTATTCCACACTACTGGACTAAGGGTTGCTACGACACACTCAATAAAGGAAACCTCTTATGGCTATTTCAACATAGTTCCGCCATGAAAGATCTCACCTTGGACGATTTCGCTTTGAGAAAGTTTGCACTCATATTTGAAAGTGGTAACACAGAAGCTACCATAAGAACTTGGAAGAGGGAAGACCACACAGAAACCATTCTGGATGAAAAGAGGATATTTGAATACTGGGGAATAGAGCTACCAAAGTTGCAAACACTGAAATATTGCTATGTGTTACCCAGAGTTAAAGCAAGAACAAACAGGAGCATACTGAAGGGCGCATCTGGTGTTAACCACGTCCGGTTCTCAAGGGTGTCGGAGCTTGCAATCTCCTTAATAGTATCAGATTCACAAAACCAAAGAAAGGTGAGCTGCACCAGAAGAAGCAATGAACAAAATGACTGGGGACTGATGGCCCCCTCCCTCAGGGGTTCCGAGAGCAGTATCCCTAGCACCACTACTGTGGCACAGTATTGACCAGAGAAGACAAAGATATTGTTGAACCCTACAGTAACATCCTTGAACATGGCTGTCCTCAAGACAACTAGGTAAAGCTTGCAAGTGCTTGCATACATGGATAATAGTAACATCCTTTGCTTGCAAGAGATGTGGGACCTCACTCCATTCATGATTCACAGATTATATTAAATCTTTAACCTGACTTCTCGCCTCCACCTTTTTGGCTGCATGTCAAGGGGACTGCCCATCTTTGTTAAACACACGTACAAGATAGAGGCTGTTAGAATCAGACTTAACTCCCCAGCCTTACAAGCATTTTTTACAGGTACAAAAGTCCAGCACAAAAGAACATCTCTGTTGTTCCTAAGCTGTTACCTTAGCGCGTCAACATTTCTGTAGGAGTCAGCATTCAATGCAGCCCTGGTCTGAAAACTGATCAAGGAAATTCGAAATGATGGAGCGCCTGACCCTAATGGCACCCCCGCAAGCATATTCAAATTTGCCCCAGATGAATGGTCACAGCTGTTAACTCCCCTTTTTAACTATGCCTTTCTTGCAGGCCAAGACCCAGACTCATGGAGCGGGTCGACTCTGTGCCCTATATTCAAGTAAGAGGACCCGACAAAACCATCAAATTATCGTCTCATCGCACTTTTAGACCTAGATGCAAATACCTTCACCAGAGTAGTACTTAAACACCTATACGTTTGGGCTGTTGATAATGATGCTCATTCTTTCTTCCAGACAGGGGTCTGGGCTGCTGTGTCAACAATGAATAACATCACGGAGCTTGCATCCTTGAGCCAAGAAGCTGCACAGAAAAATCAGCTGCTACTTTTCTGCTGCTTTACAGACTATTGAGAAACTTTTGACAGGGTAGGTCGGCCAATGTTTGTGGAGAAAACTCGATGCGTGGGATACCCTCTTGAAACTACTAGGGGCAATAATCTCATTATACACTGTCACTTGGGTGCGAATGAAAACAAGACCACACTCTGTCACCCCTAAATTCTACACCAACCGTGGCCTAAAGCATTGCTGTTTTCTTCACCCACTCTTCTTTAATATATACACAGTGGACTTAGGCAAAGCTATGGAGAGTGGCTGGCTACTTCCTCCAAAGTTGTGCCAATCCAAACTACACATTCTACAATACACGGATGACATAGAGGTAATGGACCACAGCAAAGCTGGCATACACCAGGCCCTGAGTAGCCTAAACACTTGCAATAAAAACATTCACCTCAGGGTTAACCAGGATAAGACAAAAATCCTAATTTTTGGGCGTTATAGAAATGAGAAACACCTCACATGGGACATAGGTTGCAAGATCATCAAAACAGCCAGAAATTACAACTACCAGACGCGTTGGGTTCTCAGAGACCTCTAAACCTACTGCTCATTTATACTCCCTGAAAAAGAAAGCCACAGCAACCATTCACAGTATTAACCAACTGATTACAAAATTAAGAAGTGCCTCTGCAGCACCTATGCTCAGGTTCATTAATGCAACTTTCCTTCCCGCTCTTCAGTATGGGCATCAGTCCTACCCTGCAGCCTGCACCTCCAGCCTAGATCAGATTCAGTGCACGGATTACAAGAAAATATTCCAACAGCCCCATTATATCTGCAGGACAAGGCTTAGACTGGAAGTTGACTTGGTGAAACAAAAGTCATCCTGCAAGTCAGATACACTGAAATACTGAATTCAGGTCCTAAAAGTGCCTGTCAACGCGCTAAAGGCCCTTGTGAAAGTTTTTTTCTGGACAATCGGGCACCAGCAATTGCAAGAAGCAATTATATCCTTACAAATTGAAGAGAGAGCATTAAAGATAGGGGAGGTTTCCTACACAGCCTGGAGGACGGTAATCAACAGGCATTTAAGTAAATCTTGAGTTTCCAGGACAAATACTCCCTAAAGGATACTGCTATCCTACTTCATTTGTATTACATTTACATGGTTGGGAAGCCACAAACATATCTACTAGAATTCCTACAGACCTACTCATAGAGGGATTTTGTAGATGTGTTTATTAGACATATCAGGGGCACACTTTAATCCAGCATAGGCAGACCAGGTGAGGGGCTTGCAGCCTATGCAGTTACAATCACGAATCGTCGCAGCATCTTCTGTGCTGTTATCTCAGGTTTGATGCTCCGAGTAGGATACTTCTGAATCCAATCTCCCGGACCCAAGGTGTTCGTACTTGCTTGTACACATCATCATTATGCTTCACTCAATCTAGTTTAAGGGCCTTATTGAGGTGTGGGAAATTTGTCGAGGGATTCAGGGCTTGCTCTACCCACAAATCACTGGCACTCATAATCCCAAGGTAACACAAAAACTGATAATGGATTATTATACATAGAAGGCCTGAATTGTGCCATCAGTGCGGCTAAGGAGGATTCAGCCTAAGAGGGTCATTGTAGATGGGCCAGGGGAAAACACCATCAGCATGGCCACTCGAGGGCCCAGTCCTGCAGTTAAAGCTCCTGCCAAGCCACAGAAAACAGCTATGATAACAGCTTTGCTATTTTACAAGGCCAACCCCACCCATTATGTCTTCTTGCAATCTTTAAAGCACTCCGATCTTGTACAGCATGCCGTCCTCCGCTTTTAACCAATGTACCCCTCCTTGCATCTCTCCTGCATGCCAACTACCTTTTAACATCTTACAAGCACTCTGACTTTACAATCACGAAGGCTTGTCTGTATAGGCTATTTTGTTTGGATCCCCCATATAACATCTCCCTGCACTATACAAGGCAATTAAATCTCTCCTCCTGGCTGTTCACACCTTTTTACCTAACAGGTGTCCTTTGCACAAAGCCAGTTAAGACGGATAGTATTTTGATTTCAGTGGCACTGAGCATTCTGTGCAAGGCATGGGGAAGTGGGGGGTACAGTTAACAGATGGCCCATCATTAAGCTACTTAAGCTTGCATTAAATTAATAGTTTCTCTTTTTAGCAAATGAACCTGTTTTCTTATCAGCAATTTTAACAAGGTTTTTAACATGACTGCTCATTTTATTGTATGGATATATATTTTACTATAAGGATATACATTGTTATTGTTTTTATTAACTAAAACGATAAATTTGGAATTGTTATTCACAATGGTAGTATTCTTTCCAATGAGTGAGTAGATACTCAGCATGTACTGGCGCTCCCATCACCCAGGACATCCCTCCCATCCGTTAAATGATTGTGCACTCCACTTTGTTTCCCTCTCCAAGTTGAAATACCCTCAATTTACAAACCTTGGGGCAAATTTACAAGCCCCTTGCGCCACTTTTGCATCACTTTTCCCATGTTAAAAATTACACAAAAGTGGCACAAGGGCCTTGTAAATAAGCCACCTAGTGTTGAGTCATATTTAGATAACTGATGTAATGTGAACCTGGCTCAGCAAAATATTTGAGACTAAGAGCCAGATGTACAACAGTTTTCAGCAGCCGCAAACGGAAAATCGGCCCTTTTGTGACCGCTAAAAGGGTGGTGGTGTGTACAAACCCTATTTTGTGAGTGTGTACCCAACTAATGACGCCCAAAATAGGGTTTGCGAGTCGCTATTTGGAAAGGGCCGTGCCAAGGACATCCCTTCCTAATAGCGAGTCCCACTTATATGTATGATTGTTTTGCGACCACAATTAAGGTCACAAACCACTTGCAGTTTACCACCTTCTTAAAGTAGGTGGTAAGCTACTCGCAAACAGGAAGGAGTCTCCGAGGTACCCCTTTTCCCTGTGTGAATGGATGAATTAATATTTTTCATGAGCAGGCAGTGGTCCTTGCTCTTAAAAATAAAACAAAAACTTTTCTTTTTTTTTTAAATGGATCCCATTTGCTGCATTTAAAAAAAAAATGCTTTATTGAATAAGCAGTCACAGACATGGTGGTTTGATGACCCGGGCAGGCCACCATCCCTCTGAGTGCTAGCCATTACTAATGGGTCGCAAATTGAGACCTGCCTTGTGAATATTGATGAGGCAAGTCATTTGCGACCCCATTAAGAATCGCAAAGTGTCTGAGACACTGTTGTACATTCCATTTTGCGAATCGCAAATTATAATTCACAAAATGTCGCAATTTTCGCTCGCAAAATGGAATGGTCGTAAATCAGGCCTTTAAAAGATTTAAAACAACAGAGGCGCACCATTAGAGAGACATAGTATAAGCTATAACAAGAGATTGCAACTATATTTATAAACCTTTTTTGACTGCTGAGGTTTATTTACATTGCATTTTATAAGTCTGGAAATCTATAAGAGCTTTCCAAATGTACACTGTGGAGTGATGCTTATTGAACTGAATGACTGTGTTAGACAGCATTGATTGATCTAAAAATTCTATAAAAACTATTGGAAATATGGACATTAACAGTGATAATGTATGAAGTGTGCCACAAAAATGTTGATTTTGGTGATAATCTCTTTATTATTATTTGTATTATTCTTATCATTAACTACTAATATTCCTAACAATCATCATCATCGCTATAATCATCATCACCCAGAGTCTATAAATTAAGAATGCCAGAGAGTTATGTTTATATCAACATACAATATTCCTACGATAACAGCACTTTACCAAAAAAACGAATAAATCTAACATATAGTAATAATAATATTATAAATAACAATATTAGTAGTGTTATTATTTATATTAGCTCACCTTTAGTATAATTTAGAGCCGCAGTAATTTCCGAGCAGGATACAAGAGTCAACATGTTTGCTTAAGCCTGCCTTCTGTGCTCCGCAGATAACACGAGAAAGGTTCCCTACAAAGAGCTGAATCTATAAATCCTTGCAGTGTATCATGGCAGGAATTAAAGCTATAATCACTAAAACAAGGTGACAAATCATCTTGTTATGATTAGGAGCAAACGTGCCAGCATCTCAGGCCACCTCCGGCAATCCCTGATTCTGAAGATTAGGAACTCTCCCTGCTTCGCTAAATTGGAACCTTTTATCACAACTTTCTTCTCCTCTGCGGCTGTGTTTTTTTTATATCTACGAACTGAGTGGAAATTGGTCGCTAGATGAAAGCCACGCTGGGAAAATCACTAACTTCTTTATTGAAGCGATTGCCAAGCACACTGGGTCGGAAAAAGAGAAACCCTTTGCAGTGAGTCGGAAGAGTTTACTCCAAGTTCAAGGGAAGGCCTCACCGGAAGCCGTGCGGTCGCCGCCAGGCCAGGGGACTTTGGGGTATATTATCAAGGGGTTTTATCTCCGCTTTTTTGGCTTTAAAAGCCAAGAAAGCGGAGATAAAATTATCTCCCTATTACCAAGCTGTCGCTAACACCAGTTAGCGACAGCTAATAGGAGATAGCGACCATCATGGGCCCCACTTTGCATGTCAGTGATATTTATCACTAATGATATGCAAAGTGGGCGTGCCAAGATGCTAGCGACTGGAAACAGTCGCTAACATCGCTATCTCCTATTACCAACTTTTGGAGATATTTGCGCTAAGGGCGAATATCTCCAAAAGCTAACACCTGCCCTGAGCAGTTCTTAGCCATGTTATCCAATGGGAGGTGGATAACATGGCTAAGAGCATTTGCTCGATAATGCATGAATATCGCTGACTTTTCAGCGATATTCATGCATTGCGGGCGTTTTTTATCGCATTTGCGATAAACCTTGCTAATAGCAAGGTTTATCTGCGATAAAAATCGCCGATGTGCGGCGATAATTTTTGTCTCTAAACAAGTTAGAGACAAAAATTATCGCTAGTTGTTGATAATATACCCCTTTAACCCTGCTGCAGCAGAGAGGCTTGAAAGAGCCGGGCTGTCGAACAGCCACTTACAGCAGACATAATGGGAAGCGAGGATAAAGCGGTTTAACGCTTGCCTCGGCCTTGAACACTTCTCATCCAGCCAGTCGTCTCAAATGGAGAGCGATAGCTGCTATTTAACTATTTTCAAAAGGAATGTATCACTTTCCTAGGCACATTGTTCCTAAACAACTCAGCATGAATGCATAGATCGAAAGGCTGTTAGAAAACATACACAGCTGTACGCACAGTGACAGCGCCACATTCACTGCCCCGAGATTCACGAGACGAAAGCTCTGTGTCATCGCTTTATTACGAGATACTCGGCCATGAATGTTCTAAATAAATGTATATATATTATGTGATCACAATAAGTGTATTATAAATGCAATTTTCCTCATAACTACTGTTAAGTGTTTGCAGGGACTATTTGTTGATTGTTGTTTGTGGCACATGGTACAGCGTCACCCAGTCAGCATTAAATGTAAGAAATACGTTACTTAAAGCTCCCAAATCAATTAATTTAAAGAGAGTAACATGTAACTGTTAAAAAGACGCGAATATGGCATAAATTGATTATGTAGAGGAGGACAGTGAAATTATGAAAAAACATCCATAGAATGGGTAACTAAATTTTCAACATTATTCTTTGGGGTTGTATAACACATTCCACGGCTAACTGACAATGGCGTCTGATCGGCGACGCGTAGCCATTTGCCTTAGTAATGTGTTTCATCATTGCAATTCGGACTTCACGTCCTTCGGAGGAACGGCAATACCAGTTGACAATTACTTATTGCACGGCGTGTATAAATGACCAAGGCACAATTTGCCACCCATTCATCTTAATGGACCTCAACACGAGGAAGTATGCAATAACTGTGGATGATCCCCGCATTCTAAGGTGTGAAAACTCACGTTATGCTGTTTGCAAGCATGACTTGAACATGGTTTACCTGAAAAAACTATGCGTACAGTCAGTCACCCATGCAGATCATACTCAGAACCAGGTTTAAAATCCTGATTTTGTGCAGAATGCAGTTTATGACGAATCCAGGATTTGCATGGCATTGGTATTATTGCGCTGGTATTTTTCTCTTGGGTCCGCTATTGAAGTAAGGAGGTAACAATTGCAAAAATGCATTCCAACAGGTAAAATACATTGGTTATTCTGTCTCACGCTGCAGCTCCAAGTCGTGCAGCAAAAAGCTCCAATTGAAACATATTTTGCAATTGTATCAGCTAAGGTTGTGTCATCTTTGGGTACACTTTCGCACCTAATCACAGTTTGCTGGGATCCCCGGCACCCTGTCCTGCCCCTCCACTGATGACATTTTATCGAAGTCTCAACTTTTAGGACTAGTCTCTTATCTTCTATTCTAGTACTCCAAATGTCTGCAAATGTTAAATGAATTGACATCTTTCTCACTCCTGAGTCCTTCTCAAGGCAGACAAGAAACCTTTGACATCTGTCTTCATGTCTTAGGTTGATGCAGCTCTGTGCTAGTTGCGTGTGTTGAGAACAGTGTACGTTTAAGCCATAAATGATTGATTAATTTCCTAGGTGAATTCTAATAAAATTCCTGCACAATCTCTGCCTACCTTTTCCAACAGTGTGACCCTATTCTTGTCACTTTTGATCAAATCTATCCCATCAAGATTGTACTGTGATCTTTCAAGCTAATATGATGGGTGCTGTCCCAAGTGTGCCCTGCCCCTGCTCCCTAACTGTATCAAAGCTTAGCCTGTCCAGCCTCTTCATGTTAAAAACACAAAGCACCTCTACTAGGCCCCCAGGTCCACCCATCATAATGACTGAGGGCACATGGGCAAAGGCCTGCTGGGTATTGTTAAGGCACTACTGCTTCCCACAGACACCTGGGAGAGGTTCTCTTTGACTAGAAGATGCCACAGTGGATGCATGGATGCTATTTGTGAGTGTGTCTTTCAGACGTGTCAAGCTTCCAAAGCCTCGACGGTTTTAGAACAGACAGCAGTCAGTTATATAAACTAGCCAGTCCTCTATAGTGAATGACGTTGTCATTGGTATTCCGTCTTTGTTTGTTGGCTGTCAACATGAGGGGCTGAAGCTCAGAAAGCATAAGATAATAGAATTAGGCTTTTGACACTAATCAGAAGGCTACGGCCTAATTTTGAAACATGACATGTTACTCCTTTAAATATGCAAGGCTACATACAACTTACATGTTTTAAAGTTGAACATTCTCTAGCTGGGTCTCTTTTAAAAATTATCAAGGCCAGTTCACATACCTAAAGCTCAATTTACCTACCACCTTAAAATGGTTTCACATTGTAATTCCACACTCAATCCTGGGTGGAGAGCCACTTATTTGCTTTTCATTCCATGGGCTAGGTTATTTGATACAATTATAAGGGGCAAAATATTTAATTCAGACTACTTTGTATTTGACTTTTATGTCATCTAAGTGGTTTGTGCACAATCATGGCAGATGCACAGACACTAAATGTGTGAACTAATTTACTAAACATTTGCCAAAGTATTATGTGGTGCACTCTTAGAACATACTCAAATTACCTTTTTTGTTGGGTCATGAATGACTAGCATGAGGACTTTGCTCTGCCCAGCTAGGCACATTGTGAATTGTTTCAGCAACACCCAGTATGTACCCTCCATCAATAAGCTTCAAAGGGCTTAGCAGCAGCCAATGGGGTGCTTAGAAGTGTGATGTGGATACCTATATGTAAACATTGTATTATAGAGATAAGAGTTAATGACTGGAGATTCCCTCTCCTGGTGTTTAATAACTAGGCTTACCACACTTTTTGGCCGATGACCCCACACTAACATGTTTAGACACTTGTGTTGCAGTTTGCGTTTTTTCTATACATGGGCCTGGTTGGTGCAGATATATAACCTCCCCCTCGGCTCAGGATTAGTCCAGAGGTACCGACGGACAGAGCGGGGCCTCCAACCCTGAGCAGTGGCCAGGATGAGGTGAGGCTTTCTCCCAAGCATTTTTGGGAAAGAATCCTAAATACTTTATGAAACAGACATCCCCCGTCTGGAAAATCCAATGTACGGTAGGATGTTTTGTATCATTAATTTGTGTTAATTTTTGCTTTTTTCACTAAGCTTAGGTCAAGCTTAATTGCAGTAGTGTTCAAGAGGTCCTGATGAAAGCCCGGTAGGCTTAACTTTCCTACAATGGCTGAAACATGTTGACCAAATACCATCCTTAATAGACAGTTATTGTGTCAAACTGTCTCACACTCATTTTAATTTTGACACCATGATTTTCCCTAATAAAGTTTTCCCTAAATCATGGTAGCCAATTTTACATCTCACTTTTTGATTCTTTTTGCACACATTTTTTCTCACTGCAATTTAACATCCCACACCATTCCAAACTGATTTGACTTTTGGTATGATCCATCACTGGTGGTTCCTTGGGTTTGGAGAAGCACATAATTCCAACAGTTGTGTGGCCCCTTAATCGGACAATCTTTGGTTCTATCCCAGATGATGAAGCTCTGCCATATGGGTGGGCTGATGGGATTAATTTTCTTTTTGTTGTACACACTTTACAGGTAGACACAGAGTCCGTCACATTTTTCTTTGCCCGTATTAGTTGTACAGACCAGTGACAGTCCTTTTGTATTGTTATGCAGATATATATCCAACACTATTTCAGCATTCACTATATGTTGTGTTTGACAGTATCTCGATTACTAGGAAGTGCTGTGATTTTCCTCTCACTCCCTGATGACTGTAGTTAGTACCTACATGTTTACAAGCCGTCAGATTTCATGAGGGCAGGTCGCATATAAGAGCTGACTACATATGCTAGGCCTCGCTTGTCAGGTAACAACCTGAAAGGTCCCTAGGGAGACGAAGAAGCAAAGCAAAGCAGAAAATGAATGCAGCTTCATAAACATTAAAAGGGGCAAGATAGTCTCCTAGTGACAGATTGAGAAGCTCAAAAAGTTGTTAATGCCTAACAGTTAGAAGTCACTAGATTGCCCAAGGAAGCTTTGTGTCTGGCCTGAAGGGCATTTAAATGAAGCAGTTATTTCCCAAATGCTTCCTTTTTTTCATGCATCCGTAAAATGACCTTCTTTTGTGACTTCTTGGTCCCAGTTTTCTAAGGAAGAAAGCCTCTGTAGAGAGAGAGAAGGGACAGAGCATGTCAGACTAAATGAAAGGACAGTGCAATAGTGTAGTATGAGTGGGATTGTAGGAAACGATGACAGTGAAAATGTGTGACAACATGAGTGTGTAAGAAAACTAGAGGTGTTGAGTGAAAGTGAGCACAACAGCGAATGAACATGATCCGTGAAAGCACGAGCAATAAAGAGAGCTACTGAGGGCTTGGTGACAGATAGTGGATGAGCTTGAAAGAGAGTGAGCAATCTTGTGTTTGAAAGGGAGGTAGTGCAAGGCACTCACAGGGCAAAAATGTGCAAGTAAGAATGTGAGCAAAGGTAAACTTAGTGTGGATGTGAGAGTGATTAAGCCTTAGCATAATATTGTTAGTGTTACACTGAGGGAGAGAGCGTGAGACAGAGTAGATATTTGCAAACCGAATTTTAGAGAGGGTGGAAAAATAGAGAGAAAGTAGGAACCAGAGCTGGAGACATGAAGAGGTTCAAACGTAAAGTAGCAGTCAAGAGCATGAATTACCACTGTAATAGGTGTGAAACACCTCGCAGAGTAACTCATTGGTAGTCTTTATAAGTTAATCCATAATGCACTGTGCAAGACGTGCTCACATTCTCTAGCCACAATAACCAAATGAGATTACACCCTCATCTCCATCCTCCTCGTCCCACTGGCGTAACGAAAATTAAGGGGGCCTCCCTGCAAGGTAGGTAGAGGGGCCCCCTCCGGACTCAAATAGGAGCTCCCTGGACAGACTGCAGTGCCGAGGGGGCCCCCTGGAGCTTTGGGCCCCCCGCACCGCGTGGGCTGCGGGGGCCTGTGTTACGCCCCTGCCTCGTCCCAGTCCTGGCTTGTGAGGGCTTTCTGACTCAGACAGAGATTTACACTCAAGTGATCCCTTCTTCCTAAAGCTGCCTTCTATCTCAACAATAGAAGTATAAAGCCCCACCCCCTCCTGCCCATCCTTTTGTTTTCTTGCGAGTCTCGCTATTTTCTAGGAATATTTTATGCATATCTGTGTAGGTAACTGCTTACTTTTGTCCCGGTGTATCTGGGCAGTGTATTTTGCTATTCGTTGTCCTTAGGCGCAACAGACTGTGGGCACTGCTGGCTGATTGCTCCCCATTGTAGAGAGCCACCCGGGCTCTCCACTACCTTGTTTCAGTTCACTGCTGTACATGCACTCCTCTGGGCGGGCTAGACCGAGGAGATAAATAAATGGCGGAAAATCGCTCAAGATCTTCCTGCCAGAGTACCAGTAACCAATGTCTGCCTACAATCCCTAAAGCGCTGCATAGGTCTCAGCTATCCCTAGGCCCCACCGCGCTACGACTGGTGACGAGGCCGGTCGTACCCCGGTGCATCATCCTTGCCAGGGGAGGAGCGTGCGGAGCACAACCGCAACGCTCCGCTATCTGAGGAACCCGCTTCATACCACCTCTCACCACGTGCAGCCGTCCGCAGCCTGGGCTGTGTCTACTGTGCCCTGTGCTGCCCATGCTGCAGTGTCTCCTGCTCTGCCTCCGGCACCGCTACTCTGGCCGGCCTCATCCCCTGCCTGGCGTGAGGCCACTGGGACGCCCTGCACCCGCCGGCGATTCCCTGGACTGTCGGGAGTGTGCATGGTTCAGCGGTGCATGCGGGGAGAGGATTGTCGCGAGCCTGCCTATGGTGAATCAGCCGGCCCTGTTGTGTGCTCTCCCGGTGGCGCACAGTGGAATTGCAGGCCTGAAGGGACGAAGGCAGCAAGTGGAGCCTTCCACATGTTCTGTGTTGCCCCATCTGCTGCAGGGGAAGCAGCGCTGCCAGCATACATCCAGGGGTGACCTGGAAACCCTGCACCACTGCCATCATCACCTCAGAGGGAGACCCAAGGGAGTTTGTGCAGCCCAGGCACCAAGAGCATAACACTGGTGAAAGTGAAAGACAGGGCAGCTTAAGTCAGCCCTACAGTCCACATAGTGGCCATTCCACATCAACCTAAGGAGTAAGCCCAGCACATCATGCTTCACCAGGCTCATCCCACATGTGGGTACACGCAAGCACAGACCGTGCATCCAGGACCGCTAGCATCAGCAGAGCGACACCGCACTCGTGCCCAGGTGTTCCCACGCCATGACCACGTCAGCCGCAGCAGGCGCATCGGGCAAGCAGGCAGAAGTGGACAACCCACCCAGGGGAGCCAATGCATCTCCTCCAGGCAACAGTCTGTTAGAAATGGCCCTTTTTGCAGGGTTATCCCTAAACGTTTTACTTTTTCCTCCTATTTTCTCTGATCAGTGTGTGTTGGTGTGTGTTGGTTATAGGACTCTGTGTAAACTGTGTTATGGATTGGTATTTCCATGATTGGCTTATTTGATTTATGTGTCAGTCCCTAGTAAAGTGCACCACGAGTGCCAGGGCCTATAAATCAAATGCTGTTGGTGGGCTGCAGCACTGGATTGTGCCACCCACGCAAACGGTCCTTAAATTGTAACTCAGGTCTGCCATTGCAGAGCCTGTGCGCAGCCTGGGGCTGCCATGTCGACATAAACCTTCCCTTTGCTACATGTGAGTCTCCCTTCTGGTAGGCCCAAGGTACCTCCAGGCAGGGTGCATTGTATGCATAAGGTAGGACATGCCTTGATGTGTGTGGCATGTCCTGATAGTAAATTACAGCCTACTTCGTTTTTCACTATTGCAAGGCTACCTGTTCTTCATAGGGCAGAATGGGCAGTTTGATCATTACCTCCTATGATCCTAACTGACTCAGGGAACATGGTAGAAATTCGAGTTTAGTAAGCCTGAACTCAGAATGATAAAATACATCTTTTGGTGGAGTTGATTTTAACATTCTGTGTTTGAAAATACCACTTTTAGAAAGTATATACTTTCTTACCTAACCATCCAGCCTGCCTCTGCTAGCTTGTGTATTGTCTGTATGGTTTGTGAGTGACAGGGGCTGGGGGAGACGCCAGGAGACAGGGTGAGTCAGCAGGGCTGAATATTCACATCTACACAAAGATGGGTGGAAGGAGTAGCATCAAGTCCTGAATAGGGCTGTGCCGTCCCTCCACAATCCTGGCTCCACCTCCTGTGGTGCGTCTGATGATCCTGGCCCACACTGTCATGTTTCTTGTGTCCGCGGCTCTCTGTAGGCTCTTCTAGTCCCGAAAACGGCAGCAGCGGCACTGAGAACTACATTTCCCGGCATGCCCGGAATCACGTTGCGTGTATGACGCACATCACGCAAGACACGGAAGTAAAGGGCTTACCAAAGACGCCGACTTCGCCGATTATTCCTGTGAGGAGACGGAGATGGTTGGTATGGAGCCATTCCGGTAAGCTTCTGCTCTGTTCCTCTATTTATTTGGATTCCATCAGTGTCCTGTTCTGGGTCGGACACTTTTCCGCAGTTGCTCCGAGCTGAGTGTCAGCTGAAACGAGTCTTGGGGCATTTTCACACTACGGCTTACTATATTGCCTTCTTTCTGTTGGAGGAGACGTATTACGACGTCTCATTGCAGGGAGGCACCTGAGCCAAAGTACTACGGGTGTCGAACTTCATAACAAAGAAGTCGGGGCTCTGACTATTCTCACCATTGTACTGTGCAAAACATTGACATGAATGTCTAAGAGGTATTAGACGTTCGTGGACCTAGGAATCTATTGGTTCCGTTGTGCCTATTTTCCTTGTGAACTCAGATACTGTTGAGAAGTCTTCACCTTGTTTTCTACCTTATTTTCATCCCAGCACAGGAGAAACGAGATAGGGGGTTCAAGCCTGAGGGAGTGTTGTGTCAACAGGATTGAAACCATACAGTGTTGGGTATGCATGAGAACTGTGTGTATATAGCTTCCACCCACAGGGGAATGTGAATTATATGTTTGTTATTGTGTATTCCTCAGACTTTAGTGACAACACTCTCGCAACGCCCCGAGTCTCTTCTCCTAGGATTCAGATCCAACGTATTTTCCTTTACAGGTAGGGGTGACACCATATTGTATAAGGAAGGAAAGAAAGGGATTAGGAACGTTTCTAAGGGTGCGGGAGGGTACCTTCTAACCGGCTGTTGTTCTCATTTCAGATCTCCCTCCCCGCTTTCCCCTTCCTTTCCCTCCCCTGCGGGACTGTCCTAGTTGCCTGTGTTTATACTTCAGGCTCTGGGGGAGTTGTGTAGGGGAGGTTATAGGTCATTCAGCACAGCCCCGAAGAAGTTGAGAAGACGGAGCCTGACAGAATAATCGGCCCACGATTACTTTTGTTCTTCTTGACTGTGCTGAAGCTATTAAACGATGGCTACCTTGGAAGATGTAATAGCAGCGCTGGCGCTGGTCCAAACCGAACTAGCAGCATCCAACAGGGAAGTAGAGGCATCCAGAGCAGAAACCGCGCAGTTAAGTGCTAGGATGGCTAGAATACAGGCAAACCCATTTGATGCTGGGGGGAGTGCAACTCCATCCACCTCAGTAGTAGTTGAGATGCCTGCCCAAATACCCTTAGCAACCCCTGAGAGGTTCTATGGTGACAATAAAAAGTTCAAGTCTTTATGACGCAAGTGCTACTACACTTCATGTGCAAACCAAAACTGTTCGCCACAAATCAGGCTCGTGTAGCCTTTCTGATTTCCTACTTAGGGGGCGAAGCAGCGCAGTGGTCTGTTCCTGTAGTGAGACGTGATGACCCTTTACTTTACGACTGGGATGAGTTCCGAGCAGAATTCGAGAAGACATTCGACCATGGAGCCGAAACGTTTACAGCTGACAGGGAGCTTCTGGAGCTCAAACAAGGACACACAGAGTTGGTCACATATCTTAATGTCTTCTGTCGTTTGGTTGCCGAAACCGATTGGCCCGAAGAAAACAATCTGCAGTTTTCTATCAAGAGCTGAACGATGAGCTGAAGGACGTGCTGGCCCAGATTGACCCTCAACCTCGCACCTGTACCGCTCTTATTGAACTTACCCTACGTTTGGACCACCGAATGAAGGAACGGAAAGGCGACCACAAGAAACGAGATAGGGGAATCACGCCTTATGACCGAGATAGTCAGGGGGAAAAACCTGTTCCCACACCTGAACCTATGGAAATCGGAGCGGTAAGAGCTTCGCTAACCTTGAGTGGAAAGGACCATCGCCGAAAACAAGGCCTCTGCCTCTATTGCGGCAAGAAAGGGCACTACTTACGGGATTGCCCCGTGAAGCCTAAGCTGGCACGGTTTAGGTCTGGCCAAACCGCAGCAGGTGTCACAAGGCAGGGACAGGAAAACTCCAAAGTCTGATGGTGGGTGAAGGGAACCCATCAAGCAGCCTTATAATCCCTTCCATCTTTCCAGACAACCAACAAGAAAGAAACCACTTGTTTCTCACGATGACGTTGGTTATTGATACAGAAGAAAAGCCTATAGGCGCTATGGTGGATTCCGGCGCAACCGGGTGCTTCATGGACTACACAGAAGCCAAACGACTAGGAGTGCAACTTCTGACAAAAAAATCCCCGGAAACGGTGTATGCTGTGGACGGAAAAGAACTCGAAGCCGGCCCTATCAAGTACCATACTCCGGAATACGTACTAACTCATGATGGCGCTCACAGTGAGACGATGTCCTTTAACATCATCCAAGCTCCTCATTATGGGGTTATTCTGGGGCTCCCGTGGCTACAGAAACACAAACCGCTGGTTCACTGGACAACCAAGTCGGTACGGTTTACTTCGGATTATTGCAAAAACCATTGTTCCACCAAGGCGGGTGGTCCCTCGCGGGTTTTGGCTACTGTGCAGAAGATCCCCACTGCGGCTGAAAAATAAGTGTCGCTTCCTTCTTGTTACAAGGAGTTTGAATCCGTTTTTTGCGACGCTCGGGCCAAGACACTCCCACCTCACAGACGGTACCACTGCCGAATCGATCTAGTTCCGGGAGCGGTGGTTCCGAACGGAAGGATATACGCCCTCACCGTCCCTGAAAACGAGTTTCTACGGGAGTACCTTCACAAATACCTCGCTCTCGGCTACATCAGACCATCACGATCCCCGGCAGCGTCTCCTTTGCTTTTTATCCCAAAGGCCAATGGAGAGAAGAGGTGTTGCATCGACTATAGAGCGCTGAACTCGATTACGGTGAAGAACCAATACCCACTACCCTTGATCCCTGTTCTGCTAGAACAAGTACGTACTGCCAAGGTATACACAAAATTGGACCTCAGAGGCGCCTACCACCTTGTACAAATACGACAAGGCGAGGAATGGAAGACGGCATTTAAGACGCGGTATGGGCTTTTCGAATACCTTGTAATGCCCTTCGGGCTCTGTAACACCCCAGCCTCCTTTCAGTTCTTCCTGAATGAGGTATTGCGGGAGTTTCTTGATCGGTTCACCGTGGTGTATATCAACGACATTTTAATCTATTCTAATTCAATTGAAGAACACACAGAGCACGTGAGTCGGGTGTTACACGCGTTGGTTACCCATCATTTGTACTGCAAAATCACTAAATGTGAGTTTCACGTAACCACGGTGGAATTTTTGCGGGTGATGCTCACGCCGTCTGGTCAGGTGATGGCCGAAAGAAAAGTCCGGGCTGTCAAGGAAAGGCCTCGTCCCTGTTCCGTCAAAGACATTCAATGTCTGTTGGGGTTCGCCAACTTCTACAGGCGTTTTATACGCGATTTCTCAGCCATGGTAACCCCGCTAACCCGACTGACGAGGAAGGACGTTCCGTTCATCTGGGATCTAGAGGCACAAGGAGCCTTTGATCGAATGAAAGTCGCCTTCTCAACCGCTCCAGTCCTTATTCATGCTGACCCGGAGAGGCCTTTCTTGGTAGAAGCGGATGCATCCGAAGTAGCGTTGGGAGCTGTGTTATCCCAAAGAGACGAAGCCACAGGAGTATTACATCCTATCGTGTACATGTCTCGGAAGCTCAACCCTGCGGAGAACAATTACACGATTGCAGAGAAGGAGCTACTAGCCATCCGCGATGCGTTCCTGGAGTGAAGACACTGGTTGTTGGGGGCTAAACACCAAGTAACGGTGTACACAGACCACCACAACCTGCAATTCATGCGAGCCGCTCGTCACCTAACCCCAAGAAAGCTTCGTTGGATGTTGTTTTTTGAAGAGTATCAGTTCATCGTCACCTTTCGACCCGGTGTACACAACAAGAAAGCCGACGCCTTGACGCGACAAGAAAACCCGACTCTCCATACCGCTACTCCAGTTAGAGCCATCATGAAACCATCGCAGGTGGTGGGGGTCACCCAAACAGAAGATTTGCTAAAGGACATTAAGAAGAGCGCTCAATCCTGTGTGTGGAGAACCTGGCTACGTCACCATCCAGAATGGACTATGAAACATGGAATACCCATGAGAGGTACACAAGTTCTTGTCCCTACAAGACCCCTGCGTAAAACAGTGTTTTCCTGGTGTCATGATGCCCCATGTGCAGGTCATATGGGGTACGTAAAAACACTTGAAAAGGCTTTGAGACAATTTTGGTGGCCCTCTATTTGACCTGATCTTTGTCAATGGGTAAAGGAATGTACACAGTTCGCCCAAATGAAAACCGACCGCCAACAACCGCAGGGACTCCTACAACCCATGCCTACTCCGGAGAACCCTTGGGAGACGTTTTCGGTGGACTTCATTGTTGGGCTCCCCAAGGATCAAGGAAAAACCACCATCATCTTTGTGGTTGATTATCTGACCAAGATGGGCCACTTCATCGCATGCAACCAAGTCCCTACAGCTGGTCTCCTGGCCCACCTCTTATTGGTGAACATCGTCAGGTTACACGGACTCCCGAGGGTGATAGTGTCGGACAGAGGGGCCCAGTTTACCGCACGTTTCTGGAAGACCTGGTGTTCGGAGCTGCACATACACGCATCTTTATCCACCAGTTTTCACCCACAAACCGACGGTCAGACAAAGAGGCTTAACGAGACTCTGAAGCAGTTCTTGCGGTGTTACGTTCAAAGCAACACGGACTCGTGGGTGGACTGGTTGTGGGTGGCAGAAATTGCACATAATAGCACGCAACACTCCTCCACACTACACACCCCTTTTTTCTGTTCTTATGGGCATCACCCTAGATTCACTCCCTTGCTTCTCCCGAGTACCAGCGCCAAGCTGCTTGACGTCAGGGAGAGGTTGTTGCGCGTTCGCAGAATAATCTGGCCACGCGCAAGAATCTCCTAAAAGCCAAGGTGCGATACAAGAATCAGGCAGACAAACACCGCAGACCTGGTCCGGTGTATAAAAAGGGAGACCTGGTGTGGTTATCCACGAAGCACATAAAGTTCAAGAGATATAGTGTGTTTCACCCCAAGTACATAGGGCCGTATAAGATTCTACAGATGGTTGGCCCGGTAGCGGTCCGGCTAAGGTTGCTGGTTCATTTCAGGATACACCCTGTCTTCCATGTTTCTCTCCTCAAACCCTCTCACTGTCCGATCCGTCGGGCTCCTTTGCCTCTGTGGGTGCAACACAAGAGGGAGTATGAAGTCCAGAGGGTGCTTGAATCTAAGAATGTGAGGGGCCGGTTGTTGATCTCATTGAAGGGGTATGGTCCGGAAGAGAACTCCTGGGAACCTGCCAGGTCCGTGCATGCTCCACGTTTGGTTGCTCGTTTCCACAAGGACAATCCTTCTAAACCTGCTGTTGAGCCGCGTCCCTTGTAAGGGGGGATGTACTGTCATGTTTCTTGTGTCCGCGGCTCTCTGTAGGCTCTTCGAGTCCCGAAAACGGCAGCAGCAGGACTGAGAACTACATTTCCCAGCATGCCCGGAATCACGTTGTGTGTATGATGCACATCACGCAAGACGCGGAAGTAAAGGGCGTATCAAAGACGCCGACTTCACCGATTATTCCTGTGAGGAGACAGAGATGGTTGGTATGGAGCCGTTCCGGTAAGCTTCTGCTCTGTTCCTCTATTTATTTGGATTCCATCAGTGTCCCGTTCTGGGTCGGACACTTTTCCGCACTTGCTCCGAGCTGAGTGTCAGCTGACACGAGTCTTGGGGCATTTTCACACTACGGCTTACTATATTGCCTTCTTTCTGTTGGAGGAGACGTATTACGACTGTCTCATTGCAGGGAGGCACCTGAGCCAAAGTACTACGGGTGTCGAACTTCATAACAAAGAAGTCGGGGCTCTGACTATTCTCACCATTGTACTGTGCAAAACATTGACATGAATGTCTAAGAGGTATTAGACGTTCATGGACCTAGGAATCTATTGGTTCCGTTGTGCCTATTTTCCTTGTGAACTCAGATACTGTTGAGAAGTCTTCACCTTGTTGTCTTCCTTATTTTCATCCCAGCACAGGAGAAACGAGATAGGGGGTTCAAGCCTGAGGGAGTGTTGTGTCAACAGGATTGAAACCATACGTGTTGGGTATGCATGAGAACTGTGTGTATATAGCTTCCACCCACAGGGGGATGTGAATTATATGTTTGTTATTGTGTATTCCTCAGACGTTGGTGACAACACTCTAGCAACGCCCTGAGTCTCTTCTCCTAGGATTCAGGTCCAACGTATTTTCCTTTACAGGTAGGGGTGACACCATATTTTATAAGGAAGGAAAGAAAGGGATTAGGAACATTTCTAAGGGTGCAGGAGGGTACCTTCTAACCGGCTGTTGTTTTCATTTTAGATCTCCCTCCCCGCTGTCCCCTTCCTTTCCCTCCCCTGCAGGACTGTCCTAGTCGCCTGTGTTTATACTTCAGGCTCTGGGGGAGCTGTGATGGGGAGGTTATAGGTCATTCAGCAAAGCCCCGAGGAAGTTGAGAATACAGAGCCTGACACACACTGACAAAAGAAGAAGGTGCACACTGGCAGAATGCACCCAGAACTGGTTTGAACTAGGTACGGGACCCTTTGCCTTCAAAGGACAAAGCATTTGCTGGTATAAATATTGAGGCCCAGACCCCAGAGATTTAGATTACTTCTGAACTAAGGAACCTGCCAAGAAGAAGGACCGGGAAAGCTGGAGGATGAGTACTGCCCCTATGCTGCGTGTTGAGGGGTTGGCTTGCAGTGGTTGCTTCTGTCTTGGGTAGGGAAAGGACTGGACTGTGCTCTCATCATACTGCTGTTAGAATTTTATCCAAGGGCTTGAAGTAGAGCTTGCCTCCTGTTGGAAGTCTCAGGGATATAAAATACTTCAAAGATCTCGCTGGAATCAAGGAACCTGCCAAGAAGAAGAGCTGGAAGAGCTGCCAGGAGTAGTACTGCCCCTTTGCAGTGTTGTTACTTTGTTGGGTTGGCCTGCAGCTGCTGCTTCTGCCTTGGGCAGTGAAAGGACTGGATTGAACTTTCTCTACTTGTGCTGAGTATCTCCAAGGGCCTGAATCCGAGCTGGCCTCCTGTTAAGAAGTCTCAGGGACTGCAAAGACTTCACCAACCTCTGGATACCGCTCCTGGAACCGTTGTTTCAGTTGCCACAGAGAAGAGGGAACCACCACCGACTCTGTCGTCGGACTCCGCCGCTGGCCTTGTGTCCTGTAGGCACCGAAGGCTGCACTGTCTCACCCTGCACTGCACGCCTTGGTCTCACCAACACTGTCTGCACGATCGTCACTGAGCCGCTGCCGGCACCGCAACCCGCATCACCTCATTTCACCTCGCTGGCCTGGTATCACCGAAACGGTCGCCGCTGGCTCGACACCCATGACCGCCTCGTCACGCACAGCTGTCCGGCTTAGCCAGCACCAATTCCCGCCAGGCGGCTCTGTCGCTTGCATCGCAACTTGCCAGCACCGCATTGAGCACCTCTCACCCTGCACCGCACGCCTTGGTCTCACCAACACCGTCTGCATGATCGTCACCGAGCCGCTGCCTGCAACGCATCGAGGGACACTGCACAGTGCACCACTTCCACTTTGCATTGTAACTGCGACGGATGCTACGACCGACTCTGTCACCTACACTGCAACCTGCCAGCATCGCATTGAGTACCGTCTCGCCCTGCACCGTAAGCCTTGGTCTCACTGACACCGTCTGGATGATCATCACTGAGAAGCTGCTCGCATCGCATCGAGAGGCACGGCACCGTGCATTGCGTCCACTTCACATCGCAACCGTGACGGATACCAAGACCGACTCGCTCCTCTATGTGAGCCGTACTAAGAAAGTTACTGTGAACGGATCTGTCCCGCTGTTGCTGGCCCGTACCGACGTGGTCAGTTGGAATTGCGAGACTCTGTTGTTTTCCGCATCACGGTAGGCTCGGACCGAGCTACCGACTCTTACGAACTGTGTCTCAACGTAGCTTATCAAGTTAAAGAGATCTTGCAACGCATCTATTTTTAAAGTACTGAACTGTGGAGTTTATCGGATTTGGTCTTGTTTGAGTATATAAAAATATTGGATATTTTTCTAAACTGGTGTGGTGTCCTTTTGTAGTGCTTACATTGTATTACTGTTGGTTATGTGCAAATACTTTACACACTGCCTCTAAGATAAGCCTGCCAAGCTACCAGGGGGTGAGCAGGGGTTATCTTAGGAGTGTATCTCCCTTATCCTGACTAGAGTGGTGGTTTCTGCCTGCCTTTGGTGCAAACCTTAGCCACCCAGAAATTCCATTTCTAACACAGTCACAGTGTTGTCTCCCCGCTACCGCCATTTATCAAAACTGCTGACCCTGCCACAGCGGCACCGCGCAGGAAAGCGTGGATCGGACAGCTGACCGACTATTTCAAAGGCACCAGAGAAATGGATGGTACCATGAAAAGGTTGCTGCTTAAATACTATGGTGGCACAGAGATCTATGATCTTTTCGAAACCCTGCCCAACACAGGTAACAATAACAACTACGAGTCAGCAGTCGCCGCGCTCAACAGGCACTTTGATCTGCAACTTAACCCCGACTTCGAACGGTTAAAGTTTAGACAGGCTTCGCAGTCAGACACAGAGTCTGTGGACATGTTTTACGTGCGGCTGCGCCAGCACGTGCGCCTTCGCCAGCACGTGCGCCTTCCAAGATCAACGGGAGATGATACGCGGCAAGTCATTCAGGCGTGCCGCGTGATACTGCTGTGGAAGCTGATACTTCGACAACCAGGGATCTCACTGGACGAGATCCTCATCCTGGCCAGGTCTCATGAGCTGTTGGATGTCCAGGCTGGCGAGATGGAAGCTGCTCTGCACAAGGCTGTCGCGGCGACACAAGCCCCACGATATGTGCCCGTCTAAGAATAAAGGGTTGAGGCGATACAATAGCTCCCCGCTATGGCTCGCCAGGCACTGAGGACGACAACCGGAGAAACATGCGGCAACTGCGGAGAGGACCACCATCCAACGGCAATGTGTGGAGCAAGGGGAAAGACGTGCTCTCACTGTGGGAAAATGAACCACTTCACAAGGGTGTGTCGCAGTAGCCGGTCCCGGCAGGCCCCTCAAAGATTACGATTGATGTCCCAAAGACTGCGCCAACTCTTACTCATAGACCCGAAGTTGCGAGAAGATGACCCGCCGCAGGAGGGTTGCCTCGCCCTGGAAGACAATGATGACGAAGTGTTCATCGTGTCTTTTGTCAACAGGTCCGACAACCACTGGAGGCTGCCACCGATGTGCTCTGTTCTAGTTGAAGGGTCCGCTGTCCGGGCGCTCATCGACACGGGCGCATCGGTTACCATCATGGATTTGGAACAGTATGATCGGTTGTCGCCATGGCACCCACTCAAACCCACAAAGGCACGGATATACACCTCTGGAGAAACAGACCCACTCCCCGTTTGAGGAGTCATCGAAGCCAAGATCGTCAGCGGGAAGCACGTCACAGGGCTCGGTTCCACATCATGGAAGGGAGAAAAGGCACGCTACTCAGCTGCCAGACAGCGGAGGATTTAGGCCTGGTCTTCCTTGCGTACCAGATCAACGAATCACACACCAAAACCATCCTGAGCGACTTCCCGGCGCTGTTCACTGGGCTTGGCAAGCTGAAGGGGAAACGGTTAAAGCGTCACATAGATTCCACTGTGAGGCCTATCACCCTGAGGCACAATAGAGTACCGTTCAATCTCTGCCCACAAGTGGAAGAAGAGTTAAAGAAGCTGGACGACCTCAATGTCATCGAGAAGGTGTCCGGCCCCACTCCTTGGGTGTCCCCGATGGTCATGACTCCCAAGCCAAAGCAGCCTAAAGCCATCTGGGTGTGTGGACACAAGGCTCCCAAACCTGGTAGTCAAGAGGGAACAGCACCTTAAGCCCACCATGGATGACATTGTTGCGGATCT
Source organism: Lissotriton helveticus (assembly GCF_964261635.1). Lineage (NCBI taxonomy): Eukaryota > Metazoa > Chordata > Amphibia > Caudata > Salamandridae > Lissotriton > Lissotriton helveticus. The sequence goes on along the minus strand of NC_136061.1, from coordinate 1,450,171,194 downwards.
GAACTTCACTTCTGGATTGCTGAGAAGTCGGCTCGCTGCCATTGTGCACGCCGAGTTGGATTTTGCTCGACTGTAGAGCCAAGCAGCATTTTCTGCATTAGAAAGAGTGCGCAAATTGAAACTCTGCCCCCACAAGACCCAAATCATTTAAATCTGCGGCATGGATGGATTGTAAAGACTGATGCCAGTTTATCCATCAAATAGATACGGAGGCATTGTACCTCCAACTCGCTGCAAGGGAGTAATTCGTTCTCTGCAAGGTTGATGTTTACCGAGTCTCAACGGAGGCATTGTACACTACGTTCATTGCAACTCGATAAAAAAGAGTAATCCTTGCGCTATAAGGCTTATGACAAAAGTTCTTACAGGCAATAAATTAGAAAGTCCTGATGATGATCCCAGTTCAATAGGAGCCGGGGGATCGAAACGCCGTCGACACTTTTTGACAATTCTGTAACCTGTCTATTATGTTAATTTTGTTACAGTTATTGTTTGTCCTAATTTGCTTGTGAATGATATTAATGATGCAAGGGACAGTTGGCTCCCATGTTCTTTTTGCCTGAACTTCTTTGCTTCCTCTTTGTTTACTCCTATTTTTCCTTCCTCGAACGTTGTTCGAATGTACTTTGGATAGGTGCAGGCTTGTACCCTATCAACTCCTGAATCAGACCCTGTGGTCATTGTATTTTTTTCATACATGAAATTAAAATTCAGGCCCGGCTGGGCACTGAAAAACTCTGAGATATAGTACTTATTGGAGTCTATATGTTATATTGTACTGATAAATTCCTTATTCTAAGGACCACTGTTTTCTTTAATAATCTATTGCCCAAGGTCCTTGGTACTTCTTTGGGTTCCCTTGTTTTTTGAAAAGAGCGGATCTGAACAGAGCCAAATGGTTTTCAAAGTTCTACTTAAACATGGGGTACCACCAGTTGGAGCTCGAACTTGAGAGCAGATATATCACCACATTCTCAACTCATGTCGGCCTCAGGAGGTACAAGAGACTGAGTTTTGGGGTCAGCAGCCAAGGTCTTCCAGAATGCCATCAGGTAAGTACTATCAGGCTTGCAGGTTGTCATCAACCTGAGCGAAGACATCCTGGTGTTCTCGAACACCTTGGAAGAGCACCACACTCACCTCCAGGCCACCCTCCAGCGGCTCAAAGATTGCGGCCTGACCCTCCGCAAAGCAAAGTTCTCATTCTACCAGGAGTCACTCGACTTCAACAGGTACGTCTTCACCAGGGAAGGGCTGCAAGTGGACCCCAAGAAGACCGTGGCCATACGCGCAGCTGGCACCCCAAAGACCCCCACGGAAGTTTGCAGCTTTCTCGGCATGGCCACATACTGTGTCAGAGTCATCCCAAATCTGGCTTCACTGCCAGAACCACTTCACATCCACACCCGCAGTGACCACAAGTGGGAATGGACCATGGCTGCCAATACTGAGTTCAACAACATCAAGGCCGCGCTCATGGATAAGACAGTAATGGCCTACTTCCTCCCGGGGCGACGCACCGAGCTGGTTGTCGATGCCAGCACAGTAGGCATTTGAGCAGTCCTCCTTCAGGAGCACAGTCACAAGACTTGGAGGCCTGTGGCGTATGCCAGCAGGGCACTATCGGACACTGAGACCAGGTATGCCCAAATCGGAAGAGAGGCACTGGCAATAAAATTGGTGTGCCAGCATTTTAACCTGTACTTGTACGGACAAGAATTTCAAGTGATCACCGATCACAAGCCACTGCTCCTGCTATTTGCTGGGTTATCAAGACTGGCCCCTCCAAGAATAGAGAGATGGGCTGTGCAGCTACAGACCTACAACTTCAAGGCTGTCTTCCATCCTGGTGCACACAGTCCGGAGGACTACCTCTCAAGGCACCCTGAGTCCCTGGTCCCTCAGAGTCCACCGATGGATGTAGCGTACTCTGAATCATTTGTGAAAATGATCTCTCAGGAGGCATGCCCCACTGCTATGGCGCTAGAGGAGATCGGCCAAGCGACGGAGGAAGACAAAACACTGGCCAGAGTGAAATCCACCCTGCTGAGCAACGGATGGGCACACTTCCTGGACAGGGCTCAGGCCCTCCGAGCCAAAAACAGTCACGCACGGCAACAGATCTAGCAAATCTGCCATGAACTAAGTGTGGGAGAACAGGGTATTGTTCTGAGGGGACACGTCATAATAATCCCGAAGAGACTGCAACACCGGATCCTCCAGCTAGCACACGTCGGCCACCAAGAACTGGCAAAGACAAAGGCTAGACTGCAGAACAAGGTGTGGTTCCCAGCCATGGATGCCATGGTGGAGGACATGGTGAGACAATGTCACACTTGCACCATCACTGGTGAGGACCCGGAGCTGTCGCCGGTAATCACGGAAGAAGCAAGCGAACTCCCATGGACCAAGGTCAGCATTGACTTTGAAAGCTTTCCGGATGGTCACAACATGCTAGTGCTGGTTGATCCCTTCTCAAAGTTCCGGATTGTGGAGGTGGTGACGTCTACAGCAGTTGTGCATGTACGAAGAGTTCTTGAGAAGATCTTCGCACTTGTGGGGTTACCCGATTAAATACGTTCAGACAATGGACCTCCCTTCAAGGGCCGAGAGTACCAGGAATACTTGGAGAAGAAAGCGATTCACCACAGAAAGATCACTACTCTATGGCCACAAGCCTACGGGAAGGTGGAACGTCTTATGCAGACACTCATCCTGGCCCTGTGCATTGCTGATGATCAAGGTGCAGATGCAGAATTGGCACTTGACCAGTTCCTTGACGCCTACAGGCCGATGTCACACAGCACGACCAAGTGTCCTCCTGGTCATCTGCTTTTCAAATGGCCCCCGAGGGAAAGCATCCCAACTGACCCAACATGGAAACCCCTAGAACAGGACAATAAAGCCGTCCAAGCGAGGAGAACATCAATGTATCATAAGGCGAGTGAAGCCTGCAGAGCAAGAGAGCCGCAGTTGAAAGTGGGGGACTGCGTTATGGTCAGAGACAGACACCCAGGATGGAAGCTTAGAAGACTGTATGAACTGGAAGAATGGGTCATTGTTAAGATTCAAGGGACCATGGTCACTGCTCAGCGAGGGCAACAAGTTGTCACAAGGAACGTGTCAAGCTTCAAAAAGACGAGTGGGTCAAGTGTTGACCTTGAAGAGTCAAGACATCTGGAGAATACCCGAGCCTCACCCCCATCGATTCGCCGGGCACACCCCGAACCTCACTCCCATCGGCTTGCCGGGACCAATATTCTCTCCACCAAGTTCCCTGCAGGAAGAGAGCTGAGCGACTGTCCCTGAGGCCAACGGGTCACGCCAAGGACTTGTGACTATTTCACCCCCGAACACTCAAATGGATGCAGCAGCCAGTTTCAACTCCCAGAGCTCTGAAGCATCCTGATAGACTGTGTCTAAAGAAAAGGGATGTAGAGAGCTACCCGGGCTCTCCTCTACTTTATTTCTGCTCACTGCTATGCACTCACTCCTCGGGGCTGGCTCGATCCGAGGAGATAAATAAACGGCGGAAGACCGCTCGGGGTCTTCCCGCCAGAGTACCAGTAACCAGTGTCTGCCTACAATCATTAAAGCACTGTGTAGGCCTCGGCTATCCCTAGGCCCCACCGCGCTCCACCAGTCTATGTGCTGGGCTGGGACAGGGAGCTTGTGGTGATGTAAAGTGTGACAGGTGATATTACTCTTGTACAAACCTTATTGTAACATTGTGATTTTAGATAGCACCAGATATATTCAGCAGAAATAGCGAATTTATGTGTGCAAGATGCACAGAAAGATCTGCTTAGAACCACAGCTCCTGGAGTCCTGGTTCACAATCATGAGGATTAAGGCTGTAAAATGCTGAGATACGGTATCATAAGTATTGAGCATTCACTACTTATGTAATTGTTGTACTGGTGACAAATTACCTACTTAGAAAAGCAAGCAATTATGGTGTGTTAGAGCTTTAATACCTTAGTTTAGAAATGGCTGTGCATTGTTCACAGAGCTGCAGTCACAATAACCAAGGACTATATATTTATCTGCTATTTACTGTTTTTTGGCTACACATGTGTTTTTTTAGAACTAGCTGATGTAGAAGCAATTGCTGGTAGATTTACCCATTGCTGGTATTTTTCATTAAAAATGCCCTATGCTGTGCTACCACCATGAATGCTATAAAAATAAAACACAGACCCCCACATGCATCATTGTGACATTTTGCACTTCTTAATTTGCGAAAAATAAGAAGTGCAAAATGCTATGCATCATTATTTTCGGTATTCATTTGTGATTCGGTAGAAATCGCAATTTTTACCGAATCTCAAATAAATACCGAATTCTTAAGTTAATTTTCGCAATTCCCATTGATTCCTATGGGCCAAAAGGCCCATAGGAGTCAATGCAAATTGCGAGTGGCACTTAGAAAATTTCATGGGTGCAGGGGGGGGTCCAAAGGACCCCCCCATGCACCCCTGAAATGTATTTTTCGCATCATGTTTCACACACCCATGTCCTAAGGACATGGGTGTGTTAAACATGAATGTTGAAAAAAAAACATTTTCAGCTTTTTAAACACTTTTTCCAAATTTACCGAGTGGTTCAACCACTCAGTAAATTTGGCACCCTAATTGCGATTTTACAGTTTTAAATTTAATGATGCATTGCTTTTAAGAAATCGCACATCTGCGACTTCTTAAAAGCACCCGCAATTTTAGAACTCGCAAACATGTTACGAATTCTAAAATTGCTTCATGCATCCCAAAAAGCACTTTTGCATTCGCAAACGGCCGATTTTAAGGAATCGCACCGTTTGCGACTACAAAAATGCTTGATGCATGTGGGGGAGAGGCCTTCATAACGAGTGCCCATGTTGATTGCAATATGTGTGATAGATTATATTATCTCACATATAGCATTTAGGAGTTAGGGGGCTAAAACTTTACTCCGGCAGTTTACGCTGTGGTACATTTCTCAGGTGAAAAAGGTGTCAAGTATGGGAGCATGCGCATTGTAGTGCATTAAGCACCAACGTTCACCTTGCTGTGCTGCCCTATGCCAAAGGAAAGGGCAGAAAATAACCCTACTTAAGCAAACAGTACATTCCTGTCCCTTCTGGCTGTGCTGGCACCATTTTGGCATCCTAGTGCCTATGTAGGCACCCTTGCAACATGGTGCAAACGTGCCTCCATTGCAGGGAGGATTGTTTTTGTGCCAGAAGGGGGCACCTTCCTGCACAAAAACAATGCAGTGAGGTGTTTTCTTCTTTCTATGTGTGATGCAGAATGCATCACAAATAGAAAAAGTAAAAGAGGTTGAGAAATAAAGTTATTTCTCCTTATGCCTCACCTAAGGAGGTGAACGGATTTGGTGCTTCCCCAGGTTTACATCACTTTGTAAATCTGGGGCATCAGTAAAAATCCATTGAGTGTTGCATGATAAAACCCACCACAACGCCCATGGAAAGCCTCATGGGCACAAAGTAAGGTGATGCATCAATCTGCGCAGCATCACCTTACTCATGATTTATGAGACCACTCAAAGCTTCACAGGGAGGTTTTGCGTGGCTTCATAAATCTTTATAAGAGCCCTGCTTCACAAATGTATAACTTTATATGATGCAAAAGTGACACATTCCTCTCATAAATAAGCCCCTCAGTGTTGTTTATGCAAGGGACCACTATGTGGATAATTGCAGTGATAAGCTGCACTAAGGTCATAAATAGTGCAACATTAGATTTAGTAGGAGTCGATGACATACTCTTGGGGGATATTTAACAAAAAGTCACACAGTGCGGCATCACCTTAAGCGCTGTACTGCATGACAAGGAAAGGGCAGGAATGCCCTGCATTTAACATAATACTGCACAGTCCTGTCTTTTCCTAGCTCTGTTGCACAATGTGCTACCTTGTGCCAACTCAGACACCCTTGCACATTAATGCAACGGTGCCCTTGTTGTAAACAAGATTGTTTGTTTTTGCAGGAAGTGACACCTTACTGTACAAAAAAACAATCCCATGAGTTATTTTCCTCTTTCTATGTGTGCTGCAGATTTGCAGCACACATAAAAATTGAAAGTTGACAAGGAGAAATAAAGATATTTGTCCTAGGTATCCCTCCCCTAGGAAGGCGTAGCATTCTGACACATTGCCAGGTCTACCAGTATGGGAAATCTGGGAATGATTCAGAATATATGGGTGGATGAACACCCACACTCCACCCATGAAACAACTTTCGGGGGCAGTGTCATGCAGTGCTGCAATTTGCGATGTGTTGCATCACTCTGGATTCAACAAGCCACTCAGAGCAATTCAAGGTGGCCTTGCATGGCTTGCTAAATCAACTTAAGGGTTGAGTCACCTTTACACCCTGTTGCATGGTGTGACTCCTGGCCTTATAGGTGGTAAAATCAGTGTTAAGAACAAGGATAGGTCACCCTCTTTTTTTTCTTCCTATTTTATATTGTACTATTAATAAATAGTACTTTATTAGTTACTGTAATGTAATAAATACGAAGCACCAAGAAGTATAATGGGATCTTCAGTGGTAGCTGAGGTAGGAAAAAACATCTGCTTTTAAAAGTATGCTCTGTGAATGGTTGCAGGTAAGAGTGTGTTTGTGAGGAAGAATCTGTGAATGTGTGACTATGTGAGAGCATGTGTGTGTGGGTGTGTATGAGTGTGAGAGTTAAAGTTAGAATTCATGTGAGTCAGAATGGATAACTATGAGTGGAACTGTGAAAGTGAATGAATAAGAGTGGGTGAGAATGTGTGATTCTGAGTGGGAGCGTATGACTGAATGAGAGTTAATATGAGTGAGACTTAGTGTGAATGAATGAATGAGTGAGTCTGATCGTGTGCAAATAGGTCGGAATGTGTGAGAATCAGGGAGTGGGAGTCTGTGAATGTGAGTGAGAACGTATGAGTGAGAAATAGGAAGAATGTATGAGAGTGATTGAGTTTGTATGAACATGCAAAAGTAAGAATGAGTATAAGTGAGTGAGAATTAGTGCGAGAGGGTGAATGAATGTAGGGGAGCATCAGTGAGACTGTGGTGTTATGCTGATGAGTCTGACATTGATCCTAGCACATTGAAAGTCATCCTTTGCTTGAAGAGGCATCCGTGGCAAAATATTGGTGCTTGCGTACAAGAAGCACTTCTTACCAAGACACTGGCACTGGCAAACTGGAGGTAATTTTTGGCATAAGGGGCACCCATTCTAAAATGGTCCTATTGGCACACTAAAAGTAATTTTTCACATATGGGCACTCATGCAAAATGCATCTGTTGGCATGCTTAAGAAAATTCTTGGTACTGTGGGCACCCATGGCAAAATGTTGGCACTGGCACATTGTTAGCAATTCTTGGAATAAGGGAGGATAACTATAGCATATTGGAAGGGGTGGGGGTCCATGTCAAAATACTGGCCTTGAAGAGCTAGAGGTAATTCTTCGAATGAGGCTCACTCGTATATGGACAGGATCAGTGTAAAATGTATGGCACTTTGTGACCACCTGTTTGAAATTGGCACTTAAAGACTACTCAGAGTGGTCACAAGTTCATTATTTCTTGTTATTTAGACGTGTACAATTGTCTTAATGTCAAATGAATAAAGTCTTTGTTCAGGTGTTTCACTCATCTTCTTCTTTTCCAGGTCCTTCAGAGATCCTCTCCGCCAGCACCCTCAACAGAAACAAAGAAGCAGGTAAGTGTCTGCCCTTTTTTTGATAGGAGTAGTGGTTACTTGTGCTGTTATGGAACGGGGTGTACATTTACAAATCTACAGTAACGTGGTAATGAAACAACAGCAATATTTGGTAGCCTCAAATAGCTGGTACAGTGTTTTGATCTTTGTGTCCCATTTCTCTTTATTTTTATTAGAGTTAACCTTTCTTCCTTGTTGTTCTGTCTACCCCAATTTTATTTTTCTCCTCCCCTCTCCTCCACATCCCCTTCTTAATTTGGTCCTAATATCGATTTTATTTAAAGAAATGGGCACGCTCCTGGTGTATCCACGCCCCACCTAGGACGTGGCGGGTATCCTTTGACAACTGCGGTGAGTTGGCTCCTTCTCGGCTTGGGCTTCCTGTTTTCCCATGGACGACAAAAAGCTGTTTTCTCCTTGTCCTCGCTCCACAAGCCAGTACGCTTTCTTTAGGTTGATCATGGTGATATATTTGGCAACTCTTATTCCTTCAATTAATTTGTCAACCCTGGGAACAGGATAGGCATCTAGTTTGGTGATTTTGTTGACTGCCCAAAAATCAATGCAAAATCTGACACTCCCATCCGGTTTGGGAATCAATACAATGGGATAAGACAAGTTGCTCAGGGAGGGTATTATCACCTTCATCTTTAACCTCTGTTCTACTTCTGCCAAAACTGCTTTTCTCCTGGCTGCAGGGATTCGATAGGGCCTTTGCTTTACCACGCTTTCTTCAGGAGTGTGAATAGAGTGTTGAGCTAGATGTGTTTTTCCTGGGACATCGGAAAAGAACAAGACAAACTGTTGTAATACTCTGTTTAGTTCTTCCTTTTGCTCCTCAGAGTGGTCTTCATTGACACTTAGCTGTTCTAGGATGGATGGAAAGCCAGGTTCTAGGCACCCTAGGTGTACATTTCGAGGTAAGGAACCAAGCCACATTTTTAAGAGGTTTATCTGGAAAGTCTGTTCCCTATGCTTTCCCATTTGTAACTTGTAAGAGAGGTTACCGATCTTGGCTATAATTGTATAAGCGCCCCTCCATTCGGACTTTATTTTATGAGAAGAGGTAGGTAACAACACTAAAACCCAGTCACCTGGTTGGCATATTCGTAGTCTTTTTCCTCTGTCATATTGTTGTTTTTGTTTGTTTTGGATTTGCTCTAGGTTCTTTGTTTCCCAACACAGGCTTTCAGTTGCTGGGTGTATTCTATTAAGTTGTCTGCTTCATGTTTGATGTCGTTCTCCTATGCCTCCCTAGTGATTTCTAGAAGGGTTCGAAGGAGGAACAGCCTAAGCTGCTCTGGATTTGGCTTCTACAAGAGGTTTGTAGATGCTTAGTATTCAACTGTTTACATATTTGGCTCATGAGTCGTGATACAAAAGGGGTGCCTCGATCGGTGAGGATTTCCTTTGGAACCCCAACATAGGAAAACAGCTCCAGCAGGTGTTTCGCAATGGACTTGATATCAGGAGTACGAAGAGGGAAGTCTTCTGGATAACGGGTGGCATAATCGACTGCTGTTATGGGAGGGAGTGCACGTTTACAAATCTACATTAACGTGGTAATTAAACAACACCCCAAATAACTGGTACAGTGCTTTGATCCTTGTGACCCTTTTCTCTGTCTTTTTATTAGAGGACTGTTATTGTCCTTTTCATCATTCTTTCTTTTCTTCAATCTAAACTCTGTTTCTCCTCCTTTCATTTTTACTTTTTCTTTTTACGCTCCTTTCTTAGAGTTATCCTATCTTCCTTTCTAGTTCTGTCTCCCCCTTTTCATTTTCTCCTCCCCTCTCCTCCAAATCCCCTTCTTAATTTGGTCCTAATATCGATTTCATTTAAAGAAATGGGCACGCACCTGGCGGAGCCATGCCCCTTCTGGGACACGGCGGGTATCCTTTGCCAACTAGCAGTAAAGTGGCTCCTTCTCTGCTTGGGCTTCCTGCTTTGCTATGGACAACACAGGCTTGCTCTGCACCGCCACTTCCCATGTTCCTTTCCGGGGATCTTCTTCTGCTTGGTTTTTTCCCTCGTCTCTTCTCTGGTATCAGTCATCTTTTTTCTCCGAACGCCGGCGCAACCTCTCGTCTACCTTTAGTTCCGGGTCTAACGAAACAGCGTTACTTGTCCCAGGTGCCTGACTTCCAGGTAAGGAAGAACAGGCTGGCTTCTGTGTTGCTTTCACCAGGTTGGTGACACACTTCCATAATGTATGGAATTTATGGCATGAGGAGGCACCTATATCATCTGTGGGCACCTATCATAATTTCGGGTCTGCACAATGGAGGTAAGTTTTATCATATGTGGGCACCCACAGTACATTACTAAAAAATCTGAACTCCTGGGGAACATCAAGTTTCATTGGATTTATTCACCGTAAATTGAATATTTAACAATTGTTCTTTCCAGGTCCTGGTATTTTTAGATAATTAATGTAAAAATTATGCTTTAAAATACTCTTTGACCCATTTGTTTCAACATTTTCTCAGATCAGAACCCCATGAACTCTTCCTATTAGAGATCTGGATCAGTGAATTACCTTGCATGCTAAGTATGATGCATTATCTCTTTCAAAGATTTTATTGACACCAGAATAGAGACAGTATGTAAAAGAAGCTTTTGTGTTGCAATATTAATCATGCAGTTATTATAGAACTTTAGCAGTGTCAATTCTTGTGATATCATTAGTGTAAAGGTCACGTGACATCAGTCCTTAGAAGAATCAGAGTCAAAGGTAATATGATATCACTTACTTAAATGGCATGAATGAATTAATCAATCAATCATTTGTAAAACGCGCTACTCACCTGGGAGGGTCTCAAGGCGCTGAGGGGGGGACAGCTACTGATTGAACAGCCAGGTCTTGAGGCGTCTCCTGAAGGTCAGCAGGTCCTGGGTCTGTCATAGGTGGATGGGGAGGGTGTTGCATGTCTTGGTGGCCTGGTGGGAGAAGGTTCTTCCGCAGGTGGTTGTTTGGTGGATGCGTGGAACGGTGGCGAGGGCGAGGTCAGCGGAGGGGAGCTGGTGGGTGGGGGTGTAGAAGGTGAGTCGCTTGTTGAGGTATGCTTGTCCAGCGTCGTGGAGTGCTTTATGAGCATGGGTGAGAAGCTTAAAGGTGATCCTCTTGTTGATGGGCAGCCAGTACAGGTCCCTTAGGTGGGCGGTGATGTGGTGGGCGGTGATGTGGCTGTGGCGGGGGATGTCGAGGATGAGGCGCGTGAAGGCATTCTGTATGCGTTGGAGTCTCTTATGGAGTTTGGCCGTGGTCCCGGCGTAGAGGGCGTTGCCGTAGTCCAGCCTGCTGGTGAAGAGGGCCTGGGTGACCATTCTTCTGGTTCCGGTGAGGATCCATCTGTAGATCTTGCAAAGCATGCGGAGGCATTTGAAGCAGGAGGAAGAGACGGTGTTGTTGTCTTGTTGGGCCATTGACAGAGAAGAGTCCAGGAGGAACCCCAGGTTGTGTGCGTGGTCGGTGGGTGTCAGTGCAGTTCCCAGCAAGGCCGGCCACCAGGAGTCGTCCCAGGTACAGGAGGTGGAGCCGAGGATGAGGACCTCTGTCTTGTCTGAGTTCAGTTTCAGGCGACTGCTCTTCAGCCATTCGGCGACGGCCTTTATCCCTTCATGGAAACTGGTTTTGGCGGTGGCGGGGTCTTTGGTGAGAGAGAGGATCATCTGGGTGTCGTTGGCGTATGAGACTACGTTGAGGTCATGCGATCGGACGATGTTGGTGAGCGGTGTCATGTAGACATTGAAGAGGGTCGGGCTCAGAGTTGATTCTTGGGGTACGCCGCAGGTGATCATGGTGGCTTTAGATCGGAATGGATGGAGACAAACTCCCTGGGTTCTGTTGGTGAGGAAGGAGGTGATCGAGTCCAGGGCTTTGTCGAGGATCCCTGCATTGTAGAGGCGTGTGCGAAGGGTGTGGTGGCAGAAGGCGTGAAAGGCGGCCGAGAGGTCCAGGAGGATGAGGGCCGCAGTTTCGCCATTGTCCAGCAGGGCCATGATGTCGTCGGTGGTGGCGATGGGGGCAGTTTCGGTACTATAGTTGCTGCCGAATCCGGATTGGGACGAGTCCTAGGTGTTGTTCTTTTCGAGGAATTGGGTCAGTTGTCTGTTGACGATCTTCTTGATGACTTTCACTGGGAACGAAAGCAGGGAGATGGGCTGGAGGTTCTTGAGGACCTTTGGGTTTGCCTTGGGTTTCATGAGTAGGGCGTTGATCTCTGCCTGTTTCCAGCTTTCCGGGAAGGTGGCGGTCTCGAATGAACTGTTGAAGATCTTACGGAGTTGGGGTGCGATGATGGGGCTTGCTTTGTTGAAGATGTGATGGGGGCAGGGTTCTGATGGTGACCCGGAGTGAATGGTGTTTATGGTCTTGATGGTGTCTTTTTCGTTGACGTGGATCCAGGAGATCAAGTGGCCGGAGCAACTGGGGGGCGGTGAGTCTGGGGTGTTGGCGGCTGTTGGAGAAGTCTGGGTGTTGAAGCTGTCGTGCATGTCTGCGATCTTGCGGTGGAAGGAGGTTGCTAGAAAGTCTCAGAGGTCTTGTGATGGAGGGATGTCTTTGGAGCTGGAGCTGGGATTGGCGAATTCCATTACGATGTTGAAGAGATCTTTGCTGTTGTGTGCATTGTTGTCAATGCGTTCCTTGAAGGAGGTCATTTTGGCCATTCGAATGAGTTGGGGGTGTCTGCTGCTGGCATTCTCGAGGGCTGCATGGTTGTCTTGTGTTTACTCGTGGCGCCACTGCCATTTTGGTGAATCGACATCCATGTACAAATTCCTACATATAGAAAACATCTCATGGATGTGACATGTAAGATATGTACTTTAGGATAAAGCACTCATTATACCTAGCTAGTACACATGTTATGCACCACTTGACCTTTGCTTGCACCTTGTTTTACTTGGAGTTAGTATATGGGGAAAAGTCCAATCTCGCTATTTCAATATATCGGGGAAGTATCAAAACGTACTGTTTTGAGCTGGTCCACACCAGACATACCCATATTCACAAATTAAGAGGGTTGGAACAAAATGGTTTGTGTACAGAGCAGGGATCACCATTCAGCACAAATTAGCTTTTGTGCAGGAAAGTGGAACAGTTACAGCTGGTTGTGCTACTTTGTGTAAATCACTAGTACATCTTGGCTGTAGTATCATGTTAAAGCCTAACATTCTCCAAGAAAGCATTCCTGCATATCAAAAGAGGCAAGACAGGCAATCAATTATGAGGAGACAGTATTTGGTCAAGGGGCCCACAAAAGCTCAGGCAAGTGTTAATTGACTATATAGCATGTGGCTTATTACATTATGACTGCTTCATGATTGTATTCAGCTCAGTTTCAGGGTTAAATGAAAGAGCACAGTATTTTTGACAGATATCAGTCTGAATAAATGAAAGAATGATATATCATATGAGGAATACTTGTTTTTTTATAAGCTATGGTGATGCACTAAATAAAACAGAAATTCTCAAGACTTTATGCGTGTACAGTCAGTGCATCTGCATTGCACATGCAAAATCTGAAAATAATATGCCCAAAAGTGCTTTGAAATTTGTGATTATATTCAGGAATCCTAAAGTATATATCATGAACCCTTTAAATCTCATGGAAGTTGGTAGCAAATTGCAATGATCTCCAAATGTTATTTGTAAAGGTATGAACAAATGCTATGTGACCATTTTCTGGGTTGCAAAGCATGTAATTTCTAGCACCTGTTAAGAGCAAACATCTTATTCAATTTTAAATGTAAGCCTTCCAAATAAAACAGCTTACACATTACTTGGGTTATATGTCTGAAAATCTTATACAAAAGGATAATTCTAAATGTGTATCATAAGCAAGATATTGACTAGATAATATTGTAAAAGTAAGAATTTATGGACAAAACTGTGGTTTACGTTTTCTATCTCCACATCTATGTAACTTGCACATACATTAATAAAAGGTGCTTATATGTAGGCATAGGAATAGTAAACTATGCTTTCCCCTATATACTTATCTTTACAATATTGTAATAGTCGATATACTGACTACAAGATTTTTGTTGGATGAAAAATAAAACGTGATAGTCTAGCAGTACATCTCTACTTGTACTGCCTTCATGCATCAGAAGGTGCAGGCAGTGGTGCCAAGGACCACAGCCTGTGCTCCTGGATGTGAGCAATCCATTGTGTCATCAGTTGTCACATTGTGAACCATGTCCTATGAAAAGGCATGTACTACAGTTCCAGCAGACTACAATTTGAAATACTGGGATAGAAGTCTACTCTCCCATTCTGACCTCCATCCCCCAGCATTGGAAACTGATGGAGCGGGAATGTTTTAAAATCATAATTGCAGAATGTAAATATGATACAAACCACTGGTTGTATGGACATTTATTCATTGATGTGAAAGAGATCCAGGAGCACTCATTTACAAACATTCTGTAACAGTGAAGACCAATGGAGTTCCACAGGAAAAAATCAAAGAGAATTGTAATGAGTTTAAATTGATTTATTGACATATGTATTTAAATCCATGTCATTCATTCAATAAGTATTCAGATCTTAAGCTTCAGCATTGCATGTGCAAATGATGCAAAAGCCCACATATTCAAGATAAGGAAGAAATGGAACATTAAAAGAAGTGCATAAAGAATACAAAATACACAGAAAGAGTGTTCCATAAAAGAAATCCTCAGTATAGATTAAGCAGATATAAGTCTGGGAAGGGCATTTGGTTAGGAAAATATGGTAAGGAGTCAGCTTCAAAAACCCAAATACAAGTTTCTAATGAGAGAATATGAATGCTTATGCATAAAGCCTTCGCACTCGGGCTGTGGAGCTCAGCAGAGGGTAGAGAGGTCAGAAAGTATCTCCTTACTAGTCTATGGAACACACACTATTATTATCAACAATGCATTAGTTTGCAACATTACTGCTTGTTGACACTCTCAGGAACCAATGAAAAGTTTCCTAGCTTTCGTAACAGAAAGTTTCAATTCTATTAAGGACTCAGAGGCAAGGATTATGCATTCTTTCTATACTTTATTTCTTACGGAAGCCTTGTTAAACACATAACGATAAACTACTTTTCCCATGTGGCAGTAGGAAACGGAACACAAAATATGCAGCTAATAACAACACTGCTAGTCCTATTGCAGTTCTTTATCCACCATTAGGCTCTCTCTGTCTTTGCGCGGCCCGGATTGTCTCCATTTCACAGGGTATTCTTGATTGGATGCTTCAATGACTACAAGTAGTATGAACAACATAATTCAGAATCCTTCTTGCAAAGTATGTCAACCAAATAACAATATTGACTGAATCCATGTCATTACCAAGGCAAATCCAGAACAGATAATGGACACAGTCCATTACCTAAATGAACATGTTATCCATACCAAACTGTGTTCACTTCCTCATAGTCCATCTGCCATCCTATTCTGTAATATGAGTGGAATACGATTCTCTGATTGTGGGGGCATAATCCTCGCCTCTGAGTCCTTAATAAAATTGAAAATTTCTATTACGAAAGCTAGCACATTTTTCATTCTCTGTCAGATAACGAGGTGAGGATTTTTATGCAGGTTCAAAGTTTATTGATCACAAGTGTTGCCTTAACAATGACCAGTTTGTAATAAAAGCGCTTACATGTGGAATAATCAGAAGCCCATGCAGCCACATTCAGAATGTCTTCCAACTGAGCCCCTAGAGAAAAGGCATCCCTAGTGGAGTGTGCCCCAAATTTAGAGGTATCAATACCGATCTCTTGCATGACCCATCTGACTCATCTAGCTATAGTGGGAGAAGAAACCATATTAAATGGTTTGCAGATTGAAATGAGGAGTTGTCTTTCTCTTGGGGTGGTAGAACTCATAGGCTATGTCCTCATAGGCTCGATTACATCTCATCACACACAATTTGGGGGTGTTAATTAAATACAGTATATTAAATCAACCTGGAATTACATTTAGTTCCTCTTGATATATGGAATCCAACATCCTCCAGGGACAACACTCTAAATGCAATGTTGAGTGCTTAGACATCCAAAACTCTTTTGTAGGATATAAGTAATAGCAACGTTGCCAGCTTACCTGACAGTTCCTTCCTGGAGAGATATTTAATGCTCTTGCATGACAAAAGGAGGTTAAGGTCGTTTTTCACATTCTAAAGGGTAGAATACCTAGGCTCAGGTGGTAAAGAAAAGCCCATACTCCCATTAACGTCCGAACCCAGGGTTGTTCTCTGACCAGAGACACCTCTATTGGAGGATGCCCTACTGAGATAGCTGTCCTGAAGACATTCACAGTTCCATAGGCTAGACCATCTGATGCCAAAGACAGGAAATTCTGAATCTGGATAAAGGTGGACTCCATGGGATCCACATCCCTCCAGATACACCAACGCAGCCATCATTTCCACTCAGATGTATATCTCCTACTGAGTCCTTCTGCCCAGGCTCCTGATATGAGGCATTGAGTGTCCTGTGAATGGCCTGGGGCTTTCCATCTCTCCCTGAAAATCTTCCATGTCATGAGAGATACTTGTCAGTTCAATACTAGGTGATGGAATTTCCCTGAGGATCCAGGAGAAGATTTGATATATGGGCAAGAAGGATTAGAGAATCCCAAGAAAGTTCCCTCAGAGCTGGATACCAGACTTGTGATCTCTAATTTGGTGTTATCATTGTCTGTCTCCTTACTTTTGTTGACAGTCACTTGACCATCGAAAAAGAAGGTATTCTCTCTCTTGGCTCCAGTCCTGCAGGAATGCATCCGTCACTGAAGCATGGGGATCTGGTCTCCAGCTGAAGAATCTCACCATCTGATTATCCAGGTGCAATGCAAAAAGGCCCACAATGGAGGGGCCCAATTTCTTCTCTATCTTCTTGAAGAATGCCGGGTAAAGCTTCCAAAGATTTGCAAGCATCTGGAGTACCGATCTTCCACTTCATTGGCCTTGTCCAGCAAGTGTTCTGCTATAACCGAGATGTTGTTGACCCAACGGAAATCCCAAAAGCTCTTGGTTAACTCTGAAAGGGTCTGAGATTGGGTCCCTCCTAGTTGATGTAATGTACTGCTGAGACATTGTCCATCTTCTGCAGAACACAACATCATGCTTTCCCCTTGGTCCAGCAACATAAGGCAAACAAGTCCACCAGAAGTTCCAGACAGTTGATGTCCAACCACTGTTCCTGTGCAGACCACTTTCCTCCAATAGATAAGGCACCACAACAGGCGCCCAAGCCACTTCTGCTGGCATCTTATTCTAGAATGATATCTGTATTGGAGCCAAATATGGCTCTCCCATTCCACACTTCCATGTGCGTAAGCCACCATTTCATCTCTTCCTTTGCCTCCTCTGTCAACAAAGCTTTCTCTGAGTAAATCAAGCCTCTGCATAGATAGTGGGCCTTCATGCGTTGTAGAGCCCTGTAATGAAGAGTGCCCAGAAAGATTGCTTAAATAGACAATGAGAGGAGTCTAACTATTCCAGCCATTTGCATCAGTGACATCAGCTCCTTTGAAAGAGTCTTACGGAGTTCTTTTTCAATGAAAGGCTCAGAGTAGTCTTGCAAGAGTCAATTATGAAACCTAGAAATGTTGATCATTGTTCCGGAGTGAGCAATACATTCTTCACATTGATGACAAAACCAAGATTTTTCAAAAGGAATACTGCTGTTTGGAGATGTTCTTGAAGTTTCCTGGGACGTTGGTGCATGAGGAGGATATTGTCCAGGTAGACTACTAGGTGGATTCCCAGGGCCTGTAGAGTCTCCATGGCAGGCTGCAGCACCTTGGTGAAGTACCAGGGTACAGAGGAAAGGCTAAAAAGCAAGGCATTGAACTCATACATTCAGTTGTCCCACACAAACTGGAGGATTCTGCTGTGTGGTGATAAAATGGGTACGGTGACATACATGTCCTTCAAATCCCGACATCTCATTCAATCACCTGTTCTAAAGATGTCTCTGAGGAGATGAATGCTCTCCATTTTGAAATGGTCGTAAACCAGCTACTTGTTGAACTCCCTCAGATTGATGACAGGGAGTTGGCCTCCATCACTCTTTTCCACCAGGAAACGGTAGCTTACAAAGCCTCATAGATGAATGATGGAAGGGGAA